>NC_083330.1:23815070-24419096 GCF_963455315.2 Globicephala melas
GAATTCTCAGCAGAAACTCACGTCTATTTTAAATGGCAAATTCCCCCCCACTTTCTCTGGTTTCCTATTTTTTTTTTCCCATTTGCTATGTTGAGGAGGGGGAAAAAAACCCAATGCCAAACAATGTCGAGTTTTAAGCCGCGGGTACGGGGTGGGCGGGGCGGCATTGCCAAAAGCTGCCAGCAAAATGCATGTATACACCGGGACTTGGTTTTTTGCTCTTCTGGGTTTACCGGTTCCCTCACAGGCGCTTTTGACGGAAACTCATCCACAATTGTTCTTGGAGGCAGGAGGGGTTGAGAGATTGAGAAGAGAAGCTGTTTGCTAGTTCCTATGAGCTTGACTAGTCCTCAGAATAAGGGGAAGGGGGCCACTCGTGCTTCCTCGGGAAGGACTACAACCTCACTGCCTCCCTACCTCGCCCGTCCCCACCGGGCGCAGACCGGCGCCTACCTCGTCCCATCGCCAAGTTCCCCGCCTCGCTCGGGAGAAGCGTCCTTTGCCCGCACCCACATCAGACAGCACGCCGGCCTCGGCCTTGGAGGAAAGAGGGAGCGGCCGCCCGGTGAAGGTGCTGGGGCCCGAGCGGTGAGCTCATCAGCCCCCTGGCTCTGCCCGCGCGGCCACCCGAGCCGCCGGACACACCCCTCCCGGCCCGGCCTCTGCGGTCCCCGGTACCGGCCTCAACCCGCTCCGCGCCGGGCCCCCGGGCCCGTCCCCTCACCGCGCAGGAGGGTCCCGCGCGCGCTAGTCCCCGCAACCCGCACACACCTTCAATGCTCCCCGGCCCGGGCCCTTGGGGAGCTGGCGGCCGGGGCCGAGGGCCACGAAGCGCTCCTCGCCGTCCTCGTCGTCGTCGTCGCCGTCCACCACCTCGACGACCACCTCCTCGTCCTCGTCTTCCTCGTCGTCATCCTCCTCCTCCGCGCCCCCTCGGGGCTTCGGCTGCACCCGCCCGAGCCCCCTCCGCCGCCTGCTCCCGCCCTCTTCGTCCTCGTCTTCCTCCCCCAGAAGCAGCAGCACCGGAGACGAGGCGGCGGCGGCGGCCCCGGCGGCCCGAGGGGGGCCGGTCCCGGCGCTGCGCGGCGGCGGCAGTGGCGGCCTCCAGCTCTCCGGGACCGGGGCTGGGGCCGGCGCCGGGGCCGGGGCCGGGGCGGGAAGCGGGAGCCCGGGCAGCGCGCCTTCCCGGGCGGGCGCGGGGCCTGGCGGCTGCAGCGCGGCGTTCCCCCGGCGGCTGCCCAGGCTGGAGCGCTTGGCTAGACGCCGCGCCTGCATGCCTGACCGCGGGCTGCTTGCCGCCGCGCCGAGCCGGAGTTTGTCACCTCCCCCCTCGTCCTCCTCCTCCTCCTCTTCCTCCCCGGGCGGCCGCTGTGGTCGCAGGCGCCCGGGGCGCGGGGCTGCGGGGGGCTGCGGGGGCCGCCTCCCCGGGCCGCCGGCTGCCACTGGCTGCAGAGGCGCGGGCGCCGCCTTCGCTGGACCGGCCCGTGGGGACGCCGGCGGCCGGCGGCTACGGCGGGGCGGCGCGGCGGCCGCGGGCGGGGGTGGGTGTGAGCGAGCGGCGCGCTGCCGCCTTCGCCGCCGCCGCCGCCCCGGAGCCGCGGGCCGCGCTTCGCTCCATGCGGCCGGCTACCGGGCCCGCGCGCTCCGGGCCTGCAGCTGCCGTGCCCCGGCGCGAGCTGTTTGTGTTGTGTATTTTCCACTACCGCCCCCCTCTTCTCGAGCCATTCCTCGCAGCCCTCCGGTCGCCCCGCGCAGACAAAACCCGGACTGGATTTATTTTTCCGTCCCACAGCCTCCGAAAATCGGGTGCTTCCGAACAGTCGGCCCAGCCGCGAGGGCCCACGCTAAGCCGTGGCCGCTTATCCCCTTTGGAGGGAGGAGGATCGACTTGGCTGGAAGTAAGGTTGGCGGTCAAAGTCAGACTTTTGAAGGAAGAGATTTGCCGCAAGTCATTTAATGGTCTCTGCCGGGCAAGGCGACTACTCTTGAGCTTATATGAAATCGGGGATGGTGTACCAACCCGAGATTTGGCGTTAATTCCTAACCTGAATCATCAGACTCCTTTGGATTGTTGAGGTACTGTTTCAGGACATTGCCCGCCAATCTCTCCGTCTCCTTGAACACACCATTCTAGGCCCTTCCTATTGAGCTCTTTTGGCGCTATGCTAAGACTTGCAGCTTTTATTTCTGCATTTTTACCTTGAGTGCCTGATTATAAGGCTAAATTTCAAGAAGCCTTCGGTTCTCACCATTCAACGTGTAGACTGCTGGCACTGTCCGGGCCTTTGGAGAAACAAACCGGGGCGAGGGCTCAAGATCACTTGAGTTTGTTATTGTAAAAATTAATACGAAGTAAGATCAAACACAGAACCAGTTTGCCACATAACTAATGGCACTGTCACTTTCTAAGGATTTTTAGGTGTGACAAAGAAAAGTCATTTGCTACTGTTTGGGGTTAGGCTGTATGGTAAGCCGTGTCCTTTACGTTCAAATCATAAGCCAAATTCCACCTCCGTAGCTGAGAGCTGGAGAGGATCTCACTCACCACACACTCTGGCAAGTGCCTCCATGAGGCCAGTGTAAAAGGTGACCTCACCCTCAGCTCCCCTTCATGGTAATTACTGTAGGAGATTTAACATCATGTGCCCTGTTAGACACTTGAAGGCAGCTCATTAAATGCTCACTTATGGTGTCTTCCAACTGTTGAACATTTCCAGTGGGATGATGACAAAAATTCTAAAATGAACTTTTTCTTCTTCCTGAATCAGAGTAGCTTCCTGATAGACCTATTTCAAGTAACGACACTCTCATTATAATCATTCAGGCCCAAAATAGCGGTATCATGTTCACTCCCTTCTCCACCTTATTCCTAGAGGCAGTTGCCCACAAGTCCAATCCATTGTTCTTTCTGAAATGCCTCTTGAATCCACCCCTTCCTTTCCATTCCCAAAGTTCCTACAGAATTTCATGACCACAAAAGTTAAAGTTTCTATCTAACAAGCTTTCTACACCCAGTTTCTCAATAACACACCCTGCCCTGACCCCCTCCAACCATCAGCACTGGATTCATCTTCCCCAAACTTCATTCAGATCAAGGCATTTTCCGGTTGAACTTTCCATTTGCCAACATTTCATTGGAGAACGCAGAAAGAGAAAAGAAAATGGTCTGAGCATTTTAAGAGATGGTTGTGTTTGATCAAAGCATGGAAAAGCAGGGGTCAGCCAAGAAGTAAACTAATCAGCATCGGTGAGTGTTTGTGAAGAATGAAGGTCACTGAAATGATTTCAATTGCAAGAAATTTACCTTGGTCCATTTGAGGGATGATTTTAGAAAAAGGCCGCAGGGTCTTTCTCTGACCAGGAAGAATAAAGATCAGAGGCAAAGGGGCTTCCCTGGTGGCGCAGTGGTTGAGAGTCCGCCTGCCGATGCAGGGGACACGGGTTCGTGCCCCGCTCCGGGAAGATCCCACGTGCCGCGGAGCGGCTGGGCCCATGAGCCATGGCCGCTGAGCCTGCGCATCCGGAGCCTGTTGCTCCGCGACGGGAGAGGCCACAACAGTGAGAGGCCCGTGTACCGCAAAGAAAAGATCAGTGGCAAGGGGTTGGCTGATAGGTACAGGGAGGCTGGTGGAGAAGAACAAAGGTGAGACAAGTGGACTAATGGTTAAACACGTGGTCTCAGGAGCCAGAGTACCTGGGTCTGAATCCCAGTTCTGGATTTACCAGCTATATGGCTTTACTCACCCTCTCTGTGCCTCAGTTTCCTCATCTGTAAAATGGGGATAATAGTAGAACCTTCCTAATAGTAAAGTTGTTTTGTAGGATAATGAGTTAATATGTGTAATCATCTTAGAAGAGTGCCTGGCACAAGGAAGATCTATATAAAGGCTTGTTACATTAAATGTATTGATGGTGGTGTATAAACAAGGTATTTTGGGGTACTGTCAAAGAATAACAAGGTAGCTGTCTTTTAGCGAGCTCAGAACTGTCAGTGACTACAAGAACCTGCATTTAAAGCCTGACTACATCTTATCAAGGGGCTATGGGCAGGCCAAAGGTAAGCTTTTTATGTCTAAAACTGTCATAGATGATGGAAAGTAAGTGTTTTCCTGAAAACTGAGAGGAAAGACAGAGGAGTAAAATGAGTTCCTGATTGGTGTTTGTGGTTTAGTGGAGGAGGTACTAATTTACACCATTGTACTTTCTTTCAAAATTGCTACATGTACTTTGAAATCAACTTGTTCTTTCTCTCAGGCCACCTCAGTGGAGCCCACACACATCCATTCCCTGGCTTCACTGGGCCCAAGATGCTGCCCTCTGAGCAGGAGAAAAAGACTGACCTTGATATTGGGACCACTAAGTTAAGGCTAATGTCACAAAAGAGGTTTGGTGCAAGCTGGGCTTTGAGAGAAGAGAAGGATCTAGATGGGCAGGGAGAGAAGGATCTAGATGGGCAGGGAGACCAGTATTATCCAGGCAAATTCAGGCCACTGCAGACCAACCTCATGAAATCAGAGCACGTATAGCGAGAAATAAACTCAAATTACCTGATTCATCAGGAATCAAGAAATGTGTCATTACATGGGCTCGTGGAGCACTGCTTATGGAACTCATGGCTCAGAAATCAAGAAATATCTCGTGATGCCAGGCACGTGGGGAGGAGCCAGTGTTGCTTCCCTCTCCTCTGTTCCCCAAACGTAACATGTTTTTACTTCTAGTACTGGGAACAATTGTCACTGAGGATGAGGTGTGCCTCTAAGTCATGGGACACAGAAGGCACGTCTTCCAGAGAATCTGGTTTAACATCATTTACAACACGCCACCAATTCATTCAATATGTATTTATTGAGCCCTGCTAAATGCCACGCATTGTTCTTGGCACTGGTGTGCAGCAGTGAACAAAATAACCCTCACTGGGAGGAGAGTAGACACCACCAAAGAATATAAGTGAACTCTATGATTTCATAGATGCCATAAGTGCTATAGAGGAAAATAAAGCACAAGAGGGGTAGAGAGTGCTGGAAGTTTAATATAAAGAAGTAAATATTTATATTTAATATTTATTTAATTTCTTATTTGTAATTTATTATATTTATTGATAATGATCTATAATTATATTTATTAAAATTTATTATGTATTTCTCGAATATATATTTCATATTATATTTAATATAAATAAATATATTAAAACAAACCTACGAACAGTACGGATCATAATGTAAAAGTTGATTGAGGGGCTTCCCTGGTGGCGCAGTGGTTGAGAGTCCGCCTGCCGATGCAGGGGACACGGGTTCATGCCCTGGTCCGGGAAGATCCCACATGCCGCGGAGCGGCTGGGCCCGTGAGCCGTGGCCGCTGAGCCTGCGCGTCCGGAGCCTATGCTCCGCAACGGGAGAGGCCACAACAGTGAGAGGCCCGCGTACCGCAAAAAAAAAAAAAAAAATTCGAGAGTCAGAAAAAGAATAATCACACTCCCCAAATCATCAAGGATAACCATAACCGCGGCAGAAATATAACAAATGTCTACCCTTCCACAAGAGCTCATTTATGTCCTTGAGAACCTTAAATAGATGGATTCCTTGAGAGTGGCAGCTCCTTTCAAAAATTATTTTAAAACTAAAAGTAAAAAGGTGCCCTTTAAACAAGTTATAAAAGTAAGATTAAGTTAGCTTTTCCACACTTCTGGGAAACGTAAAAATGATTTCAGATGATGACTGTCATCGCACCGTATGAAAAATAGATTAAGGTTTAGAGAATCATTCAGCTATTACACCCTTCAGGCTGAAAGCCTGTGTAAGTCAAGCATAAACCTCCACCCAGATAAATGTTTCTTCCATGAGCAATTAACTCAAACCCTCTTTAACAATACAATGTACTTTCTACACAGTTCTTTAAAATAGCTCCCAGAGACTTGGATTGTTTTTTCAATTTATTATTTTTTTTAGTGAGCATAAAACTGATAGAATTACTTTCTTTTTTATGTGACACATTTGCTATTTTGAGGTGGTGTGGGGTGTGTGTGTGTGTGTGTGTGTGTGTGTGTGTGTGTAGACGAGAGAGTGATTTTGTTTGTTTCCTGATCATTTTAGTCATCTCATATTGGCACTTGAAAGGCAATGGAAAGAATACTGGACTGGGATCCCAGAGACGTGAGTTTGAATCCAGATCTGAGGATTACTTGCCATATGAATAGTTAAGTCCCCTAATCTTGGCAGGGTTCACCACTGTAAGATTAACGAGTTGTAGTCTTTAAGGTCTTTCAGCTTTCGCGATCCATTATGTAAGATATGGACCCGGAGTATGATTTAAGTTTGAGATTAAGCCAAATGCCCATTATTAAAATCCACGAATGGAGTCTAACATGTATACCTACAAATGTATGTAGGATCTCATATAGACATCCCCTCTAACCCAATGTGACATGCTGTATTTTAGGACTGCCGTCTCTGTTCCTATCAACCTCACCCTTAATTTCATTGGCCCTCGCTGCTTTGCTGGGAATGCAAAATTTTGAAACTGTGCAAACACTTGCTACCATCTTATTTTACTAGTTATCTCTTTGGTGATAAGTTGCCCTAATGACTACAAACCAAGTAGTTGCTATTTTGTATTATTTGTATTAACATCTCTTTCTATAAACTGAGGATTGCCTCCACCCAAGATGTATATTTACTTCCTACTAATGGTATTTTCATATCTCTGCAGTTTTGCTCTCATCTTTCTTTTCCTATCGCTTTTTTTCATCTAAGATCCTTCTGGTACAAGTAACCGAAATCCCCACTCACCCAAAATAAAAAGGAGGGAAGGGATTTATCAGTTTGGATAACTCAACCACAGATGGGCCTCAGTTTGGGGAAAATTAGATTCGGGGCTTATGTGATGTGTGGTCCTCTATCTTTCTGTGTGTGTGTGTGTGTGTGTCTGTGTGTGTGTGTGTCTGTGTGACTTGTTTCGTTATCTGGTCGACTAGACCCAAGTCATAGGCAGCTCTGGCCATACACCTATCAGCCTTGTGACCAGGAGGAGAGGAGTTCTTTGCTGCCTGCAGTAGTTAAGGAAATCCCTGCAAAGGACCCTGGGTGGCCCTCTGGGTTATGAGTCCGTGTCTGTGGCCAAGGGTGGAGTGCTGTGATTGGCAGCCTTCACCAAACCACATGGTTAAAGGGAAGAAGGATGGTTACTGTCCTGGGCAGAAAAAGAACATAAAAGGCCACCATGTCTTATAAATATAACCAATATTATCTAAAATCTGAAACGTAAAAATGAGTCAAAGGAAAAACAACACATCTAATCTAATCTCCCTACCAAAAGACAACTACTGGTATTGTTTTGGTATTTTTTAAAAAATTTTCTATGCATGTTTTTTTTGTTTTGTTTTTCCACCTGGTTTTATAATTTAAGCTTTTGCTCACATATGGCAATATAACTTGTAGATGGATTGTGAGCTAGTAGGAAAAAATAAATTGTGAAAATATTACAAGAAAATGTGCATGAATATTTTTATAAACCCTGGGGAATGACAGCCATTATAAACAGGATGTCAAGTCAGAGCCATAGCAAAAGGCTGATAAATTTGATCACACACACAAAAAAAACTTTAAACTTTATGGCAAAAGTACCATTAAAGAGTTTTAAAAGGCAAAAGATCGTTGGTTTTCAACATAAAATCAAGGATTAATATACAGCCAAGTACAAACAATTCAGTTTCATTAAAACAATTAAGTATAATATTCACCTATCAGACTGGTAGAAATGTTAAAGCTTTGATAATATTCAGTGTGACTGACAGTATGGAGAAATGGGGCCTCATGGATACTGTTGCAGTATTTACCATAATTCTAAAATGCACTTACCATTGGAAACTAGTGATTTCACTTCTAGCTGTGGACCCTAGAGAAATATTGGTACATGAGCACAAAGGAGCACAGAGGGGGTCCTTGTTACGGCACTGGTTTTAATAGAATATTGAAAGCAGCGTAAATACTCATCAAAAGGAGAAGGGTTTAAAAAGAAGCCTTTGACAACAAGGGAACCACTATGCAGCAGCTAAAAAAAGTGAGGGAGGTCTCTCTGTACTAAAAGGGAAGAGGCTCAAAGTTTTAAATGGAAAAGGCAAGATGTAAAATTATATTTATACATGATCTCATTTGTGTTTAAAGCAAAATCCCACAGAGTATAATGTACACTCTACATAATGTGATTTCAGATGGAAAAGTAGATAGATAGATGGGAAAGTGACTGAAAGTTACCTCCCAGCCCTGGGAGAGGTGAACGGGACTGAGGGAAGAGGTAAAGGAGGCCTCCTACTTTCTGTATTTTTGGATTTTTTATAAACTTGAATTTGTGTTCAGATATTATATAGGTCACTTTAAAATAAAGAGTAAAAACTCTTCATAGCATAATTTTTACTACAGAATATTCTGTCCAGCTGTTGTGCTATGATTTCACCATGTCTTGCTATTTTCAACAGGGCACTGCCAACTTTTGTACAGAAAACATTATACATCTTCTGGATTCCTTCCTTAGGATCAGAGCCAGAAGTGGAATCAGTGGTCCCAGGGTGTGCACATTTTCTTGATACATTTCACTAGATGGCTTTCCAAAGGAGTTACCACAATTGACATTCTGACAACCATGGGAAAGTGGCCGATTTTCTGCACTCTCCCTTGCTTTGATCATATCATATCTCATTCTTTCCATCTTTCCCTCTCTTTGCTACTTTGATAAATGTTCCATCAAATCTCATTTTGGTTTAATTTCTTCCTTTGATCATTAACAAAGTATTTCCCCATGTGTTCAAGTTTTATTTCCTCTTCTGCAAATTCTTTTCTTATCCTTTGCCCATATTCCTATAAGAGTCTGGGTTTTCCGCTCCACTGGTATAAGTGCTCCACATTAAAAGTCCTCTCGTCATAGTTTTTGTAGATACTTCCCTAGCTTTGCTCTTTCTCTTTAAATTTCTTCATGTTTTCTTCCCCAAAGCTTTAGATGTATCTATGGGCCTTTCTTTTTCCTTCTTTGCTGATTTTATTTACAAATTCCTATCACTGTTTTCCCCTGAGGTTTGTACTAATAACCTCTGCTAGACTTCATCCTTTGTCATTTTCCTTCAATTCTTTTAATTTATTTATTTATTTTTGCTGCAAGTCTTCATTTCAATTTTGTTTATATGTTATCCAACATACTAACTTCCTTATACTACAGAATGTGCTAATTGATTATTCTTAAAATTAAGTTTTCAAATTTGATTCTCATTTACTTAGTATTGATTACATGCCTTCCTGTCTGTATTTTAAGTTAATAACTCTTGCTTAATCCTTCTTTTTTTTTTTTTTTTTGCGGTACGTGGGCCTCTCACTGTTGTGGCCTCTCCCATTGCGGAGCACAGGCTCCGGACGCGCAGGCTCAGTGGCCATGGCTCACGGACCCAGCCGCTCCGCGGCATGTGGGGTCTTCCCGGGCCAGGGCACGAACCCGTGTTCCCTGCATCAGCAGGCGGACTCTCAACCACTGCGCCACCAGGGAAACCCAATCCTTCATTTTAATAGAAATATTTTTAAGTTTAAATAATTATCATCCAAACAATAATATCTCTAATAAGTAATGTTTTTTAAAATACTAAACTTAACCTCTTTAAAGTATTTGACATGAATATAAATGTGAGCATACAAATGGTTCATCTGCTAGCACATTCTATAAAAATGGAATTGGTTTATATCTGCGCTGTCCAATATGGTAGCCACTAGCCACATGTAGCTATGGAGCACTTGAAATGTGGCTAGTACAAATAAGAACTAAATTTTAAATTGCATTTAATTTTCATTAAGTTTAAATAGCCACATGTAGCTAGTGGCTATGGGGTTGGATAGTGCAGGCTCAGACCTTTCAAGGGTCATTTTCTACTTTACAGATCCATTTTTAGGTGAATGTGACAGAGCTAATGAAGGAAACAAATTACGCTCATGAAACTTTGCTGCAAGTCTAAAATCCAAACTGTGTTTCCTCATCTACTTACCTAATTTTAAAAAAGCTAATGTTTTGGGCTTCCCTGGTGGCGCAGTGGTTGAGAGTCCGCCTGCCGATGCAGGGGACACGGGTTCGTGCCCCGGTCCGGGAGGATCCCACATGCCACGGAGCGGCTGGGCCCGTGAGCCATGGCCGCTGAGCCTGCCTGTCCGGAGCCTGTGCTCTGCAGCGGGAGAGGCCACAACAGTGAGAAGCCCGCGTACCGCAAGAAAAGAAAAGGAAAAAAAAACCTAATGTTTTTGAACTGTTAGCTTATATTTAACAATTCTCATTTATTACCTTCATCAGGCTTCCAATTAGGCTATTTTCAGGTTGAAGGGTGGTGAGCTATCAAAAGCACCTAATGTATCCCCACTGCTTCCAGAATTATTTTTATCTACACCATTTTAGTTCCTATGTTTGTTATTTTATTCTCAAGCTATTCCAAGGAAAGAAGTACCTGAATTAACCCCAGTAACCTATTATAAGAGTCTTGAAAGCCATAAAATATAATGAGACATTAACACGTGTTGATATAAATGCCCCTGGGATTTCTTAAAAGCTAGTTGTAAATTTCTTTTTGTTGTTGGTAATATCATGCCTGTTAGTATGAAAAATAAAAGACAGAATTTTGCAAACTGTCTAAAAATTCCTAGGTGCTCTATACCCTCAATACTAGGTCTAGAATTTTCCCTAAACCAGTGTAGATATAGAGACTGTCCATCTGGCCCACATGCCTGGAGTGAAGGAGGGCAGGGGGTGGGGAGTATCAGCCTTTATTGTCTTCAATTTCTTTCATTAGGGATGCAGAGATTACTTGCAAGTTTTTTCTGTCATTTCTTTAAAAGCGATGGCAAAACTTCTTGTCCCACCACCTTCTATATATAAACCCCGCTATCCGCATGCCCCCAGTAACTTCATCCTTACCTAGTCACAGCCAGTAACTGCCACTTGATATGTTACTTCCACACGACAAAGCTGATTCCAAGACCTTTGGCCTAAACTGAAATTTCAAACAAAACCTGGTATAAATACTGTTGTTTCTTGCTCCTTTCCAGAAGTTAAGGGAAGGGAAGAGAAGAAAAATGAAGAGAAACAGAAAAGGAAGGAGAAAAAAGAGGCAGGGACAAGAAGGGTGAGCAGCAAAAACTATGAGAATAGTCTTGGATCTTTGGTAATTTACTATGTTATATATAAAAATCCACACATAAAAGTTTTTCTTCTATTTAGCCTAAGTGTGTCCTTCAGAAAATTAGGGCTAATTTCCCTTATTCAATTCTCACTGAAAAGAAAAAACTGCTAGTTGGGACCTTGGATATAAAAATAATGATCATGGGCTTCCCTGGTGGCGCAGTGGTTGAGAGTCCGCCTGCCGATGCAGGGGACGCGGGTTCGTGTCCCGGTCTGGGAGGATCCCACGTGCCACGGAGCAGCTGGACCCGTGAGCCATGGCCGCTGAGCCTGCGCGTCCGGAACCTGTGCTCTGCAACGGGAGAGGCCACAACAGTGAGAGGCCCGTGTACCGCAAAAAAAATAAAAATAAAAATAATGATCTTTACTAGTTTTAAAATCTTTCCCTATGGGTTTTCAATACAGAGTTTCAGTCATGATGCCATAGTCATTTCACCCAAGTTGTTTCATGAAGTTTTTTTTTTTTCACTACTTCTATATTATTCTGTTAGTGATACTGTTTTCTTGTTAGCTTTAAATACCTCTCTCCCATTCTCACTTCATGTTCAATTTCTTGTTCTCAATGACCTCTGTATTCCTTTTAATACCTTGAAAATCATCACTCATTCCCTATCTTCTAGAATCTAAAATCAGATATCACCCTGGGTATATGAGCTGTCACCTTTTAGAAGAGCATTTAGCTTGTGTTACTTAGGACTGTAGATATTCCTGGCCGGGATTAGCTACATAATTTGCGGAGCCTAATGAAAGATACATATGCAGGGCTCCTTGCTCAAAATGACCATAAATTTCAAGACAGACAGCAGAGCACTAAACCAAACGTGGCATCTTCTAAGCATGGGGCCCTGGGTGACAGTCGGCAAGTGCATGAAGTGAGCCCCATTTCCAGGTTAGTCCTGTGACACTGGGAGGGGTGGGTACAATACACTTATGGTTTCTTCCACTTCCTGTTCTCCAGTTTCTTCTCTTTCCTTGGCGAAGGAGAATTCTGCGTTAGGAACTGAGAGCTATCTTGTGCTTGGGCCTGTGGGAGATTCAGAACCTACCTGTTCTAGGAGGACTTGGGAGCTTGTTGGGGACACTGAAGAATTTTTGAGCAGAGGAGGAATGCAGTTCAATGTGCATGTTAGGAAGGTTATTCCGGCAGCAGCCCAGAACATAAACTGGAAGGGAATGGTCGTAGAGGCAGGGAGTTCTTCCTTAGTCCAGTGAGAAACAAAGACAGTTGGAACTAAAGCTGCAACACAGGGTAAAGCGAGGAGAGGGTAGCTTTAAGAAATATGCAAAACAGAAATCAACAAAACCTCTTGACCAATAGGATTGGTCAACACGGGAGAAGAAGGAACAAAGAAAAATTGTTTGTTTCCAACGCATGGGACTAGGTTGAGCCTAGTGAGAGTCACAGTGGGTAGGGGAGCAGAGGGAAGCAGGCTTAGTGGGGAAGATAGTACCATTTGGGGAAATGTTGAGTTTGAGGTGCTCATGGGCATCCAGGGCAAGTTGTGTGATCATGTTTTGGGTATATTGACTTAGGAGCTTTGCTGATCCTTGGCCAATTTGCCATTGGATCCATTCCTCACTCTTCCCCCAATTTGCTCTTTATTGTAGGTTGTCAATCTCTGCAAGCTGTTTCTCTCAGACACTCTTTGCAGGGGCTGCTAACTGGGTTTAGCCAAAGAGAGGCATTGATGGGAGATTAGAGAGAAGGCAGAAGCCAGGAAATGCCTCCCCCGTCTCTGCTCTAGAGGTGTCCTCCCGCTGGGCTCGTCTCCTCCAAGGCTCCAGTTGCCCCACATAGACCAGCGGCTCCAGTTTTCACCAGATCACTAGAACCATTGACCACGGTATGGCCCCACCTCTTCCTGTCATCCCTCAAGCCTAGGGGATAGCAGCTTCCAGTCACTACTTTCTGGGTTGTCTCAACAACTCTTGTTTGTTTGCTCAGCTCTTCCATCACCAGGGGGGATGAAATTCCTTATATATTAAAATTTAGAGTGTTTTCTCTTTCCCTGCTTGCATCTTGCCTGGTACAGGACTCATTAGCATATGTAGATGTTTGCTAATGTAATTGAACATGTTTTGTGATGGCAGATGAGGACTGAAAATTGCCAATTGAGTTTGGTAACAAGTTGGTGATATTAACAAGAGCATTTTTCAGGGGACTCCTAAAAATGAAAGTCAGATTGCAGTGGATTTAAAAAATGGCTGAGAATTAAGGAAGTAATTAGTGTACATTTCAGGTTTTTATTGTTTTCTAGAAATTTAACTCTTAAAGGAAGGAGGGAAGGAGATAGGATAAAGAGGATTTTTTGAAGATGAGAAAGACTTGGATATGATTAGAATAAAATAGAAAAGAAATAGGAATTAAGAGGAGTAACTGAAGACAAAAGACCCTAAGAGCCCAGTGGATAAACTGACTGCATTAGTAGAGGGTTACTTATTTGTCTCATACGAGAGAAAGAACCTCAAGAATGATATAGATTGCAGATATTTTTGTAAGTAGGAGGCCAGATAAGAATTTGATTTACTTCAAACCCAAGGGCTTCTATTTTCTCTGTGCTGGTGGGTTTCCAAAGAGTGGTGGAAATCAGCACTGGTCCCTCAGGAGAATGGGAGAAATAGCAGATACAGGTCAGGGTCAAATCATGGCATGAGGAAGCAGCAGCTGAAATTGGCTCCCACAAATGGTGTTTCCACTGTTGAACTGTGGGAAGTTCTCCAGTTTCTCTCAGAGCTGGTGTAAGAGTGAAGAAGGCAAACACATTTGACATGTGCTGTGGTTCTCCATTGACCAGCAGCATTACCCGGAAACCTCTTAGACGCAAAATCTTAAGCTATGCCCTAGACCTAATGAATCAGAAAATCTGGGGGCAGGGTTTAAGAAGCCCCCCCAGGTGATTCTGATACACTCTAAGGTTTGAGAACCACTGCCTAGACCATGGCCACCACGGTGTGATCTGCAGACAAGCAACTAATTTGAAATGCAGAATCTTAACCTTCCTGCCCCCAGAATCAGAATCTGGGTTTTAACAAGATCCCCAGGTAGTTTGTAAGCACGTTTCGTTAAGAAGCACTGAACTTGGAAGTTTATGCTCTCGAGGGGTATTTACAGATTAGCCAGTGGAGTTTAAATTAAGGGGTGACTTTTAATGGAGTAATTTCAGGTTCAGTTTAGATGGCAGGGGACATGTCACATTGGGAGGCTAAGAACCCTGCCTGACACCATATACCCACACATTTCAAATGACACCACATAGTACACATTCTGTCTCCTTCCATGGATTACACGAGACCAAGATTTGAAAATATGAAACCAAATCGAACCAAATGCAGCCATGAAGGCCAATCCTTTAAAAAAGGCTATTGAGTGTCTCCTGTGTGTGCCAAGGTCTTTGCTGGACTCTGAGATGCCCAGACCATTACCCAGTTACTGCACTCAGGAGCTCCTGGTCTAACGGAGGACACAGCCACGGGATCACATTAGTACAGTGCCTCTGGTAAAGACATAAGCATGGTCTACAAGGGTATTTGGGGATGATGGAGAAGGAGGAAGCCAGTCTGGGCAGGGTAGGTCAGAGAAGGCTTGTGGAATGAGGTCCTGCTGAAGCCAAGTGTTACAAGGTGAGTGGGGATCCACCAGATGATGAAGTGGCAGGAAGGACATTCCAGGGAGAGGCAGCATGGAGGCAGAGGCACAGGGGCAGCACAGAAAATTCAGGAACTCCACCCAGGGGATGGGAATACATGTTTGGCAATGCCAGGACACATCTCATTAAAATAACAGTTCTTTTTGATGTTTCCCCTCCAAAGTCTATGTCGTCTTACTTTTGAGCACAACTCTTTCTGTGCAGGTTTGTGGCTCAGCTGCCTGATGGAAGCCTTCAGCAGTGGCAGCGGCACTGCCATCATTCACTTCACACAAGGACCAACGGTCCAGAGCGGGGAAATCAAGACGTGTTAGATGGTCTGCGGAGGAACCCCTCCATTGCCACATCCTCTCCTCTTCTCAATCCGGGAACCATGATTTCAGTGCCACAGAGAAATGTGAATACTCATATTTGGAAACATTTGACAATCTCTTTTCTCCACTCAGTGTGGCTAAGGGCACCCTAATGTGTACCCAGGTGAGGGAAAGGGTTTCACATAGCAGCCAAACAGTCTTAAGTACAGAAAACAAAGTACACCTCTCTCCTATCCAAGAACCTCCGATAATTTCCCATCAGACTCAGAAGAAATAGAAACATCCTTGAAAGGCCTAGAACACCCTGTAGAATCCCACCTCTCACTCACCTGCTCTCCTCTCCTTCCCTTCTGTCCACAGAGCCTTCTCAGTCTTTCTTGATCACACCAGACTCATGTTCATGTCAGGCTGTCCACTCTTCTAGTCCCTTCTGCCAGAGTGCCCTTCCTTCAGATCTTAGCATGGCTACTGGCTCCTGCACTCCACTCAGGCGTCTGCTCAAATGTCATGTCCTTAAAGAGGCCTTTCCTCACCCCCCTGCTAAAACCGCCCTCCAAATCTGATGCTTTTTTTTTCTTTAGAGCACTTATTACCAGCAGCTAGAAGACAAGCTCCGTGAGGTTAAGACATCATCAATCTTGCTAGAATAGCACCTAGCATTTGTAGATGCTCAAACATTTCTTTCCTGAATTTAAAGTCATACTCGACTCTTCCATCTCCATCCCTAGAAGAACGATTATCCAGTCTAGTGAGCTGACAAACTGATTTTTGCATCTTTTTGTGGTAAGCTTCAGTGGTTCTCAAACTTCAGCCGTGCCTCAGAAGCACCCAGAGCGTTTATTAAAACACAGGTTCAAACAAACATAATGGGTTAGTAATAAGTAGGCGTTGAGATTAGTAAAACCAGTACTTAATTATACTTGGAACTTTGTATATCTTTGAATCTCCATATAAAGTATGAACTGTGATTTAATGCTTGAGTTTTCTTTAAAATAAAATTTTATTTATTTTATTTTTTAATTTTTTTAAATTTATTTTATTTTATTTATTTTTTTTGTGGTACGCGGGCCCCTCACTGCTGTGGTCTCTCCCGTTGCGGAGCACAGGCTCCGGACGCGCAGGCTCAGCGGCCATGGCTCACGGGCCCAGCCGCTCTGCAGCATGTGGGATCTGCCCGGACCGGGGCACGAACCCATGTCCCCCGCATCGGCAGGCGGACTCTCAACCACTGCGCCACCAGGGAAGGAAATGAAAAAAAAACCCCACAGGTTAATGGCACAAGCCTCAAAATCTCTGATTCCGCAAATGGGGGTGGTGCTGATACAGGTACCACAGTTTCAGAACATAAGAGACATCTGCGCCGAACATCCCCTCCAGCGGTGTCCCTCCTTCTCACCTGTCTCTCCCAACCCCACTACCCTTTCTGCAATTGCCAGTAGCATCACAGAAAGCCAGGAGGATTTGTGCCTGGGCTCTGCTCCTCGATAGAAAGGCATCTTTGTGATACGAAGCCCAAGGCCTCCACTTCTCACTCTCCGGGTTTTGCCCTGTAGTCACATTCTGAAAGAAGTCTGTGGGACAAAAAAAAATACTTGTGGAAAATTATGCATTCTAATTATGTCAAAATTTGTAAAGGGAATGCTTTTCACCCTCACACCCTGTCAGGCTTTAAGCCAGTGCTTTCTGTGCCTTGTAGAATATGTCAGGGTCACCAGCACTTAAAGGCTGTGGCTGGCCACAGGTAATCAAACAGGGCTCTGCGGTGGAGATTGCAAGTCTAGGCATTGACTCGTTGTTTAACTTCTGACCTGTGCTTTTCAGAGGGAACAGGAAAGAGATTCAGTTCTTGAGCTGCAGCAAATAGACTTCTTATTTGTTCCAATAGGTAATGGGGGTGTGCTGAAGGGGAGAAGTTTCTGAAAGCCACCTCATTTTTTTTTTTTTTAGAAGATGTTGGGGGTAGGAGTTTAGTAATTTATTTATTTATTTTTGCTGTGTTGGGTCTTCGTTTCTGTGCGAGGGCTTTCTCTAGTTGTGGCAAGCGGGGACCACTCTCGATCGCGGTGCGCGGGTCTCTCACTATCGCGGCCTCTCTTGTTATGGAGCACAGGCTCCAGACGCGCAGGCTCAGTAGTTGTGGCTCATGGGCCTAGTTGCTCCATGGCATATGGGATCCTCCCAGAAAAGGGCTCGAACCCGTGTCCCCTGCATTAGCAGGCAGATTCTCAACCACTGCACCACCAGGGAAGCCCAAGACACCTCATTTTAAAGATGTATGCTATGGTCTGAATGTTCATGTCCTTCCCAAAGTTTATATGTTGAAACCTAACCCCCAAGGGGATGGTATTAGGAGGTAGGGGCTTTGGGAGGTGAATAGGTCATGAGGGCAGGATCCTCATGAATGGGATTAGTGCCCTAATAAAAGAGGGGTGAGAGAGCTCCTTCACCCTTCCTACTATGTGAGGTTGCAATGAGAAGACCTCTGTCTATGAGGAAGTGGGTCCTCAGCAGACACTGAATTTGCCAATGTCATGATCTTGTGCTTTCCAGCTTGCAGAACTGTGAAAAGCAAATGTTTGCCATTTGTAAGCCACCCAATCTATGGTACTTTGTTGTAGAAACCCAAACAGACTAAGACAGTGTGTGTGTGTGTGTGTGTGTGTGTGTGTGTGTGTGTGTGTTAACTTCCATTTAGATGGATCATTCTAGTACACTTCTGGTCCTATAAGAGACTTCTATGTTTCTTCCCCACCCCAACCTTTTTCATGCACATTAAAAGTCGAGTGATAATTCTGAGCCCCATTTTCCTTCTGCTTTCTCCCTTGATATTCTCCTACTGCTCAGAGCAAAATTATTGAAGCTCTCTCTGAGAATACAATGATCTTGGGGGTATGCTCCATTCAACATTTATCATCCAATAATCCCCTAGCCAGAATTTATCTGTGATGGGTTACACACACTCTTAGCAGGTCTTTGACTTCAGGAGAGAAAAGTTTTGTGAAAATGGTGGGGAGGTGGGATCAGAGAAGGTCTAGGGTAAAAACAGTGGCAGACAAGGGACCCTTGTGACAGAATTGTTCTGAATCTTGACTGTTGTGGTGATCATACAAATCTACACATACGACAGAATTGCATAGAACTAACTACACACACACACACACACACACAACTGCATGTAAAACTGGTAAGATCTGAATAAGGTGTATTGTATCAATGATGATATCCTGGTTGTGATATTATACTATTGTACTAGATGCTACCATTGGGGGAAACTGGGTGAAGGGTACACAGGGTCTCTCTGTGTGATTTCTTACAACTGCATGTGAATCTACAATGATCTCAAAACAAGCATTTAAAAAAGAAGTGCTACAGAGAGGAAAGGTCTGGGTGATGTCAGAATGCAGAGTCCTGGGCAGCTGGGGCATCGAAAGGGCAGTAGGAGCCTAGAGAAAAAGAGAGAACCCAGATCTAAAGGGAAGAGGGGCACAGACATGATGGGACATGTTCCTAAGGAAAACTTCATTCTCTTCCTGTCCTTAAATTATACTACAAGGAAAATATAGTCTATCACCAAGCCATCATTTCTAGAATGATCACCCATCAGATGCTGAAGGTAGTAATAATAGCTGACACTTACTGAGTGTTGCCAGGTGTCAGTTTCATGAGTTATGTCACTTGATCCTCTCAGTGGTCCTATGAGATAGGTACTATTATCACATCCACATTACAGATGAGAAAATTAAGGCACTGGCAGAGCCAGGCAGAGCTAGGATCTGTCTGATTTCAGCAGCAGCATCACCAACAGTAAGTGGGTGCTCATACGTGCCAGGTATACTGCCCTAAATGCTTTTTTCTTCATGCGGAAGAATGTGCCTATCATCATATCATTATCTGTGGAAAAGTCTCCATTATACATTGGCATCAAATAAACACATTCATTTTTTGTGCGCTTTCTAAGTGCCAGCCACGTTACATAAATTATTCTGTTAAACCTTCCCAGCAAGTCTGGATGTATTATCTTCACTTTATTGATAAGAAAATGGAGGTGAAGTCTTGTCCAAAATCACACAACCAGCAGGTGCAGAAGCAGCAGCAGCCCTTGGGTGGGCAGACTACAGAGCTACTGTTCAGCCTCTGAGCTCTACTGCCTCCAACCCAGAAACTCCAAACTCACAATCATTTAATTGCCCCCAAAGCTAAATGCTTTTCAGTCTCCTGGTGTCCACTGAGTAGGCATGAATCTGTTTTATTTTGCCTGCTGTGTAACAGATACAGATCTTGCATATTCATTTTGCAAAGCACTCTCTGGGAACTTTCTTTGCTATGTTACTCTATTCACTACTCAAGGCTCAGACAAGTTATTGAACCATGTAAGTAAAAAGAACCTGTGGCTTGAGCACACAGCGGCAAACACGATTTAATGTTTAATAAGCATCATCGTGATGATGGCAATGACATTCTGCTTTGAAGGGTTGCAGGAAGCAATCAACATCTCAAACCTATAAGCCATCAACTCCTTCAGTTTTCTCTCACCTGTGTCACTGCAGAGCACCTGATGGGGTATGGAGGTCTTAACTGGGTATCTATCAGTCCCTTCCTTCCCCCTCCCCTCCCCCGCCCCAGTGAAGAGGACACATTCTGCTACTGTATCGCCCTATAATCACAGAGATTGTGCACACGGAGTTAGAAGGATTTGCCAGGGAAATTGCTTGCAGGCGTTAACCAAATACACTCACAGCACCTTGCCGCGGGCCCGGGGTGACAACGTGTCTTCCTCGCGAGTCGCTGGCCGCACACTTTCACTTTTCTCCTGGGGCGCCCGCCCACTCCGAGCTACTCCACGTCCTGGTTTTCCCCGGGCTGCCTACCCGGCAACGGCTGCCTGTAAACACGCGGGGTTGCAAGCAGGGGTGCCTCGATTGGAGGAGCCCAGCCCGGCCTCCCCTCCGCCGGCTGCCGAGCTGTCAGTTACACGTACAGTGTGAGCTAGATTTTGGCGCCACAGCTGGGAGTGAGGCTTTTGTTCCATAACAAAAACAAGTGCCTGAATGGCAGGGCTGCCAGCGCCCAGCCCGACGAGGCAGGCATAAAGGAACCGCCTGGCGAATGTTCGTGACCTGTCATTAGAGACAGCCCCTCTCGCTTCCGAACGATCACGGGGAGGCAATGTGGCAAATTATGTGCGTACCCGCCACGACCTTGCTCAAGCCTCCAGGGTGAATATTGAGCGCCAGGCTCTAATAAGCGGCCTGTGAGCTCAGGTGGAAAAGCACCTGGGTGGTAACCAACGGAGTCCTTTCCTGCGCTTTCTGCCTCTTCTGTCCATGAACTTGTTTCCCCTCTGCGATTGAAAGGCTGGCCTTCTGGCTGAAACAAGTTAAATGATGGATTCATTTATGCTAGGAAGAAAAGCTAAGCATTGAACGTCGTAACGCTGTTCACCCGATCTGTGCCCTCTTGTTATAAATATAGAGAGACAGTCTCTACTATATGATGTGTTTGCTTTTTGCTAAGTTCGAACACATCCATATCCAAATTGTTACCTACTTCGGGGAAATTCCTGTGTGAAACTCTGAATCATAAACCAGATAGATTAGGGGTGACTATTCTCATTTCAGAAAGGATTCTTCAAGTTCCAAAAGCATTTAGTAAGACTTGAGGATTCCATCCCCCAACCACTCCCAGTCTGGGGTGGGTGGGTGGTGTGCAGCTGGGCAGTGGGGTGAGCTCCACCTCAATGAGCCCTGCGGCTATTTAAAGTGTTACAATTGGGGGAGGGGAAGGGTAAGCTGGGACAAAGTGAGAGAGTGTCATGGACCTATATACACTACCAAATGTAAAATAGATAGCAAGTGGGAAGCAGCCGCATCGCTGGGGGAGATCAGCTCGGTGCTTTGTGACCACCTAGAGGGGTGGGATAGAGGGGGTGGGAGGGAGATGCAAGAGGGAGGAGATATGGGGATATATGTATATGTATAGCTGATTCACTTTGTTATAAGGCAGAAACTAACACACCATTGTAACGCAATTATACTCCAATAAAGATGTTAAAAAAAATAAAGTGTTACAATTAAAAATTTATTCCTTCAGCTGTAGACTCGGTCTTGTTGGAATGAAGATGTTTTCGAGGACATTATGAGGTTCAAAGGTAGTCACTTACACCTCAGTGTGAATGAGTTTAATCACTTCTTCCTTGAGAGCAGGTTTTCAAGAAGGAGAGAAACTAGTTGCAGCTGAGTTCCTGAAAAGAGAGACAGAGGAAGAATATGAGTGGCAATGGAGGCAGAAAAAGAGAGTTTGGGCGCCTCAGAACATAGATGTTTATTGCTTCATAATTCTGGGAAAAGTCAGCGTTTTAGAGAGAGCAGTTTTTTTGTTTTGTTTTGGTTTTGCAGTACGGTCCCGAAGAACTTTCTGTGACAGTGGAAATGTCCTAGATCCACACTGTTCCAAAACAGTAGCCACTAGCCACATGTGGTTATTCAGCACTGAAATGTGGTTAGTATGACTGAGGAACTGAATTTAATAGCCATGTGTGTAGCCATGGAACTAACAGCTGTCAACAGCCACAAGACTGAGCTTGGGGGTGGCTTCTCTGCCATGAGAGCCGTGAAATGACTGCAGCCTTGTGAGCCCCGGAGCTAGAGACACCATGAATTCCTGACCCCCAGAAAATAGGAGATAACACATGTGTGTTGTCTTAAGTCACTACATTTTGAGGAAATCTGTTACACAGCAATGAAATTTGATTGTAATATGGTCAGGCCCATTTAAAATACATTTGTTCTAGTTAGGGCATCCCTAGGTCCAGAGAAACCTCCAAATATCAATGTCTGATGCAATAAAAGTTCCATTCTTTTGGGCTTCCCTGGTGGTGCAGGGGTTGAGGGTCCACCTGCCGATGCAGGGGACAAGGGTTCGTGCCCCAGTCCGGGAAGATCACATGCCGCGGAGTGGCTGGGCCTGTGAGCCATGGACACTGAGCCTGCGCGTCCGGAGCCTGTGCTCCGCAACGGGAGAGGCCACAACAGTGAGAGGCCAGCGTACCGCAAAAAAAAAAAAAAAAAGTTCCATTCTTTTAACAGTCCAATGTGGGCAGTCTTCTGATGGTGATTCAGGGCCTCAGCCCCTTTTTGCTTTTGGCTCTGCCGTCTTTAACTTACGGCTGTTCAGGTCGCCAGCCAGGTGAAAACTGCAGAGCGGAGCCATGGGCTTAGCTGTTTTGGTAGGGGAACAGACCTGGAGGTGGCGCCTATCATTTCTGCCGCATTCTACTTGACCAGACCTCAGTAAAACGATCCCAGCGAACTGTCAGTCAGACTGAGAAATGTAGCCTGACTCTGCGTGTGTCCAGGGTGTAGGGGAAGCAGGTTTGGGGGCTGCTGACACATTGTGCCACAACACACTCTCCTTTTGGGAGGTAAGCTCCTTGACAAAAACGGACCTTTTGGTGCCTTGCCAAACCCCAGGGTCACAGAGGCAAGGCTCTCTTCACAAATAGTGATGGTGATGAGAGAATGGGAAAGAGACTGACAGTGCTCCCCATCCCAAGAGGGGCATTCACCAAAACTGTCAGAACGTTCTAGTCCTATAAGGGTCTATGACTCAGCCCAAAGTTAACCAGATCAAAATGGTTTATAGGAAAGCCTGGGCACAGTTCTGGAAATGACTATGGAAGAATCAGGAAAAGATGTCTGTGCTTGTTCAAAGGGGACTTGGGATCTATAGGGCGGGGGCTGGGATGGAATTCCATGAGCCGAGGCATCCCTTAGATGTGATTCCAAAGGTACCGTCAAATCTACCATTGCTTCTGAGGCCAACTTGGATTTTCTGGTTGCTGCCCCCAATGTCACCATCTGTCCTAGGGCCTGTAGACAAATGAAAGAAAAGATTGGTTTGATGGATTTTCATTGTTTTAAATTGAGGAGGTATCACTCATATTGATATTTTTAAAAATGTCACTCCTCCTTTCATCTCTCTGGGCCCTGCCATCCACTTCCCTTCACCCTAACCTGTAGCTTGTTCCCAACAAATGAGTCAGTGAAGATGGGAATGTTCATTTAACTGAGTATGTATCTGCCAACATTAAAAAAAAGTTTTGCCAACCTGAAGGAGTCACATAACCAACAGAGAAAGGAAGGAAGGAAGGGAAAGAAAAGAAAGAAAAAAAGAAAGAATAAAAGAAAGGAGAAGAATGTTGGGAGCATATCCAAAGACAGATTTCCTTGGAGTGGAGTGAATGTAGCTCAAGCTTCAGGGCCCCTCACTGATCAGTGCCCCTTCCGAGGTTGCATGCTCTCCTCCAGAGAGAAGCAAAAGAAGCAGTAGCTCTAGCACGTGCCTGAGGACAAGAGTGCTGCCCTAGCCTGGGCTTCCCCTCTATATACATAATTTTTAACAGCTTTACTAAGATATTATACACATAACATAAAACACATCCATTTAAACTGTACAATTGAGTGTCTTTTAGTATATTCAGAGCTGTGCAACCAACACCATAATCTAATGTTAGTACATTTCATCATCCCGAAAAAGAAACCCAGGATCCATTAGCAGTCTCTCCCCATTCCCACTCTCACACCCTTAACTCAGGCAACCACTGATCTACCTTCTCTTTCTATAGATTTGCCCATTCTGGACATTTCATATAAAGGGAATCATATAACATGTGCTTTTTTGTGACTGGCTTCTTTCGTTTAACATAAAGTTTTCAAGGTTCACCTATGTTGCAATATGTACCAGAACTTTATCTGTTTTTACTGCCAAGTAATAGTCCATGGTATGGATAGACCACATTTTCTTTATCCAGTCATCAATTGATGGGTATTTGGGTTGATTGTATAATCACTTTTGTGTCTATTTTGTATGTGCCCTACTGGTGGTCCAAGAGTTGTGGGTAGGGTTGACAGACTGCCAGCACTACCTTCATATCCACCTGGCCTCTTGTGACACCTTGCCTCTGGCAGTTGTCAGGGAGCGTTTGGACTTCAATTTTGAGCCTTGGAGAAGGGTCTGAGACTGAGGCTGCGCTGCGCCCAGGGTACTTTAAGACCCAGGCTTCCAGGTGTCTTCCGTCAACCCCAGGACCAGCCCAATGTGGGTAGGAATATGAGGAAGAGGTGAAAGGACCTGACCAAACCTAACCAGCTGCTAGGGTACTAGTTGCAGGAGTCATGCCAACTATGATCAAAGAGCTGGAGTTCTCTGAGGGCTTGCTCTAGCAAGAAGCCCTGCCCGAACAAGAAACTGGAGGAAGTTATAAATGTGGCATTCCACGTAGCTGCAAGAAATTGTTCTAAACTGTCAATCTTTTTTAAAGTTTGATCAACTATGCTAAAAGAAAGACTGGACTATCCTTCTAATTTTTCAATAGAAACACATTACAAACTTGTTTTCATATGAAGAAATAATAAAAGAGTATACAGAGAGAAGTGGTGGTGTCAGTGAAAGTGGAAAAGAATGCCAATATTCTTCTTCTCCATAAAAACAAAGAAAAACCTGGGGGCTTCCCTGGTGGTGCAGTGGTTAAATATCTGCCTGCCGATGCAGGGGACACGGGTTCATGCCCCAGTCTGGGAAGATCCCACATGCTGTGGAGTGCCTGGGCCCGTGAGCCATGGCCACTCAGCCTGCGCGTCCGGAGCCTGTGCTCCGCATTGGGAGAGGCCACAGCAGTGAGAGGCCCGTGTACTGCAAAAAAAAAAAAAAAAAGAAAAGAAAAACCTGGCAAAAATTGTCAGAATCAACTTTTCCACAACCCTGGAAATTAACGAAGGGCTTGCAGTAATCAGGAAGTGCTTATTCAAGGAAAGTGGCGAATCTCAGTAGGAACAGTGAGCTTTGTGGCATTTTATTCTAGCCTGGGACCTTCCCCACACCCCAGCTCAGAGGTAGCCTTGAAAAAACAGCCCATATTTTCAGTACTGGAGGGACAGAATGGACATTATTTGCAAAGAATTGTAATTATTTCCTTTTTATCTGGTGGCTCCATGGAAGACCAGCTCAAAACACTTGTCTTTATTTGCCCTGATTTGGAACTGGTCCAGTTCAAAAGCTACTGGGAGGGAGTGGGGCATTTGTCCAAAGCATTTAAAGGCAAATGTTTTAGCTGCTGCTGCCTGAGGCTATAGATAACAGTTGGCATAAACCACAAAGCTTGGGAGAAAAGACTGGGAAATGAGATGTCCATAAAGGCTTTGAAAAACTCACACATATTCCTGGAAACCTAGAATGCCCTGGGTGCTCAGGAACAACATGAGAAGGCTGTAGGATCTGACCTCTGGCTGACCTTGAGGTTCTACACTAGAGAAAGTGAAGGCTAAGGCAGAGTTGTAAACTACCAGGCTGAGTGATGAAGGCATGCCAACCACACACACAGAGCCCCTTGGCCAAAAACTTGAAATATTTTTGGTATGAGTTATTTAAGGAAATATCTGTTTAATCATTAGCTGACTACCAATCTAGCAGAACAGTGACTTCAGTGGCCACATGTGACAAAGAATACAGAGTTTTCAGAATTAGTTCATAAAAGTCATTAAATAAATAGAGAAAAATAAGTAAAATAAACAGCAAACAACAAATCTTGAAAAGAGGAGAGAACCTGATTACTAGTGCTTCCACATTATAATATACAAAATGCCCAATTTTCAACTAAAAATTATGAAGCATGCAAAGAAAAAATAATGGTGAAAACAGGAAAAGGAAGCATTAAAAGAAGCTGTCCCTGAGGAAGTCCAGACACTGGACTTACTAGTAAAAGACTTTAAATAAACTACTTGAAATATGTTCAAAGAGCTAAAGGAAACCATATCTAAAGAACTAAAGGAAAGTATCAGAATGATGTCTTATCAAATAAAGAATATCAATAAAAAGAAATTATATTTTTAAAAGAACCAAATAGAGGGCTTCCCTGGTGGCGCAGTGGTTAAGAGTCCGCCTGCCGAGGCAGGGGACACAGGTTCGTGCCCCGGTCTGGGAAGATCCCACATGCCGCGGAGCAGCTAGGCCCGTGAGCCATGGCCGCTGAGCCTGCGCATCCAGAGCCTGTGCTCCGCAACAGGAGAGGCCACAACAGTGAGAGGCCCGCGTACCACAAAAAAAAAAAAAAAAAAAAAGAACCAAATAGAAATTCTAGAACTGAAAAGTGCAATGACTGAAATAAAAATATTTACCAGAGGAGTTCAACAGCAGGTATGAGCAGGTAGAAGAGTCAACAACTTGCAGACACAAGTCAATTGAGATTATCCAGTATGAGGAACAAAAGAAAAAAAGAATGAAGCAAAAAGTGAATAAAGTTTTAGGAACCTGTGGGGCACCATCATATGCATAGTGTTAGTCCTAGGAGAGGAAAAAGTGAAAGGATGAGAAAAGTATTTGAAGAAATAATGCTAGAAAACTAAAATTTGATGAAAAGCATTGTCTACAAATCCAAGAATCTCAATAACCTCCAAGTAGGGTAAACTCAAAGAGATCCACAATAATACACATCATAATTAACCAATCAAAAGACAAAGAATCTTGAGTGCACAAAGGGAAAAATGACTAATCATC
This sequence comes from Globicephala melas, assembly GCF_963455315.2. NCBI lineage: Eukaryota > Metazoa > Chordata > Mammalia > Artiodactyla > Delphinidae > Globicephala > Globicephala melas. The sequence continues at coordinate 23,841,778 of NC_083330.1, forward strand.
TACAAGTGCCCCTCAATAAGATAAACAGCTGATTTCTCATCAGAAACCATGGAGGCTAGGAAGCAGTGGAAGAAGGCATTCAAAGTGCTCAAAGAGAAAAAAAGTCAATGAAAAATTTTATATCTGGCAAAAGTATCTTTTAAAAATGAAGAGAAATTAAGATATTCCCAGATAAACAAAAAGAGAGTCTGTTGTTAGCAGACTTATCCTACAAGAAATGCTAAAGAAAGTCTTTTAGGCTGAAATAAAAGGACACCTAGATGGTAATTTGTGGCCATATGAAGAAATAAAGATCTCTGATAAAGATAATTACATGAGTAAATATAAAAGACGGGGGCTTCCCTGGTGGCACAGTGGTTGAGAGTCCACCTGCCGATGCAGGGGACACAGGTTCGTGCCCCGGTCCGGGAAGATCCCACATGCCGCGGAGTGACTGGGCCCATGAGCCATGGCTGCTGAGCCTGCACGTCTGAAATCTGTGCTCTGCCACGGGAAAGGCCACAACAGTGAGAGGCCCGCATACCGCGAAAAAAAAAAGACGGTATGACTGTATTTTTTGTTTGAAACTATTTTTTTTCTATCTGATTTAAAGGCAACTGCATAAAGCAATATTTATCGATCTGTTAATGGGCACACAATGTATGAAGATGTAATTTGTAATAGTAACAATGCTGAGCAGGAGAGAAGGGAAAATTGAACTATGTAGGAGCAAAGATTTGGAATACTAAAATTCAGTTGACGTTAGGGACTTTCCTGGTGGTGCAGTGGTTAAGAATACACATGCCAATGCAGGGGACACGAGTTCCAGCCCTGGTCCAGGAAGATCCCACATGCCGCAGAGCAACTAAGCCCATGCACCACAACTACTGAGCCTGCACTCTAGAGCCCGTGAGCCACAACTACTGAAGCCCATGTGCCTAGAGCCTGTGCTCTGCAAAAAGACAAACCACCTCAATGAGAAGCTTGTGCAACAACAGAAGCCAAAACAATGAGAAGCTCGTGCACCACAACAAAGAGTAGCCCCCACTTGCCACAACTAGAGAAAGCCTGCTCACAGCAACAAAGACCCAATGCAGCCAAAAATAAATAAATAAATTTATTAAAAAAAAATTCAGTTGATGTTACTCTAAACTAGATTGTTATAAATTAAGAGGTTTATTTTAATCCCCAGGGCAACCACTAGGAAAATAATTCAAAAATATGTAGTAAAAGGAATGACCAGGGAATTAAAATGCCACATAGAAAATACCTATTTAACATAAAAGAGAGCAGTAATAGAGGAATTGAGGGACAAAAAATGTCTAAGACATATAGAAAACAAATAGCAAAATGGCAGAAATTCTCCTTCCTTATAAGTAGTTACATTAAATGTAAATGAATTAAACTCTCCAATTAAGAGACAGAAATTGATAAAGCAGACTTAAAAAAAGATCCAACTATATGTCGTCCTACAAAAGACACATTTTAGATCCAAAGAATACAAGTAGGTTGAAAGTAAAAGGATGGAAAAAGATATTCTGTATAAATGGTAACAAAAAGAGCTCAAGTTGCTATAGAAATATCAGACAAAATAGACTTCAATTGTTACTAGAGCAAAGGATATTTTATAATAATAGAAGAATCAATCCATCAGGAAGATATAACAATTATAAACATACATACACCTAACAATGGAGCTCCAAAATACTGAAACAAAAGCTAACGGAATTGAAGGAAGAAATAAACAATTCAACAGTAATTGTGGGAGACTTCCGTGTCCCACTTTCAATAATGGCTACAACTAGACAGAAGATCAGCAAGGAAATAGAAGAATTGATAGGTAGCAAAGAACACAATAAAGAACATTTATGACTCAACAACAAAAGGACAAACACCCTAATTAAAAATGAGTAAAGGATCTGAATATATATTTCTCCAAAGAAGATATGCAAATGGTCAACAAGTATGCATAAAGATGCCCAACATCGTTAGTTATTAGTAACATGCAAGTCAAAACAATAATGAGATACCACTTCACATCCACTAGGAAGACTATAATGAGAAAAAAAAAAACAACAAGTGCTGAGGAAGATGTGGAGGAATTAGAACTCTTATACATTCAGATAGGAACATAAAATGGTATAGTTACTTCAGAAAATGATTTGGCACTTCTTCAAAAAGTTAACAAAGAATTACCATATGACTCAGCAATTCCACTCCTAGGTATATACCCCAAATAATTGAAAATGGCTACTCAAAGAAATCCATGTACACTCATGTTCGTAGTAGTCCTATTTACAATAGCCAAAAGGCAGGAAAAAACCCATATTTCCATCAACATATGAATGGATAAACAAATTATGATATATTCATGCAATGGTATATTATTCAGCCATAAAAAGCAATTAAGTACCAATACCTGCTACAAAACATTACGCGAAGTGACAGAAACCAGACACAGACGGTCACATACAACACAATTCCGTTTATGTGAGATACCCAGAGTAGGTAAATCCGTTGAGGCAGAGAGTAGATTGTTGGTTGCCAGAAGTTGGGGGAGGGAGAAATGGGAAATAACTGCTTGATGTGTATGGGGTTTCCTCTGGGGGTGATAAAACTGTTCCGGAACTAGATAGAAGTGATGGTTGCACAACACTGAGAATGTATCAGTACTAAATCCCACTTGAATTTCTCACTCTAAAATGGTTAATTTTATGTGATGTAAATTTCACTTCAATAAAAATTTTAAAAGATATAAAGTCCTTACAGCATGGATGAACCTTAAAATGTTATGAAAGAAGCCAGACAAAAAAGATCACATACTCTATGATACCATTTATATGAAAGGTCCAGGATGGGCAAATCCATAAGGACAAAAAATAGATTAGTGCTCCCCAGGGACAGGGAGGTGGGGGGATTGGGCCTGACTGCTAATAGTAACAGAGATTTTGGGGGAGTGATAGAAATAGTTTGCAATTAGATAGTGGTGATGCTTACATGACCGTGAATAAACTAAAAACCACTAAATTGTATGCTTTCAAACAGTGAACTTTATGTTATATAACTTTTACCTGAATTCAGAGAAAAGATGTAGGGGAAAAGGGTTGTAGAGGTGTGTCAGGCAGCTAATTAATAATGGTTATAATAAAGTTATGATGTCATTTTCTGAATTTTGTGGGGCTTTTCAGCTTTTTATTTGTAATTTGTTGTGATGTCTTCTCTCCTTCTAAATGAATATTCATTTTTGTACCTATCTTGTATTTTTTTCCTAAGAGGGCTCTTCAAGTTAATTAAACTTCAGGTCCCAGAAAAGCTGGATGCCACTCCTATATTAATAGGTGCAGAAACTCAGCCACCCATAGCTCTACAAGATTAAGGAATTCTGTCACCAAGCAAGCTGTGCAGCTTCAAGGGGACTCACTGCCAAGTCCTCCACACCTGCCTGCCTCCACCCATGGGTCCTCAGTCCTCCTCTGAGATGCCCTTCTCTTCTCACCCCTTTCACTGCCACTGCCTTCATGTGGTTATTATCAGCCACATCACCTAACTGTTCTATAGTTTCACAAACCACTGCCTCCAGTCATCCTCCAAACTGCTGCCAGGGAAGATCTTGTTGAAACACATATTCTCTCCTTTCTCATGTCTACCGAGAAGCCTTCCAAGGCTCTTTATCTGTAGGGTAAAGAACACATTTCTTAACAAACAGGTCCCAGCCTGTCTTTCCAGACCCATTTCATAGGCTTTCCCTCACTAAAATGTATCTCTGCATCACAAGTCACGTCCAACTTTTCCCTGCTCTCCTAACCTCCAGTTTTCTATGTCTCCTCTTAGCTTCTGTACGGTTCTTCTCTCACCTGGGATGAAGCTTCTCCTCTTCTCCTTGGGAAGTTCTTCATCTGTCTATACCCAGCTCAGGTGTTGTTTCTGCAGGGTTTCCCGACCCCCTCAGCAGCTTTTATGATCTCTCATTGTGCTTATTGGTTCCGATATGTGTGCATTCTATACGTTCACGTATGTTTACAAGTCAGCTAAAATTTTTGACCTATTTCCCATGTGTATATGAATATACATAAAACATGCATATATATATATACATATATATTTCCTACAGAATTAGGTGTCTATCAACATACCCAAGGCAAGGAGTGTCTCACCTACTCTAAAAATGTTTTCTTCGGTAGTTACTGTATATTCTGTACACAGTATGCCCTTAGCCATGTGCCAGGTACTGGTACCATGGAATAAATGCTTTTGGAATGTAATTGAATTAGAAGTATCTGTGTGTGTGTGTGTGTGTGCTGCGTGTATATATAAAGATCCTTTTCTTTAAGGACTTCAGTCACTGAATAAAGAAACAAGCACATGAGAACAATTAAGAATCTCATGATTATAAACAAATGTCCAGGGCTTCCCTGGTGGCGCAGTGGTTGAGAGTCTGCCTGCCGATGCAGGGGACACGGGTTCGTGCCCCGGTCCGGGAAGACCCCACATGCCGCGGAGCGGCTGGGCCCGTGAGCCTGCGCGTCCTGAGCCTGTGCTCCGCAACGGGAGGGGCCACAGCAGTGAGAGGCCCGCGTACCGCAAAAAAAAAAAAAAAAAAAAAAGTCCAGTGGTCTACTGCAAACCAATTAAATGAGCACTGATGGCTCACAGATCGGAGTGGATTGAATCATCATTGTCATCATCATCATCATACGTAGGTTAAAGCTAATCAAAGGCAAACTTTCTGGAGTAGTGAGTAGTGAATTGTGCTGGTTCAGGGTAAGGAGGGAAAGTGGTCCTCCTTGGGAGGTAAAGAACTTGAAGGCTTTAACACATGGGAGAGAATTTTTAAGATTTTCAAGGGAAGACAAGGGAATTCTTTGATCCCGGTGGGAAGCACTTGAGTAATTAAGCGTGTTCTTTGGATATACTATCTTCTTGTACTGATATTAAAGACATACAGTAACTAAGAATTTTTACTACTCCAGTGGAAGTTCCCTTCCAAACCCCCAAATCCCATTTTGTGAGGGAGAAGGAGATGGAAACCCTGCTAGGTATACCAAGTCAATTATGGAATCAAAATAAAAAGAAGGTAGGAAAGCACACTTTGTTTTCCTCTCCTCCTTATTCTTTCTCACTCTCAGATGGAGCATAATGAGAGCTTCCCAAGGGAAGTGGCAGGTCATGCTCTGCCAGGGGCTCAGTGGTGGATTAGTAGAAAGTACAGGGCTTCCCTGGTGGCGCAGTGATTGAGAGTCCGCCTGCCGATGCAGGGGACACGGGTTCGTGCCCCGGTCCGGGAAGATCCCACATGCCGCGGAGTGGCTGGGCCCGTGAGCCATGGCCGCTGAGCCTGCGCATCCGGAGCCTGTGCTCCACGATGGGAGAGGCCACAACAGTGAGAGGCCCGCGTACTGCAAAAAAAAAAAAAGTAGAGGACACTTTCCTCACCTTATTCTAATTCCCAGAAGACAAGAAAAAAACCCCAAAAACAAAAAAAAACCCTCACACCATATTTCTGTGGGTGAGAAGAAATCACCTCTCTATTGATATGCTTATGGGAAAGAAATTTGTAAGCTCTTTGCAGAAGCGTGTGGCTTATTATGTGTATTTTAATTTACTTTAGTGTCTTATGGCTCTCTCTGTCTCTCTCTCTCTGTGTCTCTCTGTAACAAGTGAGCTTTGGAAGGCTTGCTTTGATGCCTTTCCCCTTCCTTTCTTGCTTGTGTCCCCAAACTTGCTTGTGTTCAGAGACCCTTAGAGAGGACTGGTCTCTGTCTCAACATGTGAAAGACGATGTACTGAGAGGAGAAGACGCTTGCTAACCTGGAAGGTCCGCTCTCTAATGGGAGAAATAAATCTAAAATCATGGGATGACCTAAGGGAGGTATTTTGGGGACTTAACAGAAAATCTCCAACCACAGCAAAATCAGTGACTTTGATATTTTCTTTCTTCCTTCCTTCAACAAACCATTGAGTGTGTACTCTGTGTTTGGCACTGGCCCAAGCATTTGAGCGACGCTGATGGGTGACTACACAAAGGAGTCAGACGTCAAAGAATCATATAAATAAATGTAAAGTTACCACCGTGCGCTAGAGAAGAAAAGTTAGGGCTGGAGTCAGGGGTGGAGGCACGTCTAGATAAAGAGGACATCACATGCCAAGGTCCTGTAGCCAGAGAGGACATGGAGAGTTGGAGAGATTAAAAGAAGGCCAGTGTGGCCATTACCAGATTTGATGTTTTTTTAAAAAAAATCACTCTGGTTGCTCCATACATAGGAGCCAAAGTAGACGGAGATAATTCTTCAGGAGGACACATGGTGGCTTACAGAACCCGAAGTCTGGAAGCACAGCTGGGCCTCAGGAAAGCCTGGAGCCTGGCCTGGAAAGCTACCCTCTCTCTGTCTCTGTCTCTTTCTTTGTTTCTCTCTCTCCCTCACATTCTTTCCCCGCCTCCTTCACATGCCCGTGAAGGCATGCTCTGCTGTCTCTGAATCCCAGATTGGACCTTACCTGATCTTCCAAGTTCGAAAACCCAGAGGAGACTGAATCTCATGGGGGGAGACTGAATCTCCCCCCACCCCACCCTTGTTAATTCCTTGCTGAATTGGCTGAGACTCACAGCTTGGAGGGAGGAGCATGTGGGGGGGATCACACGTGACTCTAGCATCTCACCCCCGAGTTCTCAGGGAAGGGGATTGGTGGGCCAACCTCCCCATGTTTTTCACTAATATGTAATGACACATCTACATGTTCTTATGCAGTGACCAAACACACAGATTTTGTTTGTTTGTTTGTTTTTGTTTTTTTGTGGTGCGCGGGCCTCTCACTGCTGTGGCCTCTCCCGTTGCGGAGCACAGGCTCCGGACGCGCAGGCTCAGCGGCCATGGCTCACGGGCCCAGCCGCTCCGCGGCATGTGGGATCTTCCCGGACCGGGGCACGAACCCGCGTCCCCTGCATCGGCAGGCGGACTCTCAACAACTGCGCCACCAGGGAAGCCCCACACAGATTTTTTAAACAGCCCTATGGAGTGGCAGTCTACTACCGTAAGACAGAACAGCCATCATTCATCTGGCAACTGTATCACTTACTCAGGGCGTTCCTGGGCACTATAAACTAGGCTGGAAATCTTTGCTGGAGTATCTTTCCCTGCATTGTTAGGAATGGGAAACTAGTTACATCCAGGTTTGGGGGTGAAGAAATGCCGCTGTGAGTAGAGATTATTTCGTCAAGAATCTTAGCTTTGAAGGCAGGGAGAGAAAACAGTCAGTAGTTAGAAGGTGGCACTGGGTTTTGGGAAGCATTTTATGTGTCAGAGTCTTGAAAATGCTTATAGATGGAGGGTTAGAGCCTGCTGAAAAGGAGGCTGAAGAGCGAGAGGCTCTCAGAGGGACAGAAGGGGGTGGATTCCGAAGCACACAGTTGGAGACATTAATCTTCAACGAGGAAAAGAATGCATCTTCTCCTGAAATGGTAAGAACGGCAATGGACGTAAAAAGGTTGTGTGTATGTGTAAGGAAAATTTAGGAGCTTTAAAACCCAGTGGTTTCCATTACTCAAGAAGAAGGCCATTTTCAAGGCTGAAGAATCGAGAAAGAGGATAGGAACTGGAGGGCAATGTTTTTATACCTGCTGTGGACATTGGATGAATGAAACAAAGTGGAACTAATGGGGTATTGGAACCACTGGAGAGATCATGGGTTAGTGGGGACACCTGTCAGCCAGCCGTCCAGAGGTTCAAGTGCTTTGCTCATCTCACAGTACCAACCCGGGTCAGACACACTTGACCTGGGTTAGTAGCCTGGTTTCTCCATGCTGTCTAATTCCTAGAAGCTCAGGGTTCTTTCCCAATGAGCTAAGTATTCAAGTTAATAAATTAATATAAAACCAATGCCAAAGGAGTATGGCGAAATCATTGAATCTGTGGACTCTTGCCAGTGGTGACCAAAGGCAAGTTTTCCAGCATCAGGAGGACGCTGTCTAGCAGTTTGGTCTTCACTGAAGACAGGACAATAGAAAATGGTCTTAAATTGCAGCAAAGTGTCAAGAAAGAAGGATGTTCTAAGAGCGGGCTGAGAGAGCAACCTGCCCTCAGGAATAAATGCACCTCAGGGGGGTCTGATTCCATGCTCAGAAGATGGCTTATTTGGATTTTTTACATTCCCTTTTAGCTCTCTGCCACAGTTTGCTGTTAAGCAAAAAAATATATAGTAGTACATCCCATACAATGGAGACAGAGTACTCTATCTTTCTCTGCTTTACTTTTATCTTACTCTCGTCTCTAATGGCCACATGAGAAGTAGCTACTATATAAAAATAATCTGGACATTAAAGTTAAATAAGTCATATGTAATTATTAATTGTGTCATAGCCCCATCAAAAAAGAGAGAGCGAGAGAGAGAGATTCAAACCCCCCAGTCCTCTATCCTGCTTTGTTGGTTATCTCTAGCTTGATTAAAGGGAATGATACTCATTTGTAAATGCATTTGGCAAACTTACCCTGCTATTGTTTCCATTATTTTGCAAATTACAGACATTGAGATGAATGCTCTGTAATTTCCTAGCGTTCCCTTTATTCCTGCTTGGAAAACTGGTATTGCCCTGGCATACTTCCACTTTGCTGTTATTTCATTTGAATACAGCAAATTCTTTATTATGATTAACAAAGACTTCTGCTCCATTTCTCTTTGAATATCAGTCTGCTCTTGGAGTTGAGTTGATTTTGAGCCCTGCTGTCTCCTTGAATCTCTCTGCTTCGCTGATCTCAAAGATGTTCAAGACAGCAGACACCCATGTATTCCTAAATGACATGTTTTTTGTGTGCTCTCCCTTTTGAATTTGTTATATGTTTAGTAATTTTACCATCGTCTGGAACTTTTTTTCTCTTCTTTCAATTGCCTGATTCTAAATGTCTCCTTCACTCATTACTTAAAAGCCTGAAACAATGCAGGCAGTTGGGTTTGGTCATCTTGCTATTTTTAAGCTTCTTTCTCTTTTTATTTTTCAGTGTTCCTTTTTCCTCATACATACATCTCTCAAGATTTTACAATGTTTTGTAAACAGTCTTGATACCAGGCACTTCGGGGCATCTCAAATATACAGATGGTTTTCCCTGAGCACTACACGTTTCTAATCCAGTCATTAATCATTGCACTGGAATCACTTTTCCCCCAAATAAGGCTCTTCCTCCTTAAATCTTGCCCGGATGTCCATCAATTTAATACCTCTGTAGCAGCCCTCACACTTAGAGAGTACTAATTAAATATTTGCTTCCTAAGATCAGTCATATTGTTACCCGAAAGCTGGGTTCACCTCTTGGTGGGTGTTGACCCAAAAGACACAACCAAGCCAAAGATTGGGAGAAGAAAGGACGTATTGCTGGCAGCGAGTAAGGAGAACACCGAGGATTTTTCCCAAAGCAGTGTCTCTCCAAGGAGTAAAATTGGGGAAGTTTTAAGCTAAGGGTACATGCTTAAAGGGTCTTGAGCAGAGGAGAATTCAGCATAGAATTGGGGCAAAGGTTGCCAGAGTCCAAGCTTTAGCTGATTGAAGTCATGAGGGCCAGATTATTATGTATATCCCTTAGGAGGAAATAGGACCCTGTTTATCACAGAACTATTGTTTCCTGACTGCTTTTCCTTTGTTCCTGCATTCCCTTACTTCCCTTAAGATCATTACTGAGAGCTCTTCAAGGGCAAACACTGTGGCCAGGCTTACATCACAAAATGGCTTAGGACACCATTGGCTTCTCTTAGGTCAAGAAAGTCATGCCTGGCTCTCTTTCTTCGGGGAGCCCTACCCTACCTGCTTACAAACTTTAGAAAAAAATCACATTCAAAGGGCTCTTCTAGACTACAGGGCTTGGTGGAAAATGCTGGAGCCCAAACAGGTGTATGAATGTGACTTGGGGGCCCATCTCCCACGATCAGATATCAATGCACCAAGTTCTTCTCTTATCCCTCTTTGCCCTCATCTCCTCTGGCCTTATTTTCCCCTCTCCTCCATGATGTCAACATCTTTGGTCACCCTTTGTTGCTTTAACTCAGTGGGCCAAATATGGGGAGGAATGTACTGAGGTGAGGGTAGTGCAGCCCCTTTATTTATATTGGGTAGGTAGCATTGTGGAAAATAAGGGTAATACCAGAAGCAATAATGTCTCACATTATTGAGAGCTTAGTATATGTCAGGCATTGTTTCATCTGCTCTACACGTTTCATCTCAGTTAATCTTCTCAACAAACCGGTGAGGTAAGTAAGAGCATGCAGGTGGACCCTGAGAACTCAGAGAGGTTGAGGAACATGCCTAAAGGCCCCGCAGCTAGCTCCTGAGTAGCAGGTGCAGGATTTTGAACCTGGGATGTCTGACAGCAGAGGTAGAACTACAGTCTGCCTGAGCAGAGGAAGCACTCAGTGAGTTGTTAGCATTTTATGGTGATTATTATGTAGACATTTCTCTCCCAAGTGTTGAGCATTACTGCATATTGGGCTGTGTTTGATCCTTTCATCTTGTCAACTGAAAAGATTATGCACAATGTAAGAGTTATGAGTTAAGGGCTTCCCTGGTGGCACAGTGGTTGAGAGTCCACCTGCCGATGCAGGGAATACGGGTTTGTGCCCCGGTCTGGGAGGGTCCCACGTGCCGCGGAGCGGCTGGGCCCGTGAGCCATGGCCGCTGAACCTGCGCGTCTGGAGCCTGTGCTCTGCAACGGGAGAGGCCGCAGCGGTGAGGGGCTCGCATACCGCAAAAAAAAAAAAGTTATGAGTTAAGTTTTATTTGGGGCACAATGAGGACTATAGCCTGGGAGACAGCATCTCAGGTAACGCTAAGGAACTGCTCCGAGCAGGCAGGCAGTGGGGAAGCCAGTGCATACGTGATTTTGTGAAGGGGGAGACGTGCAGTCAAGCACACATTTTCGTGGAATGTTGCTGCTAGTCTCCTGACGTTTACTGCTAGTCACAAGGAGCAGATGTCTCCGATAATGATTTTAGTGCTTTTCTAGATACGTGGAGATGCAAGAATTTGGGCTCATAAAATCTTCTGAAAATATCTAACTACCTAAATACCTGTTCTGCCAGTTTTTCCCAGAGCACAGGGTGCCTCATGCCTGATCTCCACCCTGAACTCCCTTCAGGGTGTGTTGAAGGTCAGGGACTGCAGCAGCGAGCGACTTAATCCTTGTAGCGGCAGATGGCAGGTGCCAACTTTTAGCAGGCAACCTCAGTTAATTTTCACAATAACCCAGGGGATTAGGGTTTCCATTTTACAGTCAAGGGAACTGAATCTCAAAGGCATTCTGTAACTTGCCCAAGATGACTCAGCTTGTAAGAAGGAGAGCCCCTGGGCACTCCAGGTAGCCCCAACGCCCCTTTCATTCCTCTTCAAAATTTTCTTTGGAGGACATATTGAATTTTTCCTCATTAGGCTTCGGAATCTAATGAGGTCACATTGATGGTAATAACTCGGATGTCAATGGCTGGCATTCCCACCTGCATGAGCCTGGCTCACACACTTCTTCTCTTGCTGGGAGCTGCTCCTGTGCTGTGGCAGCACCGCTGCCTCCGTGGGATTCCCTCCCCCATGGGGCATATTGTCCAGTGGTCTGTGGCAAACGGGGAAGGGGGAGGACTCACATCAGCCTTAACTCAAGCAGTGCTGCTTGTGCCCTGGTACCCTGATGTCTAGAGCTGTAATTTTAGTGTTTTCCTAAAAATGTAAGAAAAGCTCTTTTGCTTTTCGTTTACAGCCCATCTGCTGTCTGACTCAACTAGAAGTGCATGGGGACCAGGGTAGGGGTCAGGGCCACATGACAGGTGCCATTCTGTATTCAGAATCGTCCTCCTATCCACCAACTAAGATGCAGATTTGTACTCAAGAACCTCTAATTCTTTTTTCAGAAAATTCCTTTCCCCCAAACGATATGGCCTGGGTGGAGAGTAATACCTGCCTCCTACTAGTGAAGATGAGGGGCCAGAGCCTCCTCTCCTGCAGCCAGGAAGTGAGCACATGACCAGGGAAGCCCAATATATGACCTTTTATGTAAAATAATCAGGGTGCATTTCTGTTGCACACCATTAACAAACCAGAATGAAATGCACATGGATTTACAATGTAACTGTAGCAAAAAACATTTTTGTGGCCCTTTTTTCTCTTCTTTTCATTCCTCTCCCTCTCAGCTTCTCCTCTGCTCCCAAGTCCTCATGCGTCTGGTGCTGCCCTCACTGCACAGACCCCCTCATGGTGTTAATTTTACTAAGCTTCCCTCTCTAGAACCGAGAGCTCTGGGTTTCCTTCTCCACTTCTTACCACAATCCACATGACAACGTATTTTGTGTTTTCTTCAGCAAGGCCGGCTGTCCAGCAGGTCTTCATGGCTGCAAAGGGATACCATAAAACCATACATTTTAAATCATAGACTATTCCTGAAACAAAGCCTTATAGGGACAACATGTGTATGAGATTAAAGAGCTGTTGCTCTGGCCCACACTGAGCTTGAAAACCAGTGTTATAGGCCACGCTACGAATATTCCTACCTCCCCAAGAATATTCACAGCTGATGATGGCTCTGAAGAGGCAGTAGAAAGAGTATTTGACTGAGCAATGTCCTCCCATCTCTGCCACCATCCCACTGTGTAGTTTTAAACAAATCACTGAATGCTTTTGGGTTTCACTTTTTGAGTTTGGAAAAATAAGGGCATTATATTATATTTTCTTTACGTTTCTTGGGGTACTACGATTTGAGTGTGTATGCGTTCCATTGGTCTTTGCATTTTCATAGAAGACTTTTGAAAATTTCAAACTCTTGAGTTCCAAACAAATACATCATCACTCTCCAGGAGTTAAGCTTTATGACAGGCTAGGAGGAGAAATCGTTTTGGTTTGCTTGGTTGGGGGTGAGGGAGAAGGGAAGGAGAAGAAAGGAGAGGTACCTCAAATTTTACTGTTCAGGCTCCTGGCAATTGCAACTCCACAACCAATTCCTTCTCTCGTTAGACTAAGAAAGCAGAGAGCCTAACTCCCATACTAGCACGGTAGGAAGAGGCTCCCTGGTGTCCTTCCATATTTGGCCCAAGCGCAAGACAGCCGCTTTCCTGCTTGCCTGGTATTACTGACCAGGGCTCTTGGCCTCCTTAAGCAATAGAAATTGACAAGAAGCCAGACAAGAAATTCCGGCAAGGCTTTATTGGGGCTCCTGCTGCAGCAGTGGGGGAGTGAGAACAAGCGACAAGTTCCCTTGCTCCCTCCCTGGGGCAGGGGCGTGGGGGGCGGCCGGGAGGATAGGGGTGCGTCCAGGTTTGGCCGGAGGGGTGTCTTAGGTTGTTTGCCCACCCCTTTGGTGGTGGTGTGTGCATGGGGCGTGCGCAGTACCCTGCTTTTGCTCCTGGCTCTTCAGAAGTGGCAGTTAGGTTTTTGGTCTTTTTGTACCTTGTTGTTCATGATTTGCCCCAGCTGGGCAAGCACACAGTTATTTTTAGTCCCTTAGAGTTTCTTTGTATTTTGTTCCAGGAGATGGTTGTCCAGGTACAAGCACTGCAGCAAAGGGTCCCAGGTCCCAGGTCCCAGCCTGTCTCACTGGTACTTGTGTAGCATTACCAATCATTGCTCAAATGCAGCAATATCAACTCACCTTGGAGTCCTTTGGTTCCAAACACAGTAAGTGGGAAAAAAACACCAAAAAACCAAACAAAAAAAAACACAGTAAGTGGATCCACATTTTCTCCTTGAGGAAACAAAAACCCCTGCTTGCTACCCTGCATGGAGCGGGATGGTTTCTCTCCATATAGGTACACGTCTCTGTATTTCTGTTGGGGGTGTATTTATATTATTACCTTAATTACAACTCATACCAATGAATGTTTGCTATGATTACACCAGCAGTAGTTACTATATCATCGTCAACATTTACCCTAAAGATACAATGCTTGTAAGTACTTTAAAATTCGTACCATTTACTTTCAACGTTTGTATGAAAGAAGTGTACTTTTATCTTCTTTGTAGATGAGGAAACCAAGCAATGAGAGTATCAGTAACTTTCCCAAAGTCCCACAGACTCTAGGAGGCAGAGCTGGTTTATGAACCAGTGCACATCTGTCTTAAAGCTCTTATTGTTGAAAAACACCTTGAAGGAAAAGGAGATTTTCCAGAGCTTGGGCAGATCCCCTCAGGAACTGGAGGCAGACAAGCACCTATTCATCTCTATTCATTCAGACTCAGGGCTCTCTAAAAGCAGGAAGTGGAAGGCGCAAGGGTTTGTCACAATATTTGCAGTTCATAAGTTAGAAATAAGCAATCAGCCCCTTTTCACATAGGGCACTATAATAAACACTGGCATCGTCCCTGCAATTGGGTTATGCAAAGAAAACAGGAAATAAACGCATTTTCACTGGGGTTTCAGTCTGAGGAGGGTTGGCATCTTCTGACAGGCGGGCTAGATTTTCTTGTCAATACCGTATTTACTATCCTGGTCACATGAGCAGAGAAAGGAGGATGAGTCACAGTTAACTGACTGCTAAATTAAGAAAATGTAATCTATTTGTTTCTTTTAAATTAGATCTCCCCCAAAGCATTTTAAAGCTTTTTTTTCCTCAGCAATCATAATCACAACCTAAACAGCTAATACATTCTCAATTTGGGCTAATCTAGCTTTCTATTATAAGTAAATAAATTACCATTCTGTAGCTTTCCTTTCCTATGTGAGGGCAGGATTTTGAATATACAACTTTTCGTCTACAAATGCCAAAACACTGTAGACTTCCTGACTTTGCTTTTCTCATGCCCGCCCCTCACGACTTACCTGCAGAGCCATCGAACTACAATGCATTACTTTGCACGTTATATGCTAGCAAACAGCACTGCAGTTGTTAACCAATAAGAATCACAGATCAGCAGCTCTGCAAGGAATCTAGGGGGTCACTCGATGTGACTTCCTTACTTTATAGATAAAACTGAGACCCAGCGAGGTTTAAGCAATTTGATGAACTCAGATCTCTGGATGCCTCATTCCCCATTAAGGCCCCTTTCTCCCTGTTGCACACCTGCACTCCTGGAAAGCAACACCACTCAGGAAACCCTGGTTTGAATGAGTGAAGTGTATGATGGTCAAAACAATCAAACAAATAAAACAGCAGGTCCACGCACCATGCCAGCGCATCCATCCCTCAGGAGGGGTACCAGGGTAAAGTCACTGGCCGGAAGCTCTTCCATAGAGAGTAGTTCAGTTTAATCTCTTGACCTGCACCCATTTGCTTAATTTCCTTTAAAAATTTGCTGACTTGAATCAGAACCTGCCTTCTTGTTTTACCCAAACTTAGCAACAAGGTCCGAGAGATCTGGATTTATTCAAGCATAGACACGAGACGGCCTGTTCTGAGCTTTATTTTCAGGGCGTGCTGCCGCTCTTTGGAAACCTCTGATTGGTGTTTCTCCAAATGAACAGAGTTGTGAGGAGCACTTACTAAGCACCAAATAATTGTTGTCAATGACGGTATTGGCCGGGATAAAGGGAGATAAATGGGAGAAGAAAGAAAGGCCGGGGGGGTCAGGTAATTCAGGATTGAAAAGGTGGATGAGGGAAGAAATAAGTTGAGGCTTGGGTGGCCAGGCATAAGAGATGAGCCCAGGAATTATGTAGGAGGACATAATAAAGGTGATGCGAATGGGAAAAAAATGTATGCGTGTGTGTATTAAATGAGAGGGAGATAGAGCAACTTTTCCATTAAACTCTAAGCAATGGACTAGTTTACACAAAGCCATCTTAAAGTCAATGGCATGGTTGATACTCTGTGGTGAGAAGAAAGTCAATAAATCTAGTGCCACATGCATAGCTTTGCAAGCCCTGACTTGTGAAGTAATCCACGTTTCAGTTTTAGAGAGAATGTTCACATCAAGGGGCCTCATATTTTAACATTCCTGGGTGCAATAAAGAAAGAGTAGTCAGGGCACTTTGGTGAGTATTGACACATTTACCAGACAGTACAACAGATTTCAGGACATGAGGCTCTAATATTTGGCTCTACCTCTGCGGAGCAGCAGGTCTGATTATAGAGCGTTCTCAATAAGCACCTTCCAAGATGTGATTCCGGGGGAAAGAACAGCAAGCCCAGTGACTGGGATTGCCACCCAAATTGGCTCGGAGGGTCCTTTAATGAAAAGATTTCCACATCTCCTCTACCCTCCTTCACCCTCCCCCCCTCCCCCAATATTCTGGCCATGTTAGATTGGGTGTGAATTCCATAAATTGCACACAAGAAAAAACTGTAATTCTTAGGGTCAAAATGCAGAAGGGAGAAGGGGGAGGAAAGAAGGTATGAGTGGCTACAGACCCTTGGGATTCACAGCTATCTTGCTCCTTGCTTCTTGGTGCTTAGAAGCTTCTTTCTGGCAGATGCTCCCTTGAGAGGGGAAATAGAATACAGATTTGCAGCAGGTTAGGGTCCAGGAGGTTTTGATGGGTGCTCTAGGATCTGGGGAAAGATGGTATCAGCTGTGCTTGCAAGCTGTGCTTCTGTCTTGCAAGTGCGGTGGGTGGAGTTTTTATGGACAAATGTATTCAGTTTCTTCCTTCCCAGGCCCTCAACTTATCCATGGATTTCTGCTTCTCCCTTCCCACCTACTAAGTGAGAATCCAGCTGGGTTCCTGGATGGTTTATGAAGAAAACTTGGGAGAACGGAAGAGGGTAGACTAGATAAAAAAGGGGTCAGAGAATTGAGGGCTGAGATGGAAAGGTTGGTAGAAAGGGAGGAAGATGGGGCAAATTTCTTAGCATGGCAATGCAGAGCTACACAAGAAGAAGAGGGGAGAGATGGTGCAGTGGGCTGTGCTGGAGAGGGGATTCTGGCTTTTGCAGGCTCTGCAGGAGTTACAAAACCTGTGGCTGGGGAAGAAGGGGCTTGGGGCTTCTCAGTTAGAACCTCTGAGAGAGATGCAAATAAAGATTCAAATCCTCTTAAATTGCTACCTGGCAGCTGGACTGGTCCTTTGAATATAGAGATGAGACCACAGGAGATCTGCTTATATTTGGGTTACACAATAAATGTAGAGACTTGAATACCCCCTGGTATAAATTCTCTTTGTTCTAAGAAAGAAACCCAAGTGATTCAAAGACCATTGAATGAAATAAAGATCGATGAGAAGCCAATAGCTCTGAGAAGCTGAACTCTCCTGTGAGACATTGGAAACTTGTTCTGTATGATTTAGACTGAGATGCTTAAAGGGGCTGTCTCTGCAGGAGCCCTGGTTTTCTGTGGTTCAGTCAGATGGAGCTGTATCTCTGCAAATCACGTTTCTTTCAGAGAAATTGCCCCTCCCCTTCTGTGAACATGAGTTGAAACCTACCCACAGTTGTAGAAGCAGCCAATGTCCTGGGAAGTTCGAAAGTTAGGAGAACTCTTAAAAGGACTTGAGATCAATTGATTTAGGAATGCCAGAGGCATTCATTCATTCAACCAGCTATCTCCTCCTTGCTTTCCAAATGAAATTTCAGGGAAATTGAAGGTCTTGTCATAAACTAGGTGAGAGTTTCATTTAGTCCATTTACCATGACCATAGTTACAAAGGGCTCTGCTCATTTTAAGGTATCCATTTTTTTTCTTGTTTTCGAAAATGGATGTTTTCTAGTCTAAGAAAATAAAGACAGCCCCTCAGAAAGTAACCCTCTAATTACTGCTTTCAGACTTTCAAAAGGTTACAGTGTTATCATCTGAGCCCCTGTTCTGGTGAAATCATCACTTCTTCAAAGATCATTTCTAGCTGTTACCTCATCCATTGTGTGATCATAGGGATTGCTCTAGGGGTACTTGTTTAAAATGGGGGGTAGGAAGAGGGAACCACAAACTGCCCCAGATCATGGACCCTTTACAAGGCCACAGTATAACAGAATTGCCTGAGTGTAACTGAACATTCCTGTTTATGTATGAGGTAACATTTCTTAAACCTTGGCTTTAAAAACAGTCTGGGACATTAAATCTCTCAACGTCCCACTGTCTCCTTCCTTAATGAACTCTGAGGAACAGCTACCAAAGCAAACCAAACCAAACCAAAAACTGTGCTTTGAATTCCCTTCTGTTTCAAAACTTCCAAGTCAGAGGAAATTGTTTAAAATGATTTACCCCAACATAAATGAGTGTGACCGAGAGGGAAGGAAGAAAAACTTGCCAGTTCATGAGATCACTTTTTCTCTGCTAACTGCCTGCTTTTGCTTATCTGACAAATTAGAAATACATTATTTCCTCACAGTATTTCAGACCTACTTGTAGCAATGTTTTGAAAGAGGAAAAAGAGTCCTGTTTGCTTCCATACACAGGCCTCTGGGACTTTGGTTCCCTGAGTATGATCCTGGGTTTGGAAGCCTTCCAAGCGACAGAAAATTGGCAGGTTCCTCATCATTGATTCCTCGCTGGCTCTTCGGGGAGAAAAGGCGTTCTGCTCAGGACTTGGCCATGTTCTTAGCTTGGCGCCCAAGCCAGTGACTCAAAGTTCAAGGAACTTGACAGACAGAGGCTGCTTGTCTGGCGAGAGATGTCAACTGGCCAGGCTGAGTCTGCCATCTCATGCGGGAATCATCTGTCCCCTTCCAGGGAAGCTTGTTTCCAACTAGGCTTACAATGCTCTGTTCTATGGGAGAAGACCTTTGCCCATCATGGGTGGCAATGGCCCTGAATTGGGTGAGGCCTGGATCCCTCTGGCGTCCTAATCCATACAGCTTCATACTGCACCACAGGAATAGTGGTACTGTGGTGTGTGTGTGTGTGTGTGTGTGTGTGTGTGTGTGTGTGTGTGTGTGTGTGTGTGTGTGTGGTGTGTGTGTGTGTGTTTTATCCAAACAGTTAAAAAAAAAAAAAAAAGACAGAAGGCTTAGACACATTTCCAGGAAACAGACTGTGTTAGTCTAGACTAGTAAAATCCAGCCAATTTAATTTCTGAATTTGTGACCATTATTTCTTTCTTTTTTTTTTTCCACATCTTTATTGGAGTATAATTGCTTTACAATGGTGTGTTAGTTTCTGCTTTATAACAAAGTGAATCAGTTATACATATATACATATGTCCCCATATCTCTTCCCCCTTGCATCTCCCTCCCTCCCACCCTCCCTATCCTACCCCTCTAGGTGGTCACAAAGCACTGAGCTGATCTCCCTGTGCTATGCAGCTGCTTCCCACTAGCTATCTATTTTACATTTGGTAGTGTATATATGTCCAAGCCATGTGACCATTATTTCCGTATTTATTTTGTATTTAACCCTCTTAAAATGAGTTAAAAAGTGAGAAAAACTATGTGCACTAAGCTTTCAAATGACCAACCAATTTCAACTGCCATACTGGCATCAAGAGATTTAAAATGCCAAGGATTAGATTTATATATTATATCTATGAAAAAGAACATTTGCGTGAATCTTTTAAAAGCCTACTTTTTTTTTTAAATAGGAAAAGCAACACATGTCATTGTTGAAACTTTAGAACAAAATAAGCCAAAAGAAGAAAATTAAAATTGTGTATTCTATCTAGACATGATTACACTGTTAGGTAAGAATCGACTTTGAGTTAGGTAGAACAAAATTCAAACAACAGGTTTAACGGTATGATTCAGAGCAATGTATGCTCTGAATGTAGTATGATTCTTCTACCTTAGCATTAATTTTCTCTCTGTAAAGTGAGACACCTGTGTTCTAGAAGTGTTGGAAAGCTGTGGCAAAGTTTTGGGGTACAAAATAATCACTGATTGATAATATCTGTGTCTTATCCCCTAAACTACTGATAATAGCTCACTATTAATTTGGTACCACCGACAGTTTCAGAACATGAGCTCCTTTCTATGTCTCATGCTCCTTTCCTATATTGCTACGACATGAATTATGGCTCCAGTATTCTGGTTACTGTGTCTATTACTTATACTTACCTGGGAAAAGAAGTATACAGAGCCATATTTTGTAGTGAGCAAATCGAATTTCATCATTCCATTATTTTTGGCAGTAAATGAGTTTGAGGCAAGTCTGAGACCAACTTGATTTTCTTCTTTATAGGTGATTTATTTTTCCTGGTAGATGCCTGAAGATTTTCTTCAAGTTCAGTGGTGTACTTAGAATAAACTTTGATATTGATATTCTAATTTAAATGTTTCCAGAACATGGTATTCACTTTTCATCTATAGTTTCAGTAATATCTTAAAATTCAGACAATTCTCTTGTATTATATCTTTGAATATATCTCCTATTTTGAGGTTTTTTTGACTCATGTATCAATTATTCTTATATTGGATTATGTTTATCTACCATATATATTGTCTTCTGTATAATTGTTTTGTTTTTTTCATTTGCATTCACTGGCTCAGTAATTTAATTTTCAGCAGTTTTTATTCTGTCTTAATTTTTTTAGCTCTAAAATGTTGCTGTTTTGTCTTTCAACTTGTTTACTTCATCTAGAAATTGTCCTTTTAAAAATCTTATTGCCTTCCTTACGGATTTGATGTTTTTATTTGGTTGTGCTATATTGAGAAGGGAGTGGAGTAATATGCTTCTGTAGCTTGAGTTAAATTTTTATCTAGATTAGACTTTTTGTCTTTTGCACGCTATGATGTCTTTTTCTCCCTTTATTTTCTTCTGCTTAATGTTTTTTAAGTCAAAATTTTTATTTTATTGTATATTTATTTTATTGTATTCTTTTATGTATTTTTAATTAACCTTTTTATTTCAAGATAATTGTAGATGTACATGCAGTTGTAAGAAATAATACAGAGAAATTTAAGGTATTCTTTGTCAGTTTCCCTCAGTAATAACATCTTGTAAAAACTGTAGTACAATATCACAACTAGGGTATTGACATTACTACAACCGATTTTATTCTGATTTCCCCAGTTTTTCTGGTATAGGCATATCTCAAAACTATTTTGGGTTTGGTTCCAGACCACTGCAACAAACTGAATATTGCAATGAAGCAAGTCACATGAATTTTTTGGTTTCTCAGTATATATAAAAGTTATGTTTATATCATAATGTAGTCTATTAAGTGTGCAATACCATTATGTCTAATAAAACAATGTACATACCTCAATTTAAAAATACTTTCTTGGGCTTCCCTGGTGGCGCAGCGGTTGAGAGTCCGCCTGCTGATGCAGGGGACACGGGTTCGTGCCTCGGTCCGGGAAGGTCCCACATGCCATGGAACGGCTGGGCCTGTGAGCCATGGCCGCTGAGCCTGTGCGTCCGGAGCCTGTGCTCTGCAACGGGAGAGGCCACAACAGTGAGAGGCCCGCGTACAGCAAAAAAAAAAAAAAAAAAAAAAAAATACTTTCTTGCTAAAAAATGTTAACCAACATCTGAGCCTTCAGAGGTGATGTAGGGTCTTGCCTTGGTGCTGATGGCTACTGACTAATCAGGGTGGTGGTTGCTGATGGTTGGGGTGGCTATAGCAACTTCTTAAAACAAGAAAATAATGAGGTTTTCTGCGTTGATTGATTTCATAGAAGATTTCTCTGTAGCATACAATGCTGTTTGATAGCATCTTACCCACAGTATACCTTCTTTCAAAATTGAAGTCAATCTTCTGAAACCCTGACACTGCTTTATCAACTAAGTGTATGTAATATTCTCAATCCTTTATTGACATTTCAACAATTCACAGCATTTTCACCAGGAGTAGAATGGTATTCCATTGTGTTTTTAATTTGCATTTCTCTGATGGTTAATGATATTGAGCACGTTTTTATGTCCTTTTTGGCCATTCATATGTCTTCTTTGCCCAAATATCTATTCAAATTTTTGCTCTTTTTTTTTTTTTTTTGGCGGTACGCGGGCCTCTCACTGTTGTGGCCTCTCCCATTGTGGAGCACAGGCTCTGGACACGCAGACTCAGCGGCCATGGCTCACAGGCCCAGCCACTCTGCGGCATGTGAGATCTTCCCAGACTGGGGCACGAACCCGTGTCCCCTGCATCGGCAGGTGGACTCCCAACCGCTGCGCCACCAGGAAAGCCCTTTGCTCATTTTTAAATTGGGTTATTGTCTTGTTATTGAGTTGTGAGTTCTTTATATATTCTAAACACAAGTCTCTTGTTAAATCTCATGATTTAAAAATAATTTCTCCAATTTTGTGAGTTGTTTTTCACTTTCTCAATGGTGTTCTTTGAAGCATAAAAGTTTTTAATTTTGATGAAGTCCAATTTATCTATTTTTTGTTTTGTTGCTTGTGCTTTTGTCATATCTAAGAAATTACCGTCTAATCCAAAGTCATGAAAATTTATGCCTGTGTTTTCTTCTAAGAGTTTCTGGGATAATTTTTGTGTATGCTGTAAGTTAAGGGTCCAATTTCATTCTTTTGTATGTGAATATTCAGTTGTTCCAGCATCATTTGTTGAAATGACTATTCTTTCCCTGTTGCACTGCCTTGGTATCCTTGCCAAAAATCAATTGACCACAAATATGAAGGTGTTTTTTTCACCCCTGAACTCTCAGTTTTGTTCCATTGAGCTATATGTCTATTCTCATGGTAGTTGCTGATGCCTCTTCCCTGGGCCTATGCGTGTCCTGTTCCTCTCCCCTGCCACCCCAATTCACCCACATACATGACTACTTTTAGATGTCATAATTTCCCTTAGAATCTCACTTCTGCTTTTTCTCAGGGCCTTAGATATTCTATTGCACTCTTCTGCCTGTAATCTCTTGGGCTGCAGTCCTCCTGCAGCTCTCCCTATGGCCACTGCTTTCAGCCACCTCCAGTTTGATATCCCAATTATAGCACGATTCCTAGCAGCCCTCTGTGTCAGGCAAGAGTGAAACCAGTCACTTTGGTAACCCCCAGACAAGCCTGAAGGGTGCAAACAAGTTCCACTTTTTTTCATTTCATCCTGAGAAAGGAACTGGGAATTGGGTGGCTTCCTCCTTATTTCATCACGCTGGGATGGAAATGGGGCAAGGGTGAACAAAAACACTGAAATTTCCTACCATTCTGACTGTGGCTTCTTCTTGTTTAGGGATTTGCCTTGTTGGTATAGATCCCAACTGATGTGTACAGTTCCCACAAAAGTGCTTTGATGTGTATGTTGTTTACCTGGTGTTTCTATGGGAGAACAGTGCCTGTAGCTTCCTAGTCTGCCATCTTGCTGATGTCACTGCCCTGTTCCGTCATTTTTCAGTCTCTCACAGCCAAGTGTGCTTCCTGGGCTCCAGCAACAGTGTTTCTCACCCTTGACTGCACAAAAGTTTTAAGAAAAATCCCAATGTCCAAACCACACCCCAGACCAATTCAGTCAGAACCTACAGAGGTTGGATGTGGTCATCAGGACTTTTTTCTTTTTTGAGACCTTTTTTCTTAAGGTGGTGAAATAAAGATAGATAAAATTTACCACTTCATCCATTCTCCAGGGTCAAGTTCATTAATCATTCACTTAAGTACATTCATGAGTTGTGCAACCATCAACAACATCCGTATCCAGAACTTCATCATCCCAAACAGAAACTTTGTTCCCGTTGAACACTAACTCTTCCTTCCATTTTCCTCTCCAACCTGGTAACTACTATTCTACTTTCTGTCTCTAAGAATTTGCCAATTCGAGGTACCTCACAGAAGCGGAATCATACATTCGTCCTTTCATGTCTGCCTTATTCACTTAGCATAATGTCTTCAAGTTTCATCCATGTTGTAATATATCAGAATTTCCTTACTTTTTAAGGGTGAACAATATTCCATTGTATGTATTGCTATATACCACACTGCCTGTTGGTGGACACTTGGATTGTTTTTACCTTTTGGCTATTGTGAATATACTGCTATGGACATTGGTGTATAAATATGTGTTCGAGTCTTTGCTCTCATTTCTTTTGTGTATATACCCATAAGTGGAATTGGTGGATCATATGGTAATTCTATTTGAGGCCCCTACATCAATATGCCTTAAAGTTCCCCACATGACTCCAGGGTGCAGCCCAGTTGTCTTTCAGTGCCATAGAGCCTTATCTGATTATTTCAGCTAAATGAAACCTCTTCCACTTCTGAGCTCAGTTAACATTTTAATGAACTTTTGTTATGACACCTGTTTATTTCTACGTTATGTTATTTATATTGTTATATATATTATTTGTGCTAGATGCTGAGTATACAGTAACAAGCACAAGCCCCCAAAACTAACCGCTTTCATGAAGCTTGCAGTTAAGTGGAAGAGACAGATATTAATTACACAATTATATAAATGTATGATTACAAACTGAATTATCTGCTGTGAAAGAAAGAAACACGGCAAATTAAAGGCAAATTAAAAAATAAACTGACAAATTGAAGGCAAATTAAAAAATAAACTGACCTAGACTGGAGGTGGGGGACAGGGAGTCTTCCCTAAGGAATAAATACTGGGGTTTAATTCTAAAAGATGAGGAGTTATGTAAGCATTTAGTGAGAAGGAAGATCATTCCAGATAAAATGAACACAGGTTTGGGCTTCCCTGGTGGCGCAGTGGTTGAGAGTCCGCCTGCAGATGCAGGGGACACGGGTTCCTGCCCTGGTCCAGGAGGATCCCACATGCCGCGGAGCGGCTGGGCCCGTGAGCCATGACCGCTGAGCCTGCGCATCCGGAGCCTGTGCTCCGCAACGGGAGAGGCCACAACAGTGAGAGGCCCGCGTGCCGCAAAAAGAAAAAAGAAAGAAAAAAAAAAGAACACAGCTTTGATGGATGAAAAGGAGTTCAGTTTGTCTACAATATGGGAAACAAGGGGCCAGTGTTACACGATAAAATTGGCCATTTGCAGGGGATGGACCATTCAAGACCTTGCAGGTATTTTAACGATTTTGGTCTTTACGTAAGAGCAATAGGGAGCCATTGAAGGATTTTAAGCAGTGGGGTGACAAACTTGGATTGGCATTTAGAAAAGATCATTCTGCTTGTGTGTGGAGAAGGGATTGGATGGAGTTAGAGTTGTTGTGGGGAAACCAGGTGATCACAGTGGTCCAGGTGAGAGAGACTGATTCCTTGGACTAGGGAGGTAGCAGTGGTGATGGAGAAGTGTCAGAGTTGAGAAATACTTAAGATGGATGATCCTGGATGATGGATTGGATATAAGCAGCCAGGTGAGGGCACTGTCAAGGATGATGTCTACTTTTCAGACTTTCCCAAAGCTTTGAGATTGTAACTATGCTTGATTAAACTTTGCATATCTCCTGAGAAGCCTGCACAAAACATATGTTCACTGAATAATAATCTTCAAATGAATGAATGAGTCAATAAACTAACCATTATATTATATTGGGCACAGTCATATTAAGCAAACTAATAGTACTGGCCTCTGGATTCTTTTTTTCCTACAAATGGCTATTTGCACGATTATCTCAACTGAATTAAATTCAGAATTTTTCTCGTTCTGCTACAGCTAGCCTTGTGCTAGGCACTGGAAATACATATATAAGTAATATATTGTCTGCCTATGGGTAGTTATAAATACAGTGGAAAAGAAGACGTACAAAGAAATAATTACAGCAAAATATAATTGTAGTAATAAATGCACACTTTAATAGTAGAAGGAGTACAGAGGAGGCAGTGATGGATTTTTTTTTCCTAAGAGAGCTAGGAAGCTTCCCAAGGCAGAAGTGGAAGTGCAATATATTCCAACCTGTGTTTTTTTGTTTTTTTTTAACGTACTTGGATATTTTGGGGAGTGGCAAGCTTATTGTGGTTAGAGCATGGGATACCAGGCAGAAAATATTACCAGGGTGGGAAAGGAGGTGAGAAAGAGGAAGGAAGAGGGATATTTGATCAGAAGCCTCATCATCATGAAAGCATAAAGACGGGGAAGAGTGAGGAGGCCAAAGCAGATTCCATGGTCCATTGGCCCTAAGATATTTTTGTAAATCAAAGAATTTCATGGTCAGATAACTTTGGTAAACACTGATAATTACATCTTGGAGATTTGTAGGCACATTGGTATATCAAAGGCTCTGCAGGATAGAAATTGGTTTAACTTTGTTCGATACAGTATTTCTCAGACTTATTTGACTGATGAAACCCCTCTTCGCCCATGTAACATCACAAATATTGACATCCTGCAGGAGATGGCTGTTTGGAAACTGCCATATTGGGTTATAGATCAAAGATGGTTTATATGGCTTTGCTGTCATTGGGGTCAAGGTGTAGAGTGTGTTTTTGCTACTAACGAGTATGTATGGTGTGGCAATAAATCTTTTAAATGGAACACTGAGCTGAGCAGGACACGATAGAGAGCAGGGTTCAACTGTCTGCTAGCAGGAGGCAAAAGGAGAGAGCCACCAATTGAACGTTTACTAAAACACCCAAAATGCCACTTTAAGAGTAGAAAAGACAGGGCGGTTAGACCCCTAAATCCTTGTGACCCTGTAAGTAGTGGATTGTTTTATAAACACTGTGAGACATTGCTAAACTCTCGTAGGGATGGTGTCATCATTATTACTAACTTGTTTAGTGTTGTTTTGAAGTATTACTCCTTTTGAGAGTACTGCCCACAATTCTAACATTTGAAAGGATTCCATGAATAGAAAAAGTTGAGACTCACTGCTACATCCTTGTCAGTGCCTAAGGGACACCAGAGTGTCTATCCTAATTCTCAGTGGCCAGCCATTGGGTGGGGGCAGGGGGGCTCCAGTCAGATGAGCAGAGAGCTCAGTGGCTAGAGAGCATAAAGCTATTGTTTTCACATGTCCAGCACCTATTTCCCCTTCTGGTAAAACCCCCTGATTTTCCTTTCAGGAACGGTTTCCTGAAATTTATTTTGAGTACTTGGGAGTATAAGAGCCATCTTATCCCTATGTAGTACAGCACATTACTCTCTTCCTCAAGCTTCTATATTACTCTTCTGTTTATAAATTCTTTTGCTACCCAATGGCTCATGGGTTTCTCCTATGATGATTTTGTCCTAGGGAGCAAAATCTTTTTATTTTTTACAAGATCCTTCCTACAGGTCCTGGACAGTATGTGTCATATCACTGGGACTAAAAATACAATGAATGAAAGATGACTAGATGGAGAATAAAATACGTCTTCAATTAGTTAGAGACTTGCTAAACCACTTTACTGCAATGTAAGCAATTATAGGGTACACACCAGAGCCCCCCTAACTCTTATTTTCTCTGAATGTTAATTATACGTCCTTTCTTTCTGGCTTCTTCAGGACTTACCCATAAGTTCAGATGAGATGGCACCCAGGCAGTTTCAGTATTTTCCAAGAAAAATATAGTATTATCTTTATATTCCACTCACAGAAATTTGCTTTTGCTTTTTCTAGGGTTAAAGTTTTTGGTTGGCAGCCCTTAGTGTGCTTTCAAATATTTTTTATTTGATCTTCCTTTTGAAGCTCATGTAGCTCTTCCAAGTCTAGAGTAAAATAATTCATCCTTCTGTCCCTAGATTTCTTTAAAAACAAATCAAAGTAAGAGACATCTTCATTCTTTAGTCCTCTCTGCTTGGAATATGGCTTGGAGCTCTTCTAAGAAGATAATTTTTACCGGAGCAACTTTGGTCCCAAGATATTCATCTTTCTTTTACAATTGTAATCTGATCTAAACTCACTTTACATTTAAATTCTCTCACTTGGATGAGTCAAGTTTATTCAAAATAATATGTACTTTTAGGTGAGCCTCATATATTGTTTCACGACATCAGATACTAACACATTAATAGAGTAGCAGGAATAGAGCTCTACTAATCCATTAGGAAGTGTAAAGTGTAGAGGAAATGTAAATGAGCCCTTGATCCAATAGAATAGCTCTGATTTTCATTGTTGGAAGTGGTAGAAATTGTAGAGGGAGGATGTTAGAGAAGCACAATTTGTTTCAATAAAACTCCCTGGGATTTAGGAAGGGAAGACCATGACTTTATAGATGTCTGGAAATCTTGAAAGGTTTTAGTGCCAGGATGAACATAAAATAGACACAGTTGTCATCTTGGATTTTTTTAAAGGTCTCAGAGAAGTTTGCCCTTCTCACATCTGTATTAGGGCACAAGGAAGTACTTAATTCAGACTTGACTGTGTATGCGGGGAAAGAAAAGACTAATCTTTGACACAGAAGCTTCCCAGACCAAGATTGAATTAAATAGGATATTAAAAGGATGTACTTTATATGAGAAAGCAGGTCATTTGTGATCCAAAGGAAAATTATAGCATAGCGGGTCCAGTAACACCTCACTGATCTAAAATCACTAAGGAAAAAGGGAAGTTTCACACTGGTAAATTTGTCTAGATCATATCCATTTATTCATTCATTAAAAAAATTATTAAACTCCCTGCTGTATACCAGGAACTGTTCTATGTGCTAGGAATAGAGTGGTGAAGAGACAGTCCCTGCCCTCGTGCAGTTCACTTTCCAGTGGGAGACAGACAATTTATATAAAAGAAATTAATCAGTTTTTTTATTATTGGCAACAATTCTTATTAAGAATGTGAACAGAGAAATAAGATAGATCATGACTGGTGTGGACTGGATGTGGACTCAGTGAGGACCATCTAGGACAGTTAGAGGAAACCTCTCTGTGGAAACTGCATCTGAACCAGGGCTGAATGATGAGAAACAGCCAGTCCTGTGAAGGTGGAAGCAGAACATTCTAGGCACAAGAACAGCAAGAGCTAAGACTTTGAGGTCGAGATTAGAATGAAGGTAAGAGTGGCTAACGCAGAATAAAAGGAGAAAGAAAACAGGAAATTATCCATTTAAGCTCCAAATTTAGATGGACTGGTTTTCTTTTCTTTCTTTTTTTTTTTTTAATTTTGGTCAACTTTATTGAAGTATAATTTATGTAAAATAAAATGCATGTAGTTTAAGAATAAAATTCAATCAATTTTGACATATGTATTCACTTTTTCTTACTCCAAGATCTCATAGATTTTTCTCTGAGGAGTTTCTCTTAAACTCCTTTAAGAGTTTTATAGTTTTACCTCTTACATTTGGGTCTATGATCTACTTTGAGTTACTTTTTACACTTATTTTAAGATAAAGGTCAATGTACATTCTTTTTTACCCCAAAGGTATCTAGTTGTCGCATCAGTTGTTGAAAACACTATCCTTTCTCCATTGAATTATCTCGGCACCTCTGTTAAAAAAAATCAACTTATCCTATATGTGTGTCTCTGTTTCCATTCTGAAGCATTGATCTCTATTTCTCTCCTTTTACTAGTGCCATACTGTCTTGATTACGTAGCTTCATAGTGAGTCTTGAAATAAGAGAGTATAAATTTTCCAATTTTGCTCTTTTATCATTTATCAATTTCTACAGAAAACTTGCTGGGGTCTTGATGCATTAAATCTATAAATCAATTTGCAGAGACCTTACATCTCAGGGATATTGAGTCTTCTGATCCATGAACATTGTATATCAATTTATTTGGTTCTTCTTTAATTTCTCTCATCAATGTTTTAAGGTTTTTGGTTTACATATCTCATGTATTTTGTTAAATTTATTCCTAAACATTTCATTTTTTATGCTACTGTAAATGATCTTTTCTAAAATTTTATCTTCTAATTTTTTGTTGCTATAGCAATCCTTTTGATTTCAAATATCGATCTAGTATTCTGTAACCTTGCTAAATTTACTTATTTATTGTATGAGGTTTTGTTTGTTTGTTTGAAATGGATTAGAAACTTCATTAGCTGGACATACAGTCTTATATGTTTGCAACCGAGGTTTATGGCAAGGGGCAGGCTGTGATATTCAGTGTTCAGCACATTTGAGAACATCTGGAAACTTTATAGAGAGGGCTGGGTGCACATGGAAACAAGAAGCCTCCTGGAAAATTCCTCATCATGAATAGCCAACTGATGAGTCATGTTTGGTTAAAGGATTATGAGTTTTTTGGAATGGAGTTTTTGGAATGGAGAAACCGGTAAGAGGCAAGATCCTTATTTGCAGCAAAGACTAAAAAAGCTGTTCCACTAAAACCTTCATTTATTTTAAATTAAAGTACAAATGATTTACAATACTATATTAATTTCAGGTGTAGAACATAGTGATTTGATATTTTTATAGATTACACTCCATTTAAAGTTATAAAATATTGGGACTTCCTTGGTGGCACAGTGGTTAAGAATCTGCCTGCTAATGCAGGGAACATGGGCGCCTGTGTGGTCTAGGGCCCATGCTCTGCAACAAGAGAAGCCACGGCAATGAGAAGCCTGCGCACAGCAATGAAGAGTAGCCTCCACTCGCTGCAACTAGAGAAAGCCCATACCATATGCAACAATGAAGCCCCAACACAGCAAAAAATAAATAAATAAATAAAGTTATAAAGTATTGACTATATTCTTTGTGCTGTACATTATGTCCTTGTACTTTATTTATTTTATATCTAGTAGTCTGTACCTCTTAATCCCCTTGCCCTATCTTGCCCCTCCCCCTCCCCCTCTCCCCACTGGTAACCACTAGTTTGTTCTCTGTATCTGTGAGTCTGTTTCTGTTTTATTTTATTTTTTAGATGTCACATATAAGTGA
Source organism: Globicephala melas (assembly GCF_963455315.2). Taxonomy (NCBI): domain Eukaryota; kingdom Metazoa; phylum Chordata; class Mammalia; order Artiodactyla; family Delphinidae; genus Globicephala; species Globicephala melas. The sequence continues at coordinate 23,872,167 of NC_083330.1, forward strand.
AAACATACAGTATGTGTCTTTGCCTGAAAAAAGTATAATACCCTCCAGGTCCACCCATGTTGTTGCAGGTATGTTGTGTGTGTTTGTGTGTGTGTATATATATATATCTGCTTTATCCATTCATTTCTTGATGGACACTTAGGTTGCTTCCATATCTCGGCTATTGTAAATAATGCTGCTATGAACATTGGGATACATATATCTTTTCTAATTAGTGTTTTTGTTTTCTTCAAATATATACCCAGGAGTGGAATTGATGGATCACATGGTAGTTCTATTTTTAGTTTTTTGAGGAACTGCCATACTGTTTTCCATAGCAGCTGTACCAATTTTCATCCCCACCAACAGTATATTAGGGTTCCCTTTCTCCACATCCTTGCCAGCATTTGTCATTTGTAGACGTTTTGTTGATAGCCATTTTGACAGGTGTGAGGTGATTCTAGACTTTGTTTTAAATTCTACTTTGTCTGCTATGAGTATTGTCTCCCCAATTTTCTCTTCATTTCCATCTGCATGTAATACCTTTTTCCATCTCCTCTCTTTCAATATGTATATGAGTTTAACTCTGAAGTAAGTCTCTTGTAGGCAGTATATAGATGTCTTTTTTTTTTTTTTTTTTTATCCAATCAGCCACCCTACGCCTTTGGATTGGCACATTTAGTCTATTGACATTTAAAGTGATTATTGATAGGTATGTACTTATTGCCATGTTGCTACTTGTTTTCTGCTTATTTTCTCTGTTCATTTCTTCTTCTTATAGTCTCTTTGCTTGTGGTTTGATGATTTTCTTTAGTGTTATGTTTGTGTTCCTTTCTCTCTAGTTTCTAATGTATCTATTGTAGGTTTTTGATTTGTGGTTATCATGGAGTTTATATATGATGACCTATAACTCTAGCTACTTGTTTTAACCTGATAGTCATTTAAGCTCAAACACATTCTAAAAGATCTACATTTTTTACTCCTCAACCTGCAACGTTTTGTGTTTTAGATGCCTTATTTTACATCTCGCAGGTCTATCTCTTACTGTTTATTGTAGTAATAGTAGATTTTACAGTATTTGTCTTTTAATCTTTGTACTAGTTTATTTAAGTGATTATTTAAGCCTTTACTATATATTTGCCTTTACCAGTGGAATCTTTCCCTCTCTATAATTTCTTATTTCTTGTTTTAGCCTTTTCTTTTTCACTTAAAGAAGACCCTTTAACACTTCTTGTAAGGTTGGTTTAGTATTGATGAACTCTTTTAGTCTGTGCTTTTTTTGAGAAGCTCTTTATCTTCAGTTCTGAATGATAATCTTGCTGGCTAGAGTATCCTAGGTTGTAAGTTTTTTCCTTTCAGCACTTTAAATATACCATGTCACTCCCTTCTGGCCTGCAAAGTTTGTGCTGAAAAATCAGCCTCATGGGAGCTTCCCTTGTATGTGATTCTGTTTTTCCTTGCTGCCTTTAAAATTCTCTAACTTTTGCCATTTTAATTATGATATGTCTTGGTTTGGGTCTCTTTGGACACATCTTGTTTGGAACTCTCTGTGCTTTCTTGTACCTGGAAAGCTGTTTCCTTCTTCAGGTTAGGGAAGTTTTCAGCTATAATTTCATTAAATATATCTTCTAACTTTTTCTCTCTCTCTTCTCCTTCTGGGACCCCTATAATGTGAATGTTGGTATGCTTGATGTTACCCCAAATGTCCCTTAAACTATCTTCTTTTTAAAAAATTTGTTTTTCTTTTTGCTTTTCTGATTGGGTGATTTTCATTATTCTGTCATCCAGATTGTTTATGCATTGTTCTGTATTACTTAATCTGCTGTAGTTCCTTCTAGTGTATTTTTCATTTCAGTTATTGTAGTCTTCATCTCATCTCTTTTTTATACTTTTTAGTTCTTTGCTGAAATTCTCACTGTGTCTATCTATTCTTTTTCCAAGCTCAGTTAGCATTCTTATCCCTATTTCTTTGAACTCTTCATCAGGTAAATTATTTATCTCTGTTTCATTAGGGTTTTGTTCAAGTGTTCTTTTCTTTTTTTTTTTTTTTTTTTTTTGCGGTACGTGGGCCTCTCACTGTTGGGGCCTCTCCCGCTGCGGAGCACAGGCTCCGGACGTGCAGGCTCAGCGGCCATGGCTCACGGGCGCAGCTGCTCAGTGGCATGTGGGATCTTCCCGGACCGGGGTACGAACCCGTGTCCCCTGCATTGGCAGGCGGGCTCCCAACCACTGCGCCACCAAGGAAGCCCAAGTGTTCTTTTCTTGTTCTTTCATTTGAAACACATTCCTCTGTCTTCTCAATTTGTTTGCCTTTCTCTGTCTCTAGGAAATTAGGTGAAACGGTTACCTGTCCCATTCTGGAAGGGTGTCCTTGTGTGGAAGAATCCCTATTCAATCTGTGTGTACCCAGTGGCTTTGATGGGAGAGCTGGCTCTGAAGAGAGCACTGACCATGCCTTCCCCAAGGATGTGCTGGCAGCCACAGCCTTGGCAGGAGGTAGGGCTGGAGTTAGAAGGGCTAGAACCTGAGCAGGTTGTGCACCTGGGCTTCTCCTAGGCTCAGTGGCAGTCATCACCCTATCGAGGGCAGGGTTGGGGCCCGAGCGGCTGGAGCAGGGTTCCTGATGGAATTGGGTTTCTCCTGGGTAGGATGGCAGCCTCCTCCTTGGTTGGGGTCATGGCCAGGGCCCAGAGCTTGGGGCTACACTTCTCTTCTGGTTTCACATTTTCCTCAGTAAGCATGCCTTAGTTAGAGGCTGGGTCAGGGCCTGAGGGGTTGCAGCCACTACTTAGCCACTACTAAGCTGCTTTCGCTCCTTCCCAAGTGTGCTCATGCACAAGTGTGCTGGCAATGGTGGGCTCAGCTCTGGAGCTGTTTTGTTCACTCCTGAGTGTGTGTACAGATGGGCTGCCCCACCCTGGTCAGAGGCAGGGCTGAGCCAAGGTGGCTTATTCCCTCTAAGTGTGTCCACTCTCATGGGCAACGGCAGCCTCAGCCCTAGTGGGAGCCACACCGGAGCCAGAGGGGCTGGAGCAGGACCCGGTGGGGGAACCAGGTGCCCTGGGGTAAGCCTAGCAAGTCGGCCAGAGCCCCAGCACTTTTCTCTCTGCTGCCTCTGTGCTGTGCCTGGGAGCAAGCAAGCCTGTGCACATGTTCTTGTGGAGTAGGTCTAGGTTTCTTACAGCCCTCCGGTAGCCCCACCGGTTTTCAGGCCGGCTAAGGGGGCTCATCTTCCCGACGTGGGACCCGAGGGCTGGGATGCCTAATAAGTGGCTTGAATCCCTTGCTCCGTCAGGGAGGTTTCCGGGCCTGTGGCATCCCCCGCTTCTTCTGAGTCCCCCACTAGGGATGTGGGTCCCAACCAGACAACTTCTTCCCTTCTACCAGAATCCACGTGAATCTTTCTTTACAGCCTTGGTCTTAGAAGAGCCGTTCTGCTAGTCTTCAAGCCTATTTCAGCGAGAGTTGTTCTATATACAGTTGTAGGTTGTTTTTTTTTTTTTGTGCTACGCGGGCTTCTCACTGTTGTGGCCTCTCCCGTTGCGGAGCACAGGCTCCGGACGCGCAGGCTCAGCGGCCATGGCTCATGGGCCCAGCTGCTCTGCGGCATGTGGGTTCTTCCCAGACCGGGGCATGAACCCGTGTCCCCTGCATCGGCAGGCGGACTCTCAACCACTGCGCCACCAGGGAAGCCCCAACAGTTGTAGTTTTGATATGTTCTGAGGCGAGGTGAACTTAGTGTGCTCCGGCTCTACCATCTTGATCCTGCTTCACAAAACCTTTTAAGGCAGGTGATCTTTGGTAAGCCACTCAGGATAAAAGTTAACCAGAATCTCAACAGACAAAGGGGGGATTTCATTTTTTTCCTGTGGTTGTGGTGTGTGTGTATGTGTGTGTGTATGTGTGTAAGAGAGAGAAAGAGAGAGAGAGAGAGAGAGAGAGAATTTAATGAAATTGTGGACTGAAAACTAATTGAAAACTAAGTAGCTGGCAGAAATTCCACACCTCTATTCTCCCTTTTCCCCACAAACTCTGCAAGCACCCCTCATACCACGAATGCTTAAATGAAGTTTATTATATTAAAAACTACGGATAATTTTTGTTTTTGTTGTTGATGTTTGAATAGTTAAGCGATATGGTTGATTGCAGTGGCATGGACCAGAACCAGGCAGTGGTCATGAGAATAAAGGAAAAAATTTGGCAGACTTTGGACCTCTGCAGGGCATGGAAAAAGAGGTCAAACTGATGTTATCCATAACTCATGGGCCAGGCAGCTCCAGCGAACATCTGGAATTCACATGTAGCCACAAAGCCTGCATCTTCCTATCTCACCTCCTGTCTTCATAGCTGTGTTGGGAAATAAGCCCATTTGCGATTACGGAGAGGTTTTGTCAGAGTAAGAATCAAGACAATTTCACAATCCCAGAACCTCACATTTTCTGGTCTCTTCTCCACCTCCTTGGGGAAGAGCTGCTCTGAGAGCCTGCATAGGGGACCTCCCTGTTCTCTCTGGTCATTTTAACTCCACATCCGAGACTATACCCAGATATTTTGTTCATTTATTCACTCATTAATTTAAAAAAATTATTGAGAGCCCGCTATATGCCAGGCATTGTTTTAGGTGCTGGGGATTCGGAGCCAATAAAGCAGACAAAACTATTTTCATGGAGTTTATATGTTAAACAATTTCTTCAACAACAATTTGTACTGATTTCACAGTGTCACTAGGGGGAGGAGAAAACAACCACATATCATACAGGCTGATAAATGCCCCAATCTGAGGCCAGTGTAGGCTACTGTGGAATTACTGAACCTATCTTAGGGAATCAGGGAGGCCTTCCTACAGGTGGTGTCGGCCTTGGGTAGGATGAGCATGGAAGGCAGGTGAAAGTTTTCCTCCACCCTCCTAGGAGCTCCAACTGGGACTGACATAAGACAGATTAACAGGGGAAATGCACATACATTTCATTTACATGGAGCCACAAGAAAAATGACCCAAAGAAATGACTAGGCCTAAGTGTGCATATGGCAGGTTGAACAAAGAATAGCCATTTTGTCATAGTATACAAGTAACTAAAGCATATGAGGGAACTAAAGGAAGATAAGAGTTATTTTAACAGGGTCTGTTTATCAGATTTTTCTAGCCCTCTCCTCCCCTCCTTGTCTCTGACGATGAGAATGTTTCTTTCTCCTGGTAGTGAGGACACCATTACATGGGAATTTTATCTCCTGTTTTTAGGAAGAAAAAGGAAGGTCGGAGCGCCTTCCTTGCATTTGCTGTCTTTCAAATGTCTTTAACTCAAATAATCAATAGGCCGTAGTGGCATACTTTGGGGTGGCGTGTCCTGAACTCCTTCAGGTAGGAATTAGCTAGGTGAGAAAAGGGGGGACTACCCCAGCGTGGCTCTGGTGGTGGGGGAAGGAAGGAGGGGGGCAGTGGAGGCTGGAACTATAAGCCAAGTTTCATCATTGAATGCCTTGTATGTGATGGTCTAAAGGTTTGCTATTAGCTGCTGCAACACACTACCTGCACACAAATTTATCGTCTTATATTCTGGAGGTCAAAGTCTGAAATGGTCTCACTGGTCCAAAGTCAAGGTGCCCACAGTGCTGCATTCCCTTCTGGAGGCTCTAAAGGAGAGTCCATTTCGTCACCTTTTCCAGCTTCTAGAGGCCGCCTGCATTCTCTGGCTTGTGGCCTCTTCTCCATCCTCAAAGCAGGCAGCACAGCATCTCCAAATCTCTCTGCGCCTTCTGCCTCCCACTACTTCTTTTAAGGACGCTCGTGATTAGATTGGGTCCGTGTGAATAGTGCAGGATAATCTCCCCATCTCGGGGTTGGATGGTTAGCAGCTTTAATTCCCTCTGCAATCTTAATTCCCTCTTGACATGTAAGGTTTACATATTCACAGGTTCTGGGTAATCATTAGGACATGGACGTTTTTGGGGAGGCGCGTTACTCTGCCTGCTACAGATGGGGAGCTACAGAAGGACAGACACAGAGGAGCAATGTGATCAGATTTGCGTTCAGAGGAACAGCTTTCGTGGTCGTGTGAAGATTGGGCTGGGGGTGGGGTGAGGTGGGGATACTGAGGCTATAAGTAAAAAGCCCAGTTAAGGGTTTCCCTGGTGGCGCAGTGGTTGAGAGTCCGCCTCCCGATGCAGGGGACGCGGGTGTGTGCCCCGGTCCGGGAAGATCCCACATGCTGCGTAGCGGCTGGGCCCGTGAGCCATGGCCTCGGAGCCTGTGCTCTGCAACGGGAGAGGCCACAACAGTGAGAGGCCCGCGTACCGCAAAAAAAAAAAAAAAAAAAAAAAAAAAAAAGCCCAGTTAAGAGACCAGCTCAGTAATTAAGTGAAAAATGATGTGCCTGTATACACGTACTCTAGGTAACGTAACCCTAGGATTCTTAGAAAAAATGACTCTAATTAAGCTTGAGACACACCCCACAGTGTGAAGAAAAGGAAATTGTTTTTTAATCCTGGTTTAAGGCGTGAATAACTTTGGAACAAAGGCTAAGTCTTCATAGAGAATCTCCTTACTTTTCCCAAGAAGAAAGTTCTGCTTAGTTTGTAAAACGGGGATGTTGGATTAGAGCATCTCTAAAGTTTTCTCTGTCCTAACCTCTCTGATTCTGTGGAAAGGAGATGGGGGCTGTTTCTACCTTATTTCGATTGTGGCTTAAAAATAAATGAATACATGACTGAAAAGACCTCTGCGAGTATAACAGCAAAACTGCTGGGCTAAGTGCCATCAACTCAACAAACTACACACGACTGGAGCAAATGCTTCAACATAGGGAAAATGAGCCACTGTGCATCCCGAGAGCTGGGAGACTGAAATTCTCGGAGTATTTTCAAAAGATACTTAGTAGGTTTTAGTTTCAGCTCTTTTTTTTTTTTTTTGCGGTACGCGGACCTCTCAGTGTTGTGGCCTCTCCCCTTGCGGAGCAACAGGCTCCGGATGTGCAGGCTCAGTGGCCATGGCTCACGGGCCCAGCCACTCCGCAGCAAGTGGGATCTTCCCGGACCGGGGCACGAACCCGTGTCCCCTGCATCGGCAGGTGGACTCTCAACCACTGTGCCACCAGGGAAGCCCAGTTTCATTTCTTTTTGACCTTGCCGGTAGGAAGAATGAAGTGAGGAGTGGATTCCTACTGTGTCTGTCAGGACTCTTGGTGGCAACCAAGGGGAGCTGACTCTGCCTTGGGAGTATCTTGAGGACACAGAGATTGGCTGAGGGGCTGAAATCTGGGCTGAAGGACCATCAGGAAGCAAGGGAGCATGGGGGCCTCAGCGCTGAGAAGGCACACAAGGGGATGCTATAGAAATGTCTGGGACATTGTGTGCCCCTGTTTCTCCAGAGTATCTGACCTCAAATTGTTCCCTCCATCTTTGGGTTACCAGCTGGAGATTCAACTCCCTGATTGGTCTCATTGGTCATGTACCCATTCCCGTAGCTGTAGAGGAAGAATCTGGCTCTTCCGCTTGGCTTCCCATCTAGCCACACTATTCACAATGAGAAATCTCCTACAAGAAGACCAGATTCAAACAAGTGTGGTATGTGGTGGGAGTGGAGCTGAAGGATTGCTGGTTGCTAGGTAGCCAGAAAATGACCAGTGTCTCCTAATCTTGGTTTTTGTCTCTGGCTCCTTTGACTTCCTCTTGTCTGCCTTTTAGTTTATTAACTTATGGGAGGTACGCCACATCAATTTAAACTGGTGGAAATAGGTTTCCAATTGCCAGGGTGAGTGAGAAAATAAGATTGTAAGGGTCACTTTGATTTTTTTTGAGATTGCCTCCTGATATAGCAGGCTGTATGCTGCAGATCTAAGCCCAACCCAGATGAAATTCTTAAGCCAATTTCTAATATTTGTGTTTGTGTTGCAGATGCAGCTTCTGATGGCTCCCCAGCTAGGGCTGTGTGGACAGACAGAACAGGCGAGGAGAATAGCCCTCAGGGACCATTGCGCTGGGAGATGGGTGCATTTGTAGCAGTGATGTTTGACCACACACCCGTGATGCCTATCGGGTTCAGTATCATCCTTGTGTGCATGTAGTCAGAACTCAATGCAGAGTTAAATTGCCTGTTTTTCCCCTAGAAGTGTCTGTTTGCTGTGAAGAGTACTAGAGATAGAGATGGATAGTCACCACTGTTAAATTTCACATATTGGATGTCGGTTCAAAGTGAGGAATCCAGATGAAATCCAGCCACTTGGGAAAGAAAAAGGTCAAACTTTTAAGGGGTCCTCCTTTGTGCGTCTAACTGAGAGGCTGGAACCATCATGTCGGCCAGCAGGAGAGGAGCTGGTAGGCCAGGCTAGTTGACTCCAGTTCTGTGGCGGTCCCCATGCTGGTTGCAGAGAAGCAGACAGAGCAACCAGTTTTTCCTCTTTCTGCATCATTAGAATGTTGCAGAAATACACAAAGCCAGGGATTTTGCAATGGAAAGCAGCAGTAGCTGCACCCTCAGGAGGATAAAGTGCTTTGGCTCTTCTCTTGCCATTGTTGTGTGCACTGCAGGGACTATTAACCCCTCCCCAAGCTTGGTGAGGGGAGTTGAGAGTAGTGATTGGCAAGGTCTATGGCAAGGGTGGGCTGGCCTCTCCTGCTGGAGCCGAAGGCTGGCTGAGGGGCAGATCCTCAGACACCCATCTCGGCCCAGCCACTGGGGGGTGTGGTGGGGTGGTGAATGAAGTGAGAGGCGCTGGGAGGAACTGGCCCTCCAAAGACCAGGTCTGATCTTGACCTTGACAACCAGAAGCTGGGAGGCTGGAGGAGCTATCTGGAGAGCAGATGAGGAGAGAGGCAGCGGCTACACTTGCACTGCTGAGTGGGACAGGGACGAGGGTGTGCCCACAGGCACCCAAGAACACCAATTAGAAAGAACCCAGCCCTGGAGACCTGCCCACTGGGGCCCTCACTCAGCCTTGTGTGAGGCTGGGGGCTAGCAATGGGGTCAGGTACTGATGCCAGGAATGAGAGGCTGACTCTGGTGCAGTATATCTGTCCCCTTTGGCCATCTCTGAAGTTCCCACTGATGGAATCTAAGAAAAAAAAAAAAAAAGGTCATGAAGAATCTAGGGGTAAGATGGGAATAAAGACACAGACCTACTAGAGAATGGACTTGAGGATATGGGGAGGGGGAAGGGTAAGCTGGGACAAAGTGAGAGAGTGGCATGGACATATATACACTACCAAACGTAAAATAGGTAGCTAGTGGGAAGCAGCCGCATAGCACAGGGAGATCAGCTCGGTGCTTTGTGACCACCTAGAGGGGTGGGCTAGGGAGGGTGGGAGAGAGGGAGACGCAAGAAGGAATATACATATGTATATGTATAACAGATTCACTTTGTTATAAAGCAGAAACTAACACACCATCGTAAAGCAATTATATTCCAATAAAGATGTTACAAAAAAAAAAAAAAAAAGAGCCAGAATGTGGATGCCTGCCGTGGCAGGGAGACTAAGCAGCTAGGTTAAAAGTGTTTTCCTTCTTTTCTTTTCACCCTCCTTTCCTGTGCTTTCCCTCTCCCCAGACTCTGGAGTGGCCTGAATTAGCAAGTAGGGGTAAAGTAAGAGAAGTAGATTTGGGTAAGAAAAGGGAAATAGACACCCCACCTCCATCCTGTCTGAGCCCTGCGGAAAGCCACCGTCAAGGGAGAGGGCTACTAGCGAGTTTGGGAAGGAATTAAGTACAAGTTGCTATTCGGTTAGGAAATCATGGTTTGAGTTATAGAGACTAGGAATCTAACTCAGGTTTTTGAGAAGAGTCTTTCATAAGGTGTGATCACAAGAATACACATGACAGGAATGAAAATGGTGAAGCGAGGCTATCTCATATCCATTCATTTATTCCTTTATTCATTTAACAAATATCAACTGAATGCTTGCCAGGTGATGGCCATATCTGTGGAGCTGGTCTTTCCGTATTTAGCACTGAGAGGGCCCAAGCCCTTTCTTGAATTTCTACAGCTGTTGATAAGATCCCCCTGGTGGCCCTTAGATCCGTCTTCCGGAAGACCCCGACATGTTCTTTCTTGTTATTACCTGCATTGTTTGATCTAAAACGCACACACAGTATATCAGTTGGGCGATTCTGGACTGACGAGGGAGTATCTTATTATTGCACTCTGTCAGTTTGTTTTCTAAATATTTCTAAATGAGTTGAGAACCCAGAAATGGAGAAACTCTAATCCCTCCACACCCTGCCTGGGAGGTTCAGAAGTACCAGCACCGCCCACCACTCTGCTCCTGCCTCCGATTCCAGGAGAAGGGGGCTGCTTCTCACCTCTCCAACGCTAAGTTAGAAGCGAACCGCTTTCCGCAGCTGAATTAGAGGCTTGTACCGCAGCCAAAACACAGTGTGGATTAGACAACTAAAGATGTCTTTTCAAGGGAAACAAAGAAATTAATTAAAGCCAGACAGGAAGCGTCTCCGGTGTGCTGTCTGGAGTTGCACCCTCTCTTGGGCCTGTGGGCGCCGACGGGAAGGGTATGACCTGGCAGGTGGTGGCTGGAAACCTAAGCCAGACCTTGAGGTTAACAGAGAGCCCCTCATGGGGTGGGCGGCTGCCACCACTGTGAGTGCTTTGGAGCAGGATGATGGCCCATGCCCGTGGCGAGGGAGTCAGTGTGTGTGTGTGTGTGTGTGTGTGTGTGTGTGTGTGTGTGTGTGTGTGCGTGCGTGTGTGTGTGTGTGTGTGTGTGTGTGTACGTGTGTCTATGTGAGTGCTTGTGTAGGACCTGGGTGGGGGAAGGGAAGAAGGCCATTAAAAGAGTCTTGATGGCTGGGCTTCCCTGGTGGCGCAGTGGTTGAGAGTCCGCCTGCCGATGCAGGGGACACGGGTTCGTGCCCCGGTCCAGGAAGATCCCACATGCCGCGGAGCGGCTGGGCGTGTGAGCCATGGCCGCTGAGCCTGCGCGTCCGGAGCCTGTGCTCCGCAACGGGAGAGGCTGCAACAGTGAGAGGCCCGCGTAACGCAAAAAAAAAAAAGAGTATTGATGGGACTTCCCTGGTGGCGCAGTGGTTAAGAATCCGCCTGCCAAGGCAGGGGACTTGGGTTCAAGCCCTGGTCCGGGAAGATCCCACATGTTGTGGAGCAACTAAGCCCATGCGCCATAACTACTGAGCCCACAAGCCACAACTACTGAGCCTGTGTGCCACAGCTACTGAAGCCCGCACACCTAGAGCCTGTGCTCTGCAACAAGAGAAGCCACTGCAATGAGAAACCCACACACCACAACGAAGAGTAGCCCCCGCTCGCCGCAACTAGAGAAAGCCCACGTGCAGCAACGGAGACCCAACGCAGCCAAATAAATAAATTTAAAAAAAAAAAGAGTCTTGATGGTGATAAATGGGCACATTTTGTTTTTTCCAGTATAAAGGGACAGGGTCTCTGAAGGAAGGAAAAAAAGGCCTAAATGTGTTGGGAGGAAAATGTCAGGCAGTTTCATAAATATTATTTGATGTAATTCCTTGAGGTGAGTGTTGTCCCATTTTTAGAGGTGAGTGTTGTCCCATTTTTAGAGATGAGCAGGGTGAGGTAGACAGAGGGGCCAGTTACCCTGACAAAGGTTAAATGGCAAACAAGTAGCATTATTGGGATTTGAATTCCGGTCTTTGATACAAAGCCAGGCTGCAGATGCCCCCTTCCCCTCACTGCCTCTCCCATGACCCTTTCTTGCAGTGCCTTCCAAGAGCTGTGTATGACTTACGAAGGGGAACTTCAGAGGAAAATCATTTTGCCTTACTAAACCTCTGGGCCGCCATGGTAAAAGGAGGCAGATGAATTAGGTGAGCTCGAGATTCCTTTTAGCTCTAATATTCTGTTTGTGGAGCCTGGCGGGTTTGGGGGGTGGGACAAGGTAACCCAGACTCTAGACTAAGCTGATTGTGGTGGAAATCTTACCTCATCATCATGTCCCAGACGCACAGGATGGCATTTAATTTCTCAAAAGCTGACTTGGAATCGGACACTAATCCCCACTCTCTTCAACTGTAGTCCCACTGCTTTTAGAGGGAAATATGGTGCCTGGCACATTAAACACTCAGTAATTATTTGAGGAATGAAAGATTGAATGGAATCAATTGGCCAGCGCTCAGTTGGCCCTGTGTGTGGAGGTGGGAAGTAGGAGTGGGGAGTGAAGGACCCGTGTGCAGAGGTGCATAGAGATGTCCCTGGACATAACAGGACTTAAATGATATTTATTACCGGGGCCACATGGTGCAGTCTGGGTTCTTTTTTTTTTTTTTTTAAGCAAACAAAGATCCAGTTTCAGTGGGTTGGTTAAATGCCTTACTTTGATGTGGCTACTTTGTTGACCCAGTTATGCAGCTCAGCACAGGCTGTTCTGTGGAAAAGAAGAAGCCAACTGTTAAACCACTGCCTATCTTTGCTGCAAAGAGGGAGCCCCAGAGTAGATGATCTTTTGTATCTGGGAGCCCATTAATTAGTTTTGGAACGTGTAACGGAAGGCCTCGGGCTCCACTGGGAGCGGAGAACGCAATCGCACAGCATGTTCAAATGAGGAGATTGGGAGGCCAGAGTGTTGGGAGGAAGAACGCGGGCGAGGAACACCTGAGGCGTGGCTGAGATGCTTAAGATGCGGTTCTAACTTTCACCTGCAGCGACATCTGTCACCTTCAGAAGCGCTTTGTGTGAGTGATTTCGAGGGAAATTTAAAAAGTGGGGTCTGTGACAGGGCGAGAGAGAGGCATGGACATATATACACTAACAAACGTAAGGTAGATAGCTAGTGGGAAGCAGCCGCATGGCACAGGGATATCGGCTCGGTGCTTTGTGACCGCCTGGAGGGGTGGGAGGGAGGGAGACGCAAGAGGGAAGAGATATGGGAACATATGTATATGTATAACTGACTCACTTTGTTATAAAGCAGAAACTAACACACCATTGTAAAGCAATTATACTCCAATAAAGATGTTAAATAAAAAAAAGTGGGGTCTGGGTCATGGAAGAACAGGAAGGAGAACAGCTGCTGGGGTGAAGGAGAAAGAGAGAGGGATGGTCTAACAAGGAGTGGGGTGTCGCCAAAGCCCCGACACTCCACGGAAACCTCGGGACAACCTGGGACTTCCCACTATATACCAGTGCCGGTTTTGTTACATTTCAAAAGCGCATGACCATGACCGTAGCTGACATCGTGCAGACTGGTCACAGAGCCTTGGGTGTGCGAGTCATCTTCAAGGCAGGGAGAAAGGGCATTTACTTCAGGTCAGTCAAGGCAGAGCCCCACGTGCACACGGTTGCTTTTTTTAAGACTCGGTGGGAAACCACTCGTGCCAAGGGATATGAATATTTAACATTTTCCTGAGGAACAGTCAATCTGTTAGTTTTACCCTTCCCCATATAACAAGATGTAGATGATAAGCAAGTGAAAGTCACGAGGGACAATTGAAGGTCACCGGATCCAACTAGTTATGGAAAAGAATGAAGCGAGAAGCACCACAGGATCGAAGACTATGTAGAAAAAAACGCTAACAGTAATCATAATTGACAACAAGAATCTCCGAACTAAAAACATTTAGTTTTCAAAAGCTCCCCAGTCATTAATGAGTAATGAGTAAGAGAGTAGGGAATATGTTTGTGAGAAAATTATTTTTACCTCAATTTAATAATTGTTACTTGGGTCTTATTGGACTGATCAGTAGAGAGATTTTAATTCCCTGCGAGGTCTACTTGGCTGCTAACCGCCGGCCAGCTCTCGGCTCTCTTGAGCCTCTACCCAGTTACTACCATAGTCTTCACTCAGGCGACTGGAGATTCTTTCATCCAGCACTGGCAGTGATTGTAACATAACACTTATTCAGTGGGACTGGGGTTAATGTAAACTAAGTTGGTGGAAGAGGACTATGAGTTTTCGGCAAATCTCTTCTTTTTTTTTTTGTTTTTGTTTTTGCGGTCGGTACGCGGGCCTCTCACTGTTGTGGCCTCTCCCGTTGCGGAGCACAGGCTCCAGACGCGCAGGCTCAGCGGCCATGGCTCACGGGCCCAGCCGCTCCGCGGCATGTGGGATGTTCCCGGACCGGGGCACGAACCCGTGTCCCCTGCATTGGCAGGCGGACTCTCAAACACTGCGCCACCAGGGAAGCCCATCAGAGCAATATTATTGATTAATTATGAAACCAATAGGTAAATATTAAAACAAATACGTAAATATTACACTACTAGTTGTGGAAATGGAGATGTGGGTATTCAAAGCTCAAACTGAAATCATTATTTATCCCCCTTCAAATCCTCTCCTTCTGTATTTAGTGCATTAATATTACCATCATCTATCCAAAAACCCAAGAGTTTTCTTCTATGCCCCCAATCCCCTAGACCTATCAATCACCAGATCCCTTCTGTTTTACTACCTATTTATGTCTAGAATTAGCATCTTTGTTTTCCCTATTCCTTCTGCTCTGGTCAAGCCCTCATCTTGTCCAAACTGGTCTCAGCATCCTCTAGTACAAACTCCAAGTACCTCAGACTGAAGCCTCTCGGCTCCTTGCCATTGTATCTGCAAATGTTACCTACGTCACTCACAAGGCTGAGAGCTCAAGGGGATATGGAGAAGTCTGTCTGATTCACATTTGTATTGCCAGCACCTAGCATACAGCCTGGACAATGGCCCACACAAACCTCCACCCATCCATCATCCCTCCTTGCAATGCATGTTTACTGAGCTCCCACTGTGTGCACACTACTCGTGGGGGAATGAGAATATGGCAGCGAACAAAACAGCAAACAACATATGCTGTCCTTACATATGTTGCGTCTTACACTGATGCATATATTTAAACCTTTACAAAGAAATTTTGTAAAGTTATAGAGTCAGACATATCAGTGTCCTTTAAAAGGTATTATTATGTGTGCTTTTTCCGGACAGATGACCCTTGAACAACACGGGTTTGAACTGCGTGGGTCCACTTACGTGCAGATTTTTTTCAATAAATAGGTACTACAGTACTGTGTGATCCACAATTGGTTGAATCTGAGGACATGGAATCGCAGATGGGGAGGGCTGACTATAAACATATACATACTCAGATTTTCAACTGTGTGGGAGGCATCACCCCTAACTCCCCGCATTGTTCAAGGGTCAGCTGCTTAAGAAATCCTTTGGTTCTAAACGATAATAAAATATCTCCCATAGAACAATTATGATTAAGAACTCAGGCCTGCAGTGAAACTGAGTTCAAATCTTATCTTTGCCATTAAAAGCTGGGTAATTTAGTCAACAATTCTGTGCTTCAGCTAGGTCATTCGTACAGGTAAAAGTATTTAAGGGTATTTAACTCACTGCAGTTGTTTTGGAGATCTAATGAGCTAATACAACTAAATACATATAGAATTGAGTCTGAGAAATTGCATGTTTGTATTGTTATAGGTTATTATTTTATTACGTTTGTTCTTTATGATTGCCTCTCTAATTCACATGAAATTTATTTTCATTTATGGTAGAAATTGAGAGTCCCATTTTATGTTATTCTTCATATGGAAAACCAGTTGTCCCCCAATTTTTGTTTATACTCTTTCAATGGTTTCTCTTTGCTCCAAGAATCACAGGGCAATTCTGCACGTTAATCTACTCAGCTGCATGGGCTCTCACCCCACCTTTTCATACTTCCCTTTTTACTACTCTCCACTGCTGTGCTATAGCCACCCTAGCCTCCTTTGTGGTCCTGGAACATACCAGCCTCTTTTCCTCCCCAGGGCCTTTGCACTTGCTATTTTCTTTTCCTGGAATGTTTTTCTTCCCAAATCTTGTATGGCTCCTCCTGGTCATTCAGGTCTTCCCTGTTCACTTAAGATAAAACATGTCATCCCTTCCCACTCCCCCCACCACTCCCCCCCAAACCACTACTTTCTCTCTGTTTCATTTTGTTTACTTTATTCCACCTTATTTATTTCATTCACCACATTTATGATCTGGAATTCGTTTTGATAAATCATTCTTTTCTTCCTTCACTGGAACAGAAGCTTCATTGGAACAGTAATTCTTGTCTGTTTTATGTACTATGGTAGCCTCAGAGTCTAGAATAGTGCCTAGGAAATAGTAGGTACTTAATAATTACCTCATCAGGAAGTCTCTCCTTTTCTCCCTACCAAACCAGGCCTGCTTTCTAGAAGGATAATCCTGGTGACACTATGGAAGTTGGTTTGTCCCATGCCTGGAACGCTCTCTTTCTGGCTTATCCTTTCAGTCTCACCTTAACTATAAACTGTTCACAGAGGCTTTTCTGGACCCTGGTATCTAACATGGATCTCCAGAGACTTGCTGCAACCAGCTGAGATACTGAGATAGTGAACACCCTGAGAATTTAAATGTGCATGTCAGGCATTTAAAGGTAAGCCCTGGGGCTGTCAGAAGGTGAGCTCGATGAGGCAGGAGTTTGTCTTTCTTCTATGCTGCTTCTCAGGGCCTGGCACTTAGTAAGTGCTCAGTAAAAATTCATGGACTGAATCAATAAGTGGTTTTTCTGTGGTTTCCTTTGTTTTCCTGTTACCTTG
The DNA here is from genome assembly GCF_963455315.2 of Globicephala melas. Lineage (NCBI taxonomy): Eukaryota > Metazoa > Chordata > Mammalia > Artiodactyla > Delphinidae > Globicephala > Globicephala melas. The sequence continues at coordinate 23,888,663 of NC_083330.1, forward strand.
TTTCTCTACTTTGATGTTGCAATTCGTATTTTTTTTTTTATTTTGGACTTGAGCATTTAAAGCTGTTTGCTTTGAATGCCTTTTCTGTTTTAGAAGACAACTCTGCCAGGTTGTGGTGCTGTTTATCTACAAGTCAGATGTTTCCCCTCCTCCGCTGGCCATCAGTTTTGGAGCTGGTTTCACTTAGAGGACATCCCTACCTTGCCACTCTGCCATGTCTTCAGAAATTCACAGCCACAGAGAGGCTTTTGGGAGGAGAAGAGCTCAAGTATAAAATCCTAAGAGTTCATAAACACTAGTCTAAGAGAGGCTCATAGGATTATGGATGATAGAGAGGTATGAGAATTCAAATCAGATCAGACACTTATTTAATGCTTGCTGTGTGCAGGAAACTGTGGTATATGCCACGGGGAACACTTAGAAGTTAAACCGTGCCTCAAAGGGCAAGGGGTGCAGCTGGGAAAGATGCTCTCTGCTCCAGAATGATCACATTTGAGATGACATCAGGACACACAGATGGAGAAATCTTGGAAACAGATGTGATGCCTGGTAAACAGTTGGCTCTGGAGCCCTCAAGGTCCAGCCTTGAGATTTTAAGAATCATCTTAGATGAGAGCAAATATTCAGAATGGTGATTTTAAGGGACAGTAGTGTCCTGTGTCATTAAAATAATTAAAAACGATCATAGTGCAGTTTCACAGAGGTAGAAAGGTAGACCAATGAACGATTTTTAACAATAGCAAACAAGGGTGGAGTATGTCTGGCTCAACTTAACTAGGGCCTAAGAATTTTCCAGTCCCCTTCATGAACACACGTCCTAGAATTGGCAGCCCACCTCCGGCAGGACTGCCCAAACTACTCCATTCCATAAGTGGCTGAACATCGCCCAAATTGCTAAGCCCCAGAAAGTCGGTTTCCCCAGGTAGCCCAGGTGGGAAACCTGATTCTGTGATCCAAAGACTCAGGACAAACTTTTAACTGAGAGCCTCAGCACACAGAATGGCGTTGGGCCGGACAGCTCTGGGAAAGGAGAGGAAATTCCCCCACGTGGTGAGAAATGAAGGAGGAGTTTGAAACAGAGATGGTCTGGCTCTTCCTGCTTTTTCCTCGAGGTTGCCATCATTACTTTGCATCATGTGCGAGAAAGCAAAGCCCCAGGGTGAGCTCAGACTCAGACATGGTGCATGGATTTGCAATGTTCATCATGAGAGTCAAGGGTGCGTTAAGGTTGATTTGGGCCCAAGACTGTGACAGGCAGCAAACTCCTTAAACCGTCGATAGTCTAGGAGTTAAGTGAGGATAGTAACTTACTGTACAGGGAGGCATTGGTTCCTTAGAAATAAGCAGGTCAGTCCAGGGCAAATTTGGAACAGGGTAAGTACTTATAACTGCACAGATGCGAAAGGGCCAAAGAAGGGAGCATGGGAAAGGCCCAGGGGGATGGGTGGGTGTCAGGTCCGGGGTGTCTTATAAGAGGAAATTTGTGGGTTTGGGGGTATCCTGGAGTTGAGGGGCACAAACACAAATGATACAGGAGCATGCCAAAGAGAGCCCTCCCTCGCTTCACCTTTTGGCCTCCAGGTCTGTCTTTGGTGATTAGGAAAGGGGCAACCAGGGTCAGATGCTGACCGAAGCCATTTGCTCTGAGACCTCCTGCTGGGTTACACCCCTTTCTGCCCTCAAGCAGGTGAGCTCTCCTCATGGCCTGGGGCATTATTTGCTCTCAGCTTGCATTTCTTCACAGGAATGGCTGGCCCTGTGTGTAGATGTCACCAACATTTTCCCAGGCTTGTGAAAAGGGTCTGTTAGCATTTACAGAGCATTTAGCATCTTCCAGTGCCATGCTCAGTCCCTCATTGGGGATGACCAAGACGACCTTGTTAGTAGGTTCTATACTACGATCCCTCACTTCTTAGGTGAAAACAGAAGTACAGAGAAGTCCCACAGCTTCCTCAAAGTCACCACGGGGCTGGGACTCAAACTCAGGTCCTTTTCTGCAGAGTCTGTGACTCTAATCACTCCACTGCACAGCCTGCTCATCAGGCACGACCTCCTTCCTGCCAGGTGGTGAGTTGGTTGTTAAAACCCTCAAACCCTGGTGATGCCCTAAGGGCATGTAAATGAGCCATTCTTGATCTTCCCAAATAGTAAATGAATGTTAACAAGCTTTTATGTAAAACAACTTTATTGCAATTAAAAAAGAACAAAGACAAGTTGATAAGTGCCTTTAATTACAATGCACCTGCTATTTACATGTAATTATACTTTTATATACAGCTTGAGTAAGGTTCATTACATGTAAACTATAAGATAGGACAAGTTGAACTCCAGCCTTTTGGGAACATTCAGCATAGAAATACTATGGGCAAAAATACACAGAAAACAAATATCCATTTCAGTTCCTTAGGTACCATTACTGGATAAATGATCAAGATCTGGCCACAGAAGAGAATTGTAAATATGAATCAAGTTGAAACTTATTCTTAACATGACTAACAGTATTGCTATTATTTAAACCCTAAACATAATTAATAATTGGATCACTAAAAACAACACAATTTCAACTTATATAGCACCTTCCTTACAGAATTCAAAGCATTTGTATTTATATTATCTCATTTGTCCCCATAACATCCCTATGAGGTAGGCAATGGTTGGTATCATTATCCCCATTTTGTATATGGAGAAACTGAGGCACAGAGTAGTTAATCATTTGCTCAAGGTCACACAGTAAAGTCAGTGCTGGAACGGGGACCACAGAGCCATGAGTTGATCTCCAAAACCAATGCTTCTCTTTAAACTAAATTGTCCCCTCTGAGAATTTAATTCAATACTTCAGTTCATTTTTCCAAGACATAAAAACGTGCATTTTTTTCTCCCATAAAAATTGTTGAAATACTATAGGCAAGAAACAAACACTCTGGGGCAGAGGTTAGACTGATACTATGTTCTTCTAGAAAGAGTTTATGGACGTCTCTTGTTGGTTTTGTTTTTTCATTACTAGGAGTTTCTTTCCCCAGTTTTTAAAAAAGTTAGAATGAAATATATTTGAAAGAATGCACCTAGATACCTAGAAATTATAGCTTTGGTAGCCATATTCTGCCATGCACAAACCAGGTTTATTCCTGAGTTTACAAAGAAAAAAATACCTAAACAATAATTTAAGTCTTTGAGATATTCTTTCTCAATCTTATATACATTTACGGTGTGCTTCTCAAGAGACTCAGAGTGGTAGGCAGGGCACTGGAATAAAATATTTTCCAGAGTCACACACACAGGGGCAGGAAGTCTTTCCCACATCACTTAGTTCAAATTTTACTTCTAATTCCTGCCCTACCCACCCCCTGAGAATCAAATATGTAGTTGGTACTCAGAAAAAAAATAAAGAAAAAATTTTAAAAAGGGTCAAAAATCTGAGGCATACAGGACTCTTTCAAACGCCTGTTTACGTGGATGTAAAATTCAACTTTCCCAACACGTTCCGCGAGCTTCTCCCTGAGAGCAAAGCACTGCTGATGGCGCCGCCAAATCTCCAGGACGTCAGGAGGCAGCCGTGGAGGCGCCCACAGGAGTTAAGTTTCGAGCGCGGCTCAGGAAAGACAGAGAAGCTTATATTTAAAAGGATGAATGCGAAAAAAGCAAGCACACTTACTGGATGGGTCGTGATCATCATGTCAGGTTCATCTATGGGTTTGACATTAAAAATACATAAAAACTTGTCAAAGGAATGTTCAAAGACCGACTCAGGCCTTTGGTTCTAGTCTCTTCGCCTAGGGAAAGGCACTGCTGTCTGTCAGGGAAGCCTTTACTACCTAAATGAGGAGCTAAAATTACATTTCTTTTTCTCCTTAAGCTTAAAAAAGGAAAAGGAAAGAGTTTGTTTACACTCATTGTTTCCCACTTGTTGAGTTAAAAAAACAAACAAAACAAAATAAAACCAGACGTTGCAACAAGTCGGTTCTGAAATGCAGGCTCCAGGGGACAAGACTGGTCTCTCTGTTTTAGCCTTAACTGTCCTGTGAAGGGTGCCTAACTGATATACTCGATAGGCTTTTAAGAATTAAATGTATAATGAGAATGAACATATCTGTTCTGTTAATTTGGAAAAAAATATTACACTCTAGAATACCCATTCAAATAAGCTATGATGAGAGTGAAGGTTAAAAAAAACCAAAACTAAACACATCCTGGATCCTCAGGTGTGCAGAACGTGAGACCCTCAGCCACTGGATCACCTAACATCACCAAACATCAGGGATTTTGCCTATAAATGGCCAAGTTATGTTCAACATCTGGTAACTCCAGAGTTAGATGCTTGAACGTTCTCATTTCCTTGAGACCTGGAGAGGAGCTCAAACTAGTTATAACTCACATAACTCATAAGCACTGTTTCTCAGGGGATGGGGTGCAATAGCTACATGGCTAAGAAATGTTACACATAATTTACTCTAGAAGTGATTAATTCTTACAGGAAAGAGTTTTTTTTTTTTTCCCTCTCAAAATAATCAGTGCCCTTCTACTTTATGGGTAGCTATTGGTCTGCTGTTCCAGGGATTTCCCTCCAATCTCAATACCTTGTAGGGGACCTGTGGGCTTACCTGGTTAGAGCACAGTGCTCATTTTTCTGCATTTGTGAGTCTGAGTCCTCAACAGAATTTTTAAAAAGTTCTTCTCCATGGCTCCTTAGTGCCAACCATTCTCACGAAAGATGTGGGCAAGAGTGTACATGGTTTAGCAAAGTTCATGGCAAATAACACCCAGCATCTGCTTCCCCAGGTGGATCTGTGCCTTATCGAGATAGCCCAAACGTGAGCTGGGCAGAGCTGTCTTCGTGCCAGGAGGTGCTGGGGAACGGTTTCCATGCTGCCAGGCCGGGTCTGTGATACTGAAGATTGCAATTGGTATTAGAAAAGAGGGAATGGAATGGACTGGGAGTAGCAGACACAGAGGGGCCGGGGTGGTGCTATGCAAGGTGACAGAAGGTTTAAACACTCGCAATATTGAAAACAACTTTCCCACTCTTTTGTGAATTGGACAATTTGACCATTACACAGACCTTTTTGAGACAATGAGTCACAATGATGCTAACTGTCATGAATTACTTTTGAGTAACAGGAGTACTTTGAAAATGATTGGGACCACCTAACAGATAATATATCACTTTTTTTGGAAACTATTTTTATGAGGAAAAAAATGCACGCGCAGTGAAATGCAAATTCCTATTTGTTTAGTTATATTTCAAACTCCCCCTGAAAACATGAGGCGTGTTAATACAATGCAATATCTAAGAGGTAATGACATTAAACTATTTTACTGTTGCCAATTTAATATACAGAAGTCTGAGGAATGACAATTACCAACCTTTACAATCCATTACACAAGGTGATCTGAGACAGAGCACAATACTTTTTAAAAAACACCCATAATATATATATAAATGGCGAGCAAAGAAAAGTCCAATCTAACTGCATTAAGATAAATGATTACCAAATTGAATGCTTTTTAAAAAATTGCCTTTTTTAAGCAAAAATTGTATTTCTCATTTCATCTGGCATTAAGAAAAATCTGAACTACTATTTCCTAGTTAAATAAAAGAAGAACCTGGGAAAACAATGAAATACTTTATAAATATCAGAGACTGGATGTAAATACAACTTTAAAATGAGCAGTAGGAAAAAAAAAAACCCTTTATGAATGTTTGTTCTCTTCCGGACCATGATTTTATTTAATTTACTATGGTGATTCCAGATGAAGACTCTAATTTAACACAGTTTCTGGATTGATCTCTTCTAGTCAAACACTTTCTAAGTGTATACAACTCATCTAATGATACTGTCAGGAATAATGTATTTAAGAAAAGGTACAACACAGAGCAAGAAAATACTACTACAGGACAAGAAATTTAGACTTCACTGCAAATAAAGCCATATTTGATATTATAGACACATGTTCCTACTTTCACATCAGTCACTTATTAACACTAAACATTACACTTTAACTTTTCCCAGTTACACAGTACAATAAGCCTGCCAAGATTTCCAGGAAATAACCATGGGTACCTACTGTGCTTCCCGCAGCCAAAGCTAAGCTAGCTGGGTACCAGAAATCAACACTTTCAGAAGAATGGCATCACTAGAACACATGGACTCATGGCAACTATTACAAGGAGCATTTACAAAATCCTAAGTCAGTCTTGAACTGAGGCTCTGGGATTCTAGCCATGTTACATCACCATCTCAGAGTGGCTCTTCTGCACCGCATCCTCCACCACTGCCTGTTGATTCTGTGCTAAAATCTCATGGTTTTTGAAGACAGTGAAATAAAATGCCCTCATGTAATAACGGGTCCCTGCTTCTGCCCCCTGGTGGGCAGGTAACCTGGCCATGGCGCCATCCTGGCTCACGGGGCTCTTGTTGCCTTCGGCCAAATCTGTCTTCAAACGCCTGTCTGAAGAGGACACCTATTTTCATTCCCTTTTGTCAGGCTGAATATGTAGGGAGTTGCATGAATAAAACTATTTAAACGTACCACTGTTTTTCAGCTAAGAGAATGATGGACCTAATTTAAAATCTGAATTCATTAACTAGAAAAATTCAATGAGGGCAACTTAAGATGGTTTTCCTGTAATTACAAATGAAAATGATTGGAGAACTGTTTCTTCTATTCTGCTTTTATGACAATAGTCATTACACTAGTAGGATAAACACTCAAAATAAATGACAGGATGTACCCTAATTAATTAAGCACCAGAGCAACTTTATATATATACATGTGTATATATGGATGTGTGTGTGTATCATATATATACAACATATATATATATATATTTTATATAGTTACTGGTAAAAGTAAGTAAATGCTCTAATTCAAAAAATGAAAATCAAATATGAGAAACAGATCTAGTGACATGCTGAGGTTAAATTTCAGCTCTTTGTGTTTACTTATTGTTAATTTAGCATTCAATTAGAATTAACTCTTGGATTTTAAGGGCAGAGAAATGAGTAATTAGCCTTTTTCCCACAAAGAGTGGTACCCTTAAAAGCTTTCATAGCCCTAATGATGTAATTTAATGCAGGGCAAGAAAAAAAAATTTGTGGCAAACATATTTGCAAAAATTACTTTCTTCTAGAATTTAAAATTTCCTCAGGGCTTCCCTGGTGGCGCAATGGTTGAGAGTCCGCCTGCCAATGCAGGGGACACGGGTTCGTGCCCTGGTCTGGGAAGATCCCACATGCCGCGGAGCGGCTGGGCCCGTGAGCCATGGACGCTGAGCCTGCACGTCCGGAGCCTGTGCTCCGCAATGGGAGAGGCCACAACAGTGAGACGCCCGCGTACAGCAAAAAAAAAAAAAAAAAAAAATTTCCTCAAACATTTCATATAAAACAGATTACACTTCCCTGCTGACAATATTTGAGAAATAGTACAAGCAGGACAAAAAAATTCTTCAAAACTTTCAAAATATCTGAATAAAAACAAAGATCCTACTTTTAGGCAAGATAGGTTTATAATTCTGATTTATATGACAAAAAAAATTTCCTAAACTTATTTTTATCTTTTTGTATACATTTCACCTACCTAGGTTATTATAGTTGAATGCATACATAATACGGGTGTCAACATTTTAAAGATATAGTAAACTCTTTTTTTTAATATAATATCCTTTCATATATTTAAACTATGTAGCATTTAATTCAGGATGAAATGTTTTTTAAAAGAAGCCATAGGCTTCCAACTCAAAGATTCTAGCACACACTTTCAACAAATAAAGTAAAAAGTGATGAAGTTTATGAAATACGGTACTTTAGGGTCCAAACCGTGATGCTACATCAATAAATATACTTCAGTAAGTTACCCAGTGTCCTGAAGAGCAGAGCCATCTCCTGAAGTTTATTCTGCTTCTCCCTCCTCCCCCCCAACACTCATGGACTGTGCTATCACTTATTCTTTTAGGATTTGTTCTGGAGGGCCTTAGAGTTCCTTTCAATACTTTACATCACAACTTATTCTTAGCACAGGTTTTCAAGTCAAGAGAGATATTTCATTGCATACTTTATGGCCATAAGGCATAGCCTTGGTTTTGAAACTTCTGGGGGAATTCTGATAGTGAAATTTCAAGATGATAGGACTATTTATAAAGAGCTTCTCTACCTAGAAATGGTTTTACCCTTTAGAGATCATACCCACTACCCTGGCAATAAGTAAGACATCATGAATTACAACTTTTGAGCAGTCAGGGGCTCATAAGGGACAAGCCTGAAGCATGCACAATGCCAGGTGTGCAGTGTGACATGGCTGTCACCAGATACAAAGCAACCCCACAGAGTCAAGATTGTCGGGTCAAACTCATTCATACTAAGCAATGAGACTCACTGGGCGAACCAGCGCTTACAAAGGATGTGAATTCAGAGAGCATGGGGCCTTGCACCTTCCTGATCAACTTCTCCCTAATCCAAGGTTATTCCGCCATGATCTTTCGATCAATGATGATTGTGCTTATACATATGAAGTCTTCATGGGAGAGACCAGGCTGACTGAAGAATAACGACAACCAACCAATTTACCCCAACCGAGCTACTTTACAATTTCAGAAACATATTACAGAGCAGTCACAAAATCAAGCCATGAATGCAAGGAATGGAAAACAACATGCCCGGGAGCTGGTCCCTACAATTTTCAAGATGCTTCATCCTCCCAATTGCATTCTTTATCATAATGAGTGAAAACAGCAAGATTATTCAATCTGAAAAGTCACAGATGTCACAGCAGTACAGAATAATTGCCTCTTTTTATTTTTCTTTAGCAGTGCAGGAAAAGCTCCTTTTCTGTAGCCCACACTGCATAATAGCACTTCAACCAGGTTCATTTTAAAATGAAAAGTGAACAAGCTTCCCAATGTTGGCCTTATAAAATCTAGAGAGATGATTAAATTCAAACCAGGCTGAGCTCTCAATCTGAGTTATTTCAGCAACTGATTTTTGTAAAATGAAGGGGAAAAAAAAGTCCCAATAGGCAATTTACATTTGCAAGCACCAGGCTGCAGAATTCATCACCTTTTTCTTAAAAAAGTAGCTAAAACTTAATGAAATTATAATACCTTCTCGAGGTTAATTGTTCACAGTCATCCCTAGTCATATCTTGTTCCTCCTTCCATTTTCAGCATGTCAAATATTTCAGTACTTCCCACCACAAATCATTGAAAATGATCATTTATGTTTATTCCACTTATTTCTCCAGTGAGCCGGATGATTTGACCAGGAGCTCCAAGTACCATTTGAAAAGTCAAGTCTTTAAAAACCTTCAGTGTTTTCAACACTTGGTTAGAAAAAAGGTAACAACTACTCATAATTATCCAGCTTATGTGCTTTATGGTGTCTTTTCAAAATGAGAATACAAATCATTGTACATCAAATCAAAATAGTTAATATACATTTTATCTGGCACTTTCTAGAAATTAGGCATTAAACATAAAATACCTTATAAATTTATATAACAAAAATAAATGTCTATATTTTAATCTCAGATAGATTACCTTAGGGGAGCAGTTCATGTATGAAATCCCGCACGGCTGGTGTGGCAGCGGGGGTCATCAGAAATACACATTCAAGTTCACAGCCCTTGGGAAATGGAAGCCGTGGCTGCCATCCAAACACGTGGTCTGTGTCCCAACATAGAGATTAAGGCTCTCTGTTTTGGAGGAATGAGCTCTGGGCTAAAAGAAGTATGGAAGTACCACGATATTCATTGAAGGCTCTGAAGAGTTTCAAATGCTGGGGAAAAAACCATTTTGACTATAAAAATAAAATAAAGCATCTAACAATGACTTCAAGTACTTTGGGAGAGGCTGCTGACATGGACTGCCCGAATCAGAAGGAATGAAGAGCTAAGAAGCTCAAGGGGCTTCTCCAATCCTATCCACTGGTTCCCAGGGGCAGCTGCTTGAAGAGGACTGGGGAGCGGTAGGGAAGCAGCAACCACAATTTCTTACCATCGAAAAACACCCACGTTGAAGGCAAAGGCCAGGCTGGTGGGAGAATATCCTTGGAATGAACCATTATAAATCGGAAGATTTCAAGGGGAAAAAAGCCATTCATTTTACCGTTAGTAGCAGGCAGCAGAAAGGGGAGAGAGGGGAGAGAAACCCGGCCCCTGGGAGTGGCAGTGCTTCAGGCAGGTGAGCGGTGGTTTCGGATGAGTGCTTTTCTTCCTTACTGTGTGGCTTTCTTCACAAAGAGGGTGAGACCACTGACAGCTGGGATCCTTCCAGAGGGTGTGGGTATATGAGGGAGGTGTGCTTGGGTGTGCCCGTGCCCTGGCAGTAGGGTGTGTACCTCACTGTTCTCCAAACTGAGAAGCGGTTTCGGCATCTCCAGTCATCTTCCTTTTCCGGAAGCAGCATATGCAGTGTGGCTGACACTGCTTCTTGTGTTCTGCAACAGCACTGGCCCTGCCGGCTGGTCCTATGCTAGCTGGGTTGTCTTCCGGGCTGCTAGAGCCTGGTGATGTCTCGGCATTGCTGCAGGTCCCCGATGCTCTCGTAGTCATTCTCCTTTGGGAAAAGGCCGTGGTGGCTGTTGGTCTCCGGGGCAGCCTTCTCTTCCTCTCTGTTTAGAGTCTGTATTGCTTCGTAATCTGGTTCGGGCTCCTCGCCGTTGGGCCTCCCTGCTGCTGGAAGAGTGCTGACACTGTTGGGAATTTTCTCCAAGTCTTTAAGAGTAGCATAGAGATCGTTACAGGAAGAGGGCGACCTCAGAGCGGCTCCTTGGATGGAGGTATAGGTGGACTCTGGTGCTTTGAGTGACTGTCCTGATTTGTTCCCTGGCTGTCCTTTTTTATGTACTGATGAATACATTGCCGAGATCTAGAAAACAAAGGGTGAAGTGAATAAACAAGCTTCAAGCTTGATTTCTCCCTCCCCCTTCTTAGTGATAAGCTAGATTTTTAGGACAATGTGTGTGTGTGTGTCCCTTTAAGACTTTATTGAGATATTACTGACACACAACACATATAAGTTTAGGGTGCGCAATAGGATGATTTGATACACGTGTTGTGACATGATTACCACGATAAGGTTAGTTAACAACTCCATTACCATAATTGCTGTTTTTTTGGTGTGTAGTGATAACATTTCAGTGCTATTCTCTTAACGACTTTCAAGTATATAATACAGTATTGTTAATTCTAGTCGCCATGCTGTACATTATATTCCCAGAACTTATTACAGATGGAAGTCTGACCCTTTGACTAACATCTCCCCATTTCCCCCAGTCCCCAGCCTGTGGCAACCACCATTCTACTCTATGTCTATGAGTCTGGCTTTTTTAGATTCCACATATATGTGAGAACATACAGTATTTGTCTTTCTCTGTCTGACTTATTTGACTTAGCATAATGCCCTCTGAGTCCATCTATGTTGCTGCAGATGGCAGGATTTTCTTCTTCTTTACGGCTGAATACTATTCCATTACGTACGTACGTACGTACGTGTGTGTGTGTGTGTGTATAAAACTACATTTTCTTTATCCGTTCGTCCATTGACAGACACGTGGGTTGCTTCCATGACTTGGCTATCGTGAATAATGCTGCAATGAACATGGGTGTACAGATATCTCTTCAAGACAGTGGTTTCACTTCCTTTGACTATATACCCAGAAATGGGTTCTTCACTATCTGTACTAATCCTGGAGTACGTAACTCCAGGACAATTACATGTGTCATCTACAACTTTGTAAGTAGCATAATTCTATGAAAACCAGGTCCTCTCTGGGTCTCCTCAGGGGTTTGAGGAGAGCAGGTGGGGTGGGCAGCTCAAGACCCCCAGGACCTGACCACAGATCAGGTTCTATTCGGTTTCTTTATCAGAATGATATTTCACCTGCAAAAAAAGGTTTGACTGCTTTACAAAAAAGGGTAAAAAAAAAAAGCATTAGACCAGTGATTCTCAAAAGGGTGCGATTCAAACCAGCAGCAGCAGGATCTGGACAGTTATTGGAAAGGCAAACTCTGGGGCACCACCCCAGAACCACTGAGTCACAAACTCTGGTCGGGGGGGTCCCAGATGGGCTCATGCTGATGTCCACTAAAGTGTGAGGACCACTGAACTAGACTGTTTGATCCACTCTTCCTGCACCACAGAGATCTGAAGAGTAGCTCCTGGATTCTGGTTGGTCATATACCTATATCTGTCAGAGTATCATTTTCCACTTTTTTTTTACTTCACTGCATACTATTGGTTAAATATACATTTACAGACGGGGCTACATTTTCTTCAGTGGGAAAACTCTTTCTTATTTGAAACCAGCCAACTCAGAAATAAAACTAGGAGACAATCAACTTATGGGATGCTCTTTCCTATGGGAAGAGCAGCCTATTTTCCAAGCACACCTACTCAGTCTCACTAATGTACCTCATGTAGCCACACGTATCAGGAGAGATTTCATTTTCTTTGATAGAAAAATGGATGATAGAGTAAATGGACTTATGAGGAGATTTGGGAGGTATTGTTTTATTGTTAGAAATCATGTTTGGAAATAGGTAAGAATATCCTTCATTACCTGTATTTATCTTTGCCACAGCGATTGATTTATTCAAACACCCAGGAAATAAATGAACATACTTCCTGACAGATGCTTGGCTTTGCAAGTACAGGGAGAGATGTCCTGTTCTCACACATCTCACATACTGTGCAGGAAGCTTCCAGCTGGCCTCCGAAGCTTCTTAAGACACGCCTGCCGCATGTTAACTGGTCATTTGCATGAGGACTTTTCACTACAGGCTGGTGGCTCACATTTGCCAGGCCTTGACAAGCCAAAGGTTTTGAGTCAGAGAAATAATCTTTGGGGAACTCTTGCCCTGTTGATCTGACCCTTTTCAGGACTGTGAAATTACCATTCTCACCTTAGAGGTTTTAGTGAAAATACTACTCTCAAAATGAAGAATTGGAATTTCTTTCCATTTAGAAAGAATTAAAAAAAAAAGCCTCTGCTTTTCATAGGGAGGTGCAAACATATGGAACTTTTTATTTATAAGGCGGTCCAAGCCAAAAATGTGGACAGATTATAAAGGGGTAAGTCATGGATGACAGTGATAAAGGGAACCAGCATCCTAGATATTTATTCCTCACCTTCAGGGGTAACAACAGGAGGACAAACACACCTTTACCTGTGAGAGTAATGAGCGTTGACCCCTCACCACCATTTCTGTTTCTCTTCCCTACTTTCTTCCCCATGGTCCCTGCCATTAATGCCCCCAACTCTTTGTAAGTACTTGGGTCTTCTTGGGCCTTAGAGTCTTTTTTTTTTTTTTTTTTGATTATAGGCTCTTTCATTAACTTACAACTTAATATTATCTCTGAGCATGAACCAAATGTGCAGAGGTTGTCATGTGAAATTTGAACTCTTATCAACGTTTCTCAAGTCTTCTAATATTCCTTTTGAATATTTGTCTCCTATGACTATTATTTTTATTTTGTATATAAATAACAGGTTCTCTTCAAGCCCCCTTGCTATTTAGCTTTGCAATTTTTCCCTTTAAAATCTTTCATCATTATTATTTGGTCTGTAAATTGTTATTATGTTCTCATAAATTACTCCGTTTTCCCCATTTCTCTCCTTTTTATATTCAACCCTTCCCCCATCATTCTGTTAAATTGGGATAATAGTACTTAAAATTCAGGTCTCAGTTTCAGTCTGGACTGTCTAACATTATATTACATGAATATAAAAATAAATGATTTCCATATTTATTTTTTCTAAATCTTCTTCCTAAAATGAATACACAGGAATCACAGTTCCTTATTCTATGTTAAACATTCATCAGTATAACCAGGTCCTATTTTCAAAAACCACAAACAAAGGTAAGATAAGAAGAAAAGTAACTTAAAATTTTACTGCCTCCATTTATTTTAAAGGATTAGTTTCCAGATCTTTTATATTCTATCTTCTTTCCCCCCTTGTTGTTTTGGCCACACGGCTTGTGGGATCTTAGTTCCCTGATCAGGGATTGAACCTGCACCTTCGGCAGTGAAAGCACAGAGTCCTAACCACTGGACCACCAGGGAATTCCCTTATTTCTTATACCAAATAGGATGGCTCCGGGACAGTGAAAAACGCTGGTGGAGGCAAAGGAGCTGCCACAGGCCCTGGTAGGAGGGTCCTGCCTTAGTCTCCTGAGGGGAGGAGGGCCCAGTGGAGATGGAGAGGGGTTGGGGGGTGCATGAAAGTTACTTTGGAGGTGGAACTGAAGGGACTTGTTCCTGACTGCATCTGAGGACAGTGAGGAAAATGGGGTGTTAAGGATGACCCCAGGGTTTTGGCTTGTGCAACCAGGTGGATAGATGGCAGGTCTCTTCCGTGGAGCAGGAGACGTGGAGGGGGTTGGGCAACATCACCTAAGGAAAGCACTTCTGCTCCTTCAACTTTCAATGTGGGATTGTAATGTAGCTTCATATTTTAATACTCAGAGTCCTATATGGGAGGTTATGTACCAGCATAGGTACATTACTTTTGTACATGTACAAAATTTACTAAGCTAGGCATTCCAGAAAGAGGCTATATGTAGCTAGATAAATTAAGGTGTTCAGCTCTCTCTGAGTCTAGCTTGACATAATAACACAATAAATAGTGGCTTTTACAATTTTAATGCTCACTGAAAGTTTAACCAGTGAATCTTCAGCCCCGGTGCTTGGGAGAATATATCATCCTTTCTTGCTGGTGGCCATGTCTGACTCTACTTCCAAGCTGGACGCGTACTTCCTGAAGTTCCCTGCTCTCAGCCTCCCAAATTCCTAAGCCCTTCTCCCTCTGTCTCCCAGCCTGGAGCAAATTCTCTACACCCACCTGCTCCAATTTCCTGTATTTTCCAACCCACTATTAACTTCCTTCTAAAGGGGACTTTCTGACAGATTAAAGCTCCCACACTTATCATTTCTCTCTTCTCATTCCTCTTTTCTCCCCTCCCCTTTCTATTTTTCTCTGCTCCTTCTTCCCTACTGAGTTTTCTTTACTTAGCTGACCTGTTCATCTTGTCCTCTTTCTTGTCTTACCATCTGCCATTCACTCTCTCTGAGCCATTATAAAGCCAACATCCCCAAACCCTGATCTCCAACCATATGCTTAAGAGTGTACTTTAGCTTTCTCAGATGAAGGGTAACATGACAGTGCATTTACTCAAGGAAGGAGGTGCTATTCTCTATTGCATGAGCTTTCTGGTTATTTAAAAACTAACAGGGCTTCCCTGGTGGCGCAGTGGTTGAGAGTCCGCCTGCCGATGCAGGGGACACGGGTTTGTGCCCCGGTCCGGGAGGATCCCACATGCCGCGGAGCGGCTGGGCCCGTGAGCCATGGCCGCTGAGCCTGCGCGTCCGGAGCCTGTGCTCCGCAACGGGAGAGGCCACAACAGTGAGAGGCCCGCGTACCGCAGAAAAAAATAAAATAAAATAAAAACTAACAAAACTCACCTCTTCTTCTGTGAGAGTTGGGTCTTCTTCCCGGGACTTGTATGACAACGAACTAAATCTCTGTTAGAAGAAACATAAACCAAGAGAAGGGAGTTTGAAGTCAATAATCGAACCTTTCTCGTGCATATGCTTTGATCCATCTATCTACAAAAATGTTTTCAAATGATATTTGGAGAAGAAATTATTTTCTACAAAGAAATTATATAAAGCACCTAAGGAATAAACACATAAAAAGTATGTTTTTGCATACCCAGTAGTATTACACTTAGAGAAACTTCTTCTGATTGTTTATTTGAATCTGTAGGTACAAATAAAACGAACAGTTAAGTGGACTACTGTTTCAATTCCTAATTGTCACTGACGGATTGATCATCAATGAGAGATGGAAAGCCTGATGAAGAAAAAAACATGGTTTCTTTATCAAGTGCCGGAATTTTATATTTCTACAGCTTGCCTGAGCCATCAGGAAGGTTCTTAAGTCATCTGGAAACTTTTCACAGCTAGTGGAGAACTCAGCTCACATTTTGTCACTTGCTACCTGCCTCATTTCTCAATGATTTTGGTTCCTGCTTCACTGATTCTGTCTCTAACGCATCTCCTGCCGGAATTCTTGCTGACTGCAACAAACAGGGATCCTTCCAAGCCTGCCTCAGCTCCCTGACCTCCCTGCCCCGACCCTGTCCTCCCGCCAATCACTGTTCACTCTCCCAGCTACACCTCGGACTTCTCTTACCCTAAACAGACACCCCACCCTCCCATCTCCTTGCAGCCCCCTTCAGACCAGCACTCCTCGATCAAGCCCACTCCTCCCATAACCCAGTTCCTACAATCCTGCAAAACGTTTTTGCGTGTGTCGCTTCTCCTGGGCGTCCTTCCTTTCTGCCCTGTCAAACTCCACTGCCACACTTTAAACACTCCACTCCCTTCTTGGTCCCTGGTGAACTCATCCCTCGAGTGAGTCCTTAATGCTGCTCTGAATCCTTCTATCACCTGGTCCCTGGTCTCCTAGCTCCCTGCTTCACGTCTTCCCCTCTCTTCCCAAACTCCCAACACCTCTTCACCCATCCTCATGCTTAGCTGAGGACCTTGAGAAAACTGAAGGAAACAAGAGAAATTTCTATACACTTTTACCTCCCCCACCTGCCCCCAGTCTCTGCATTCATGTACCTTCCTTCCCGTCAGTTGCCACAGATGAACTTTCCATGCTTCTCCTTAATGATCCCTTCCTCCTGTGCACTAGATTCTGACCCCTCACACTCACTCGTGGATATAAGCTCCAGCGTCTCTCCCATTTTGTCTACATCATCAGCTTTCCCCTCTCTGTGGAGTCATCTCCATTCATGTAAAAACAGGCTATTTATTCTAAAAACAAAACCAATCCACCCTTCTTCCAGTTCTATTACTCCTTCCTTTATAGTAAAACCTCTTAAGAGAGCTCTCTGAAAAAGTCACTCAAATAATTTGTCTCTTCCTATTCTCTCTCTAAACCCATTTCAGTCCGGTTTCTGCCTCTTCACTTCAGTGAAACTGCTCTTGTCAAGGACACCGAAGTCCACGTGTAACTATCTCTCCTGACCCACCTGCTGCATCTGATGCAGGGGTCACTCCTTCCTCCCTGAAAGTTTGCCCTTGGCTTCTAGGACACTGTACTTTCCTGTTTTTTCTCTCCTGTTTTGCTCTCTTCTGCTGGCTCCTTTTCTTTCCTGGACCTGTGTCCTTGGAACTCTTCTAGTTCCCGTTCACACGTACTCATGCAGTGATCTCATCTGATGTCAGCTTTGACAACAAATTTCTGCTGCTGACTTCCAAATGTACAAACCCAGCCCAGGCCCTTCCTCGTAAACCTGCTCCCCCATCCAGCTGTTCTCTGACATCTCTACTTGGATGACCAATATCTATCTCAAAGCAATAGGTCCAGCCCGGAACACCCAAGTTGCCTCCCAAGTCTGCTCTGCCTACAAGTCCATCCTTCCAGTGGCTCAGGCCAAACCCCGGACTCATTGCTTCCTCTTTCTTTCATCCACGTCTGGTCTATCAACAAATGTCCTGGCTCTAGTTTAGTGTCTCCCGTTACTCCTGCCCTGATCCGAGCCACCTTGTCTCTCGTCTTGCTTATTAGAATGGCTACCCAACTGGTCTCCTTGCTTCCATTCTTCATAGGTGAATTTCAGCTCCATCAGAGCGATCCTTTCCTAACCCAGATTAAGCCACCATTCTTCTGCTCAAGGTTTTCGAGTGACCCCATTTTATTCAGATTATAAGCCAAGGCCATACAGGGTTGGGGCCCTGCTTACCTTTCTTCCTACTTCTCTTAGCGTTGCTCTCCCCTCTCCAGCCACGCCCACCCCTTCTTCTTTCCTGGAGAGGCCGGGCCTGCTCTGGCCTCAGGACCTTCACACTGGCCATCCCCTCTGCTTCATTTGCTCTGTCCCCCAAAATGTGTACCAACTCACTCTCTCACCTCCTTTAACATTTTGTTCAAATGCCCCTTCACAGCCAGGCATACCCTGACCACTCTATTCACAATTGTGCTCCCACCCAACTTTCCTAAACCCCCGGATTCTGTTCTAATTTTTTCCTTTAAACTTTAAAGCCTTCTAAGATACCACATACTTTACTTACATACGTATTTATGTCTCTATCTCCTTACTTAAATGTAAGCTCCATGGGGGCAGAGATTTTTGTTCATTTATATGTTTTGTTCACTAGTGTATTCTCAGCACCTGTATCATGTGGCTTATAGTAGGTGCTCATTAAAATCTTTTTGCAAATAAATGCATGAATATTAAACATTTCAAGTTCTCCCAATCACTTAAAATTAGGATGGTTTATATGGAGATGATGGATTATTCATTCCTGTATTACTATAGAAAGGTAATCTGCTTCCCAGATGGCTATTACCAGTTTCTAATGTGACATCTGCAGAATTGCTTACTTAGCAGTGGTTAGACAGTCAACTCTCTTACCTTTCAAATGCTTGTAAGTAAAGAAGTTTTAACTGCTTTAGGCAGCATAAACGTCACATTAGTTTTATTATCTTTAATTATACAAAGGGCAAAAAAAATAGGCTGCATTTTACAAATATATTCATAAATACTTTACTGAGGCTCTCAATGGCTCACTTTACGGGTAAAACGAAAAGCTGAAATGCATTCAGAGAACACGACACAGAATGACTCATTGGCATAAGCTATATAACCCTAGCCGGACCTCCCCTTTTGATCATGAACGGCACAAGTTTTTCAAGGCTACTACTGACTGACTAGTCCCTACTTGGCCTTCCTACCAAAACTTGAGAAGAGAACCCTACTTTTTTCTCTGCAGAGGGTGGAAATTAGGTATCAGTTGCCTAAAGAAGGTAGGGCCTAGTTTAAATCCCAAGGAAATGCTGACAGCTGGAGATGTGAATTCCAAGCTATGGTGGCTCAGACATCAGCTTATGAGACACCCACAGAGAAGGCTCGGGGATTGTTAGTACATTTTAGAGCTCTGTTGAATAGTTACACTTAAGAGCTACAGGGTAGTATTTAGAAATTGTCACAAAATAAAATCTTTTACTTGATTCCTATAAAAGTCTATACATAATCAGATACGCCCAGTGGCACCTGTGAACTGGTCCCCTCTGCCTGTTCTTGTGCTCTGATTTCTGGGACCCGGGGAGCGGGGAGATCACCCCACTGCCTGGGGTGGTAACAAGTGGAAGAGGCTAAGTGGGTGGCAAAGAGTCTCGTCTTTCCAGTTCTTGGTCTTCACCATGAAGAAAATAATACTTGCCCCCATTAGACATGATGCAAAAACTGGAAGATATCAAAGGAAGGTGCCAAGAGAGAAATATTTTGTAAATATGAGCTTTCAGTATTTTATTACTTGGAGGGGGGAACAAAAAGTCAAACACAGCTTCCACTAAAACAGCTTCCACCACTCAATGCACGTGAAGGTGCTAGCATGTATTCCTTAGAACAACGTGCACGCAAAAGCCCCAGGATCAGCTAGACGCCCAATTGTGACAAAAGCTCTGAAACCAATGTGCCGGAGCCCACCTTGTTGGCTTCACTGGTCCCCTCGGCGGCCCCTTCTTCTCCTGTTTTACTCTCTGCCTGTTCCTGAAGGTTTTCATTTTCATCCAGAAGTTTAATGGGGACAGGGGGTGGCGCCTCCTCTTCTGGATCCCATGAATTTCCAAGAATACTCTCTGCATTAGCGCTTTGTCGACACTTTCTGTTTCTGTCCACGGAGGCATATTCGGCAAAGTCTGTTTTGCCACTGGCCTGGGGCCCCGGAAGCTCTTTCACAGTGGAAGTTGACTTCGACCTGCTGCTGTGGCCTCCAGCTGAGTGGGCGGCGGCCGTCACCTCCT
Organism: Globicephala melas; assembly: GCF_963455315.2. Taxonomy (NCBI): domain Eukaryota; kingdom Metazoa; phylum Chordata; class Mammalia; order Artiodactyla; family Delphinidae; genus Globicephala; species Globicephala melas. The sequence goes on from NC_083330.1 coordinate 23,908,474, forward strand.
TAATTTCTTTCACAGTTTCATACAAGCAGTCCTCCACCATATTTTCTTGTGAGGCACTGTCCTTGAGCACTTCATACGGCCCCTCCATCCCCAGACCCTGGTCCCCGTCCGCGCTTTCTCCATTGAGCATCGTGTCCACTTCGCTCTCAGGAGGAATTCTGGGCAACTCCCGGCTCTGATGACATTTTGGCTTCCCTGTGCTGTCCTGGGAGTCCAGCAGATCTGAAGCGGAGGTCTGGACTTCCTCGTAATGCTGTGTGCAGGTCATGGTGCTGTCTTCTGAAAGAACTAAAGCAGTGGGAGTATTAAAAGTGGAGAAAGACAATTTCTGACATAATTATTACAGTGAATCAGATGATGTCAAGTTAGGTGAAATCAAAGTGCTGGCTTTTTATTTGACTTGAGGCTGTAAATTACAGATGTTTTGACTGTTAGTGGATATTCTTATTTCAATCACAGTGTAAACTAAAGCCATTCATTACATCTTTCCAATAGAGTATTTAATACATTGTCTTGGCTATCAATTTGGGTCACAGTTATACAGTCTTTGTTGTTACTCCTGATGGGCTCCTTGTAGGCAGTGTCCAAAGTGACCAGAGGATGAAAGTGACACTGCATAGGGCCAAACTGTGGGAGGCTGCGCTCCAAGGGGGGGGCATGTGTGGCAGCCACTCTCCCGGCCCTACTGGCCTCCTCTCGTGTGGAGGGAATACCTGGGAGCCATCCCCCTTCACAGGTCACTTTGTTTGAGAGACAATGGAAAAAATGGGGCAAAAATGTGCCCAGAGCAGTATCCCAAAGGGTCCGCCTACCCTGTGCCTTTTTAAAGCTCTTCCTTCCATCTTACTGGCTCCCGGTGCCAACATTTTTACCTCAAATTAGAAAATTCGTATTTGAAATTCTTAGATTGCTACAGAAACGTTACTGAGTGGAGCCATTCAGTCATCCCTTTATCAAATGTTTTTTGAGTGCCTCCTAGGTGCCAGGGATGGTTGAAGTGCTGGGAATACATCACTCATCAGTGAGGTCCAATGAGTCCTGCCCTTTGGGTACTTACACTGCAGTGAGCCAGTTATTAAATTACTGTCTCTCCACTGTATGTTCTTTATATACTATATATTCTTCATATATATAAGTGTATGTATATAATATATATATTATATAAAGTAAATATATACTTAAACATGTATTTGTACTGGTATATTCATGTATATTTACTTTATATAATATATATATTCCTTATATATCGTATATATTCTTTACATCTGTGTGTGGGTTTATAACTTAGTTTTTCTTTTTTGATGTTGGGGGTAGGAGTTTATTTATGTATTTATTTATTTTTGGCTGTGTTGGGTCTTCGTTTGTGTGCGAGGGCTTTCTCTAGTTGTGGCAAGCGGGGGCCACTCTTCATCGCCGTGCGCGGGCCTCTCACTATCGCGGCCTCTCGTTGCGGAGCACAGGCTCCAGACGCGCAGGCTCAGGAGTTGTGGCTCACGGGCCCAGTTGCTCTGCGGCATGTGGGATCCTCCCAGACCAGGGCTCGAACCCGTGTCCCCTGCATTAGCAGACAGATTCTCAACCACTGCGCCACCAGGGAAGCCCTATAACTTACAGTTTTTAACCCACTTGTTTTTACTGACTAGACTGGGATTCTCTAAGACCCTGGAGTCCAGAACAGTATCTAATGCATGGTTGACTCCACTGTTTTTACATGAAAAACTAAATGAGTGAAAGAAGAAATAAACTGCTCACCTCTTATCCTGAAAAAAAAAAAAAAGACTACTTCTCTTTAGGGGGACTAGAAATAGTGTCCCTGAAGAGTATCTCGGGAAAATGATAATGGAACCCTCGTCGGAAGTTACCATCACTACCCACTGTGTACTAAATACTTGATCATCAAGGAGGGGGTGAACTTTTGCCCTCTGGATTTAGATGTCTGTGTCACGGTGGACAGAGAACGGGCACTGGAGTCTGAAGCCTCCGGTGTCAATCCTGACTGTCCCCCAGTTTCCTCGTCTGTAACTGGAGGTAAGAGGAGGATTTGCTACCCCAGGTGAAAGCGCTCTGTAAACTGGGGAGTCGAAATGTGACTTTGGTGAGCGAGCACATCCTGGGCGTGAAACAGGCAGCATGCAGAGTGGTCCTAAGGGTGTACCCAGGAGTCAGATCGAGGGTTCAAATTACAGATCCTCAGAGCACTGACCATAACATCTTAGGCAAGTGATTAACCTCTCTGTGCCAGACAGAATAATGCCCCCCCCACCCCCCACCCCCACTCAGGAACCCACGTCCTCTTCCCTGGATCCTGTGTGTTTCATTCCACGGCAAGGGAGGAATTAAGGATACTGATGAACTATTAGCTGATCTTGAGATGGGGAGGAAAACTGGGGCATCCAGGTGGGCGCGGTGTAATTCTGAGGGTCCTCATCAGTGGAAGATGGAGGCAGGAGAGTCGGAGAGAGACTTGAAGATGGAGGGAAGTCCGGGACCAAGGAATGCAGGAGGCTTCTGGCAGTGGAAGCAGGCAAGGAACTAGATTCTTCCCTAGAGTCTTGGGGAAGGAGCACAGCCCCGCTGATACTTTGATTTTAGCCCAGGGAGACCCGGTTCAGACTCTGACCTCCAGAGCTCCAAGTTCATAAACCTGTGTTCTTCTAAGGCACTAAGTTTGTGGTAATTTGTTGCAGCAGCAATGTTTCAGTTGCCTCATCTGTAAATTGTGAAGAGTAATAATCCCTACCCTACAGGGCAGTCATATTAGTCATGGTAACCTTATAGTTGCTAGCATAAACGGGTTAGCAAAAATGAGTTAGTACAGGGCTTCCCTGGTGGCGCAGTGGTTGAGAGTCCGCCTGCCGATGCAGGGGACACGGGTTCGTGCCCCGGTCTGGGAAGATCCCACATATCGCGGAGCGGTTGGGCCTGTGAGCCATGGCTGCTGAGCCTGCGCGTCCGGAGCCTGTGCTCCGCGATGGGAGAGGCCACAACGGTGAGAGGCCCGTGTACCGCAAAAAAAAAAAAAAAAAAAAAAAGAGTTAGTACACATACAAATCTTAGAACAATGGCACAAGAAGCCAATTCATAGATATTAACTTTTCATCCAAATGAGATTTTTTTGGCTAAAACTGGTAGTAATACAAAAGGTAAGCAAGAACAAACACATTTCCTAGTTTTTTTTTTTTTGTTGTTGCTGTACGCGGGCCTCTCACCGTTGTGGCCTCTCCCGTTGCGGAGCACAGGCTCCGGACATGGCTCACAGGCCCAGCCGCTCCGCGGCATGTGGGATCCTCCCGGACAGGGGCACGAACCCATGTCCTCTGCATTAGCAGGCGGACTCTCAACCACTGCGCCACCAGGGAAGCCCCCATTTCCTAGTTTTTGAGCCACATTTTCTGAAACCCTTTCTCAGGTGATGAGGCCTGCGTGGATAGCTGGTATTTCTGCAGAACTTACTGTCACCGTTGGTGAGTGCCCCGTTCTGTTCGCTGCTGGCAGGCGCGTCTGTGGCCAGGCTGGTAACTGAACGGCTGAACATCTCCTTGTCGGAAGGCTGCAGAAACAAAGGCACCAAAAGGATCAGACTGCGTGGCAGAGGAGAATATCCATGGCTTTTTTATGGGGGGATATTTTTAAAAATTAATTCATTCATTAATTAATTATTTTTGCCAAACTGCACAGCTTGTGGGATCTTAGTTCCCCAACCAGGGATTGAACCCTGGCCCTCGGCAGTGAGAGTGCAGAGTCCTAACCACTGGACCGCCAGGGAATTCCCTCCATGGTTTCTTCTAAAAATGAAAACAACCACAACAAAACCCAAATCCACTGCTTAGATTTAAGTTAAGCGAAACGAAATAAAATCGAGTTCCTCAGTTGCACTAGTCACATTTCAAGGGCTCAGTGGCTACACATGGACAGTGGTTACCCTATCAGTGCAGTTACAGAACACTGCCATCTTGGTGGAAGGTTCTATTGGACAGGACCGTCCTGGGAATCTTCCGAGGCCTCCATCCACAGAGCTTCCCATCTGGTAATCACAAATAGGCTATGGTAGATTGTGGGGTCTCAGGTCCCTTATCTCAAGGTGAGGGGGACCAGAAGCCCCAGGGCTGATTGGAATCAGCTCCAGCAGAGAGAGGCCTCATCCTTCTACCAGGGGTGCCGGAAACGTTACCCTTTTTAAGGGTGTGTCATGCCGAGGAAAACATCACCTTTGTCATCTGAAGGGAAGGGACTTAAATCTGATCAAAGATAATGTCACTGATGTCTGAGACTCAGAAATCAGCCAAGTCTCTGCTTCAAGGTTCACCGAAACCATCATATGCTAAAAAGTGGTTTGCAAACCTTTCTTATTCTCACAAACAAATTCAGGACGCTTGGAGGGAAGAATGGCATTGATTGTTTTCTACTGGGCTAGCCTGGGTGGACAGTACATGGCATGATACGCCAGGCTGAGCTACAGCTATGACTAGCCTGAAGGTAAGGTGGTAGCTCACATATTTCTTGAAATATGCAGCTGGTCCCACGTAGCAGCTGAATCACTGCTGATATGATCTGTTCCCCCTTCCCACTCATGGAATGCATGGCCTGCGGGACCCAGGAGGCCACACTGGACCATGTTCCAGGAGTCCACCTGGGAAGTTCTGATGTAAACAGCACCACAGCCTTGGCTAGCTGGCTTCACAAATTCTCTGACTTGGGAACCAAGTAATAATAACAGAGAGCAAACAGCTCATGCTGCGTCATGATCCAAACATGTACCGGGAGTCAGCTATTTCAATCCCATGCAGCCCGTGAGATGGGTCGTTGTGTTAGGTTGCGGGGCGGCTGCAGACACAGGTCCCCATTCACAGAAATGACGTCACCCCTGGGCAGGAGTCAGCTGTGGGGGGAGGATGGCTCCCAGGTGGGCCCGTAACAGCACAATCAATCCGTCACAGCTGAATTATCATACTCTAGGCTCTCACCACCATTTCTTCTCTTAGCTTCTACGAGAAAACGCCTGCTGGAGCTCCAAACACAGAAGCCAGGAGAGAGCCTCTCTCTCACTGAAGCTTCAGATGCAGCCAGGGGACACCCCCGCCCCCCCGCCGGCCTTTTTCACCTTAGGATTTAAAGGCAGCTCCTCTGGGGCTGTGGAGTGGTGTGTGTCGGGGTGTGTGTCAGCCGGGATCAGGGGTGGGGAAGGCTGGCTGACTACAAGGACTTGTCAGGCCTGGGATGGAGACTGTGCAAGTTGTACAAAATTGAGAAACTAGGATAGAAGCTTGTAAAGAGAGCCATGTGATGTGTGTGTGCAAACGTGCACTCCCTTGCTCACACATTCGTATGAGAGAGGCTATGGGGGGCTATTAATGAAGGACACTGCACACGGAGAGCCAGATCTTCCTTTTATCCACCCGCCACTCTCTTCCCGTCTCACCCAGGGCTGCTGCTGGGCGTTAGCAGAAGAGCAGGAACCAAAGGTCTAGAGCAGAGGTTCTCACACCTGAGCAAACATCAGGATGAGCCGAGGGCTTGCTCCCAGCCTCCCCCCCCCCGCCCCCGAGTCTTCTAACAAATGGAGATGGAAGCCTCTCCCCCAGCCCCGCGTCTCCTGCCAACGGGCACCAAGGAGAGTGGCAAGGGGAAGAAAGCTGGGGCCTGGGACCTGCACGTGGGAGAAGCCACAGTGGAGGTACCACCTCCTCTCCCACCCGCCCTCTGGGTGCCTGCACAGCGGCAATCCAACAGAGGCGCTGGGGGCAGGTGAGAAGCGGGGATACAGACAACCAGAGACTGCAGTGAGGGTGACAACGGGGGTAAAGAGGAGGAGGGTGATGAGAAACCCGGAAAGCAGTGGAGGGTGTGTGTGTGTGAGCCGCCTGCATACAGAGATGAAAGGAAGGAACTCCCCAGGGGCTCCCAGGAGAGGAGGGCTGACCGCTTCGCTGCCTGGCCTGGAAGAATCCCTCAATCCTAGGGCAGGGCCCCCGGGACGCCTCCTGGGTGAGCTTGGAACCTGGCTGCTGGCTGAGTGTTTCATACCAGACCTCACATGACATACTTCAGTCATCCATCTTTCCTTTTTGCCCCTTCTTCCTCCAACCAGTTTATGCCTGATCTTGAGAAATTACATCTGGGACAGGAAGCATCTTCACCATTTCAGCCTTGCGAATATGAGGGCGGCCCCATCCCCAGCTGCTGGAATTGCTCAGCCAGTTAAAGGCATGGGCCTGAGGGGAGAGAATGAGGTGGGACCAGGACGCCCAGCCTGCTCCCTATCTGGGTGAATCCAAGAGGCCCGCGGGGCTCGATCAGGACCCTTTAGGACACAGAGCAAGAAAACCCAGCAAGGCCAGGCCACATCTGGGATGCTGGGGGTCCCAGGCTCCAGTAAGCTTAATGATCAGCTGTTACAGGTTGAATTTTATCATCTCCAAATTCCTATATTGAAGTCCGAACTCTCAATACCTTAGACTTGGCCTCATTTGGAAACAGGATCGTTGCAGATGAAACATGTTAAGATGAGGTCATATCGGAGGCCTTAAAAAAGGGTAACTTGGGCAGAGACAGACACACATAGAGGGAAGACGGTGTGAAGAGTCACAGGGAGAACACAACGTAAGGGCAGAGATCTTCAAACCAAGCATCACTAAAGGCTGCCAACCGACCACGGTAAGCTAGGAGAGCGGCCTGTAACAGATGCGCTCTCACAGCTCTCGCAAGGAACCAACCCTGCTGCCACCTTGATCTCGAATTTCTAGCCTCTAGAACTGTGACATGATAAATTTATTAAGCCACTCAGTTTATGGTCCTTTGTTATGACAGTTCTAGCCAACTAATACACCGGCTGGAGCCCAGCAGAGGCAAAACAGAAACGTCCCTGCAGTAGGTTGGAACTATCTGAGGATCCTTCCAGCAGTGGCACAACTGCATCCGTTTCAGAAGCTCTCCCAACAACCTGGCTAATTGCACAGGCCTCTAGCCACGGTGAATATAAACCTGCAGCAAGAGGACACGGCCCAGGCAGCCAGTTAACTCTGGCTGAATTGCTTCCCTGGGCTTCCTTCAGGCTGTAAGCTTGTGGGGACCTGCTTTAGATAAGCGGCTGATGCTTTAAAGCTCGTGCACGCGTGCTCACCACGTTCATCAGGTTCTCATGGTCTCCGCTGTGCTGTCTCGGCTTCTTTTCTCTGAAACAGAAAAGGAAACATGGCTATAACATCCAACGTGCTATCTAAAATCAAACATACACTCCCCTTTCCTATTCAAACTTTGATCGACACTTAAATAATCTCTCTTTTAAAAACCGGGTTTATTTTGTCAAGGAAGCAGCAGCCGGACAATTCACTCTACCCCTCCTCTGCAGGCAGCAGGGTCCGAGGGAGTCAAGTCCCAGCAAGGGGCTGGTCACCTCTCTGGACCTCCCCTTCCTCCAGGAGTAGAAAATACAAGTGAACAAGAGGACTGGGGCAGTTTCCTGAGTAGAAACTGTTTATATCTAGAATGCTGGAATGAGTTTTTTGTTTTTGTTTTTTGTAAGGAAATCAACAATTCTCATCTCTTCATCTTTCTTAATTCAGTCTTTGCAAAGTCGCACACTGCCATGGGATTGAGAAAATAAAGAAAATACAACTTTTGGCTTGTCGGGGAGGTTACATGCCCTCAGGATGAGTCATATGTACTTGCAGTCTATGGAAAAGTCCATCCAGTAAAAATAGAATTTATTTTTACTCGGGACAGGCTAAAGAAAGCCATCAGTACTAGAGGCTACCTTTCCCATAGATGTATAAGGCAACAGTGACACCTAGTGGGGGCATAAATAATTGCAAGGCAGGCCCTCCCAGGCCCAGGGGAACAAACACTCCTCTAGCTTTGCTTCTATTTTTTCATCTTTCTGGCCAGTTAGTCTCTCTCCCAGCCCTGGAGTCCTGGATCCAAACCGGGCAGGGATTTGGAGGCTACTTGTGTTCAGGGAGTCTGGATTTTCCCCTCCTGACAGAGACTTTAGGGCACAAAGCCACATCCAGACTTTTAAATGACACTTGTCCAGTCTCTTCCAAGGTTATTGAGAAGAGTTTGAAAGAAGGCTGGCTGTCAGCTGGTCTGCACTGGCTCCCAGCAGCAGCCCTCACCAGAGAGCTGCATATGTTGTAACAATGTCTGAACACCTGGAAAATCACTCCTGGTTAGAAAGGACTTTGCTTCTCTCCAAGCAAAGACCTCCTTTTCTTCTTGGTGGAGGGGTTACACATTTTATTGTATATGAGGGAGACAAAGAAGGAGGAAGAGGGGAGGGGAAAGAGAGAGAGAGAGAGAAGTATAATTCTAAAATAAGACAAGATGGTTATTTCATACACAGAATGTTTCTCTTGTAGAAAAAATGAATGTTTCTTAAACTGCAGCTCTAGATAACAAATCCTTAATAAAATGACCCCCGAAAGCTACAGAGCAGCAAAAATTCTCAGTAACTCTCAAATGGCAGCAAAAAGAATATCTTTAATGCACATGATACTTAGATTTCCAAATGTCCACAGATGGAAAAAGAAAATACACATTCGGACAAGGGTGTGCTCATAAGAATAGCAAAAATTTCCTTCTGGGAAGTTTCATACATAAGGGCTCTTCCAGTTGCTCCCCAGGAAAATCAGATGTGGCTTTTCACTGAACTAATAAAAAGTGTCCTGGGCTCCTTTGCGGCAGAGAAGTCAGTTCATCTAACATACGAGTTTCTGGGAATGTCTATGCAGTGAGATGCCATTCATCACAGGCTTTTTATATAGAAAGTCTTCTGGGAACATGTTATTTTAAGGCTCTAGTAGACATGCACTGCTCTCACCTGTCACAACTGGAGCACAGAAAGATGAGGAAGGTGATGAGGAAGAAGGTGGCCACAGCTGCCAGGCTTCCCCACAGGGTGATCTGCATTTGTCCCCCACTCAGCAAGCTTCCCTCGGGTCCCATGGTGGGTGGGAAGTGGCACAGGCTGCTGGATTTGGTCAGTCCTTCCAAGGTGGCGACATGGGGGCAGAGGGCTGCGTCCTCCTGCAGAGAGAACAACGTGTGTTTTGACAACTTCTCGCGTGAAATGCCAGAATCTGGGAGTAAGCTCCTGGTGGGGCGTGGGGTGAAGGGGGCGTTTGAGTAGAGCAGGGAGGTGTGTGCAGACTGCAGGTGTGTGCAGGTGGACTCGACTTGGAACTCCCTCTGGTCAAGTTTCCCTCTGTGGTCCAGGCCTTTGTTTTCTCACCCAAAACGCAAAGCAGGAGCGTGCAATGCCTAGCACAGTGTTTGAGGCAACGGATGCCTTGTTATTTGGATATGTTTGGGGATAGATTCTTAACGTCTTCAAATAAATTTAAGACTCCAAGTACTCCACAGCAAATGAATAAATGCTTATTTGGTTTCCCTTGCGTTTTTTTTTTTTTTTGTTGTTGTTGTTTTTTGCCAGAACAGTGTAAAGCATTTATTACAGCTTTCACAAAAATGCAGTTTGCATCTTTCCCACCTGAATCCCCAACTCCCCAAACCTGCTTCTCTTCGAGAAGGTTTACGGTCAATACAGTTAACGAAATGGATTGTCTTTACATTCACCTTCGTAAACAGTTAACTGTTCTGAGTATGTGACTTTATATTCAGGGCTGGCTTTCACTAAACTTTGTAAGCACTCAATAAGTCCACTTTCAAAGGGATGGCTGAAAGTCTACGCTAAGAGTGCATCACCGGCAGCAAATAAGACCTATTTATAAACAACTACAAATTGAGTATAAAAGCCAGGACGTATTAGTACCCTGCATGTGCCTGGGACTCGAGTGCTTTCGTCATTCGATCACTGCCACCAGTCTGTGAAGAAGGCACGGCTAATCCCCATTTTTCAGAGACACTAAGTTCCCCGACGGTGTCACCGCGCTCAGTGGCAGCGGAGGATGTGAGACCAGCCAGCTCTGACTCCAGCGCCAGTGGTCTCAGCCCCTAGAGGGCGCTCCTTCTCACTGGGGGCTACCGCTTCCCGGTCCAGCTACAGGGCTTCTAAATGAAAATGGCCAATGAGTTCTGTGAAATATTTTAAGACTTTTAGATTTTGAAAAACAGAGTGCTATATCAAATTAACGATGATCTCTCGTCAGAGATGCCTTGTTTAAAGAACATTTGCTTTGCTCAATTCTAGAACATTCTCACTTAAACAGCCTTTAACTTCATCTCAAGATTCATGAATAAAGTCAGCAAATAAATATTTTTGTCATGATAATTCATCAAAACTCAAAACATTTTTTTTTTCTTGAAAAAGACGGTTGATGTTTGCATTTCCATTTGCTTCCGTAACAGACCTGGGACTCTATGTAGCCATCACTGAGCATCTACATCAAGTCAGCACCTGGGGAGCTTAACGGAGTCACTGTGGTTCAACGAGACCAGATTTTCTCCAGGTGAAACATTTCACATTTATTTCAATATTTAAAGGTGACAAATAATAAAAAGCTGGAGAAAAAGAAATTTTATCTACAAGCATGCAGAGAGATTTCTAGATGAAATCGATTGCTTTCTATATGGCCTTGAACCAACATGAACACTTCTTAATGCTCTATAAATAAATAAATGACAACTTCCTGGGTAATACAGAACTTCTTTCTTCCTGTGTTGGTTATATATTATACCTATAAACACTACATGCATACAGGAATGGATGGTCAAATTGCCTTTGCCTGTTTGCCCCTGGACAGCTATAACTGAGTGAAAATCGCCAGCACTTCTCTTACGATTTGTTGAAACAATGAATAATTCACTTTTAAACTTAGACTACAAACTGGCACCACAAGTTATTAAAATACATTCAAGCACATGAATGACGGGGACCTCTGAATATATATGAAATAAATTTTTATATCCAGATCCAGGTTCATGCATAACACATTTCAGGAGGTACAAACAAAAGATATCTGTTGTGCAGGCGTTTGTGTGTTCCTTCTTTCCTTTGCTCATTCATTCGTACAATGATTTAATCAATGTCTCTTTATAAAGTTCCCGGTTCTTAGAAAATAGTTTGCTGAGTGAATTATTCAAAAGGCACGTATCTATCCAGCAGGACCCTCTCTCCATCTCTGGTACACGTTTCTCTTTTCTCTTTCTCTCTTTCTCAACAGGGGGAGGCGATAGAATATAATGAATTATGTGGTGCTCCAGCTAGCAGAACAGTGTGGGGAGAAAAAGGGCAAAAGCAGATTATTACCAGCTACTGAATAAAGGATGTAACTCAGAGAAAATGTGTCAAAACTCCTGGATCACTCCCCTTCAACCAGAATTTGCAGAAAAGCTACTGACAGAAATGCTTTTTTACAAAAGTTCTCATCGTGGACAAAAAAAATCTCACAGTGAAAAGCAAGATCATCATCTGGTACTGTTTCTGAGTCAGATTATCAATACATTGTACCCCTCAGGACAAGAGCTCCAATTGCGTGGGCAGCTTCCACCTCTCAGAAACCTCTATGTGCAACTCGACAGGAGCCACACAGGTCACAGCTGTGGTGGCAGTGCAGCAGGAACACCTACCCTTGCAGGGGCCAGGGGTCTACACACACATGACCTCCCTCCCAGTGGGATTGTTCCAGTTTTAGAGAAGGTCTGCACCACTGGTACTCTCCTCTCCTGGTCTCTTTCTCTTTCTGGTCTCCTGTTTCCATAATTCTCCGGCCCATTTCTTCTCTGGTCATCTCCTTCTTAAATTTTAGTGGCTTATTTACTATTGAGACATGGCTGCCTCCCCCCACCAACCCAGTGTGTGCAGACGGACCATCCCCACCATGTGCGTAGACGGACTAGCCCTCCCGTGTGTGTTTTGATGAACTGCGCCCCCCAGTGTGTGTAAATGGCCTACTTCCCCCTCTTTCCCCACCATGTGTGTAGATAGACTATCCCCTTCCCCCGCCCCATTTGTGTAGATGGACGACTCCCTCCCTCCACCGCATATGTAGATTACCCCCTCACCGTGCGTAGACGGACTGCCCCTCCCCCATGTGTGTAGAGAAGAGCTAACACCCATAACGGATGTACGCGTTATGACTTCCACATTCCTCCCCCTTGGTGGAGATGAGAGTGGAAGCCCTGTGTGGATGGTCCAGGGCTTTCCAAGAAGTGGAATGGACTTTCCCCCCAAGGCTGGACCCTCCTGCACTGGTTTCACTGAACTTAAATGCAGTGTTCAGGGTTCTTTCGTGGAGTTCATTTTGAGCAGGGCGGGGCATAGGTGTCCTTCCCTGAGACTCAAGGCTTCTCTCAGGATTAGCGACAGAGAGGGAGAATGAGGACAGCGAGGCACAGGGTCCGGGAAGTAAGAAGTCACCCTGAAAAGGAAGGGCCCCCGAAGGAGCGAGGGTTTTCTATATTATACACTGTGCGCCTTTACCAACCAGGTCCACGGGGAAAAGATAATCCAAGGCTGCGGAGTCCCTGATGTTGTTACCGGCCTTGGGGACCAGCTAATTTTCTGCTAATTCCTATATCAAGTAAGATGTTTCCTGAGCATCCGGCATCAACTCACACCAGCAGAAATACATGAACAGTTTGGGGCGATCTCTCACCATTTTTTCAAGGCGATATTTAAGCCTATTTCTCTCCATCCTGTTCCTACCCGTCTCAATAAAATTGCATTCAATTATAGAATCCTGTTTCTTCAAAGTTAAAAAAAATCCCGTTGTCAGACCACATGTGTAAATACTCTATGAGTTATTCAACATAGAGCAAAGGATGACCATTCACCGTACCTCAGCGAACATTTATTACAGCACCTGAATGCCCCACTAAGATGTGTTGCAAAAGATCATACTACTAATGAAATAGCAGATTTAGGTTAATAGTTGTACATCATTTTTTTTGTTTTAGAATAGGCTTCACCATTGGCTGCACTGACGTTCAATCATGACCAGTGACTGTAATTTAATGCATGATATTGACAAGAGGCAGTGGCATTTCGCCCACCCCGCAATTTTATCATTTCAGAGTACTGTGGGAAATTGTCATTTGGCCCTGAGAAAGGTCGATGCCTGAGTTTATAGGACTGCTTTTGGGGATTCTTTTCGAAGTAGGGTTGGATAACTATTTCGGACTAAAAGCTCCATAATCACTCATACTTTTGTATCCATTCCTTTCACGATTTTAATCAGTAAGTGATTCAATCTTGAGAAAAACCGAGGGCCTTTTACTTTAAAAGCAGGTGCCACGTTTAACCACAAGGGGGCAGTATAATTCTATTCTCAGCCCTCCAGGACAGACCTCAGTTATTCTTGCTGTCGGCGCCTCTGCTGAGCCTTTTAACTGTCTTCATTAGCCTGGACTATCGCCACCTCAATCAATTCCAACAAAACAGAAAGCAAAAACCGGATGAAATGAAGGAAAGTTGCAGGCCAACTACCAGCTATTTCTTTGTTTAGCCAAACACATTTAACAGGTAGGTGCTCTGATCGCTGCAAATTCTGTATAATTTGGTAGAGCTGGGATGGCCGGTGAGATTAGCTATAGAAGCAGACACTTAGTTCCTCTGAAGCCGGTTGAGGTCAGTAATGATGGTCATTACCATTTTATAGCTGTCCTAGTTGACTCATAATTAAGCATGTTGGAAACCACCTCCACATGACTCCTCACCGATGGCCGAAATGAGGAGGTCAAGGACCCATCGCCATGGGAACGCCTCCTTCCCGGGTCATCACCAGGTGTGGGAACCATGCGGTAAAATGACACTTTACGAGCAACAGATTTTAACCAAACACCTAAATTCTTTGCTGGGCTTCTGTCCTGTGAGGCACGTGGGCAGATGCACAGGCTATGGAAGCATGAACCTCTCCACTGAAGTCTCCGGTCTCCTGAAAGAGTTTTAAGCTCAAGTATTCAAATTCGGGTCAATTTCGGGTCAATTTCTCTTCCGACCAAAGGGGCTCTGCTATAGGTAAGCTTTGTGCACTGAACTCTGTGTGAGAGTCAAGCGGGTCTGCTGTAAACACGGAGCCATGTCTGTCCACCAGGGTCCTGCTAAGGCCCAAGGGTCTCTGCCACACCAGTTGTTACAAACATATCCCTGTTTCTCTCTTTCCTGAGTCGGGGGGAAACACACCCAAAAAGCAGAAGGTGGTAAAGGACTCCAAGGTAAGATTTTCTTTACGGTTTCCCGAATCATCATTTTATTTACATCACTATGGAGCAGTATCTTGACGTTTCTTCCTGCAGCGGCTTGAAGCGCGAGAGAAAGGAACCTGGGGAGCCTTGACAACACCAAACTGGCCCTGCTGCCATCAAGGCTTGCTGCTGCTGTGGAAAGAGCAAGGCATTCATCCCAAGAGCGGGTTATAAATCCTTCAGGCCATCTGTAAGCGTAACCTGATTTCTTCTTGTGCATATTAAACCTGTTGATCCCCATGGGAAATGGGAAATCTGACCCTTTGGGAGTGTGTGTGTGTGTGTGTGTGTGTGGCTGTCACTTGTCTTCAAAAATACATTAAACTTCCATTACAGAAGTAATATAGTTTATTGCTTATCAAAGCTCTGCTGCCGTTTTGGTTTTTGCCTTCAGAAAAGCCAAAAGGCGAGTGACTTTGGTGGGTAAGGAATGCCTTCTAAGGTTGTTCCTCCTATCCTGACTTGAAAACCAATTCCCAAGGCTCATGTTTTTTTATTTTTAATGGTAAATCTCATGAGAGAACAGGAGAGGGGTCGGGGAGAGAGAGGGAGACAGAGAGAGAGAGAGAGAGAATGATTCTGACAGACATGGGGGAGGAATCCAGGTATAGGGTCTTCAATTTGCATAAGCAAGTCTTAATGGGCTGTTTCACAAAGTGTGCAGTTTGAACTTTAGGCTCTATTTCTTCCTGCCTTGCATGTTTGCTCATCTGATCTGAATGAAAAGTTCCTTGAGGGCAGGGATATATCCATCTTGTAACCCACCACATTCTCAGCATCTCCATGAGCTGGCAAACAGGAGACAGTCAAGACATTTTTACTGAATACACGTTACTGCAAAGGGAGGATTCGCAAGCTGACTCTCAAAATGCAAGTTTAATGAATAATGTATTAGGTAAGGGAGAGAAGGAGAATAAAAGAGAAGAGCACATCAGGCAAACAATTAAAAATTAAGCCAAGTATGTCTTAAGGCAAAACCTTAGCTCTGGAACAAACACAGCCACCTGCCTCTTTTGTACTGTCACCAAAGCAGCCTGAGGTCTCTTGAAAAAGGTCCCAGCACTGGAATTACTTGCTTCTCTGTACGTGAATCCTCACCACCCTTACCAGGTCTCCACACTGGCGATCTCAATGTATCCCCAAGCTTGGCGTCCCTCTGGCCCCTTCTCAGCAATGACACGTCACGCCTCCCTCCTCTCCTAGGAATCTGGTACACACCTCTCTCTTCCCTCCCTCACAGTCCTGGGTCTTACATTTCTCAAAGGAAAGGGGAGCCTTAACTATTCTTGGCTGTCTTCGCACATTTTCATCCGATGGAAGCCTAACCATCCCTCAGGTTTCAGCTTAAATGTCGCTTCCTTGGAGCAGCTTTTCTGACGCTGTTTCCCGCTCCCCAGTTTAGTTTAGGCCCCCTGACTTTTTTTTTTTTTTTTTTTTTTACAAGTTTTTCCCTTCATAGCATCACTCAAGAGTAGAGTGATGAAGCCCTCTGTGTGTCTCTTCCACCGGTCCAAGCTCCAAGAGGGAGGCTGTGGAGAGACGTATCTTGTTCGCAGTTGTAGTCCTAGTGTGTGGCACACAGTAGGCACTTAATACATAAGTTGAATGAATTAATAATGAGTAAATAATTCCAAAGATCCAAGAGGAGGTGGATACTGACTTGGCCTTCAGAGACGGTTAAGAATTAGAAGAAATTCTTTTTCTCAATCTTCTCAAACAAGGCTGAAATTTCTTGGGGATGTGAGGGGTTCCAGAAGCTGGCTTGCCTGCTTGACTAGCTGGTGGGGAAGTCTCCATGGTGCTGCCTCCATCCTACACATGATCGACTGGCCTCTCCCCACGTTCCCCTCAGGGTCCTGAAGGGGCCCAGTGTATATCAGTTTCGACTCGTAGGCTTGAAATAAAAAAAAAAAAAACACGGCCATCCCCACCATGTTCATAACCCCCAGGTGTCCGCCCACCTGGGACAAGAGGAGGCAGGTGAGGACATGGGAGCCACGCCATCTTTCTGGCAGGCTCAACTTCACGCGGTCGTGACTTGTTTCCGGCACCAGAGAGAAGAACGCTCCCTCTCCTCCGATTCGCCCACTGTTCACTCCCAGCCATGTCATCATGGGTCTCCCTTCCAAGGGAACTAGTGCACTTTGCAGCCCTGGCACCATCTTCTTCGCTGGAGTCCGGTGGGGATGTGCTGTTTACACACAGGCCAGTTTACTGAGGTGGGACTTTTATTTATTTTCATTTTAAAAATTTATTTTCTTGAAGTATAGTTGATTTACAGTGTTGTGTTAATTTCTACTGTACAGCAAAGTGATTCAGTTATACATATATATACATTCTTTTTCCTATTCTTTTCCATTGTGGTTTATCACCGGATACTGAACATAGTTCCCTGTGCTCTATAGTAGGACCTTGTTGTTTTTCCATTCTATATATAATAGTTTGTATCTGCTAACCCCAAACTCCCAACCCACCCCTCCCCCAGCCCCCTCCCCCTTGGCAACCACAAGTCTGTTCTCTATGTGAGGTCAGGACTCTGTTAAGCACTTCTTTGCCTGTTTTTATTTGGCTTTTGACGCACGGGTGATTCAGACACTTGTTAAAAAAGTAGTAGTAAAAGACTTAACCAAAGAAAAACAAAACAAAAAAACTCCCAAAACCCTTCAGTGTCTTTGATGAGAGGTTCAGAAATTTACCATGTGACATAAACGTCTCTCAAATCCTCCACTCACGGACCATGATATTTAAAAGATCAGATTCATTTTAACACTTGAACTGTGGTTGGACACTAATTACAAGTGCTCCAGTATCTGTCACATCCCAATTAGCTTCTACCAAGCCCTCACCTAACAATGCTACCTCATGGAGATTGTACATCAAAGGATGCTTATTCTGGGAAAAGGAAACCTTCAGGATGGAAGAAGTGGAATTTCAGAGTTAGAGAGCAATTTAAGCCACATCCCAGAGGAATCCCAGTTCGTAGTACTGGTTTCATTGTGAGTTAGATCAGCCACACCTTCTGATGTACCCGGATGTAAGGACTCTGAGGTAAGAGTTAATATTCTACCCAGGCACTAGCAAGAAGGTAGCGTGACATTACCCAGTGCTCAACACATCAAGGCAATCTTTAATTCTCATCTTTCCTACATTTAAAAAACATTAAGAATTCTTTACATTATAAAACTGGCCGACAAAGTGCTTTTCATTGACCTCTAGAAAGCAAAATCTTCAAAAACCATCCCTGCGAGTTACTTGCCGGTGTTCCCAGAAACTACTTAGGGAGACAGAGTGACAGCTTGATTACAATGAGTCAGAATTTGTGTTTGAAAATGTAGGTACTCCGGGCTCACCCTCAAGGCTTTCTGCCAGGAGGGTGGGGGGAGCAGATGACTCAGGGAGTGTGACTCCCAAGCTCCTTATAGAGGAAGCGACAGGGCCATGGACCTTGTAGGGCAGAGCTCCTCCAAAGGTGGTTCTGGAGCAGAAGCCTCACCATCATCTGGGAACTTGTTTAAAATGCAGAATTCAGGGCCTTCTCAGAAAGTCTGGGGTGAGGTCTGGCAATCTCTGTTTTAACAAGCCCTCCAGGTGACTGTGATGCATGCCGAAATTGGAGAAGGCTGTTCTAGAATAGCACCTTCCTTCCTCTCCAGATCACCTGGGGATCTTGTTCAGCAGCAGATTCTGAATCCTGCATTTCTTTCTTTTTTTTCAGTTTTAATTTTTTTTTTAACTAAAGTATAGTTCATTTACAATGTTGTGTACATTTCTGCTGTACAGCAAAGTGATTCAGTTATACATATATTTGCATTTTTTTTCATATTCTTTTCCATTCTGGTTTACCATAGGATATTGAATATAGTTCTCTGTGCTATACAGTAGAACCTTGTTGTTTATCCAGCCTATATATAATAGTTTGCATCTGCTAATCCCAACCTCCCACTCCATCCCTCCCTCAACCCCCTTCCCCTTGGTAACCACCAGTCTGTTCTCTATGTTCTTGTGAATCCTGCATCTCTATTCGGCCCTCAGGGGAGGTCTAGGCTGCTGGTCTGAGGGCCATGTATGAATAATACTAGCGTAGATGTTCATCTTCCTTCAACTAGGGTTGAAGGGTCACTGAGCCAGATCCCTGGGGCTGAAACTTGGCCTTCATCTTCCTTAAAGTTAGATGAGATGAGGTCAGAGCTCCTGTGTCCTTGGAGCCTTCTTGATTCCCATAGAAGCACACAAATAAAAGGCTGCCCTTTACAGAGTCTAATGAGACAAGTCACTGATGTGTGGAGGCACAGACCCAGCTTCTGCTCCATCCCTTTCCACTACATTGCTCTGTGGCCTGGAATGAGCCCGCACCACCTGTGCCTCAGTTTATCCTTCTGAAAAGTGAGGTCATTTATAAAGTTTCTTTCCAGCTCTGAGATTCTATTATAAAAGTAGCCAGTGATTCCTAAGTTTTACGACCCACATCCAGAACTTTCCACACAAAGGGAAGTATTGACCCAGCAAGAACTGGAAATTCTCAGTGTGATCAATAGTTTCAACGCCCCAGGAAACACAGTCTCAATAATTCATGGGAAAACCTGATAAGGCCACACCAGTCACAGATGTCAGGAGGGGACATCATGGGCGGTCTTTACGGTCAGTGTCCAGCGCCGGAGGTCAATCCTGACACCCCCAGAACATCAACAGCACATCTGGCAGCGACACCAGGCACAATGGCTGCAGAGCAGACGATGAGTCTCTTAATTTTCTCATTCGCGTGTAGTTGATATATTTACACATTTACGATTCATATTTATAAAAGCCTTTCAACAAAGTGTGAAGATCAAACCAAAGTACGCAGACGGGTGTGCAGAGGTGACTTAGAGAGAAGATGCGGCTGCTGGAAGCTTCTGAGGCTTTTTAAAGGCATATGCCCTAACTTAGGAAAATCTTACAAAGACAGCAAGTCTGAAAGGGATCCATCTAATTTCCAATCTCAATACTTGACAAGCCTGAGGAGATTCCAAATGTGACAGAACATTCTGGAGACTTTCTCTGTCTTTATTATGAAAGATGCTCAGCTCTTTGGGGGTGGCTTCATTCGTTTCTTGACTAATACCTCCAATGTTTCTTACTCTTTGACACTAAGGCACAAACTGTATTTTACTCTTTGACACTCAGTAATTCACTGAACAAATAATCGCTAAATACCTACTCTGTGCCAAGGACTGTTTCATCTTCTAATCACACCTTAAATATGAGATGACACTAGTCTGTTGCGATTCAGTTGCAAAATTCAACTGGCAAGAGGTGAAAAACCTTTAGAATTAAGTTCCTAATACAGAGATATATTTTGATCACAGATGAAAAACAATTTATTGTTGAATTCCAAGCACGGGAAGTCAGGAAAAAAAAGCCGGAAGTCCTTTCATTTCCACCATATTGCATGAGAAACAACATCTAGCCACAATAATTGTAGCGTGATTCCGTTCAGCTTGACAGCAGAGGCGCCGTGGCATTGACGCAGCTGCAGTACCCTTGGACTGATGTTGTTTCAAGCTGAGAACTGTCCTCATTGTGTCTGGCGGATTCCAAAGGCAGCCTTTGCATGAGTACGGGGTGGACAGGACCACTACCAGGGACCCACGCACCCACCCATCACAGTCAGGGTCAGCCAACTGCTGAGGATGGATCAGATTTCAAGGACCTGGGAGGGTACCTGAAGAGAGTACCCCTCCCCGTCCCCCCACCCCCTAATGGAAGAAAACTGCTTTCACTTTACAGTGAAAGCAAAGCTTAAAAAAACATTCATGCAAGAAGTGGCACAAGCATTTAAAATCCCATTAAGCCATAAATGACAGAACAGAGCAATTCACCTAGTGAGGACAAGGGAGGGAAGGAGAAGGTGAGAGGGCTGAGGCCAGAGTGCAGACACACTGTACGTGGAGGGAGGCAAGGGGAACAGACTCGGAGGACTTTTCTGGTAATTTTTTTCTGCTTTACCATTTTGTTTGCAGCTGGCTTTACTCCATGGGGTACTTTGGGAGTTTAAGAATGACATGTGTATGTACATGTCTACGTACTTCAGCACATTTATTTTCTTCTTCTCCTTTGCCCACTTTAGGGAAGACAACACTCTGTCGACAGAGATGGGGAGATGGGTATAACAGAATGGCAACCCCTGTGGAGATTCTGTTCTTACAAGGTGTGACATGACTAAACATGAAACTCAACCATCAGAACCTGTCACATTCTTTGTAAGAGGTCTGTGTTCATTACAATGGCCATTAATATCATGGACAGCCAAAAACACTTCGAACTAGATACAGAAGGCAATGCGGAGTATTTAAGAAGATGTGGTAAGAAGATGTGGTGTATATACATGTATATATATTATATATACACACACACAATGAAATATTACTTAGTCATAAAAAAGAATGAAATATTGCCATCTGCAGCAACATGGATGGACCCAGAGAATATCATACCAAGTGAAGTAAGTCAGACAAAGACAAATATTATATAATACCTCTTATATGCAGAATCTAAAAAATAATGCAAATGAATCTATATACAGAACAGAAACAGACTCACTGACATAGAAAACAATCTTATGGTTACCAAAGGGGAGAGCAGGAGTTGGAGGGAGGGATAAATTAGCTGTTTGGGATTAATAGATACACACCACTATACATAAAATAGATAAGCAGCAAAGATTT
Source organism: Globicephala melas (assembly GCF_963455315.2). NCBI lineage: Eukaryota > Metazoa > Chordata > Mammalia > Artiodactyla > Delphinidae > Globicephala > Globicephala melas. Next base: position 23,929,320 of record NC_083330.1, read on the forward strand.
ACTGTATAGCAGAGAGAAGCGGAAAATAATCTGAAAAAAAAATATATAACTGAATCCCTTTGCTGTACACTTGAAACACAATACTGTAAATCAACTATATTTAAATTTAAAAAAGTTGTTTCAAAAAATAAAGGCGGAATATTACTTAGCCATAAAAAGAAACAAAATTGAGTTATTTGTACTGAGGCGGATGGACCTAGAGTCTGTCATACAGAGTGAAGTAAGTCAGAAAGAGAAAAACAAATACTGTATGCTAACACATGTATATGGACTCTAAAAAAAAAATGGTTCTGATGAACCTAGGGGCAGGACAGGAATAAAGACACAGACGTAGAGAATGGACTTGAGGACATGGGGAGGGGGAAGGGTAAGCTGGGACGCAGTGAGAGAGTGGCATGGACATATACACACTACCAAGTGTAAAATAGATAGCTAGTGGGAAGCAGCTGCATCGCACAGGGAGATCAGCTCCGTACTTTGTGACCACCTAGAGGGGTGGTATAGGGAGGGTGGGAGGGAGACGCAAGAGGGAGGGGTTATGGGGATATATGTATACATATATCTGATTCACTTTGTTATACAGAAGAAACTAACACAACATTGTAAAGCAATTATACTCCAATAAAGATGTTAAAAAATAATAAAAAAATAAAGGCAATATGGAATAAACTGTAGGGTCTTGAGTAGAGACATGGCAGGATAGAAGAGTATCTCATTTGTGAGCAGAATATTTTCTCAACTTCAGTGGATGAGTGTTTTGACTGTGGCCCTACCGAATAACTAGCCTCGACTGGTATCAAAGGGCACGGCCTCCAGGCCCCTCCATCTCAGCCCCATTGGTTTCATCTGGCTTCCTTCCCAGGCCACGTGAGAGCATCAGCCATTGCAGAGATGCCCCCCCCCCCAAACCCCCTCAGTCCTGCTCACCACCCGCTGGGCACTTGTTACACTGCTGATGCCAAGGCCTGACCCTCAGATATTCTGATATAATACAGCTGCAGTGGAGCCCAAGAATCTGTATTTTTAACACGTGTCCTAAGTGATCCTAACATTAAGTAGCTCGCTGAAAACCCCAGGCTCTAAATTTGTTACAAGTCCTACAGGAATCCCAGTGAGGTGGAAGTTACTCATCTTCAAGTCTTTGGGGGATCAGAATTACTCAGAACTGACATCATTTGGCCAGGGGAATCACTGTAGCAGGAATTAGGAAAGTGTGAGAGGAAACGTCTGTGTAAATGTGGTCCCTACAAGCTGTATCATTTCCATTGGTTCATCCTATGAAAGGAAAAATCTAATCCTATGTTGAGTCCCGGGGGGCAGGGGTAGTGAAACTCCTAGGAAATCCACTGGGAGGCCTCTGCAGGGCATTCCTTCCCTTACAATGCCACGTAGCTAATGCGATTATAAGACCTAATGAACTGAGACTAATGCAGTTTTGAAAATCTTCATAGCTAATGAAAAATCACATCTTCTCCCTCAAGATTTCCCATTTTTTTCTGTTTGTAAATCATGAATGAAACGAAGACATGGGTGAAGGCTGTGTTTATGGTCTTTATAATTTGAAGAGTTTGTTATTTTGAATGTCACAGTGGTTTCCAAGTGGAAGGGTCACATTTGGAATTTACATTCTATGCCACAGTATTAAGAACGTTTTGGAGAGACCTAGAATATGGATTTATAACACTGATATTTAAAAGAGAGTCTTTCCCCCCTGCTGAGTTCAAAGTATTTTGTACATCAGGTCAGGCTGTCAAGGTAGCCACTCTGCCCCAATTTCCTTTTTTTTTTTGGAAAGTAGAGAGCAAGAAAATGAGAGCTAATATCAGGATATGGCTTTGACACCCCCTGACTCAGCACTTCTCTATCCTATGTTTTCACCCCTTTTGGGGAAGGAACATTTCAAAGGCATGAAATTGAGACAGGAGAATGGCCTATGGTGAAGTGGCGTATTGGGGAAGGCACACCTTAGAGGCATGCTGTGGTAAATTCAGGAAAATGTGCCAGCCACCTCTACCTGACTATCCAAGTTAGTCAGTTTTTTTAAAATTTAATTAATTTATTTATTTATTTATTTTTGGCTGTGTTGGGTCTTCGTTTCTGTGCGAGGGCTTTCTCTAGTTGCGGCAAGCGGGGGCCACTCTTCATCGTGGTGCGCGGGCCTCTCACTATCGCGGCCTCTCTTGTTGCGGAGCACAGGCTCCAGACGCGCAGGCTCAGGAGTTGTGGCTCATGGGCCCAGCCACTCCGCGGCATGTGGGATCTTCCCGGACCAGGGCTCGAACCCGTGTCCCCTGCACTGGCAGGCAGACTCTCAACCACTGCGCCACCAGGGAAGCCCCAAGTTACTCAATTTTAACTTTCACTTGTTAATAAAAGAAACACAGGTATTTATGGAGTATAATGTAAATCTAGTAAGAACTTAAAAAAAGGCATATGAGAACTCAAAGAAATTTTGCACATGGAATCAAAAATTTGAGTTCACTCCTCTCTGCCACTGAGGCTTTGAGAGGCTCTGGCTGTGCTAAGAGCATAAACTAGAGCATACGAGTGATACCCCTAGAGGCGTGGGGTAGGCACTGCATAGCCATCACAGCAGCTCTGTAGATGCACACTATGAAAGTAGCACAGTGGAATTTGATCCTGAGAAGGTCACTGTTGAATTATTTCTCAGGCCTCTATTACAGGAAAACTTCAAGAAAAATATACTTACAAAATGGAACAGGAAGGTGTGTTTCCAGGACAAAAAAACTCATTTAGCAAAATCAGAGTAGTCACTGACACCTAGTTATTGCTGTTCAGTTATTGCTGAATTTAGTTATTGCTATTATATATTGCTACATAAATCAGTATTATTCTTTTAATTTATTGGATTAGATCATCTAAGCCAAGTGGCTTCATTCCAGTTTTTTTTGTAAGCAATTATTTCTAATGGTTATGTGATTTCTCAACACTAATTATAAAACAATACATTATTATATTTTAAATTTAAGAGAAAGAGTCAGTCTTTTTTACATTACTTTTTTTTAAGCCTTTCTCCAAACCCTTTGAAATCCTACTTTATTTTACTTCCTAATGCACTATCATATTATAATATATCAGGAACAAGCAAATTTTAGGGACAACTGGTCCACCAGCAGCCACTGTGTTTCATCTTACTAAGAACATGATTAAGAACAATCTTAGATGTCCTGCAACATTCACTAATCTACCACAAGTCTCTGATTCTGTAGCCAGGATCCATCTAAGTCACCAAGGGGTAGGATTTCAGCATAGTCCCCAAACTAGTATTGATAACGTTCTCCCAGACTGTGTCATAGTACTACCATTGTACGATCAGACAGGGTAGGGAGAGGCTGAAAAATCAAATTCCAATCTTTCACGTCATTAACCGAGTTGTAATCTGATGCCATTTCCCCTAATTTATTATTGGATATGGCTTTTCGATGAACTGAAGGATACCCTCTTGCCAATGTTAACTGGAGTACAAATAGCCTCCATATTGTAGCCGACACTATTCTATTGTCATGAGCTGGGGGGGCAGACTGGATAGCAGCTGAACCCACTGACTAATTAATGTCATAAAAAGTAGCTATTATAAAATATTAACATAAGGAACTGTCATGATTTATTTTTCTGTATTTTTTGGTAGAACTATTAAGGACCTTGTTCTATTGTGTAGTGCATAAAGCTTTTTGTGATAAACTCAGAGATTTTAGTGCTTGGAAGGTGGTTTTATTTATCCTGATAAGTTAGTTTGATTTTTTTTTTATAGTGACTAAACTATACATACAAAAATCATACTTCCTTTTCTCTGGCTGGAAGCTGAACGCTGTAATTATCCTTCAATTTTAGCAATTACCTTAGTCTAGCTGTTTCTTCCCTCTCTCTACACCAACCCCAATTACAAGTTTTTGATTTCACACATTTTGAAGAGTCTTATGTAAGTGTCTTTATTATAACAATCTCAGTATTTCTTAAAAACAGATCTTAATTTCTAAATATTGTATATATGAAGCTTTAAATTTAACTGCCATATACTCTTCCTTTATAGATTTTAAAAGCTCTCAATGTCCAGATACACTTTTAAAAAGCAAAGGATGAAAGAAGGAAGAAAGAAGGAAGGAAAGGAAGACTTTCCCACTAAACTAATCTTTGGGATCATAAGTTCTGATCTCTACTCTAAGGAAATAATGAAAGAAGTATTCAGATGATATATGAGATGCAAAGACTAAGGTGATTAAAATCAAACCAACTTTATCCTAAAGGCTACAGAGAATTATTAAATTCCTCTGAATTATATTAGAATTTTCAATCCTGGCTATACAGGATAGAATCACTTGGTAAACTTTTTACAATATACCAATGCACAGGCCTAACCCCAGAAATTGGCAGGGATTAGGTCTGGACATTTACAGTTGTAAATGTGTCCCCAGAGCATTTGAATGTTTGGGCGGAGAATCATTTAGCTAGACTATTCATTCATATTTCTAAGCTTTTAACTGACAAATGCTACTTCATTTTATTTCTTACATTATTGGAACATAGCATAGTCAGGATATGACAATATAAGACAGATACAGCTCACTGTTCCTCTTCCAATACAAGTCCACACTGGGCACCATGCAAACCAAGCTTTTTGCAGCACAGGTATAACCTCAGAGTGCAGACCCAAACAGAGCATGTATAGTCTAGTCCAGAAGGTAGTATCTAACCTTGCAACATAAAGACACACACTCAGAAGCTATGGACATTGAGCCATGTTCTTTGACTGTCTGCTAGATTAGGTCTACATATTTATCTCTGCACCCCTCCAAATACTAATCTAAAAGTTGTATGGCTAAATATAATTCACTAGATAAGTTAAAATAGCATTATTTTAAAGTACTTTCTTTTCTTTCTTTTTTTATTTTATATTAGAGTATAGTTGATTTACAATGTTGTATTAGTTTTGGGTGTACAGCAAAGTGATTCAGTTATACATATACATATATATCCATTCTTTTTCAGATTCTTTTCCCATATAGGTTATTACAGAATATTGAGTAGAGTTCCCTGTACTATACAGTAGATCCTTGTTGGTTACCTATTTTATATATAGTAGTGTGTATTTGTTAATCCCAAACTCCTAATTTATCCCTCCCCTCCAGGTTTCCACTTTGGTAACCATAAGTTTGTTTTCAAAGTCTGTGAGTCTGTTTCTGTTTTGTAAATAAATCCATTTGTATCATTTGTTTAAGATTCCACATGTAAGTTATATCATATATTTGTCTTTCTACGTCTGACTTACTTCACTTAGTATGATTAAAGTATTTTCAAAGTAAACATTTCAACAAGAAATACAAAAAATCTCCTCGTCTAATGTCACTAGTTCTCACATACTGTTTTTAGGTTGCATGTCAAAGCTGATGTAAACACTCATTATGTCTCCACTTACAAAATGATCCATAATTCTTAGAGATAAAGAATGTACTAGAAATCAATACATCATTATGACAATACCTTTCTTTATGCTTTAGGCTACTGGAACTTTTCTCTTGAACTTCATTGCTTCAATGGACACGATACACTGTTCAGGTCAGTTTGACAATTAACTGAAGGACTACCATGGGCGAGGCAGGCTCAACCCCTTCAGCCTCAGCTGCTTCCTTAGTGTCCTTGACCATGACCTTCCAAACCCACAGGCTATTTCTTTGTAGCTCTTGGACATATTGAGTTTGTCCTCACCCTTTTGTACTAGCTGTTTACCTACAGGAACGATCATTTTTCAGGTCATCACACAGCTGGTTCCCCTTCCTTTTTTTCATCCTGTTCAAACAGCATGTTCTCGGAGAAGCCTCCTCTGACCAACCTTTCTGTAGCCCTCTCGTGCACCCCCAACTCAGCCTTATCCCATTGCCCCCTCTTCCTTTCCTGTTATCCCATCTGAAAGCATCTTATGGATTGGCCTTTGTGTTCATAGTCGGAGGAGGCTCTCTAGAACATAACCTCCATGAGCACAGGCCCTTTGTCCGGGCAGCTGTAACTCCAGCACCTACAACGGTGGTGTGCACTAAGTGTCGATGGAGTGAATGAACACATGCCTTTGCGGTTTTATCAAGAGTAGTTCCAAAAATAGTCCTGTACTCCTTAAGGTTGAAACTACTGAACAGATAATAAATGAATGTACAGTTGCAATTTTAACTTATAGTCCCCCACACAATATGCATGCGTTGGGATTTTAATTGGACCCACAGTGCCAGCCACTTTCGCACAGAAGGTGAGTTGTACCCTGTGCCTTCGCTGGCTCTCAGTTTCTGCCAGAGAGAGCTTCTCTTTTTTGAAGTCTTTGCTGTTCCTTTCAATTCCGGGCAGAAAGCAGCTAGACATTAATGTCTGAAACTGCACTTCTAATGGTCTGTGGAGGTTTCTTGAGATCACCTTATTGGGGGTAACACCATGTTTATTTAGCGTAGCGTTCTCAGTCTACCATGGAAACGTTTTTGGGTCTATTGCTATTGTTCATTTCCATACATGTCTGGCTTGGGCTGGGAGTTACGCTGCAAAAAGCATCCACTTGATGTTAGTGGGTTTCTTACAGCCTGGGATATTTTGTCGGTAGTAATCTTACCCTTCCATTATTACCACGTGATACTAAAAGGACTGGCTAGGAAATCAGCTGTAATGTCTTCAGGACAAATCCTCCTGACACGTGGAATCGTCGGTTGGACCCTACCTCTATTTCAAGGTGCTTCTGTTTGGTCTAGGCTGGCACTTTAAGCCATATTAATACTGCACTCTGCCAGCCTTCCAAACATGCGCCTGTGTTTGCATGTCAGCTCTGTTCAGCATCTTCAGCATTTCAGTTTTCCATTCAGTATAGAAAAGTATATTTGATATCATTAACAAGATCAGCTACATTTGTATCTTGTGAAACATGCACAGTTTGGTGCCCTTGCTCAGAAATGTCACCCAATAAATAAATATTAGTTCCTTCTGCTGCTTTCCTTGCTATTTTAACAACTTACTTTATTCAAAAATATAAAGAAGAATCTGCATCTTTTAAAAAGTCAGTGTACCTAAAGTATTCAAATGTACTTCTAGTGTCTGTTTATTTCTCTCTGTTAGCTAATTAGAGTTATGTTAAATTCAAACAATAAATTGTACTCGTTATCAACATCTGAATCAGCTGCTTCAAATGCACGCGGTCCAATGACAGGATAAAGTTCTAAGAGATGGTGGATCTTGCTTTAACCAAATCTAATATATATAAATTTGTATTCATAAAAGAGTGGCATTATGAAATAATATGAATATTTTCCAAAAATACTATTTTAAATAATGATCAATTCGAAATTCTTTAAAATATAATTCAATTTCAAATAGACTTTCACAGAAATTTACAGGAGCCTACGTAATACCATACAGTAGGTCATAAACAGATGCAAAGCCAACTCAGAACTAATGATTATTTCCCAGCACTGATACAAGGCTGTTCAACTATAGGGTTGGGGCTGAGGGAAAACTGTAGTGGGTGAGTCAGGATGACCACACGTGAACACACTGATGAATCAACGCAGTGTAAAGAGGCACCACCGGACACTGGGTTGTGCGATGTAAGATGAAGCACGAACTATGAAGCCTTCTTGCCAAAAATGTGGACCTGAGCCGATTGAGTCTCCAGATGTCACCACCAGGCTTTCATTTATTTTTCATTTACTTCTATCACTTAACTAATCAAATAACAATCAAGGGTTTTGTCGACCCCTGTCAGTTAACTCACATTCACAAGATTGTGAGGTTTGTGCATAGGTTTCTGTATGTGACTATCTGTGTTAAAAAAAATCATTACAAATTTTGTACGTGCAGCTTGTGTAACTACCCGTAATGACTGTCATCAATGTGTCCATTAAAATGCCAGTGTATCGAACGGCAGGAAACGAGAACGACAAAGTCTGGTGGTACCTACACATTTGAGAAGACACTTCCAGAGCTTCCCTCCTCTCCCTGGTTGTGAAATACATGATCCTTGTTCTTTGAGGTTCAGTCTTAGGCCTTTTTCCTTATTTTGCCTCATATTTTCTTCCTGGCATCTTATCCACACCCATGAGTCCAATTCCCTTCGTGCTGCCTTGATTCCTTATTTGTATCTCCGGACAAAGCCTCTATTCTGAGCCCTAGATTCCATATCCAGTTGCCATGGGACCTCCCCCCTGCCCCAGCACCCGGCTGTCTCCAGGCCCTCGGTCTCAGCATGTGTGCACGCTGGACTGGACTCTCCATCTTCCCTGCACACCGGTCGTCCTCCAGGACGCCCTATCTCCGTGAACGGTGCTACCTTCAGCTCTCTGCGCAAGCTCGCATCCCAGGGTCCTCCCCTTTACCACCCCCTCCGTTTCTCCACATATCCAATCCAACACACCAAGCCCTCTTGGTCTCATCTCTGAGATGACTTTCAAATCCATCTCTTCAATGAGTCCTTGTCTCTGCATCACCAAGGTCAACCCCCTAGTCAAGTTACCAGCATCTTTTGTCTTGTCTACTGCCTTCACCCTGCCGCCTTCCAATTTCTTCTTCAAACCCCAGCCAGAGAGAATCTTTCCAAAAAGAAAATCTGATCATACCAAGCCCTCTGCTTAAAATCCTTTAATGGTTTCCCACTGATCAAAGGATAAAGAAAATAAAATCATATAGAGTAGGCTGCCACTTCCTGCAAATCCAGGCTTTGGCCTCCTTCCCTCCCTCTTCTCATTCTACTCTCTCACTGTCTCCATCCCACTCACTTGCTCCTTACCTGGAACCCCTTCAACTGCCCCAGCCCCTCCCTTAGTTAAGTTCTACCCCCCATCAGATGCCAGGGAGGCCTTCTCATGCACGAGGCTATTGCTCATTGCTATACGTGTTTCTCTTTCAGAACACCTCTTTTTCCTATGTCCACGTATTTGTGCCATAGGTTTGACTAATGTCTGCCATACCTTCTAGACCGTATGGAAACCCTATTATGAAATCACCCCTGAACTCATAGTTAGTAGACACTGCAGTCTGTCATCTGGTAGTACATGGCAATCTCTCCTCCGGTCATGCTTGAGTAATCTTGCTGAATCTGGTGACTCTGGTTTGTATTGGTTTTTGTTTGTTTTTGTTTCCATAGTTAGTTGTGAAGTATGAGGTCAGATTTAAAAGAGGACCCATTTGCACAGGGCCTGGGAGGTAATGCAAACACTGAGGCAGGCCAGGTTAACCATGGGGAAATTTTTTCTCCTTCTCAAAGAAATGTGATGTTTCTCATTTTTCTTTGAAGATATGATCTGCTCATTCTATCTTTTGTTTTTTCTTTATATTAAGAAAACCACAGCACAAAAATAATGAGAAATGGTGACTGACCCTCAACTTGATGGTTGGGGAATGACAGAGCAGGGTGGGGACAAGGGCAAATTATTATTCCACACCCTCCAAGTTGGGTATTGGTTGCCATTCTTTTAAAAGACGAAAGGAACAAGTTCTATAGTCTTAAAATTTAGATGTGTATAGATGTATGAAATAGAACTAATAATTAGGTTTTACTAATCATCTTCTAAAATCGGAAGGATGAAATAGATTATGCTCACTAAATTTCTGGATGGTGTTCATTGGAATAGGGTTTCCAACAGCTCTCAAGACATGTGCTTAATCTAAAATGTTTAATATACTGTAAATCCTTTACAGTAACAATATTAAAAACCTTAGACTGTCCAGGGATCTTTGAGATCGAGTTCAACATATTTGCATTTAATTTTTATTTATAAAAAAATAATTGCAGTAATTTAAGATATTTGCAAGGTTTGCAAGGGTAAATTTGTCTCATCTTGGATTCAGAAACCTTTATACAACTACTAGTTTGGCAAACAGATGTCAAAAATACGGATTCCCCTTAAAGATATTATGTATAAATAAAGCCATCAAATTTAGAATAGCAAGCCCCAGATGGTCTAGCAGCATCAACAAAAATCACTTTCCTTGCCAATGTGAATTTCATAAAGCAGAAATCATTCTCAGGCATGCAGAGACAGACACATCAAGTCCACGAATACTTATGGCCATACGCTAGGTACCAGGTTAGGTACTTTATTATGTGGCCCATAAAACAGGACTTTAAAAACAAACACTGTGTGTTCAAAATGAACTGTTTACTCTTTATGGAAAAAGTGACCGTACTCTTGTGTTTTAGTGAGACAGGGTGGTGAGTACACACGGGACCGGTGGGATTTAAAAGTACAAGCAAGGCCATCAGCAAACCTGTTGGGATTGGGCTGCTTTGAACATTTGAACTTATATTGCTTTTTCTTTCTGATAATCTATTTAACCTAAATATCTGGGATTCAGTATTTGGGACTACGAATGTGACAGAACTGCCTTGTAAGTGTAAGTGTCTTTGTATGATCAGGATTAATGGAATAGGAACTGAGGCTTAGAGAGTTTCAGTAGGTACCCATGCCCACTGCCGCCCCTGACTCCCCATTACTCAGAGAGAAAGTGAGAGAAGTGAGGGTGGGAGCCACAGGTCTCAACCACTCCACCATCAGGACTTTCTAAAATCATAAAAGGAACTGCAGTATAATTGAAACTCAGTGCTTGAAAGCTAAGTGTAAGCAGGTGGACGGCCTTTTGAGGCCCTTGGGGCTCCTGGAGTTGGGGCGCTGGGTGATACAGGCTGGAGTCAGAACATAGGGCCCAGTGATCACATGACATATCTTTTTTTTTTTGGTACGCGGGCCTCTCACTGTTGTGGCCTCTCCCGTTGCAGAGCACAGGCTCCGGACGCACAGGCCCATACGGGCCCCAGCTGTTCTGCGGCATGTGGGATGACCGGGGCATGAACCCGTGTCCCCTGCATTGGCAGGCGGACTCTCAACCACTGCGCCACCAGGGGAACCCGCATGACATTATCTTTAAGGAACTTCAAGTCCCACAGTTATAAAAAGCAGACACCATCCTCAATGAACATTTGCCATATTTCTATACTGCACATTCCTGAATAACGTTTGATGCCCTATTTATTTCAAAGAAGATTTTTTTTTTTTTTTAAATTTTGGCTGCACTGGGTCTTAGTTGCGGCATGCATGTGAGATCTAGTTCTCTGACCAGGGATCGAACCCGGGCCCCCTGCATCGGGAGTGCGGAGCCTTACCCACTGGACCACCAGGGAAGTCCCCAAGGTAGATTTTTTTTTGACAGTTCACATCAATGATTAGAGATATTCTAGCTGCCAGATAAATAAATCTCCATTGGATCCAATGTGTGGGATCCAAGAGCAAATTATGGATCCATCTGGAATTATATGGGGTTTGGCTGGTTTTGTGAAAATAGTTACAAGGCAACAGTGAAAGAAATCAATAAAAAGATTTATTAAGGTTCTTCTTTCTTTGCATAGGTTTAAAAATGGGTTCTGACCTATTAAAAATGCCTTTAGTGTTTTTGGAGTTGAAATATTACACTTTACTGTCTCTGGTTCTTTTCTTGAGTTGACCCTTCACATAGATTAAGTATGTCTTTCTCATGCATGGCTGTGAGGATGTCTGGCTGCCGCCGCCAGGCTTTCTCAGCTTCATCAGGTGACGACACCTAAATTCTGTGCCTAGATACACATGCCATCATAGGCAATCGCTTTCCTCTACTTATATTATCTTTCTGTAGCAGAGAAAAAATGCATAACATTTAAACTTCTTGAACACCATTTGGAGGTTCATCTGATACTCTTTAAAAGTAGGCAATTAAAGAATTTGGCTGAAAATCTGACTTTTAATATATGTAAGAAAAAGTTAATAGGTTTCACTTATTGAACATCCACTCTTTGCCAGATACTTTTTAACTTGGAGCCTCACCTAGAAAGATCAAGTTACATTTCACTTATTCTTCATAGGATTGTTGTGAGCTACAGCTAGGTGAAGGAGATTGTATCAATGGTCACAAGGCTTCCCCTCCCTGTATCCTCACTCCTTGCACTGTGACTTTGTAGGTCCTTCCAGCAAGAAATGTTGTCTATTTCTATACCCTTAATTCTTGGCTGGTTTTGGACTCACTTTGTCCCATGGAATGCAGTGCAAGCAACAGTGTCAGACCTGAACCAAGACCATAGCTTTGCATGTTTCTGCTCTCACTTTTGGGACCCTGCTGGTCCTGTGAATAAGTCCAGACTAGCCTGCTGGATAAGAGACATGTGATCCAGGTGTCCTCATTGTCCCCCAATAGTCAGCCAATTGCCAGAAGCAGAGATACTTAACTGACTGCAAGCTGACTGTAGACATATACATGAGCCCAACTGAAACCAGAAGAATTGAGCCAGCCCAAAGTACAAACCCACAGAATCAGGAGCTAAGTAAATGGCTGTTGTTTTAAGCTGTTAAACTGTGGGGTGCTTTGTTATGCAGTCAAAGCTAACTGATACAAAAGGCATATTCTCATCATTGTACTAAAGAGAGGTACAGAAAGGTTAGTAACTTGTCCAAGGTCACTAAACTAGTAAGAGGTAAAGCTATCAGGTATGACCTCTGTCTTATGGGCCCACACTCTTAGTTGCTCCACTGTGCTGACTCTTTTTAATGCAAATGGTAAGTGCCTCCGACCTGTTCTGGGCTGGGCTAGACATATTTCCTACATTTAGGAAACTTACAATCTCCACTTTGTTTTTCTCTAAGGAACTTGCAATGCGATAGTTTTGTTCATACTATTGCTTTCACCTGAAATACATTTTAAATTTATTTTTCACCTTTGAAACCTGCTCAAATGTAACTACCTCTCAGAAACCTTTCTAGTTTCCCAAGACAGAATTAGAGTTTCCCATCTGTGGTTGACTGCAAAAGTAATCACAGTTACTCCTTCCTTTATCCTCATCCTTTGTAATGTGACATTTCAGTACCATCCATTAAGAGATGAAAGCTATTTCCCTACCCCTTGAATCTAGACTGGACTTGTGACTTGCTTTGGCCAAGAAATGTGGCAGAGATGATGGGGTGCCAGTTCTGAGATTAGGCCTAAGGGACCTTGCATACTTTCACTCATTCTATAGGTAACCATAACTCCACGATGTGAACAAGACTAGGCTAGCCCTGCTGAAGCGTGAGAAACCATTTGGACGAGTGTTCCATCAGCTAGGTTGTCCCAGCTGAAGCCCCCAGATATGTGAGGACCCAGCCAAGATCAGCAAAGCCAAACCACAGTGAACACTGCTGTATGTGGGTGGCTAGTTGAGACCAGAGGACTTGCTCAGCTGAGTCCAGCCTAAATTGCCAATTGCAGAATCAAAAGCTAAATAAGTGGTCATATTAAGTCACTAAATTTGTTATGAAGCAAAAGGTAACAGATACAGATCCCTTTGTACTCTTCCGGCATTTTTAAACTTATTTTTGGAAGAGCACATATATTTGATAAATGTTCAATCAATGAATGAATAAATGATTAAATATGCAATTACACTGAGATAAGATTTTTCGAACAAAACAGAACTCTGACTCTTTATTTTTATTTTGAAGGGAATAATTTCTGTCTTTCTTGGCTGTGAGACAGAGCCATATTTACAGGGCTTGATACTTAGCAGAGGTGCTCAATAAATGTTAGCTCTTACAGATCCTGTATATGACCTGAAATGCCAAATAAAACAAAAGCTAAAGCAAACACTGTAGCACTGAGGCATGCAGGGGATTTTTTCCTAAAACCTTTCAAAATCAGGACAAACTCTCCTGGTATTTGTGAGGTGGAGATCTAGGGCAAGGGACATGATTTTTTTTCCCCTTAATATTGGCAAGCTTTCTTTCTCTTTGAAAGTATACACTCTTTAAATGATCCATCGCTACTCAAGTCACCCAATTTCAAAGAGTGGGAGAATTCTGCTATAGAAAGACCATTCACGGGAGGCATTTCCCACTCCCTTAAGGCTAGTGGTTCTTAGCTTTGGCTGCATAGTGGAAATACCTGGGAAATTAAAAAAAAATACCTCTAGAGAATAGTTTAATTAGTTTGGGGTACATTCTGCACATAGGGACTTTTAAAAGCCCCTGGATTGACTTTACTGAATTAGTCAAAGTTAAGAACCACTATTCAAACCCTCCCCAGAGTGCTTCCACCGGTCAAGTGATTATTATTGGATTTAACTTTTAAGGCAGACCTAAGTAAGCTTTCCTTTTTATATGCCTCTAATCAAAACACGACACTGAAAACCTATAGCTAGAAAATAATAATTTCTTATAATGGACAATGACTGGCTCAAAAGGAATTAAGAAATAATTATCAGATGAGTATCTTCCTGATGATTAACTCAACAAGCATAACATGAACACTTGGCAGGGTCTTAAATGTCTTCAAGGCCTTAAGTATAATTAGGTATTCAAAATTTTATTGCCCTAAATTAAAGCACCACATAACACTATAAATTATATTAGATAATAAATTCAAAGTAAATTGCACTGAAGCACATTAAACTAAAATTTCTGTTTGAAAATGTACCTTATATGAAAATAAAAATGTATCACAAATTAAGGTATAATTTAATATTTAATATGATTTTGAGTTCAGATTCAATGTGGGCATTTCAAAAAACTGTGGTCTTATCTTCTGAATGTATAAGTGGGTCTCACATGGCAACAGTATTATTTTTAAGGACTATTTTTTTGGGGGGGATGTAGAGTACAAAAATGCTAGAAAATGATAAATAGTAATCCTATGCTATAAACTATGTAATGCATACAAATTGCTTTAGTACCAAAATTTCGTCGTCAATGAATTCCATTCACAAAGAGACCTCTAGCACATATTCAGAGAGTCAGAATTTTTCTAAGCCACAGTTTTGGGGAGAGAAAAATCTGGTGTGACCCCCTCTGATTTCATAGAAATGGAAAATGAGGTCCAGAGAGGTTAACATGTCAAGCAAAGCCCCCAATACCCAATGACTGGGAATTGAGCCCAGGACGTTTGAGCTTGCACCCTCTCATGTCTCCAGAGATGGGTACAAGGAAGATAGCAGCACAGTGCGCTCAAGCCCCACAGTCACTGTGGCTGGCTGGGATTGGCCTCGGATTTTGCCCATCTCTGCTGCAGGTGGCTGTGTCAGAAGACCTTGGCAATGGGAGAACTAGTTATCACTTCCTACTCCATTTCCTCTTATGACAAAACAGGCTGGAGTCAACTCTAGCCCTTTACTACATTAGGTATGAATACAGTTACTGTATTTTTTTCTAGTCTATTATTAACTTTTTACATTAACATGGTACATTTGTTATAATTAATGAACCAATGTTGGTACATTATTATTAACTAAAGTCCATATTTAATTCAGAGTTCTTTAGTTTTTATCTAATGTCCTTTTTTTGTCTGTTTCAGGACCCCATCCAGGATCCCACATTACATTTAGTTTGCTCTGTTTTTTCATTAGTTCAACTGTGTGTGGGTGTGTGCATGTGTGTGGGTGGGGGAGTATGACTATCTCTCTTCTTCTATGTAGCCAGTTAAGGGCAAAATCCTACAAATTACTGTTCTCAGGTGCTCTAATGTAAAAGAAAAGGGTATATGTTAATGAAGTAATCTGGAGTTTTAATTATGAGAAAAACACTGTAGATGAGAGGAAGCTTAGGTTAAAAAGAATTTGACATTTGGAGGGACCTAGAATCATGGTCTGTGACTTCAACATGGATTAACAGAATCTAAAAAGCAAGGAATGGGGTAGAGGAACGTGACAGTTCAGAGTAATAAAAGGCACTTCACATAGAACTATAGCAATGCAGAAGAAAGAAGTAATATTGTGCAATTTATCATCATTTAATTTAGGGGAGTCTGCATTTTTAAAATCCACAGAAATGCAGTCACAGTTTCCTTGCCAATATTTGTAGAAAACATTTTCCAAACAAGACTCATTCATCTTACTCTGAAATGAATTGTTAGATCACAACAGAGAATGTTAAAGACTTTGCATCCCTTATAGAAATGCCAAACATTTTACTCTGCCTGATGCTGTACTATAAATAGGGAAATCCGAGTGCTAAAAATGTTCTTCAAGTTGCCAAACATAGTTCTTTAGCATCAACTTCCTCCTACAAATGACTCATTCTTCCAAAGTTTGAAAATGAAAGCTAGTTACAATTCAGAGAAATGTTGTAGCGTACATCGATTAAATGGCAAAGATATTTCATTTATGTATATTTATTTTTCCTTAGATCTTATCCACTGAAATTCTTCTTCAGAATTTTATTGAAGTTTTATTAAAGAGTAGTTACTCTCATGAGAAGTGGAGTTTTAAATAAACAATTAGAACAGCCAAGCAACATGAATATTGTTGGAGAATAATGATGGTTTAAATCATTTTGAAATTCGTTAACTTCATTTGGATATAATAGATGCAAAATGTATTTACTGTAATAAAAATAAGTTAATAGTGAAGTCATAACATGAAAACTAATAAGCTCACCAAACAAGATGGTACAAATAATGCCTCAATGTCCAAGAACACAAGGAAATTAAACTCTAAGAAATTTTACCTGATTAAGAAAAACAGGACTCTTGGGAAGAAAGCATCCTTTGTTATAAAAAGAATAATAAATAGGGAAAATGCCATTGATTTATGATTAATATTTCAAAATAGTACATGTATCTATATATATCTTGCAATAAGTAAAGAGAACATAAATAGTATAGGGATTTGTATAGCACATTTGAGGTTAGTACTCATTTGAAGAGGTAATTGCTTTTTTTTTTTTTTTTTGCGGTACGCAAGCCTCTCACTGTTGTGGCCTCTCCTGTCTCCGGACGTGCATGCTCAGCGGCCACGGCTCACGGGCCCAGCCGCTCCGCGGTATGTGAGATCCTCCCGGACCGGGGCACGAACCCGTGTCCCCTGCATCGGCAGGCGGACTCTCAACCACTGCGCCACCAGGGAAGCCCATAATTGCTGCTTTTCACTGAGAGATGCGACAGGAAACTACAGGAGATGCTCATTTGATGTGGATGGAGCAAGGCAGGCGGCCAAGAGTGGATTCACATTTTCTTCTAATCAACTGACGATACCACTGGATTTTCATCTTCCTTCTGCAAATCACTAGATCTCATATTACCAGTCGTTTACTGGAGAATGGCTAGAATCTCTTTAGACTGACTACAAATAATTATTGCAACCTCTTTTCCTGGCTTCATTAAAGGCTTTTTCACCTGTTTTGACTTGCATAGTGACACTTTTGCAAACCTCTATGGGAGATATTTTAGTTATTTAAACATTTTATGGTATATAAGAAAGAAGTGACTTAAGTAAAATTAAAAGATTTTTTTTGAAGTTTTTTACAAAAAAGTTTTTACAAAACTTTACACGTTTTGTAAAGCCTTTCTTGAATTTGTTACAATATTGCTTCTGTTTTATGTTTTGGTTTTTTGGCAGCGAGGCATGTGGGATCTTAGCTCTCCCACCAGGGATTGAACCCGCACCCCTGCATTGGAAGACTTAACCAGTGGACTGCCAGGAAAGTCCCAAATTACTTGATTTTAGGTAAGTTATTATTAAAGATTATAATATCATAGTCATTTAAATATAAATTTTAATAATCCTATTTTGACTTTTTCCTATTTAATAAGTGATGTGCTATTTAATTAACTTTACCTTAATTACCTCATAAAATACATGACCTGCAGACAAATTTTTGAAAAGGCACACGGGTGTATGATTGATTTGGGAACCAAATATATAAGTTTTAAACTATATTGAATATATTCTGATATCAAAATAGAAAATAATTGTTTCCATTAATATATGTCTGGGTATCATACATTTTGAACAAAAATAATCAAGCTATGATAATTTTGTGTTTACTTATAAAACAATAAGGCAAAAAGTTTTAGGTTGCAGTTTGTAAGCATTTCTCTGCAATTAATATAAATTTGATTTGATTTGACTGTTTTGGTAGCTTATCAGGAGGAGTGTGAGGACACATATATTAAGGGTATGAATGACGTTTATTTCTGATAAATAAAAAGCCAAATTGTATATAATTGTCACTACTTTTCTTTTTTTAACATTGAATTTTATACCAGACAGATATCCTAATAGGCTAATATAAAACCTACCAAATATATTAAGATACTTAAGATTTACAGAAAGTATAATTCAATAAACACCCATGTAACCACTACCCAGTTTAGGAAATGAAACATGACCAACACTATGAAAAGTATATAAGAATTTTGACCAGATGACTGCAGCTTATAACATCATATCAATGCTTCTTAAGCTTATTGTCTCACAAATCAGCTATCCATGATATGTATAAGGTAACAATCTATGACTAATTAAAAATAAAACCTCCATGGGAGCCTGCAGTGTTCACATGAATCATAAGCATGTTTGCTCATCTGACTGTCACTGATGGCTTTGTATACTCTTAAGAGGTCCTCAAACAGTATTATGTTCTTTAAAAATATTTATGTAATCACTTTTACTAATACTTTCTTTTTTTCTTTTTTAAATTTTAACTTTTATTGAAATATAGTTGATTTACAGTGTTGTGTCAGTTTCAGGTGTACATCAAAGTGATTTAGTTATACATGTACTAAATATATACGTATATTTTCTTTTTTCAGATTCTTTCTCATTATAGGTTATTACAAGATACTGATTATAGTTCCCTGTGCCATACAGGAGGTCCTTGTTGGTTATCTATTTTATATATACTAGTGTATATATGTTAATCCCAGTCTCCTAACTTATTCCCCCCTTCCGCTTTCACCTTTGGCAACCATAAGTTTGGTTTCTGTCTGTGATATTTACGAATACTTTAAAAATAGAACTTGGATTTGAACCTTTACCACCCTGGACAATGTGAAACCCCTGGGACACCTTTGACTCCCAGTGATTTTGTCAAGTGGCTACTGGGAAACCCTGATCCAGGCTATGACAAATGGTAAAAAGTTAGAGACAGATGAGGAAGACAGATGAGGATCCTGGAAATACAGAGTGAATGTGATGACCACATACAAAGATCACACAAATGTGTCCATCCCAGAAGTGCGATCCCTCAAACCTTGGGCTTCCATCACACAGCTCTCTGGGTTCTGGAAAAGACTCCAGAGTCCAGGGAGTCAGAACCCAGACATACCCATGTACACCAAAGGAGAGCTGGTCTCTGCAAAGTGTAATGTTTAATAAATGAGGCGAGGGCTTCCCTGGTGGCGCAGTGGTTGAGAGTCCACCTGCCGATGCAGGGGACACAGGTTCGTGCCCCGGTCTAGGAAGATCCCGCATGCCACGGAGCAGCTAGGCCCGTGAGCCATGGCCACTGAGCCTGCGCGTCCGGAGCCTGTGCTCCGCAAAGGGAGAGGCCACAACAGTGAGAGGCCCGCGTACCGAAAAATAAATAAATAAATAAATAAATAAATAAATGAGGCAAGGTACCCACAGCTACCTCTGAAGCACGTCTATGGAGGTTCCAAATCTCTTTGGTACCAGCCTGTGACAGAGACAAAATTTCTACCTAAAAGACCAAAAGGCCACAGATTTAAAAAACCATGGGAAAATTTTGATCTTAAAACTGGGAATAGTTGTTTCTCCGGCGAAAATCTGTTTGTTCCTCGCTTAGGACCCTGTTAATCATGAATCTGTGATCATAGTTCTTTAAAAACTGTTCATTAGGAAACACAGAACAATGTTCCGTTCTTTCAGATCAACCATGAAGGCTTCTACAGAATTCATTGTGCACACTAATCTCCCTCCTTCCCCCACCTTTCCTACCTTCTATTCCTTGTGCCTCATTTTACCCCTACCTTTTTAAAACTTACTCTGTCTTGATGTGCTGTATATTGTGTCTAACTCTTGAAAGCCCTTTTGGAGAATATAAACAAAGTTCCCAGCTGATAAAGATGAAAAGAACTTAGAGATAACCCCATTCTATCCTCCATATTTAAAGGTGGGCTAGAATTTAGGAATCCCAAATGTAGCATATTGGTCTTTCCTTAATACCCGATTACCTCCTGTGACACTGGGTTTTCTTGTCTCTCCTCCACCCAAGGGATGTCGCTAGACGTTTCTCCCTACCTGAGAGAATAAGAAATTTAGGAAATTCTGCCTTCTACATCTTGCTTTGGAGGGACAGAAGAAAATTCTGAGAAACCTGCAGTAAGTAGATCAATTTTTGTTTAAACCACATCTGTCAAATATATCTGATCATAAATAAAAACTTTTCTTTCTTTTCTTTTCTAGGTGCACCGTGGAGAGCTGCACCCCTTAACACACCTCAGAACACGCTTTGGGAAGGTCAGGATTAAGGCAAGGCAAGGCTGCTATCTAACTCCCCATGGCAGGTGACAGAGAGGAACGGTCAAACGTCCAAGTCATTGACACACCAGCCTGAATAGTGGCTTCTCTCAATGTTGTCAAGTCCAGCAACACTGCTGCCCTCAGAGCCACCATCCGTCAAGGTACAGGACCTAGTGAAAAAGTGCAGAAGAAGAGGGATGGCAACCACCCTTGGCCTTTGTCCCAGTGCTGCTGAGTGATGCTGTGCAGTACAGCTCACCTGACAGCCCCGGGGGCCGGGGCCTGGAAGCCTGGGTTTCCCATGCAGCATTAATCCGTACCCACTTTGAATTCTGGAAGGACAGTGGTTACAAATCCTTCTTCCACTGACATAAACACCAAGAGACAGAGGGTGTACAGTTCCAAACCCAGCGATGTCACACATCGTGTGTACCTCTGCAGACTGGCAGGTGTGTTTATAGACCCCAAAGGGATGTGACAGTTCAGCAAGATCTGCTGTGGCACAGTAGCCACCTTGGGGGCGGGCACACGGAACCCTAAGGCCAAGACTCCGGCACAGGTGGCACTGCTGCTGTGTTCTCTGCCCTCACCGCCTGTGGGACTTTGGACAAGTTACTCACCCTCTCTGAGCTTCAGCTTCCTTTTCAGTAACATGGGAATAATCATAATAGTAGTAGTAGAGCAGTCTGGCGGATTAAATGATTTAATATTTGCCAAGTGCCGAGACCAGTGCTTGCCTCACCGTACATGCAGTATGTGTTGGTTAAATAGGACAGTATCATTGTGTTTACTCCAATTTCCCTCTATTGGTATATGTCTCCTTTCATAATAGACAAAGATGACACACAACATTGGTGAAAACAAGACCGTCGCGCTCCTCGTTTTGAGACAGCCAGGCCTGACTAATTACGAGGATACAAATGAGGCCAGGCTTGGCAGTGCTGCTTCCAGAGGTGCACATGCTGACTTTCTGGCGGGCTGGGGTAGCCTGTGATGGAGAGCCTGGCTGTTACTTGCACACACTAATGATCAGACCTCGTGCACAGTTACCAGAGATTCCAGCAGAACGGGAATATGGAGGCAGAACGAGAGGCAGGGCTGCCAGAATCACAGGTGGGCCAGCAATTGCCCTGCAAACTGCGTCTCTCAGGGCTCTCCTGTCCTGCTTCACGGGCAGCGCCTCCCAGGAGCCCCTGGCAGGAGCAGTAGGGGCTGGTCCTGCCTCTGCCTCACCTCCCTTCATAGTCCTTACCTCAGTTGTTAAAAATAATAAAATAAAACTAGCTTTAAAACAGACAAAATAAATGTGCCCAAAAGATTGGCACAATAGAGGGAAATAGTTCGGTAAATCTTGATTAATTTTTCTTGATGTCATTGGTATTTACTTGAAAATAGCATCATATAAATATATTTTATATATTTTAAAAGGTTAATAAATATATATTTATAAAGATTGTCAAATATGTCTTAAGGAAATGTACATTTCTTGAAAAGAAAAAGCAAAGCAGGTAATGTACATGAATAATGTCCTAAGTTGTAGAATAAAAGCTCTTCATTAGGTGTGTAAGGCTAATCCTTATATAAGTTACATAAAAAGCTGAGACTGGTTTGCTATCATCTAATAGCTGACTGTATACTGATGTCATCATACCTGTAATTTTAGAAATGTCAGAATTTATATCATATAGTTCTTGTAAAAAGAGATGCAGGGAGATCTTACAAATACCAGCCAAGATTGGGGAATATGACACGTCTCTCTCTGAGCATAAGGACAGGGGCTGGCGAACTTGGCTTGGGGTGGCTGGGCACACTTGCTCTCAGGGCTCCCCCGCATCAGCTCACGTGCTGTGTCTGTGAACATGGCAGCCTGCAGCCTGGCAACACCTTTATCTGCTCTGGGGAGAAACACAAATGCACACACACACACACACACACACACACACCCCGAGTCCCAGACACCTGGCGCTGTGCTCAGGGAAGTGGCGGAGTGGGATAAACGCAGAGCTTTTAAGAAGCACAAACCCCAGGCCACTGCAGGGTTTGCACACTGCTTTGAACCTTGGCTTTTACAGTTGTTACCTTTAAAGTTCTGGAACATTCTGAGCATGGCGCCCTCTCACACTGTCTCTGGCGGGGCACTTCTTACCCCAAGGCACATCTTTTAATGTGTCTTTTTTTCTCTTATCTCAGGCAGCTCCCACTTGTTTCTGTGAATCATCCGATGACATGCACGGGTTATTTTTCGTTGATACCGACACCTGAATGCTTATATGTAGGGAGCAATCTCAAAGCAGGTCTACTGCGTTTAGAACGTATTTCTCACCTTTCATGATTTTAATTTTTGTTACTACAGTATTGCGATAGGCAGGCTGCTCTCTTAAGGACTTTTTCCATGTGAGACATGCATAATGCAATAGTGAAGCAAACAATTACTTCAAGGAAAACGATCTCCCCAAATTATGACTTGCATCTACAGTCATGGAGGCTATTAGAATATATTTTTTCAAAAAGCTCTAAGCTGATCCACTGCTTAGGATTTTGAGATTCCCCACTGCTCTGCGATGTTTCCATTCTGTATGCACAGCACAGATTCCTGCCAAGCCTATTCCAGTGAATAAACAATGTCTTCTCTGTCAGAACAGAGAATGAATAGTATCACAAAATTCTCCTCTAATGTACCGCCTCCACTTTCCCGAACCAACCCCTTCAGAAGAGAACAGGCAGGATGAAGACTGGGGAGGAGAACATTCTTCTCCCCCTGCCAATCTGGAACTACATTCTGGCCAGCTCAGGACCAAGTACTGTCAACTCTATATCAACTGCTAAACAGAGAAAGTTGACAAGTTTATTTTCTTTGAAATTGGATGGTAGATTTTTGCATTTCTGTGTGTGAGTGCACACAAATATTTTTCTCGAAGGAAGGAGGCAGTTCATCCACTATAATTTCAGGGCCTGGTGAAAACAGCTTTTAGCTACAGACTGAGCAGCAACAGGGGAACTTCATAAAAATGACACAGCAATTTGTGTTAAAATATTGACAGCTAATTCATGAGTGATGGAGCTGACTAGGAATTCAGCTGCTTCTGTGAAGATCTTTATTCTCGCCAAGCTCATGATTCATAAAGAAAATGCCTGGAGTTACTTCTCTGAAACATACAGTATGATGCTGACAGATTTCTCTTTGGTGTCTCTGTCTCATATTTATTCTCTGTCTCTGTCTCTCTGTCTCATACACACACACACACACACACACACACACACACACACCCCTTCCCCTCCCCCCAAAAGAGGCATCGCGAATATAATGTTCCAAAAAAGGACATCATTCATGAAGCATTTACCACCAGCCAATGAAAGATTTACTTAGTAGGTATTTTCATAAAAGAAGAACACAGATTTCTTTTAAACTCTCCCATATTCGTAAGTCTCAGTTGGTGTAAAATACTGTGATTCAGGTTTTTTCCCCCTTGTGATGTGAATACAACATATACCTTATTTAAACCCCTAAAAGGAATTACTCAACTCTTTCCTCATAAAAGAAGAAATGCTATTTTTACAATTAGACCACACTGCCTTTTGTTTTCATGAATATCTGAGAGACACTGACACGAAGAAAAAAATACAGATTCCCCTTTCTCCCCTTTTTCCCACACATTTTGAGCCCAGCTCAGTGGGCTCCCAGATTCTGACGGCATTCTCCTGGTAACACATTTAGAAGAGACTGCAGGATATCCCAACAGCGCTATTTTCTCCCCTCCGGCTCCCTCTCCTTCTTTCTCTCCTATCACTCTAGGTTTGTACCAGACTAAACAATTAAGCCTTTGTGCACTACCGCTGCAATCTGCAAATTCTAATGATCACTGGTACAATGGTAATATTTACCTTGAAGAAAGGTTTGTCCAAATAAGTATTCAAAATGCTGGCAATGTATTCCCTTTGAGACGTTGTGGTGGTGAATGTTCTCCCTTCCTTCTTGGCCTATAACCAAAGAGAAAAAAAGTTAGGGGAAAGAAAAAAAAAAAAAAGACAGATGGATAGAGACTGTGACAGATACTGGTCCAGTTCACTGTAAAAATGCTGGCACATTTATGCCAAACACTGAACAGAGCAAACTACAAAGTAGAGGAAAAACTACACATAGTAGTGGATGAATAAAAAAATTTCTCCGAAATAGCAGCCAAGTCAATGTCTAATCAAATACACATCAATTTACTTGCTCTTTCCCTATTTTTCCTAGTTTTAGGACAAAGAAATCTATGTGTTATTGTAGTGATACTGAAATCCAAATAACTGTTGTCTGAATTTGAGAATAAAACAAGTGATTTATCTGAGAGGAGTATGCTTCGAGGTAAGGTAAGCTGCGATTTCATTGTGAAAATGTCTTACGAACAACAGTATCGTTGATGCAGCGTGAACAGTGTGGCCCAAATGGCACACCGATCTAATCCTGAGTGGTTCCTTCATCCGTTCCACTGTGGAAATGGGGAAGGTGTGCAGGAATAGAGGAGACCACAGGAATGACTTCAGTTGATCTCCCATCTGTTTTTCTGCTCTGTGTCTGGTGCCCTGCCTTTTCTCCATCCCCCTCTCCTCTCCAATTCTCTTCCCATCCTCTAGTCTACATCTCCTGTACTGAACCTCTCTTGTACATAAGATAACATGAAAAGTACAGTGACGAAGGGAGAAGGGCAGAAGGATGAAATGAATAAATAAATGAATCTACAAGGAGAATATCCTGGATGTTGTCTAAGATTCAGAACCACGCAGTATTTTACAGACTGAGATTTTAATTCCTGATTTACAATATAAAAAACTGAATAGAACACCAGCCTTCTAGATTTGCATCTAGTGATGTTCTTTTATTAGGACCACATATGATCTCTTAGACTGAGTGTTGCTTTCTTCCATAGCAGAATCAGCAGATTATTTATATTATCTTTAGGTACATCAATTGTTTCCCTGACAGTTACCAAGTGAGACATGGCCGCCTTTTGTTTGCCACTGCATTCAGCGACATTATTATTTTCTTTTTAAAAAATAAGTCTAAAAAGATTAGAACAAGACACATAGTCACGGGCAGTCTTTCTCCAACTCGACTCCAAGTCTTTGTCAGTCATGCAAACTAAGAGAGCAGGGCTTCTCTGGGTGAAGGGCTTGACAGACAAGAGCCCTTCTCAAGCCATCTTTCTGTCTTTCATTAGATTTCAAATCAAACCTCCTCCTGAACTCCTGCCATACAGATATATTTAGATGTGGATTCCAAACCTCTCCACTTCCCCATGTTATCACTGTCAATCCCAGAGAACTCTCTTGAATTCGTTAGAGATGTGAGAAAGATTTATTATCTAAAGCAAATTGCTACAGTAAAAAAATAAAATGAAAATAATAAACATTTTTCTTAAAATGCCAAATCTTATTAATATGTATGGGAAATAATGTTTGCACATACTATCTGTATTACTAGACAGGAGTAAAGAGTCTGATTTTAAAACTGAACATATTATTTGACAGCTAATTTAATAACATAAAAGTGGTGCATAATTTTGCATTTTCAGAACATGAATTTCACGAGTTATGTTTTTATTCCAAGGAAACAAGGTAGTCAAGACAGTGTGGTACCGGCATAGGGTAGACATCTAGATCAGTGGAACAGAACTCAGCACCCAAAAATAAACCCATATATCTATGGCCAATTGATTTTTTGACAAAGGTGCCAAGACTATTCAATGGGGAAAGAATAGTCTTTTCAGCAAAAGATTATGGCGCAACTGATAGCCAAAGAATGGAGTTGGATCCTCAGCTCAGACTGTATAAAAAAGTTAACTCAAAAATGAATCAAATGCCTAAATTTAAGAACTAAAACTACAAAACTCTTAGAAGAAGACATAGGGGTAAATCTTCGTAAGTTCAGATTTGGCACTGGTGTTTTAAATGTAATACTTTCAAAAGCACAAGTAACAAAAGAAAAATAGGTAATTTAAGTTTCATCACAATTAAAAACATTTTTATGTTTTAAAGGATACTATCAAGAAGGTGAAAAGACAACCCAAGGAATGAAAAAATATAGGTGTAAATCATATCTGATACAGGACTTTTATCTAGAATATGCAAAGAACTCTTATAACTCAATAATGGAAAGACAACGCAACCAAAAACAGGCAAAAGATTTGAATAGACATTTTGCCAAATAAGCACATGAAAAGATGCCTCATCAAGGAAATGCAAATCAAAACCACAATGAGATATCACTTCATACCCACTAGGATGACTATAATTGACAAGTCTAAGATAGTAGCAAGTGTTGGCGAGGAAGTGGAGAAATCAGAACACTCATACCTGGCTGATGGGGATGTAAAATGGTACAGCCACTTTGAAAACAGCCTCGTTGTTCCTCAAAAAGTGAAACATCGAGTGATTTTACCCAGTAATTCCACTCCTAGGTATATACCAAGAGAAATGAAAACGTTAAGTCCACACAAAACTTGTATGTGGGTGTTCATAGCAGCATTATCCATAATAGCCCCAGAATGGAAACAGTAGCAATGTCCATAAACTGGTGAATGAATAAACACAATATAGTATATCCATATGAAAGAATATTGTTTGACCATAAAATGAAATGAAGTACCGACACATGCTAAGACACAGCCGAACTTTGAAAACATGCTATGTAGAATGTCAGTCACAAAAAAAACCCACATATTATCTGATTCCATTTACATGAAATGTCCAAAATGGGCAAATATATAGGTTGCTTAGGGCTGGGGAATGATCGTCATGCGGATGATAGCTAAGAGTTGTGTGGTTCCTCTTTGAGGTAACTCGAATGTTCTAAAATTGATTGTGGTGATAGCTGCACAGCTCTGTGAATATACTAAAAACCATTAAATTGCACACTTTAAGTAGGATGTGAATTATATCCCAATAAAGGTGTTACCAAAACAATATTCTAAGGAATGTGGACATTACACATTACAATGTCAGTCATTTTCTAGATCAATCTGAAATAAATATGGCAACCCCAAGTATAATTGTAGCTGGAATCACTGGAGTTGCTGTACTGAGGAAGAGTCTCCTGGCTCCACTGAAAACTATCATAGTCTGACTGAGACAACCTGAGTGTAATTCTGCATGGACCAATATTCCTTCAGGTCCTCTCTCATCCTCATGACGATCTCTGAGTGTGGACAGCAGTTAATTACTGCAAACAATGATTGATCCAATCAAATAGCAATCCTATGCTCTCAATGCTGATTTCTTTTCCCACTGAATGGAAGTTTGGACTTCTGAAACCAGGTATCTAATCAAATATGACTGGCCCCCTACCCTGTATACACTAGGTCAGTAGAAGGCCAATCTTAGCACTGCTTCTTCTATACCGATTTCACTGACAGTTCTCATGAGGACTCTTACCAGCTTCTTAGCATGGACGATGTCATTCATAAGAGGCTCCAACAAACAAACTCCAGTAATTCATGATGCTTCTTGCCTACTAACCTGAAGGCTTGTTCTGGCTAAAGCCTCTCAGAGGATCTGAAATAGAATTCTATTTCTGGGCCACTGAGACTATGCACCTGACAGATGGCATGGGCCCAAGCCCCAGCTGCCATTACTGAGGGGAAGTTTAGGGGGAGGAGCATTTCTTCAAAACTATGCCCTACAGTCCCTCCTAAGGAAGTAGTGATGACATTGACAGCAAACCTCCCTGCTATCTGTGTAGATAAATACTGGGATCTGGTAGCACAGACTTCAGAAACATGAATCCAAATTCATGTTTGAGAGGCTAGACATCTACTCAGTAGGAGACTAGACTCAAGGAGCTCAATAAGTAATTCTTAAATTTAAAAGAAATTTAAAGGTGAGCTATAAATCAACATCACTTGATACTTGAACCCTTTCTACAATGTCTGTAACATCCAGTTCATGAGTGCAATGCCAAAAATACTTGGCTAAATGTAGCAGTTAAAAGTACTGAGCGATGAATGAATCACAGTGCCTAAGATATAATAATCACTCAATATTTATTCGCTGATTGAGTAACTTTTAAAAAATCAGAGCAGACTCGAGGATATTGCTACAGTAAAGCCACTCTCAGTTGCAGTCCCTGAAGACAGAGAAAGGAGTAGGATTGCAGGTCGCTCATGATAGACATATTACCATGGCAATATATCATGCGTGCAAATGCCAGCCAAGTAAATACTATCCTTATCCATGCTGTAGTGGAAATAAACCAATAAACGAAACTTAGACCTGCTATTCCAGCCTATGCCAGATTCCCTCCCATAAGGAAAGGCTTCCAGAAGGAATCCCTTTCTACCTCTTGGAAGCACTGCTAGGTTTGAGCTAGCAGTAAGGAAGGCTTAGTGGCTGCAACCTTAGTTGGCGTCCTGGTTCTGATATCCAGGGCTATGCAGAACAAGCCCAGTACTTTCCCTATATGGCAACTTTGAAATACCTGAAGATACGTGTTTAAAGAGGTCCCTCTTCTGCTGCCTTTTAGTGTCCCCTTCTCCATTTCGAAGAGTATAGTTTTGAGTACCACCTACTATGACTCAGAAGAGCACAAAGGCTATATGGAGAAGGGAGCTGAGTCCTGGCCAGGCCTGCTCATGAGAGCGGAGCATGCTGAGAGCCCAATCCAGCTCCAAAGCCCAATCTAGGGACCAAACACAACATCCAATGGACAAGGCAACCTTGATCTGATTTAGCAAATAGTCCTTATCTGGGTTTTGGGGATGGTTGGTAGGGGAATTCTCAGGGCCCAGCTATCATAGGGAGGGCAGAGCTATCAGCAGGGAGCAAAAAGCTGGGCAAGTCAGGAAGGTGGTCCACTACTGTCCTGGAGGTCCAGTCACAGCTACAGAATCTGGCCACGGGGCAGGATCCCTGGGTAAGAGGCACACTTCTCTAGAAGACCTCCTGGCGAGACCGAGATAGACCGTGGTACCCAAAGTAGACACTGAGTCCCAGACACGTAATACACAGGAAGACAAAGAGCTGAAACTTGGAAGGTCAAGGAGTGAGTCTCAGGGCAATACCATTCTCAGCATGGGAAATCAAAATTCAACAAACGCACTCAGACAAGCATTGAGCAAGATGATTATGGGCGAGGCGCAGAGAGAACATGACGAGTGGTATGCCCTGCAGCACTGCGGGTTTAAGGATTAAACATCTTAGTATTTCCTGCTTAGTGAGAACTGAATTCAGATCTGGGGAGGGCGAGACAGTGCATGCAAGAGGACCAAGTGGGGGAGGAAACAGGGAAGGTAGGAGGAGACATGCTGGGGGCTGACACTTTCATTTGCTGGTGTTCTCTTCTAAATGACTAAGCTCGAAGGCAGTTCTCCAGATGAAGTAACACGGCATCTGGGAAGAGGAGCTCGTCCTTGAGTCAGTTCAGATGCTACGCTTTTATTTAGAAAGCCTACGATCACCGAAGCTTTTCTCACCAGCTACACTATACTGTGGGCATCTATGAATCTTTTACTTGATTCACACAAAATCTAAATTTGTTTCATCTACGATGCTGCTAAGCCACATCTCTCTTTACTGCCTTTTTGCAATTTAATTGGTGGTGGTGCTGAGGTGCTCTTGTCATCCCCGTTCCACGTCTGCGTCTTAGATGTGGGTCACTGCATTAAACGTCAAGTTGTTATCAAATTCTGTTTCCTTCACTTGTTATTACACTGGCCACCTCTCCCAGTTTGCGGCCACGCATTTATCGTGTTTTACCCAAATGAGTGCTCATGTTGACTAGAATAGGATTAGGTTCAAATACCAGAAACCTTTTTCCAGGAAGAAAGCGATTTATTAATCAGTTCCCTCTGGATATACTTACCAAACCAGTTATTAATCGAGCTCACTATACACACCCCCTATTTGTCCAAATGTTAAATGTTAGCAATGTGATACCCTCTGGTTAAAAAAAATCAAATATATCTCTAAACAAGTATATGCTATTTATTATTAATCCTTCTGAATTCTATGATGGGTTTCATAAATTGGCAGTATAACAGAGATCAACCTCAAAGCAAAGACATATACTTCCATTAAAATTTCAATACTCAGCCTTTGACAGTAATCGTCCAAGAAAACTACATACTATATATGCATAATAGTACAGCAATGAAAGGAGTAGCTAAGGACAATGTATATGGGCTAAGGTATACTGTGCAGTATTGGAAAACATAACTTATGACACTTCCTTCTCTTGCATTCTTCTTTCCCTCGGGCTGCACTTCTCTTGCTAAGCTCCCCCATGTTTTCTGGCCATTTTTTCTTGCTGGTTCTCCCAGCTGTGTCTCTCATCTTTTCCACCCAGCCCCCCACCCCCCAGCTGCTTTAGCTCACACTTCCAGCCTTCCCGGTATTTACTGTGTTAACAGTTCTAGTCATCACACCATCTGATGTCTCCTGCTTCATTTTTCACACAATCTAACAGCTGAAATCCCTGATGTATGCAAAGCAACAGTCCATTAAGAAAAGAGTTTTCCTTATCGAGAACAAAAAAAAATGGAAAAGGCAGGAAAGGGTAGTTCACAGAGGTGCCAAAGAGAGGCCACTATGTAGATAAGATGAAAGAAAAAAAAGACTTTTTTTAAGCCTCGAAAAGATTATGACACTGGGAAATCTAAAAATCCCCTTCAATGGTGTGGTTTAATGAAAATAATCCCCTTTCCAAGAAGAATATATTCTAGGGAACGGATGATAAAAATCCTTAAACACGTACCCTTATACTATCTACAATATACAGAACCCAGGTAAGCACTGATACAGTTATAATACATATACTAAGTTATTAACAAATGACATTTTCTTAGCAAAGCCTTCTTTTTGTTAGTATGTTACATGGAAAGAGGCTTAAAATGACACCTTCTACTCTAAGGCTTATCTGTAAGCCTGCATCCCAAGTGAACAAGGCTTGGGCATGAATTCCTTGCAGTTTCAATATTAACAGAGAAAAAATCAAAATGACCAAAGCGCTCAACAGGGAAAAAAATCCTTTCTTAATGGCAAAAAAGAGAATAGCTTACAATATGCAAATTTAATGTATTTAAGGAAAACTGTGTGCTTTTCGGATATCTGAACAAAAAGCAAGGTAGCATAAACACTAACATTAAAAAGATTAGCTTCGGGGGCTTCCCTGGTGGCGCAGCGGTTGAGAGTCCGCCTGCCGGTGCGGGGGGCGCGGGTTCGTGCCCCGGTCCGGGAGGATCCCGCATGCTGCGGAGCAGCTGGGCCCGTGAGCCATGGCCGCTGAGTCTGCGCGTCCGGAGCCTGTGCTCCGCAACGGGAGAGGTCACAACAGTGAGAGGCCCGTGTACCGCAAAAAAAAAGAAAAAAAGATTAGCTTCGGAACTTAAATGTTGCTGCAGTGAACGGAAAATAAATTGACTCCTCTAACTACTAGTTTATGAATTGGAAGTAAAAAAAATGTATTTAAAACATCCTTCTTTAGGCAAAGTAAATAAACAGGGAATAATAACCAGGGCAACCAAAGAGGTCATTCGTTCATTTCCTTATTCACCTTTCAATGATATCTCCTTGCTTAAAAAAACCAAAAGGTAAATATTACTCCATTCCCTTTCACTCTGTGTATCTGAAAACCTGTCCTTTGGACTGGGACTTAAGTTGCCATATATTGAGTCTATAGCTTTGGCTTGTTTTTGCCGAAAGACAGATACTTAACTGGGTAGCCACCAGGCCCACCGCCTTTATCACAGAGCCTCAGATCAGCCTTCAGGCATTTCCCCACGAGCGGTAACTACCAGTTTCGGGACCACCCAAGGGGTAGTGAAGTTAGAGGGTTGCGGTACGCGGGCCTCTCACTGTTGTGGCCTCTCCCGTTGCGGAGCACAGGCTCCAGATGCACAGGCTCAGCGGCCATGGCTCACGGGCCCAGCCGCTCCGCGGCATGTGGGATCTTCCGGGACTGGGGCACAAACCTGTGTCCCCTGCATCAGCAGGCGGACTCTCAACCACTGTGCCACAGGGAAGCCCTGACCACTGATCTTTTCCAGAAGAAGTTGTGCAAATGGGTATATATGTGCATGGTGGTGGGCAGACAGGAGGCTGCAAGGAAACTTCCTCTTGCATAGGAAGCAGAGGAAGGAAACTTGAAGTTTGTCCATGTACACTTTCAAGATCCAAAATTCATAGAAAGATACTTACTGTTAGGAGTCCCAGCCACAGAGTAATTCAAGACAGAAAGGGCCCTTCCCTCTGTTCTTAAGGTTCTGAAGAACTGGCTGTGTTGTCTGTGTGGACCTGAGGCAATGGCTCTGGCTGGTGGGGTCAGCGAATGGGTTGCACTTCGGCTCTGGTTATTTTCCCCATTATTGAAAAACTGTTGTCTATAAAGTCTCTGAGTTTCAGAAGGGTGTGTGAGGATGTGGTGCGGTAGGTTGGCATTTTGTAGATGGACCATATGGGACAAAGTAACTTTATGGTGACCCCTTCCTCTCCATACATGTATATATATAGATTATATGTCTATATCCATCTCTTTCTGTCTCTCTACATATACATGTGTGCGCATACAGAGAGAGAATACATATTTAATATGTAAGTAGTGAGAGAATACACACACACACACACACACACACACACACACACTTGACCACTTCAATCTTAGACTTTCAACACTGCCTGCAGACACCACACCAGAACTGTACCATTGACAGGATACCTATGTGGCCATTCTCTTATGATCCAGGGTTAGTTTTATGAGATGCTATCATATGTATGACATATCAATCGTTTATTTGATGGAAAATAACTATTAGATGACCTAAGTTGAGCTTTAGAGAAATTCTGAGCCACCTAGTGAGATGTAATGCTCAGTATCCAGAGAAAGTCAAGGAGAGTCAATGGAATGGAAATAATGCATAAACTAATGTATGGATGCTAGCAAGAGCTTCGAGATAGTCAATGCTCCGCAAATGTCAGCTCTATTATGACCTGTACGCAATAGTATATTCAACAGAACTGAAGGTATCGTGATGGACTCTCATCTACTAAGCTCATCTCTGCGGGGAGGCTACACTTAGATACTGTACTATAGGTGTGTGTGTAAGTTGCCTGTATGTGACCATTTCGTGTCTGTTATAGGTTGAATTGTATCCTCCCCAAATTCATATGTTGAAGTCTTAATCCCCAGTACCTCAGAATGTGACCTTCTTTGGAAACAGGGTCATTACAGATATGATTGGTTGAGATGAAGTCTTACTGCAGTAGGGTGGGCCGCTGATCTAATATGATTGGGTCCTTATAAAAAGGGGAAATTTGAGAGGTGCACACAGGAAGAATGCCCGGGAAGATAGGAGTTAAGCTGCCACAAGCCAAGGATGTACCAACAGCTAGGAGAGAGGTCTTGCAACAGGTCCTGCCCTAGTACCTTCAGAAGGGGAAATGGCCCTGCTGACACCTTGACCGTGGACTTCTAGCTTGTGGCACTTAAATTTCTGATGTTTAAGCTACCCAGTCTGTGGTACTTTATTATGCTATCCTAGGAAATTAATACAGAGCCAGAACATGAAAAAATGGTCGTTTTCTAATATTGCAGTCCTAAGTTAAAGGAATAGAGGTGATATAAAATAGATAATCAACAAGGACCTAGCGTATAGCACAGGGAACTATATTCAGTATTTTATAGTAACCTATAAGGGAAAAGAATCTGAAAAAGAATATATATATATATATATATATACACATATATATGTGTGTGTGTGTATATATATATATATGAAACTGAATCACTTTGCTGTGATTACACTTTGCTGCGTTTACACAATGTTGTAAATCAATTATACTTCAATAAAACATTTTAAAAAATTTAAAAAAAGGAATAGAGATGAGGGCGAGCAAGGTAGCACTCATCACTTTACACATCTCATATCAAGAAAATTTACATATCAATCCAGCTGTTACAATGGAGTTATTTCTTAATTATATGAATTCAAGTAAACATTGAAATAACAGGTTCACATAATTCATAATACAACTTCAAAGAAGGAATTTGTTTTTTTTGTTTTTTGCTGTACGCGGGCCTCACTGCCGTGGCCTCTCCCGGAGCACAGGCTCTGGACGCACAGGCTCAGCGGCCATGGCCCACGGGCCCAGCCGCTCCGCGGCACGTGGGATCCTCCCGGACCGGGGCACGAACCCACGTCCCCTAGCATCGGCAGGCGGACTCTCAACCACTGCGCCACCAGGGAAGCCCAGGAATTTGTATTTTTAAACATTCTTGTCAATAAGACTGAGGGACTAATTACCTAAACATCATAAAGCAGAATTAAAGAGAAAACTTTCAATCATTTATTTAATCTTGAGGAAAGTTTTGAGAGGATTCCCTAAGAATTTGACCAAAATTTCTAGGGAATTTTTTTTTGCTTTATTGGGGCATCTATTTCGATTGAATTATTTATATATTTATATAATTATTTATATATTTATTTTCTTTGCTCCTCTTAGTTAATTCATGTTTTTCCTTGAATTCATCCTTAAAAGTCTGCCCTGCTCTACTGTTTAGCACTTGCGCATATTTCAGAGTTGGATTAATGTAATTTTAGAGTTAAAAGAAACTCCGCAATATTTCAGCTCATTAATTTTAGCAACAAGGAAGCCAATGCCCAGCTGTGATCACACAGCTCGTCAAGGTAGAGGACGGAACAGAACGTGGCCACTTTTCATTACTTCCAGATCTATGGCCCTGGCTTCACCATGTTTCACGGATGCTACCTGTGTGTGCTTCCCTAATCAGATAATCTGGCTTCAGGGTTGGTGCCTTTTATGTTTTTTTTTAATCTCATCCAAAGATTCTCTTGCAACGCCACATCCAGAGCAGGCATACCAAAATGCCTGTTTAAATATGGATTATTGATGATATAGCTAAGTTTCTGTACAAAGATACTAGTAACTGATCTTACATGACTGCTCTTCAGTATCCTGTTATCT
Organism: Globicephala melas; assembly: GCF_963455315.2. NCBI lineage: Eukaryota > Metazoa > Chordata > Mammalia > Artiodactyla > Delphinidae > Globicephala > Globicephala melas. Next base: position 23,964,511 of record NC_083330.1, read on the forward strand.
TTTAAGAAGTCTCTTCAATTTATTTACTATCTAGAATATATTTTCTTTAACCTGACCATAGAACTAATCGGCATTATATATAACCCAGGTTTCATCTTCTTAGCTGTTTTGATATCCAGGCTAATGGCATTTTAAGTGAGATGTGAAATCTGGGCTTTGTTACTGTGGCCCTTTGTCTGGATGTCTGGTCAAAGAAGTCAGTCCATCTACTTGGTTAAGTAAGGTGGGAAGAGGAAAGAGAAGAAGGAAATAAAAGAAAAGCAGAAATAAAGCAATCTTTAAAGCAAATAAGTTTTAAAGATTCTGAACTCCCTTAGACAAAGACATGATTTCTAATATTACAGTTGGTAAAAATCACCAGACAACAAAGGCTTCAGGAGGTAACATGGCTGTATCGTCACATACAAAATGGAAACAGCTGAGAGCAGTTTCCGTATCAATCTGCCCAAATGGAGATAAGTGGTTTCATCCACAAGCCTAGATAAAAGAAGAAACAAAAACACCCTCCAAATCTAACTGTGAGAGAGAGAAACAAGAAATATAGTAGCAGCTTCCTCACTGCAGAAGTACGTGTTTTTGGTCTGCCATCAACAGGTGTTGCCATGGTAACTATCTTGTAGTTAAGAAGTAGTAGAAGCATAAAAAACCACAATGAAGGGGAAAATAAGAAAAGTGTGCTGTAGTAAAACTAACCTCAGACCTCACAGAGTGAGCAGCAGAGACTCGCTCTCCCATTCGCCAGGTCTCTGTGTTGCTGGAAAAGGGCTCAGCCCAAGAGCACGGTGCTTGGAAGACCCAGGGAACTCTCAGGGGCGCTGTTGTGTCCCTCAATGTACCTTAGGTGCTAATTTACATCCCCACTCCCACAGGTACATTTTAGCTTTTTGATGTCTTTGTGGGAAAGGTTACAATTTTGTAACGTTGTGTCTGGAAACCTCTAGAAAGGGAACATATATCAGCGAAGAATTTCCTTATTGTCCTTCTACTTCTCACAGGTAGTGTGTTTAGTAACGATTTCTCTGTGTTCTCTCTCCATATGGAGAAGCCAGGGCTTGCATGCAATGAATTAGTGTGATAATAACAGCTATTTCTTGCTTTGAACAACTATAGCCAGTATTTGCAGCCCTGGTACCAAGAAATACCTCAGAGCCTGACTAGGATTAGAAGACCATTTCCATGGTCCTTCCTTCATTACTCACAGCTAGTGATAGTATCCCATACTTTTTTCATCCCAAATATACTAGCATCACGAATGATGAAATAATACTCATTCTGCATCTTTATTTTGTAAGCTATTGTTGATGACCCCATGAAAGGGCACAACCTAGCCCCTTTATTTACCCAGATTTTTGCTGTTGCTCAAATGACCACTCCATTTGATAAATAAATAACATGGATGCATACAGTTTGCTAACTTCTGTGATGCTTTAAAGTTAGGACAGCTGACGAAACAAGTTTTCGAAGGCTAACATCTGAATGGTTTAGCCTGAGAGACAAATCTGTGTGGTACCAAGGATACTCTGTTGAGACCAAGCAGGCGTCAGAGTGCTGTGGAAAATAAAAGAGCTGCGGTGGGAGCAGAGATGGCTCTGGGACCTGACTTTACTTCCCACGTCCATTTCTGGAACTCAGGGTCCCGTTCCCTAAAGAGATGGAAGCTCCACCTCCTTCAAAGGGTTCACGTGAGACTCAAATGAAATAATGCCGATGAAAGCATTACTTTTTTCATAAACATTGAACACTAGGCCAATGAAAGCTGATGTTGGAAATATGATTGTCACTTGTTTTTCAAACTTTCTGCTATGTTGGTATTACCTGGTTCACATTTTTGAGGATAAGTAGGCCACGAAATTTTCACACGATGTTTCTGGCAGAAAATCTTTTGCGTTGTTATCGGTTGGAGGCACTTATATGATCTGGATGTCACTGTATTCTACTATTTCCTGTTCTTTCGACTTTTTGTTCTCAGGCTGGCAGATTTGTATCAGGGGGTGCATGTGTGTGTGTGCCTGTGCGTGTGTAAATGAGGACAAGCAGTAAGGGAGGGAGGAGAGAAAGGAAGGGAAAATGAGAGGAATAAATGAGTTAACGAAGTGGGAAAGAGCTTTCTTTCCCATTCCGCAGATACGTAGCCATCCCTGATGGTGTTTGTTATTGTATTTGCAATCTGTAGATCACTAGGCATACGTTCCTGGTGGCCTTACACACTCTTCAGAAGCAGTTCTGGGGACGACACTGATGTCTGCCACTGACTCTCCTCTCGTGATGCTCTGTTTCTCCATTTTCAGGCCAAAGGGCTTTGCCAATTGTAGTTCAAGATGCATAAATCCTTCTGTTTCTCAAACTAAAACCCCTCGATCTCTTTTACAATAAGATACACACCTTCTGTCCTCCTCGTGTGCTTGTTTTATTAAAGAACAGCTCCCGCTTTAAAATGCTGTCCTCGGGGCTTCCCTGGTGGCGCAGTGGTTGAGAGTCCGCCTGCCGATGCAGGGGACACGGGTTCGTGCCCTGGTCCGGGAAGATCCCACATGCCGCGGAGCGGCTGGGCCCGTGAGCCATGGCCGCTGAGCCTGCGCGTCCGGAGCCTGTGCTCCACAACGGGAGAGGCCACAACAGTGAGAGGCCCGCGTACCACACACACACACACACACACAAAATGTTGTCCTCTTACTTCTGAGTGTTTTGAATTCACGGCCCCCACTTTATCCCTTCCATTCTGTCTCCTACTTTCCCCCTTAAAGCCTGCTGTTCATCACATTCAACTGCTGGCCAAGTCCCATGGATTCTACCTCCTTATGGTTTTGTTACAGTAAATCTCCAGCTCATTGTAACACATGCTTATTGAAAATGTTCACAGAACACAGAAGAATACATCATACAAAATGAACGTTCCTTTTCCCCTCACCGCCCCCATCCCACTTCCTCCCTTATAGGTTAGCACTGCTCGAGGTGAGTAAAAAACGCTTAAAAAAGGTCTTGAAAGATACAAAAATCTAAAGGTATTTTTTTCTTTCTGTGTTACGTATATGGTATTCTACAAAAGGCATTGTTCAACTGTTTCCTTGTGTTCATTTACTGTATTTTAGAGAACTTTCCATGAAAGTAAATATTGAGTTCTCTCATTTCTCTTAATTATAGAGCATTCAATGGTATTATAAATATACTATATTTAGACATTTCCATGCCAATGAATATTTAGGTTGTTTTTGGCTTTCCTCAGTTAGAAGCAATGTTACAAAGATTACTGTTGCATATATATCTCACTACAAGAGTGAGTACATCGATGGGACAGATTCCCAGACGTGGAATTGATGGGTCACAGAGCATGTGCACTTTTTGTTTCATTCTCTCTCTCCTTATCGACCTAAAACCAAAGTTGTATTAATACACAGTCTGTGTAACTGTAAAAGAGAGTATACTTCTCAGTTCTGTTGGGTTTCACCACCACTTAGATGCATTTCTCTTAACACCTTCTGGGATTCTTGGATATCCTTGTCTGTTGATGGCATTTCTTCCTGGCTTTTCAGTGCTGCTGTGGATTTGTGAATTTCTTCTTCTTTCTTTTACTTTGGTGAGTGAAGGATAAAGCAGAACCCCACATACTTGATCAGCTATCTAAAAGCCATAAGACCTCTTGCCCGACTACTCTTGCCTCCTTTGTATTCCTCCTCCACAGCTGTCCAGCTAACCTTCTGAAATGCAAAAATAATCACTTGACTCCCCTTAAACTCTTTCAATAACACCCTGATGCTTGGTGGGTGTTATGGTTTGGATTTCGTCCCCTAAAAACATATACGTTGAAATCCTGGCCCCAGTATCTCAGAATGTGACCTCACGTGGAAATAGGATCGTTACAGAGGTGATCTACTTAAGATGAGGTCATGAGGGTGGACCTTAATCCAATATGACTGATGTCCTTATAAAAAGGGGGAAGCTGGACCCAGAGACAGACATGCACAGAGGGAAGGTGATGGGAAGAAACACAGGGAGAATACCATGCAAAGATGGAGGCAGAGGTTGCAATCATGCTGCCCCAAGACAAGGAACATCTGGGGCTACCAGAAGCTGGAAGAGGCAAGGAACAATCCGACCCCACAGGTTTCAGAGGAGGCATGGCCCTGCAGACACTTGGATTTGGAATTCTAGCCTCCAGAACTGTGAGACAACGAATCCCAGTTGTTCAAGGTCACCCCGTGCTTTTCAGTATTTTGTTAGGGCAGCCACGGAAAACTAATGCAGTGGGTAAAGTCCAACCTCTTAAGCATCTCACATAGTACCTTTCATGCAGTGGCTCGCTGCCCTCAGCATCCTCCCTCACTACCTTTCCTACCAATACCCTACTTCCTTATCTGCTCATGTCCACAAGTTCTAGGATGCTTCCTAAAGCCATGCTTTTGAACACCCTGCTCCCTCTACCTAAATTCCCTTCTCCACTCCCCAAGCATTACTAATGTGTCTTAGCTAATTTCCAGGGTCATCTCCGTTACGAGCTGTTTCTGACATCCCTTTCTCCACCAGTGTCCCAGACACAACTACCTGTCCTTGTGAGTCCCCTCTGTGCTGGCCCTAGAGTATTCTGACATTATTTTGCGCTTACTTGTTTATGCACATCCATCCCCCTCTGCCATGCTGCGAGCTCCTTGACGGAAGAGCCATTTGACGTATTCTAGCAAAATCCCTGCATATAGCATGTCGAAATGGGATTTTGCTCAGTGAACAATGCTACGAAAATATAAAAACTGTAAGCAATTTAATGTTTTTAAAAAATTGTTATTTTATATTGGAGTATAGTTGACTTACAATGTTGCGTTAGTTTCAGGTGTACAGCAAAGTGATTCAATTATATATATACATTTGTCTATTCTTTTTTTCAGATTCTTTTCCCACATAGGTTATTACAGAGTATTGAGTAGAGTTCCCTGTGCTATACAGTAGGTCCTTGTTGATTATCTATTTTATATAGAGTAGTGTGTATATGTTGACTTTATTCTGTTAAACGTCTCTCATGTAAAGAGTTGGAGGAGAGTAGGTCAGGGCTGACTACAAACGGTTGATGCGCAAAGGTGACATTGGCTGAAAAGTACTTTTCCACACACTGAATTTGTGGCTATTTTCGGCTTGTTTTTATTTCTGATGAGATTCATTCTTCTAACCAGTCACACTTAGGAACGTCAGACTTTTCCTTCAGATAATGTAAACTCTAACAGCTCCAATCATCAAAGATAAGTCCATCACCTGGACCTTGATGTCCACTGACTGCTTCCTTCATTCGAGTGGTTTATTAGAGGCAGAAAGTAGACCAGTGGCTGCCTAGGGCTGGGGGCAGTGTAGGAGATGGGGAAATTGAACGGGGTGATGACAGCTAAGGGGTGAGGGATTTCCTTTTAGATTTGTAAGAATGTTCTAAAACTGATTGTGATGATGGTTGCAAAACTCTGTGAATATACTGAAACTGTACACTTTAAATGAGTGAATTGTATCATATGAGAATTATAATTTGATAAAGCTGTTTTAAAAATAAAAGGCATGATTCATTTAATCCAATCTAGTCCACAAGAATCGCTGTTAAAACAAGTCAACTCTTTAGTAGCCAAACAGCCACACAGATAAAATAAAATAAACCCACTGCAGTAATAAAAAAGAAAACAAACAAACAAACATAAAACCACAGCCTGGAATGTATACGGCATCCTACAGAAGACATGATGGACCCCAGGGCGGGGCATTTCCCGTCAGGCCCATTCACTCGGATCATCCTATTGCATAGTTGTAGCAGCATAACTAAGCCTCAGAACTTTCCTTTTGTCATAAAGTGTTCAATTCTCTCTTCTTTCTATGTCACTAGAGATACACATAGTTCAATAAACATGACAGCTAGGAGGGAAGTAAGATAAAAGGATAAGTGATAGCCAAAAAACAAACTCTTAAAAACTACCAAGCTTTAGCTAGTGGAATATTAGTCATATGGTGAACCTCTGTGCTAAGTCAAGACAGTAGCATTTGTCAGGGTGTCAGGCAAAGGAACACAACATCTTTAACATTGGTCCAACTGTTCAGTAAGTCTTCTGAATAGACCAGGCAATGAATGACTAAAAGCAGACATCCTGGTGCTTATTCATACACTGTTTTGTATTTATCACCTGTTATGCAAATGCCTGTCACATGTCCCCAGTGAAATTCCAAACTCCTTGAAGACAGGGAAAATATCTAATGGATTTTCTCTCCTCCCACCATTCCATACCCAAAGCAATCAGCAAAGAGTTAAAACTGCTTTACGGGATACAGGATACACCCATCTTAGAGTCTTACAGCACTAAAGAGATTTTTTTCCTTTTTAGTAATGTTGTTTTGGAGCAAACATAATTTAATGCACGGAATAACAAAATCTATGTAATAAACAATTTTGTAACTGATTGTTACCTTTCTTTGAAGCTCCATTTCTAAGGACGTTATTTTGGAGAAATGTATACTACAATCACACAAACAACAGAAAAAGCCTTCAAAAATCAACGGGCTGGGCTTCCCTGGTGGCACAGTTGTTGAGAGTCCGCCTGCCGATGCAGGGGACACGGGTTCGTGCCCTGGTCCGGGAAGATCCCACATGCCGCGGAGGCCACTGAGCCTGCGCGTCCAGAGCCTGTGCTCCGCAATGGGAGAGGCCACAACAGTGAGAGGCCTGCGTACCGCAAAAAAAAAAAAAAAAAAAAAATCAATGGGCTGCTGGCTCCTGAATGTATCAGAGAATGGCTCCGTGGGCCAGGATTCCACTGGGTCCACCCAGATTCACAAACTTTGGTTTTGAAAACTATTTCAGAACTAAATCTTTTTTTAAAAAATAAATTTTATTTATTTACTTATTTATTTTTATTTTTGGCTGTGTTGGGTCTTCGTTGAGGTGCACAGTCTCCTCACTGCAGTGGCTTCTCTTATTGCGGAGCACAGGCTCTAGGTGCGTGGGCCTCAGTAGTTGCGGCACGCAGTCTCAGTAGTTGTGGCTCACGGGCTTAGTTGCTCCGCGGCATGTGGGACCTTCCTGGACCAGGGCTCGAACCCGTGTCCCCTGCCTTGGCAGGCAGATTCTTAACCACTGCGCCACCAGGAAAGCCCCTAAATCTTTTTTAAAGGTAGTTTTTTTAAAAAAATTTTTATTGGAGTATAGTTGATTTACAATGTTGTGTTAGTTTCAGGTGTACAGCACAGTGATTCAATTATATAGATATATTCATTCCTTTTCAGATTATTTTCCCATATAGGTTATTACAGAATATTGAGTAGGGTTCCCTGGGCTATAAAGTAAGTCTTTGTCTATCTGTAGACAAAGTAAGTCTATTTTAACTACAGTAGTATGTGTTAAAGGCAGCTTCTACTGTAACCAGAGGCAAGATTTTTATCACGGAAAGGGAGGGAATAATTTCTCTCTGCATCATGTCCTTACATAGGTCACACAACTGCAAAAAATTACAGACTCTGTGCTATTGAAATCTGATGATTAGTCACCGAGTTCAATATATTCTTAAAAATCTATAGTTAAAAGTAATTAGCCAAGGTAAATTATAGAGAGAAACATGCAAATACATGAAAACATTCTCAGAGTTCAATGTACGAGGATGTAATAAAGAAAAAAACCCCACCTCTCTTCCACACATTCAGAAAGAAATACTCAAGCATCCCACTTCTGAAAGCTCCTTGGGTAAGGAGGGAGCTCCCTAGTTCCTGTGGTTGGGACTTCCCAGACCTCTGTAATCTGACCAGCCAGCCTAGTTCCTTTCCAAAACAAACTCACCTTCCCCTGCCTTTGCGGACACTACTTTTGCCTGGAATGTTCCACCCTCTTCTCCCCTTATCTCTAAGTCCTGACCATCCTTCTTAGTAAGACTTGCTCTTTTCCTTCTGTCCTTTCTGCCCAGTTCATTTGACATGAAATAGTACCTTACCTGTCCTGTACTGGGGGTTAAATCCCTTTTTCCCTGATCAAGCAATTCAAGCAGATAACACTTCTGGCTCTTTCTACTTCTTCATTTAAGGGGAGGGAGGTGGAGTGACTCACTTAATGAGTCATTCCGAGAAGGATAAACTAGGTACCCTGGGTGTAGTTCCTCCCTTCTTCCTTTAGGGATGAAGTAGCCCTCTGGGAATTTTCCTCTGACCCTCCATGCCATAATCTGATCCTTTTGGCCCACAGGTCTGCCCCAGCTACTGTGGCTTGTGCGTAACTCTGGGGTTCCGCATCAGTACAACAAATAAACCCCACCCTCCCACCTGGCTTATACTAGTAATAATGATGATAGTTGAACCTTATCTGCCAATTATTTTATCCTCTCTCTTAATTTTTTTTCAGAACTTGGTAGGGTCAGAGGGGTGTCATGATTATAGTTTTCATCAAAGATTCCAGCATCATTCATATATGTAAGTTGACATATATTGATTCGATGGCTTTCAAAATTGATGTGAGATTGCGTCCCATCTCCCTGCCTGGACATAATTTTGGATCATGTCACATAAATCTTTGCTACGTGGTGAGTGCTTCACCACAGTGCCCAATGTATAGCAGAAATAAACTCAGAAAGGTTCAATTATGAATACATCATCTAATTAAAGATATGTAGAGAGAAGATTATAAGACAAAACTCAGGACTACAATACTTGTGATTCCAGCTAATAGTTATGACGTTATTAACGCATTTTTGTTGTCACTTATCAGCAGTGTTAGCATAAAGTTAATATAGGCAGGCTGAGTATAAAATTAATATATGTGACACACTGTGATCCTGCAGAGTCAATTTAATTGCACGTTGAGCAGCAAGAAGAGAGAATAAAAGATAAGGCATATACTGACTGATTTTCTTCATCAAAACCAACAAGATCTCATTTCAACAAAACCCTGTCATTAAATGTCCAGCATATCTAACAGTGAATTTTATATGATATATATCTGAATCTAATTTCCAAAGCAGTAATGGCAATCTACCATAAGCCAAGTTTTCATTTACCCACACATCTTAAACCTTCATCTTATAGGTTCCGTTATCCTTTGCTCACTCTTACATAAAAAGCTTCACATGTATTTAAAAAGCTGTTAATGTGCAATGTTGCTGAGAAATAGTGGTTCAGTCGTCTAGTATATGGTTTTGAGTGTCCCCCCCAACCCCGCCGTGAAACAACAAAAGTAGATTAAATACATAAAGGATTTACAATTATGTCAAAATAAAGACAGTGTTTCACAAAATTTTAGAGGTCAATTAATGTGATTAAACCACTAATTTCAATTTTAGTTTTAGTACTTTTTTTGAGTTTCCAAGTCTTTTTATTTATTTATTTTTAATTGAGTACAGTCGACAATATTCTAATAGTTTTAGATGTACACGGTGATTCGATATTTTTATAGATTCTACTCTAACAGTATTATAAAATATTGGCTATATTTGCTGTGCTGTACATTACATCCTTGTATCTTATTTATTTTATACCTAGTAGTTTAAACACAATCTTTTTTTTTTTTACTTAAGTTTGAGTTTATTGAATACTAACTGGACGCAAGCACTAACTAGCGTATGGTATCAATAAGCGGTACGTAGCCACACGATAATAATTCTAGAAATGATTACTTATATAAAGCCCTTTCCAGTTTTCAAAGATGTCACACACAGTTTTCCTCTGACTCTCACAGTCTCCTGTTAAAACAGCAGAGCAAACATTGTCATGCCCATTTTACAAATGGGGAAACTAAGGCTTAGAGAGGTCTTGAGCACTGGCAGGGCTGGTACTACCGTCCAGACTGCTGACTCCCAGGAATTGATCAGTCATTTGGAGATTCAATAAATAGTTATTCAGCACCTACTGTGCAGCAAACCCTATGTTGCAGCCGGGGATGGAGATGGTCCCTGCCCTCCCGGTCTCTCCCCAGGTTATCCTATTTGACATAGGACCAGCCATCAACATGCACATGATACTTTCAACACAGGATTTTTATTTTATACCTCGATAAAAGCAAAAATGAATTTGTGAATATTTTTCCTGTAAAAACAAAACTATGGAAGACTTCCTTAAAATTAATACAGCTTGATCATTTACTTTAGAAATTAAGAACGTGTTTCATTGTTACTCCTCAAAGCTCCAACTAGAATGATAGTGTTTCCATTCAAATTGCAACTCCAAGTAAAAAATACCCTTTGGCATTTTTCAATGAAGCATTTAATCTTCTATCAGATGAACGAGAATTTAATCACATAAATTAGTCTACCTCATTCCTCTACCAAAATGTTAGAATTTATCTAAGGAGACAAACTTAGATGTAAACATTCACAGGAACAGTGATGAGAATATTGCTGGAGAAGAAGACCCTTTTTGAAATTCAGTTTTGGGATTCACATATCCCAAATCACAGGGATCTAAGTTCCCAGTACCACCCTGCAGTTCTCAAGACACGAGTTTAATATGAGGTGGCCCCTTCATAAGTGCAGTTGTCATAAAATGTCATAAAACATGAGAGAGAAGATCCATGTTGAGTCCTGAAATGAAAAGCCATGGCACCCACATGGCTTTTTCTCATCTTTGCCCATAAATTAATTAATCAGTAGTAAAGACACGTGCATTTAAGGCAGGCTTCCTTCCAGGCAGGAAGACAGACAGACAAGACAGACAGACAGATATAACACAGAGAAACCAGCAATCTTGATGTAGAGAAACCCAATGAGGCAATGAAAGGAGAAAAGTAGGTGACTGAGTCAATCAGCCAGTGAGTTAATTTCACAATCGTGGCCTCACACTCTTGTTGATAAGCGGGTGAAACACAGTAGAACATGGGCTCATTACAAACGAAACACAAACCCACCCCTTCACGCCTCCAAGAGTTATCAGTCTTTGGAATTCAGCAAGTAGAGAAGAGTGTCAAAGTGCACTTTAGTTGTCCGTCTCCTTCCTCCACTCTTTCTTTCTCTAAAGGATCGTAACTTATTTGTCTCACATTTTTCTTTTTGTGAGATAAAGTCTATATACTTTTTAAAGTATATAGACTTAATGCAGCATTATTTCTTATGTAGCATGTATTTCTGTGTCGATCCGTCAGCTGTCTCTGGGTAAGGAACTGTGATGCCAACTGTATCACATGCCCAAGTTCAGTATCATCCACAGCGCCTGGAGGCACCGCTCTCCTGTAAAACGAGCCCTGCCTTATTAGAGTCCTTTTAGATGCGGTAAGAGGAAATAGAAAAATGAGACCCAGAGAGGCCCTAATTTATATAAATCACTGTCAGATGCTCTTTAAAAACGACTTAAGCTTTTTCAAAACATCAGGTCCCAAAGTGCCACATAAATTTCTATAGAATGATACATTGACTTACACATTTCTCTATTGGTGTGGGATTAATTAAAAATCTAAATCTTTGGTTCAAACTTCCCACCTTCTCTGGCTTATCAGACATACACAAGATTTTGGCAACCTAGGAAGAAAATAAAAACAGCTCAAGAGGCCTAATTTACAAAAAGAATTATATTCCAAAAGCTCATCTTCAAGCTTGTCATTAGGAACACTGAATGCACTGTCACATTAGAATGAGTAAATGAAAGTTATTACATTTTTAAGACAAATAGGTCATAACAATTTTTATCAAGTTGAACAATTTTGTGGAAAGGGAAGAAACCAATGAACATTAAAACCCTATTTATTATATTCTGAAGTTTCCTTGATCTTTAATTTTATAGAAACATTTGCCAAGTTGCCACCAGCGAAGAAATACTGTTTTGTACCATTTTCAGTTATTATGTCAAATATGCATTTCCATGTTCCAAAACAGCCTGCATGTGTCATTTTAAAATTATAAAGTATTGTATACTTTTATATCCTTAGTCACTTCCTCATTGTTAAAGGCAAGTAGCTTCCAAATTTTCATTGTTTAAAAAACATGCCGTTATGAATGGCTGCACAGTGACTTTTGCACATTATTCTCCATGACATAAAGTCATGATCTCATATGCTAGAAACACAGGATCAGAGAAGAGCCATTTACTTATCAAGATTCTTTCACTCGGCTAACTGGAGCACCTGTGAGTGACAAGGACGACATCAGAAAACTGAATGGAGATGTTGAATAATTAACGAGCATGATGCCTCCAATACGGCGCTGATTATTAGTATTATTTTAACATCGACAACCACGCACGACACCACAGTTTCCTAAGCATCTACCACCTGCCAGGTGCTTTGCAAGCATCATTCCCATCCTTTGCAACTTTTACAAAATAGAGATTATTATTCCCAGTTTAAATATGGAGAGGGGTTAACGGACTCATCTAAGGCTACAGAATCTGCATTAGAGCTACACTTCTAACAGAAGTTTCTCTTTGTTCTGCCCCAAACTGTCTAGTTCTTAGAAAAAGATCACTGGATGGGACTATCAACCTGCTAAAACCTATTCACTAAAGACTTGAAAGTGATCTTTATTTGAGGCTTTGTAGTGAGACTTTATGTGCCAGCCTCCAGCTTAGGTGGGAGGTCTGCTGAGGGCACCAGTACCACCAGCAGATGGACCAGTGACATAGCAACAGTGGCAGCAGCAGCTATCTCCGTTGCAAGAGGTGACATGGCCAACAGGGCACTGGGACAATATTTTAGCTTGACGTCCTTAACCACTTACTTTTTTTCCGTAAGTATCTCAGCTATTTTGAAGTCTTATGTGGATGGCATTTTTTTCCAAATCATAATGTAAAATCATCCTTAATTTGGCAGTAACTGAGCGACATCATTTCTTTACATGTCTGATCAAAATACAGCTTTAAAAGTCTACGGACAATTAAAATTTTAGGAAGCATTTAGAGAAGCTTATTAATGTATTCCATAATCATTAACCAAAGAAAAACATTAATCTGTAAGATCCCTGTTGAGCATGGGGAGCTATTATTCTTGGGATTATTTTGTATAAACAAGCCCAAATCCTTATGCTGCACAAAGGCTAATGTCTTTGCTCGGAGGATCTGAATTAATTTATGACCTCTGCTTCTGACTTAAATGCTATAAACATCTCTGTTGACCTTGAAAACAAAGGCTGCTCCTGCATAATTTTTCAAAGAGAGGAACTTAAATTAAAGTACTATGAAAATATTTACTGGATAGAACAAATGCCAAGATCAAAAATGCTAAGACACTGAGTGGATATTTATTATCCCCACTAATCCTTTTGTATTTCAAGGTTTATTTATTTTTACTCTGTTTTTCATCAGTTATGATAGCATAATTTTAAATTTGTAAAAGATGATGCAGAGTTAATAATATCATGAGCTTTACAAGAATGTGCAAGTAATACTGAAAAAGATGGAAATCCATTTGTTATCTGAACATGTTCTTTGGCTGAACCAGCAGAAATGATAATCTAATGTTGGAATTTTAGCACCTCGTGCCCTGGCCAATGAGGCCCTGCATACAGAACAGAGATTTAATTTTAAAACATCCATGATGAATAGTTTTAAAACGACAACTCAATAAATCAAACAGTCATGCTCTTTCAGTGTATTTTAATTGAAAAAGCACAAATTTTATAGTATTCTGTCTTCCTAGCATTCCTAAGTACTTACTTGTGAGGCAGTGTCTGAAGTTAAGACATGGACCAATGTCTCCATGGCTTATTTGATGAAGACATACTAATAGTTATTTCTCATTGAATATACTTTATGGCAACTTCTAAGGGACTGTTAAAAGGAATTTCTGATCGGATGCAGTTGGGGCTTGAGAATACCAGAAATGATAAAGTACTGGCTACTTAAAAGCCTACCTAGATCACTGTCTTCAAGGCGTTCATGTATTTTTGGATGGTTGATGGACGGGCCTTGGTGACAGATCAGGCATGAGAAATATAAAGGAGGGAAGCACCTTGGGCATATGGTGGTGCCATTAACTGGGATAGGAAACTAGAAGGAGGAATTGATAAGGGTGGAAAATAAACACAGAAAGAATTTAGTTTGGTGAATGTCCATTTTAAGGTGGATGTGGGGCATGGAGGTAAGGAAATCTGGTGGGCAGTTACACTTAGGACTTAAGATCTTAGGAGAAAGGCTGAAAGTAGTGAGCAAATCAGGATATGCAAACATTTTCTGTAATGGGCCAGAGAATAAATATTTTAGGCTTTGCAGGCCTGACGATCTATCCCAGCTACTCACTTCTGCCATTGCAGCAGAAAAGCAGCCACAAGATAGCACAGAATGAGTGTGCCTATGTTCCAATAAAACTATTCCTAAAAACAGGTGCCAGAATGTATTTGGCTGCAGGTCATAGTCTGCCAAGCCCTGAGTTCGACGACAAATAAAGTCCTCGGAATGGATGAGCTCACCCAGGAAGAACAAATGTAAGGCAAAGTAGTATGACATGAAATTTGAAAACACGGAACCCTGAAAAAATAGAAATTCAGAATTCCATGGACTTTATCTTCAAATTAATCTGCAGAGTTAACTCTATTTATAAGTCAAAGGACACAGCAGTATCAGAATGTTTTTCTTACAGGTTGATTTTTTTTTTTTTTAGGTAAATCACAGCAAGTTGATGGCAAAATTAAAGTAAGAATTGAGAATTCCCACTATTCCATTCATAGGCTATAATCCGTCTCTTATAAATGAGCGTTCTTTTAGCATGTCTTGGGAGAGAAACCTATTCTTTCCAGAACAAAATAAATTTCTCTCAAGGATTAGATTTTGAGAGACTCTACAGCATTACAAAAGGCTTTTGCTATACCCTCCTGCTAATTTAATTTTCTGCCTTTTCCTTGTTGATAGCCAGAACCAATTTGGAATACCTTTTTCATATTATTGAAAATCAGTGGGCAGTAATGTCATTAATGCTTTCAGGCCACTAATGTACAAGAGGTTATTACTTCGAAGTATAAAAGATGGTCGAAAATGAGTTGACCTTCCTAAATTAGGAAGTAAGTAGCAAAGGCCTGGAATTCAAAAGCTGTTTTCTGTTTCCCTGAAACTGTCCAATAAACTTACCTTTGATGACCACAGAACCAACATTTCTTTGGTTAACTTGACATGAGGGCCCATAAAATTGTATTCAGGCTCTACAGCAGCTTCTCTGCTCCCTGAAAGAATAGTATGATTCATACCCATTTCAATTTATATCTCTTTTGCATAAACGAAGCAGACTTGTAGAAAAGACTGATTCATTATCATGTAAAATATAGCCATTAGTAGAAAATCTAGTAACCATATTCCCAGACATAACAAGATCAGACTCTCAGGCCTCTGGGCTGGAGTTGGGAAATGAGAGGTGCAGTGTTTCTGAAAAAAGAAAGTCTTCCTTCTGAAAGAGGTACTCACAGTGGTAAATTAGAGGAATTTTATAGCTCCTTAAAAAACGGAAGCCACAACAGGCCATTCGTTGAGTCTACCATCAAAGCAGAACATTCTATCCAATTGACCCTTAGTGTTAATACCAGTGTATACGTAAGTCTTAAAACTTGTATCTGTTTCTCTTTCAGAATCTTTTTTTTTTACGTTTACCAATTATTAAAAGATATGTTAAAGGATATGATAAAGGATACATATTAACAGCCAGATGAAAAGATATGTTAGGTGAGGTCTTTGAGAATCCTGCACCCAGGAGCTTTTCAGCTCAACCTGGAAGCTCCCCGTTCCCTCCATCATTGGGATTTTTTACTTAATTGGAGTATAGTTTATTTACAGTGTTGTGTTAGGTTCAGGTGTACAGCAAAGTGATTCAGTTATACATATATATATTCTTTTCCAGATTCTTTTCTGCTATAGGTTATTATGAGATACTGAATATAGTTCCCTGTGCTATACAGTAAGTCCTTGCTGTTTGTCTATTTTATATATAGCTGTCTTGTGGCTGGAAAATTTGATAGGAGCCGCTTGCCTCAAATGCCTATCACGGTAACAGTCGGTGCGTTGCCGTCATGCCTGCCAATCGGGTGCCACCACCAGGAAGGAACCGCTGGTTAATGACAGAAATGCAGAGTGTGAAGTACCATGGACCCCATAGCAAGGGGAGGAGACGGGAGGGCCGGATTCCAGGCAGTGATGATGAAATGGCCTCAGAGATGGGAAGAGGGGAAGATCCCCGGAAGAAAGCAGGCAAGTGGGAAGAACCTTCGAGTGCTTCTTCAAGGCTGGGCACTGCTCTAGGCACTAAGGATACAAGGCGAATGAAACAGATGAAGTCTCAGCCGACCTCCCTGTAGGTGAAGACTGATGAAAGACCAATTCACACTAGGGTATCAGACAGGGAGAGTAAATTAAAAAGGTAAAGGAGAAAGGAGTGACAGAGTGCTGTGAGGGATTCCTGAGCCATGGCTGCCTGGGGAAGCCCCTTTGGAGGAGGGAACACTTAGGTTCAGGTGGGAATGACAAGAAGGAACCATCCTCTATTATCTCAACCTATAAAAACTGTCTTTGATGGGAAAAGGGTGTTAGACAGCAAATCGGAGAGCCGTGATCCAGTCTCATAATTCAGGGGTTTTCACCACTTTTCTATGTGTGTTTGAGGCACATTTTCAAATATAAGAATATTTATTAGATTATATAAAGGGATAAAAAAACAAAGCAATTTGAAATCAGTCAACAGTAATTCAATTCTGTGGCTCACAACAGTTCAGCTAACAGCGCCTCAGGTGTCTATAAAAGCACGCCTCATCCCATGGTCACCATTTTGCTGCGATTCTGAGTTGCTATTTGCAGTCCACATCACACTCTTATACACTTGGCAGGCAAACTTGTCTCCAGTTAAAGTAAACAGAAGATCTTTGTTTAGCAGACACTCGAGAATACACTCAACTAAAAAGTAAACTTCCCTTGTCCTCTGCAAATGTACCTGTATTGCCTAACAATACCTGTAACTGTATATACACATTTTGTAAACTACATGTATTCAAATGTGGAAAAATAAATTTTAGATACTAATATTGGACAGCACACCTTTGTGCTTCGGGGCATTTGCCGGGCAATGGTAGATGATCATGGTCATGAAATGGCAAACCTTGGTTTGCCACTTCTGAGTTTCTACATTTTTCTGGCTGTCCCATAGGAAGTAGTACTCATTTTCACAGAATCCTCAACTTGTTGGTTCTTCCCCTACATGATGTTATAGGAAAAGTCTTGTTTATTTATTTTTCCCCACCATTTTGTGATTCTTCATAGTTCAAACCATCAGAGACAGCCATCAGAATAGCTTGCCCCAAGCCTGCAGAGATGAGTGAGGTACACCCAGAGGAGGAAGGGTCCCAACGCAATCCAGTGACAGCAAAATTAGGAGAAAGTATGGTTGATCTCGGAAGCTCACCATTCAAAATTATCAAGTGGTTACTATTTGGATGTAGGGCCATCTAGTTGTGACGCAGGTCACTCCACTGATGACCAGGGTTGATCTGGTGAGCCAAGGGGCGCCTCTAAAGGAACCAAATGCAGGGTCCACGAACATTTTCCTTTCCTAATCAGCTTCCTAGAGCGGTGCATAATTAAATCATTTAAAAAGATAGAACAAAACGGTCGTATCAAAGAATATAAAGCCAAGCATACGGGAGGAATGTTAAGAAGACTTTGAAGGATGCAGCTAAAGCTGTTTAGGAAACATAACAGATAACCTTAATATAATGGTTAGATTCCAAACAGCCAAGTCCCCTTCAAACAGCTGCTCTGGTGTGCCTCGCACACCAGGCAACTCAGGTTCCTGCTGAAGCCGAAATCTCAGCCCACAGCTCCAATACGCCGCACTCAGAATCTTCTCATTTTTGCCAAGTAAGACATCCATTCGTGAAATGAACAGGAGTGTTCCTGGGGCTTAATGGGAAACCCCTGAAACACTGACATGCCACCAGGTTGCTGCAATGTCTGCAGCTGTGAGGAAAAGGGAGGCAAGTGCGACCAGCAGTGAACAGCTGCCTCAGGGAACGGTGCTTATCCTTCCCTTCTGGTTCCTAGAGCCCTCCTCTGACGAGGCTCTCATCGCTGCTGCCCCGAGAGGGGAAACAGCTGCGACCCAAAGGGACAGTATCGTAGTGTCTCCTCCCAAACCTCTGGTGAAGGACTGGGGTCCCCAGGGAGCCACAGGCCTGGCCAGAGACCCCAACTGCTCTCTGTAGCAGGTGCTGGAGATCCCGGATGCTAAACTCAAGGTGTGTCCTCGATGGCTCCGAAGTTTCTAAGGAAATTGTGACTCCTGGTAGCTGAGCTAATCGTCTGAAATCGTTTCTTTTCACAGAAAATCGTGGACCTTTAAAACTGGAAGAGGACTTCCCTGGTGGCACAGTGGTTAAGACTCTGTGCTCCCAGTGCAGGGGGCCCGGGTTCAATTCCTGGTCAGGGAACTAGATCCCACATGCATGCCGCAACTAAGAGTTCATGGGCCATGGCTGAGGAGCCCGAGTGCCACAACTAAGGAGCCTACCTGCCGCAACTAAGACCCGGCACAACCAAACAAATAAATAAATATTAAAAAAAAAAAGTGAGGGCTTCCCTGGTGGCGCAGTGGTTGAGAGTCCGCCTGCCGATGCAGGGGACGCGGGTTCGTGCCCCGGTCCAGGAAGATTCCACATGCCGCGGAGTGGCTGGGCCCGTGAGCCATGGCCGCTGAGCCTGCGCGTCCGGAGCCTGTGCTCCGCAACGGGAGAGGCCACAACAGTGAGAGGCCCACGTACCGCAAAAAAAAAAAAAAAAAAAAAAGTGGAAGGAACTTTGTTCTTCATGAAGAAATAATCCTCACTTCATCTGCCCCCTTTTTTGCTTTCATTTCCTCCCTCCCTCTTTTTTTTTAATACCAACTAGTTACTTTCAAAAGGAAAAAAAAAAGAGTCCTGATATACAGAAAACTATGGAAGTCAGATGAATGCCTGCCAATTTCACACACCCTCACTCACCTTTATTTAAATGAAAAAATCAAAATGATATAAACAAAAACAGGAGTTTTTGTGAGTTCAGGAACTCACCTTGGGTCACACAGAAGCCAGGAGTAAATAATGAAACTAGTGTCTAGAACATCTGACTCCCCAACCAAATTCTACCTTGCTAAGATCATACAGCTAATAGAAAATTGATATTTAAAATTCCAGATGGTGACATTCTAGCCATTAGATGAATTTTTAACCATTAGAAAAATCAGTCATGGTTGGGGAAACTACCTGAGACATATTTTCTTTAAGTTAAAAAATTCTAATAGTAATTTTCATATGTTAAAAACTTTTAAAAGAAAATAGAAAACACACACACATATATTGACAAAAAGTGAATACTTTTAGAATGTATATATTCTGTACCATGAGGCAAAATTACAGTGTGATGATCAACAGGGCCAGCATAGCTTTTGAGAGTAAGTTGACAGATTCCGTATCAAGAAAGGATCACTGCTGAAGCTTGGTTCCATCCAGTCTGATGCTATACAATTGACCCTTGAACAATGTGGGCCAGGGCTACCAACCCTCCATGCAGTCGAAAATCTGCGTATAATTAACAGTGGGCCCTCTGTAACCACAGTTGCTCTGTACCCAGAGTTCTGCTTCCATGGATTCAACCAACCACGGATCATTTAGTACTATATATAGAATTTACCGTTGGGAAAAAACCATGTATAAGTGAACCTGCACAGTTCAAACCCGTGTTATTCAAGGGTCAACTGTACTTCATTTAGGTCCATTTGAAAGGTGGCCTGGAAAACAGAGGAATGAAACTTAACTACAGGCTGAAATTCTCCCTTTACATTTGGAAGCACAGCAAATGCACTTTCTCAGGCTTATGAAGTAACCCTCTAGCATCATTGATTTTTGAGTCTTACAAAAGCTCTTCGTATTAGGCCTGCATCACAGATTTACACTGCCATAACTCCTGTAAGACATCATCTTGGCCTTATGAATAAATAAAACTATGCTCTAGGGAAACATTGATTTAAGAGGAAAAATCAATACCCATCTAGCATGTGATAGACCTGAGCTTTAAGGCTACTTATTCCCCCAAGTACAATATAATACTAAATGTAGAACCATACTTTTTGCTTCCTAAGTAAAAGGTGGGTGAAGGTGTATGAAATTGGCAGGCAAATACTTGCCTTCCACAGCCCTCAGTATATCAGGATTCCCCTTCCCCTTACAAAGTAGTTAGCTGATACTTCCAAAAGAAAAGAGGAAGGGAAAGAGAAAAAAGAGATGGACAAACCAATGATGGCGAAATCTTGGTAATCTGTGAACTTACGTAGTGAGTATATGAGAACTCACTGTATTATTCATTCTCTCGTGTATGCAAAATTTTTCATAATAAGAATTTGAAAAGTATGTACGCTTGCTTGGAGGAAACTCTAACCTGGAGGCTAATATCAACCAAGAAGCTGACAATGGTTCTTTTGGGGTAATGGCCTCATAGGGAAGCTTTTTTTCTTCCTTGGGAATAGGGAAGCTTTTTTTCTTCCTTGAGAGTTCTGTATTTTCCAGCGTACTGTAGTGAATATGTATATTGCTTTTGTAATTCAGAAAATATACACAGTAAATGCAAGGCAGGATAGCAAAAAAGAAAAATAAAGGATTAATTAGGTCGATTGCAAAGTATTTTGTTGACTACTGGCCTAGAGAGCGCTAAGATATACACCGTTACGCATATTTATATCAACTCTTTCTTACTGCCCTTGGACATTTTTTCAGGGCACAGGCAGACTGCTATTAAAATTGACTTAAAAAATAAAGTGAACAGCGTACACGGAAATTAACCTCATCTTTGCGAGCCAAAGTTCATATGAGAGACAAAGTCATCATTTCCTCAGTTCTGCAATCACCTTACAACCTAAGTCTGTTTTCACAGCGGAGACAGCTGTTAAAAGTTCTGACAGGCCTGCGGTAGGTAACCCTTGATGTCAAAGCCACTCCAGAGAGCCAAGGCTTTTGCTTTCTTGCTCGGAATTGGTTGGAATTAAAAATGAATCCCATTATGTTTCCCGAGCTCTTCAAAATGCAGTTCATTGCTAATTGTGTTAACTGTGGCCTTGTTGCTTTGGATTAGGGCTTCTGTCCCAGCAGACGGTTATTGATGCTGTTCTCATTGCTTGTCTTTCTGATAAGTGGAAAGAACAACTCTGGAAATCTGAATCACCCTTCCAAGGGCACATGAGAAGCCTGAAAATGGGTTGGGGTAATGTAAATTTTGAATCCCCCATTCAAACGTCATACAAGTAACTACTATCATCACCCAAATTGAGGAGGATATTGACTAAATCTACTTCCTAGGTGGAAATGATACACAGTTATAAGTTCCAAAAATATGTAGCCACCATTTTAGTACTGACAGCAGTAGAAGAGGGAAAAGGGCTGTAAATTGGTTCTGGCAGCTCTTCCTTAACGCATGGATACTAAAAGCAAAATAAAAAGCAAAACATTATTGCTGAGAAAAATGCTTATACTTAGGGAATAAGCACACCATGAGGTTACTTTTTACAAATACCATCTTCCTTTTTATTACAGGGTCAGAGATCCACTCACTTAAAGAAATCAGAGCATCCACTGTGTGTTCCTATGTGCAAGGCATCTATTAGATGTTGTAGATATAAAAATAATAAGATCTGAATCTTACCCTCGAGCTTAGTGTCCATAGGAGGGAGGGTCAGATGTATGAGTGGAAAGTTAAATGCAGCATGATCAGAGATACAACTGAAGAACCGTGGGAGGCCAGTACACATGGGGGAATCAGAGAGGGTTTCTCAGAGGAGATGGAAATTGAGGTGACCTTGAAGGATGTACTGGAATATATCAAGAAAAATTGAGCAAGGGCGTTCTCGGAAGTCAGAAAAGCACGCGCAAAGGCATGGGTGCCTGAAAAAACACGATGTTGTTAGTACATCCCAAGAAATTCAGTCCTAATGAAGCATAAATGGCGAAGCAGGGGAAGGTAGGCAGTGCGCTGGAGGGGCGCACAGGGCTGATCGCGGAGGTCCACAGCAAAGTGTGTGGGTCTATTCTCAAGGTTACAAGGGCCCATAGAAGTCACTGAGTGGGAAATCACGTTATAAACTGGGGAGCAGGGTACCTAGAGTGGAGACAGTCTGTTGGAAGAGAGCTCTACTAGTTAGCTCCAGCAACAGACTGGCACAGAGCTGATGAGGACCAAAACTAAGGGAGTGACATGGAGGACAGAGGAGAGGAAGATGGGAAAGATATTTACAATTAACATCTGTGACAGCCGGCAATTAATATTTGACCTCGCCTAGCGCCAGTCACCGTTTGGGGAATTTCCTATGTTATCTTAAATCCAGAATCCAGTGTGAACTGAATGCAAAGGGTGAAGCAATGTCAGGATGGAGATTTCTGGCTTGAGTTACGATGTCAACAGTGGATGTCTTTAATTAAAATATTGATTCCAGGAGAAGGAATCAGTTGTGAGTAGAAGACAAGAGACGGCGGTGGGGAAGAAAGTTTCACTGAAAACAGATTAATTTTGAGAGCCGCTTGGGGTATACAAATGAAGATAACTGAATGCTGGGGTCAGGGATGTGGCAGAGAGCAGACTGCAAATCCCAGGTGAAATTTCTTTTTAAAGGCAGAGAAATATCCTCATAGTAAGATTGAAGCAATCTGCCACATGCAAAAACAGCACATAATGCAATGCTTTCTAGAAACTTGAGAAGACTGTGTGATTCCACTACAGAAACATCTGAGCCCTATTCTGAAATACTGGGTTGGCCTAAAAGTTCGTTCGGGTTTTCCCATAATTTTCTGGAAGATGGTACGGGAAACCCGAACGAACTTTTGGGCCAAGCCAATATATAGATTCTTGAGTTAAATCTTAATGTCCTTTAACTAGAAAATGCTCTATATTTCAGGCCCACAAATAAAATGTGTAAGGCGAGCAGCTCTCGTGGAAATGGAAGTCCATTAGAAAAAACAGTGTTTAATCCCTGAGATTCGACAAGAATCGAGATTCTTGTCAAATGACGGGAGATCAGAGGAAGGCATTTTTGGAGCGTGGATAATCAAAGCTCTTAATGCACTGGCTCTTAAGTTGAAGTTAACTAACAAAAAGGAGGCTGTTTTCTAGGATCTGCGGTTATATTTAGAAAGACCTCTGAGGGGAACCCAAATGACCCTGAAATAGCTCCTTACTCTTCTAAGAGGAAAGGCTTTCTCTGGCAAGAGAAAGAACTTCTCAACAAGTTAAAGGAAAGATTTGATTGAAAGACAGTGGCCTATTTTACAAGATGCCTTCTGTGAAGAGATTAGGCACATTCAGGCCAGATGTACTCCTTCCTTTCCGGTCCATAAGAGAAACTGGATAATGATGTATAAGGGACAGGGGTCAGTCGGGTCACAGTGCTTGAGGTTGGCAAATCTTTCAAATGGGTGGGCACAGAACTTCAAATTGTCCAGGATTTATTAGAAAAATGGATAATCATGTAGCAAATTAACTGCTAACATCAAATAAAGCATGTCTTTGTGTTAATTTGTCGTTTAGGTTGGCTGATTTTTTTTTCTGGCTTCGGCTCTGTTCAAAGATGACCTAAAGTCATTAAAGAATTTTTATATAACTTTATTGTCAGCACTAAATGAGATTACTAATACCACTCATAACAATAATGGTAGAATGCAGCCTCATATATTTTTTGGTGGTGGTGGCAGTGACGTGAGCACTGTTTGGAATTGGAAACCCATCAGGCTACCCCATTAGAGTCTCCATTTCGAAGATGAGGAAAGAGCTTGAGGGAGGGCAGGCATTTTGCCTAACTTCACATAGGCATTACAAGGCAGAGCCAGACTCACCGCCCGTTACTGACCCTAGGGAAACACCATCTTGTAGGAAGCATGGCCAGTGGCATCTCGGTGCCTATGGCAGAAGCCCCATGGTGCTAAATTCAAAACTGGATTAGCTAATACCCTTGAGATTTTTCAGCTCCAAAGCTGTGTGTCTGCAGTCCCACAGGTCAGAGTCCCCAGATATACCCTTGATGCCTGTAGAAAGTTAAACTGAAAGCAAGCATGGATGGACAATGTAGAATAAACCAGATAACTGAATACCTTGCAATCACTCTCTCCCAGCTCTGAAGTTGCACTCACTGGCTGAAACAAGAGAATGACCTCGTGCTTTCTGGAAAGGAAACACAAGAGGAAACAATTTCACAACTCTGAGCTGGATTAAAACTGCAGTCACTGAGGGTAAAATGATGATCTTTTCATTTACTTATAAAAGTTCTGAGCAATAAAGAAACTGAGAAATAATTATTTAATTAACCTTTAGTACGATAAAAAATAATGTGGAAAAACAAGAGTTAAAACTTGCTCTTCCAATATCCACAGACCTATATATTATTGCAAATCTTTTATCGATAGGAAAGTAAAAATGATGGCATTAATCACGTGTGCTCTCGGTGATTAATAATTATGCCCATGCTTTGTTTTTTACTCATTGCTTCATTCCACCTCTTCTCACAGACACTGACGGTAACTATGGGCTAGCACCACACACCACAAACATGGACTCTGCCAGTATGCGAGGTACTTACAGATCAAAACAAAAACAAAAACGGTTGCATGCCTTAAGAAGATGACAGCCTTATCAGAACAAAGATGGCTGGAACAAAATTGCAAAGAATTCTCTGATAATTCTTATAATAGATTTTGTCATATTTATGTCTCCATCTTGAAACATGCTATATTTTTTGTTAGCATGGTATCCTATGGTTAAGATAAAACTATATCACTTACAAAGATCACTTCCTCCAAGAGGAAGTGTGATTCAAGTTTGAGAAATGTAACCTCAGATGGACTATTCTGTTTTTGTAGACTGTAGAATCTAAGAAGTCATCTTAAAGTATCCTAAGTGGAAGCAAAAAGCATTGGGAGTGAAAGAATGACCCAACAACTAGACTGAATGTTCTCAGAAAACATATCCACTGAGGTAAACCAATGCAAATTTTTTTCTTTTTGGTAAGTGCTTAAAAGAGAAAAGAAAGAGCTATTTCTTAGAAAGAAATGAAATGCAAAGCAATCCTAGAAAGACCAAAGGGAAATAGTAAGTTGACAACAAGCAAGGTGGTGGTCCCTCCATGACCTGCCATGTCAGACTCTCCAGAGGCCAGTAAGACAAGAGCTCCCTAGCCCTTGTCTCATGGGGCCCCTGACCACGTGGTCTTAGTGCCTCCTGGCTGGGAGCTGCAAGAGAAACCTGCAGTAGAAGGTGAGGGAGAGTTACACATCAGGTTGGGAGGAAAAGGGTTAAGATCACATTTGCCAAGAGTCCTCTTTCAATGAAGAAAGGCAATGGAAATTCTCTCCTCTTTGCCCTTTTGTGGGAATCCTCCATTCTGAGCTACTAAGCATGACATCTCAGGAGCACTGTGGGTTCTGGAAGGTTTCCACACCAGCCTGAAAACCCATTGTTTATGAAAATGGGACAATGCATTTCAAGCTCTAAACGACTGCAACTGAAACAAGTGTTTGGGAAAACTACCTGTTCCAAAGTGGAGAAATAACTATTTTGAGATAAATACTTGCTGAAAAACCTCTGTGTTATACAAAAGCAAGATGAAGAGGCCCAGTTCAGGAAACCAAGTTACCAATACATATGATACAGAGAGACACAAGTAATAATAAAAGTATGTACAGGCTGTGAATAGTGTACAGAAAAGAGCATGAGGGCCCGTACGTACAGCTCTCTGCAGCTCTTGGGATAAAACTCAAGCCACTTGGCGTGGTTTGACCAGCTCCCACCCTGGTGTCTGCCAGTCTGCCAGAGTCATGTCTCATCATCTTCGCCTCCCATCTGGACTTCTCCATGCCTCTGCCACATTGTTTTTTTTTGTTTTTTGGGTTTTTTTTTTTTGCAGTACGCGGGCCTCTCACTGTTGTGGCCTCTCCTGTTGCGGAGCACAGGCTCCAGACGCGCAGGCTCAGCGGCCATGACTCACGGGCCCAGCCGCTCCGTGGCGTGTGGGATCTTCCCGGACCGGGGCACGAACCTGTGTCCCCTGCATCGGCAGGCGGACTCTCAACCACTGCGTC
The DNA here is from genome assembly GCF_963455315.2 of Globicephala melas. Taxonomy (NCBI): domain Eukaryota; kingdom Metazoa; phylum Chordata; class Mammalia; order Artiodactyla; family Delphinidae; genus Globicephala; species Globicephala melas. Next base: position 23,990,478 of record NC_083330.1, read on the forward strand.
ACCAGGGAAGCCCTGTTTTGTTTTTTAAGAGGCTAAACAACTAACATAGAAATGAGTATCTAATAAAGCACTTGTTTGTAAGTTGGAAACCATCCATAGTGTGCTTCTACCATAGGTGGGTCCACAAACTTCTCCCAAGCTGGGTCCTCAGCCTGTCACATCCTTCTCAATCTTCTTTTATTTAGAGTCCAGTGAAGAAACAAACTGTAAACACCAGTGTAAAGTACAGATCGCTGGCATCTGGGGCTGTATAGTTCTTTGTTTTGAGGAGTTAGCATTCCTCCGCTCTGTGATTGTGATAATCAAAAATGTCTCCAGACTTTGACAAATGTCCCATGAAGGGCCAAATCATTCCTCAGTTGAGAATCACTGGTCTTAAATAAATGATGACTTATTAAAACATAATAATATTTATATCCTAACTTCCACATTATTCAGAAACAACAGTTTGGGTGGGGACCATCGCAAACAGCGCAGAGAGGGGAGGAGAGAGGGAGGAAAGCGCATGTATTACGCACCTGCTGTATTCTTGGCTTTGTGTGGGGTTAGTCATCATTTTTTTTTTTAATTTTTATTTATTTATTTTTGGCTTCGCTGGGTCTTCCTTGCTGCGCGTGGGCTTTCTCTAGTTGTGAAGAGCGGGGGCTACTCTTTGTCGCGGTGCGCAGGCTTCTCATTTCAGTGGCTTCTTGTTGCGGAGCACGGGCTCTAGGTGCCCTGGCTTCAGTAGTTGTGGCTCATGGGCTCTAGAGAGCAGGTTCAGTAGTTGAGGCGCACGGGCTTAGTTGCTCTGCAGCATATGGGATCTTCCCGGACCATGGATTGAACCCATGTCCCCTGCAATGGCAGGCGGATTCTTAACCACTGCGCCACCAGGGAAGCCCTAGTCATCTTATTTAATACTCAAAGAACACCCTGTGCTTTCTCTTCCTAAATCAGAGCTTGCTTAAAACCCTGTGAGGCAATGATTTATGCTGACGATGTTATTAAAAGCAGAACTTTTCAGAATTAAATAAAAACATTTCTAGAACTTTACACAGACACTGAGATGCTCTCCTTTCACTTTCAGTGGACCGACCGCCTAACTTCCCAACCTCGGGAATAGCAGCACTATTCATTCTTAAGGTGGTACCTCCATTTGTGAGTTCATAGGCTATTTCTTCTACCAACCGAAAGCCATGTGGTTGTCCATAAGTGTAGACCAAAATGGAGTCACATGCGTGGTCAAAATAGCACCTTTCCTAAACTCCCAGGGAAGTAGGCATTTGGCCTGAGGAGTTGTTGTTAAGTGCTAACAGGTTACAGCTCTGTGTCCGTGTCCCACATGAAGATAACAAGCACTGAAGAAGCCCAGAGCAGGTGGGTTAAATCCTGACTTAACTACTGACCTCCCTGAGAGCAATTAAAGAGGGAAAAAAGGGACAGGAATTCCTGGACAGAATTTGGTGTTAGTCATTTTCCCTCCTGATCCCCCAAGGGCCTGACAGGATCAACGATTTCTATTACATTCAGCACAGCCAGGTCCAAAAGGATCCCAAAACAGGTAGCTGTGTCCATTCAAATGGACCAGCGTGGCTTTATGAATACATGTGTTGGTATGTAGTTTTTACTAATTGGCTTTTTCTGATTCTGTTCTAATTTAATCACATCTTCCACTCCAATATCTGTTCAAATATTTTATTTAAGGGGAGTCTTCATGTGCCAGCCACTATTCTAGGTGGTGTTTCAATACTGACAGAGACACACACAATTCCCAGTCCTCTGGTGCTTTCTGGTGCAGGTGGGAGACAATCCAGCCATCTGGCAAAACAGTTATAATAATCACTGAAGAAAACTGAAGCCAGTTTGGGGCTGGGTACTGCCCTGGGGTAGGCACTACTTTAAGCAGGGAGTTGGGAAAGACCTCGGGGGTAAAATACAGTTGAGCAGAGACCTCAAAGTGGTGGGGCTGGGTGGGGAGGTGGGAGGGGCCGGGAGGGGTGATGGGAGGGGCCGGGAGGGGAGGTAGGAGGGGCCTGGAGGGGAGATGGGAGGGGCTGGGAGGGGAGGTGGGAGGGGCAAGTGAGGTTTGGTGGGGCTACCAAGACGCCAAATGTCGGCATTGGCACCCCTTGGAGAGTGGTGGGAAGGCAAGTCAGACAGGGGCTGGTCACCCCAGGCCCCCATGTGACCATCTGGGCTCCCTCGAACCTTGATCTTAAGCCGCAGCTGACCGGGGCCCCTCCCCTGGCCTCTCCACGGGGGGCTGCCCACCCAGGGGCGCCAGAGGAAGAGGGAGGGGCTGGACAGGCGCCTGTCAGCCGTCGTGAGGGTCCAGTGCTCCCGTGGCCGCTGCAGGGAAGGCCCGGGCCGTGGGCCCACACACAGACAATGTAAATCCAGTAGGAGAAACAGGAGAAAGTTCTTTTCTAAGTCATGATGCAAAGAAGAAACGTGGAAGCAAAGTTATTAGTGGAGATTCAGGGTGGGGAAGGAGGTAGTGGAGGTTTGATAGGAGAGCAGGGAGGAGGAAGAAGTCCTTCATGAGAGGAAAAGAGTAAATGGACAAGGAAGGAGCAGCCTGAGGGGCCCACGGAGATGAAATTGAGACCTACTAGCTCAGCGGTGTATGTTCCTTCAGCCACAGCACAGCACAGCTGAAGACATGGGGATGGGGGGGTGTAGAGTGATGAGTTATGCCCGTGAGTATAACAAGGAAAGAGAGAAAGTAGCAAAGAACCTGAAGGTGTGTGCAAAGGAGTGTTACAAAGAGAGATCATGGGATCTAAGCTGAGTAACTGGGAAAGGAGAAGCGGAGGGAGTGACAGATGGTGGAAATTAGCAGGATCAATGGATTGAAGGTGCTGGTGAAGTGCAAGAATGGCTGGAGTTGGGACTTCCCTGGTGGCACAGTGGTTAAGAATCCGCCCGCCAATGCAGGGGTCACGGGTTCGAGCCCTGGTCCGGGAAGATCCCACATGCCGCGGAGCAGCTAAGCCCGGGTGCCACAGCTACTGAGCCTGCACTCTAGAGCCCGCGAGCCACAACTACTGAAGCCCGCCCGACACAACTACTGAAACAGGCGCGCCTAGATCCCCTGCTCCGCAATAAGAGAAACCACCGCAATGAGGAGACCACGCACCGCAGCGAAGAGTAGCCCCCACTCGCCGCAACTAGAGAAAGCCAGCGCGTAGCAACGGAGACCCAACGCAGCCAAACATAAATAAATACATAAAATTAAAAAAAAAAATGAATGGCTGGAGTTAAGGTACAGGGGAGGGTGGAATAGAAAGAGGTGGTGACCAAAGAATGGGGTACTTGGAGAGGGAGTGGGTTAAACCCTTTGCTACTCGAAGTGTCGTCCCCGGACCAGCAGTATCAGCAACACCTGAGGACTTGCGTGAAACGCAGATTCTCAGACCTACTGAATCAGAGTTTACATTGTAACAGGTGACCCATGTGCACACTAAATTTGGGGAAGAACTGGCTTCCGTTTGAGCCACACTGGGTCAACCTCCACTTGCCCAGAAGCCACAGGCACTCTATAAAAAGGTGTTATTGAACAGGTTTCTGAGGTTAGGGACTTCCCTGGGGCTCTGCTTCCCGTCCTCCACTTTAAACGGCTCATTTTGGCTTCTTGGGTTTCCATTCAGCTGCCTCCTGCTCTCGCTGAGTCCTGCCTTGCAGCCTTACAATATGTAGTTGGCAGTCTTTGGATTCCATTTACCGATGGGGCCCCTTCGAGCGCCTCGCCCACATTCCCACCCTGCCTGTAGCGAATGGCCTCCCCCTCACTTCCTGAGACCAAGTTCCGGATACCCTGTCCCCTCTGCTCTCATTTGCCTTTGAGGGGGCAACCAGATTACTCAGTGCCCTCGACCTGACCTGCACAGTTCCCTGTACCCACAGAGATCTATTACTAGGCACTAATGCAAATACTATATATTGCCATTGTAGCTTCTTAAAGGTTTAGCTTCCTGCTCTGGTAATTACTCAGGGTTTTATGTCTTCTTTAATAGGAGAAGACTGCCTTCCCTCTCTACAGTTAATTTTACAAAACAAGGGAAACAGCAGCTGTATATGACATTACAGAATGCAAGATGAAGTTGAGCCTAATTAATGCAGGCTTTGTTTTAGTAACAGCTTTATTCCTAATAAACAGAGTGTGACATTTTCATTAACCTAGATACAAACTCCCACACAAATACTCACTCATGAAATAATATGAAAATACTGAATTTAGAATCTTTTGCTCTTCTCGAAATTTCCAGACCCAAATGATTTTACATGTTGTCACTTGTAATAGTTTTACGACTACTAAAAATTACTAGTTAAAAGTCTTACTATTTGCAGGCCCCATGCTGCACATTCCATACATCCTCATCTCAAGGGGTGCTTGTGGGACTTCCGTGGGATCTGTACTATTGTCATGCTCGTTCTACAGGTGGGGAAACGGAGGCTTGGCAAGGTTAAGGGACACAGCCAGTGAGTGGCGGAGCCAAGTTTCAAACTCAAGGGTACCTGACTCCAAAGCGACGCCTCACTCATATCATTTTGGATAACACGTAGCTGTCACCTAAGAATGTGGCCAGATATAGTTTCTTTGCACCTCTGCATCCCTAAGCATATACATAGTCACTACTAAGTATTATATTAGTCGAGTCAAGAAACTATAAACCAATGGTCTCTAATCCCACTATTGCTGAATATTTGACACAGACATCCTTGGTTAGATGTGGTAATTTTCCAACTGTGTGATAATTCTTTCAGCTGTTTCTCAGCTAGAAGAAATCAATGAACAGAGTCAATCTGGGATCACTCTGCTAAACTGTGATGTTATGACAAACCTGCTTATCACCGTGGGGAGCTGAATGCAATCTCCAATGGGTGGGTGGCCCACCGGGAACAGAATTTGTTCTGCCGTCAGGAGAAAGTGCTGGCAATGGCCACTTGTCGGATCGCTTCCTCCACCAAGGCAGCTGAGACCTCGGGTGAGTTTAGCAAGTGTACAGAAGAAATGGAATGGAGTCCGAACCTTCCTATGTGAGTTAATTACCATGAGACTCTGGAAACACCATCTTCCTTCCCTGTATCACTTAACCTTATCCACGATTCAGGGATAACAATGTCTGGCCCTGCCTCCTCTGCTTCCCAAGGATGGTGTTAAGATGACGTGACGGGCTCAAGACCCTTGGGTAGAAAGAGCTGAGGTTAATGAACCTGTGTCCACACACTCAGCGCTAAGCAACCCCAAATCAGGCCAAGACACATGCACATGGTAATCAGGGTTAGGCATGTGGGGTTCATAAAATATTTCTTTTGACGTTAGTGAAGCCAAAATAAAACAACAACAATAACAACAAAAGAAGCCTCAGAAACAGACCCTCCCCTTCTCCAGTCCCCATCTGTAAAACAGAAACAGAAACTCCTTGGCTTTCAGTAAAAATTACACGGCAAACTTTTTAGTTTCCCAGATTTTAAAAAGGAACAAAAGCTTTAAGAAAATAAACATCCTAAGGCCCATGCTACCTAACCTTTTTATTTTAATATGTTTTATATATAGATGAATATTTATCACTCCAGATTTACTACTGCCTCAATATTACTGTCTCTCTGCATATTTCTCCAGCTGTCTTAGGTTGTCAAGTCTGATAAGGCAGGGGCCAAATCCAGTTGGTTCTTTTTGTAAAGCATGTGAAACTGTCATGAATAATTAGGCACTTAAAGGGTTTTTGATGAAGCTGATTATGAAGAATGAGAACAGTTAATACCACAGTAGGCATGTTTCCTGAAACCTTCCTGTCTTTCTGAAATGTCAGAAGATCACACGCTCGCAGACGTGCAGAGCTCATGGAAGCCTGGGCTGAGGGATCATGCAGAGCGAGCTGAACACCATGTGGTCTGTGGCCAAACAGCAGCCACAGCAGAAGCTGCGCCCGGAAGCTCATCTGAAAGGCAAACCTCGGGCCCCACCCCAGACCTAGTAAATCAGAAGGTGAAACTTCACAGGATGCCCCGGCAATCTGCATGCACATTCACGTCTGAGAAGCAGAGGCTAGAGAACCATCTAGTTCAACGGCTTCCTTTTACAGACGAGGAAAGGCTGAGGGATGTTTCCGCAGTTACAGAGCGAGGGCTCGTGCCTTCCGACCTCTCTTGCTCCTTTCAGGACTCTTCCTCTTTACGTAACTTTTCTGTGGCTCTACAGCTTGCCAAGAACATTGCTTGTTTTTGTTTGCCACCGAGTCCTTTAATGTTTCAACATTTTGAATACGCTCAGAGATGCTGGAAACAGAAATCAAGAAAACCATCTTACAGTCATGGGCTTACTCGCTACACACTGCCCACATCATGATGGTGTGTGGAACTGGCGACCACGCTTCTTGGTCGAGATCTGGATCCCACATTTGTGGTACCTTTCAGGTCCAGTGAGTGATGCAGCCCAGGCTGCCATTCACCTTCGACCTCTGGTCCCTACTTCATTCACGGCTCCTAAGTCCTGGCTGACACATGGCTCTGCCTTGGAGTTCTGGAGTCCAACCAAATGAATATTATTCAAACCCTCAAGGATATGCATTCCAAGAAAAGCAAACCAAAGCCAGAACCATTTGAAAACTTGTAAAATCTGTGAGTTGCTCTTGATCTGCTGCATCTTTTAAACCAGTTCCCTCCACAACTTCTCTATCCAGCTGTATTTCATCCTTCCAATATCAGATTAGGAGCCATTCATTTCTATGTAGGAGAATTTTGCTATGAGTTTTCCCTCTGGAATCCAGCCACAAAAAGTAGTTAGTGAAGAATATTCAATAATATTTAAATCCCATCCCTTCTGGGCCACTAATATTTTCCAAAAGGCTAAAAAAGGACTGACATGCACTTTCGTCAGATCTGTATGTGGCATCTGTCTTGACTCACATCTGAATACCAACTGGCACCCTCCCAACATACGGTGACTTTTCTGGAAAAAAATATTAATTTATCCACGTATTGAAAAGGTTGCCTGTACTTTTCCCCAAATCTAAGTTCTTTTCTACACATTTAGAGACCAGAAAAGAATGCGTTGGATATAAAAGAAAAGCACTTCATTGAGGAAGGCATGTTATAAAAACACGAAAGATTAACTGAATCAGAATTCAAAGTTTGGTGTTAAGGTGTGGAGAGAATGTGAACATTCTGCTGAAAGCAAAACAGATTAGTTGGAGACCAGAACGGACTGACTCTGTTATGGGTAGCACTTCCTAAATAAACCTTGAGAGGGAGTGCCAGAGGCATGGCCATATATACACTACCAAACGTAAAATAGATAGCTAGTGGGAAGCAGCCGCATAGCACAGGGAGATCAGCTCGGTGCTTTGTGACCGCCTGGAGGGAGGGTGGGAGGGAGGGAGACGCAAGAGGGAAGAGATATGGGATCATATGTATATGTATAACTGATTCACTTTGTTATAAAGCAGAAACTAACACACCATTGTAAAGCAATTATACCCCAATAAAGATGTTAAAGAAAAAAAAAACAAAAACAGCCAGAAGGACACAGGCCTATCTTGGAAGCATTCTCCTCTCTCTCAAGGCAACATTCTTCATAAGAGAACATCATTCTGTCATTTGGGGTACAAAGTACCCCAGAAAATACCAGTTAAGATGAAGGAAAAAAAGTACAAAGAGAAGATACTGCTGATGCTCACATCCCAGGAAGTCTATCCTGAACTGGCTGAGGTAACAGGTTTCAGGAAACCTTCACTGCATCTTTGGGGAGGTGTTAAGACAGTATATTAAGCACTTAGAACAGGGCCTAGCATATATTAAGCGGAATATAAAATCAATCACCATTGGACTCCTATTCACAAATTCTCCCCAAAACTGCAACTGAGTGAAACTATGTAACTGCTGCCCTTTAGATGAGGCATGTGCTCCCTGTTTGTCACAGTCCTTACCACTCCCTGTTGTCTCCCAGGTACTGCATCCAAACACCAGCTGGTTTTGATCATTGCCTGGCACTGTTGTTCTTAAAGTAGATTAAGAGGAAAGGGATATAGTTTTACCCATCTCTTTACCAAATCGCTGACCTCCTGAGAGGGCTTTGAGACCCTCTGGCTCACTCATTTCTGGTACCCACCTGAGTTTCTTGCTCTGGGTAACGCTATTACCTGGATAAAGCTGCTACCTCTGCTGGGAACATGCTCCCCCCAACCCCCGCCTTCCCATCTGCCCAACTAGAATTCACTTTTTAAGGCTTATGCAGTCTTTCTGACCTAGTCAGTTGGAATCTTCTGCTTAATTTTTGTGTACTAAAATTTAGAACAAGTTCTCTGGACTCCAGAACATTTTAGGCCAATGGTTGAATCTTCTGATCTTCTCCCTAACAGTTTTGTTTTGTTTTGTTTTTTGTTTGTTTGTTTGTTTGTGGTACGCGGGCCTCTCACTGTTGTGGCCTCTCCCGCTGCGGAGCACAGGCTCCGGACGCGCAGGCTCAGCGGCCATGGCTCACGGGCCCAGCCTCTCCGCGGCATGTGGGATCTTCCCGGACCGGGGCACGAACCTGTGTCCCCTGCATTGGCGGGCGGACTCTCAACCACTGCCCCACCAGGGAAGCCACCTAACAGTTTTAAGGCCTTCTATTGCTCACAACATCCAGCTACAGCTTCTCCAACTCCTTTCTATTGGAGCCCTAATTATTTCCATGCTACACACAAATGCACACCTCAGCACGGAACTACAGTGTGAGTGTGCATGTCGGGGGGTGGGTAACTCTGGAAGTGAGGCAGGGAGGCAGCGGGGGGGGGGTGCTAAAAAGGGCAGAGGAGGCGTTCCTATGCCTTCTGCATTTGGCGCTCCCATCTCCGCAGGACCTGGAAAGAAATGAAGTAGTAAGGGAGCCCAGAAGAGATGAAGGAAACAAAGTTGCTTCATTTTCTTCTGGGACGTCTGGACTCCCCTCCCTGGCTTCTGCTCTGCAACCCAGTGGGAAAGTCAGGTCTATATGACAAGGTGGGATCAAGAGTGAAGGGGAGGGCTTCCCTGGTGGCGCAGTGGTTGAGAGTCCGCCTGCCGATGCAGGGGACACGGGTTCGTGCCCCGGTCTGGGTCCCACATGCCGCGGAGCGGCCGGGCACGTGAGCCATGGCCGCTGAGCCTGCGCGTCCGGACCCTGTGCTCTGCAATGGGAGAGGCCACAACAGTGAGAGGCCCGCGTACCAATAAAAAAAAAAAGAAAAAAAGAGTGAAGGGGCGGAAGAGGCAAGAGGCAGGGGAAAGAAACATCCTCAGTTTTACTCCTTGTGACTTCCTAACCTGCTCTCCGTAGCCCCCCACTTCAGAGAGAAAGTCTGCAGCTGCTGAAGGAATGGGAAAGAGAGAAGATATTGGAGAATAAAGGGCAGTTGAAGCTCACATCACCCTTCCCCACCATCTCAAAAGCCTTTCAACCTCCTTCACTCCTATGCCCGCTTCTTAGTCCCAAATGTCTCCATGGCAACATGAATGCCTCTTCCCACAATTCACTCTGCTCCTTCTCCTCCATCCCTAAGTCCACTCAAAGGAGCCATACTGGGGGCTAGAAGAGAAGCTCCTTGAAGACAGGACTCCCCCCTTGTTCAACTGGTGATAATCATGTCTACTACTGTCTGGCCCACAAGCCCAGTGAATGAAATTGGATTAATGAAAACCCCTGAACTCAGTAACAGTTTTCCTTATAGGATCATTGTTATAAAAGTACTCAGCAAACCTCTTGACACAAAGAAGGAGAAAAAATACAGAAGTGTCTGCTATTTTAGTTCTTTCAATGCCAGCGTTTCTGGGTTCGAATTATGCACTCAGTTGCATGTTATTTCTCATGCACTTGTTTCTTGAGATAAGGTGACAAATTTTTAGTCTTTTTAATAAAATCAACTGCAAAAACATTTAAATCTATTACTTTAAAAGTAATACTTTTAAAGATACTTTAAAAACAAATATCTTGGGGCTTCCCTGGTGGCACAGTGGTTGAGAGTCTGCCTGCCGATAACAGGGGACACGGGTTCGTGCCCCGGTCCAGGAAGATCCCACATGCCGCGGAGCGGCTGGGCCTGTGAGCCATGGCCGCCGAGCCTGTGCTCCGCAACGGGAGAGGCCACAACAGTGAGAGGCCCGCGTACCACACACACACACACAAAATAATAAAAAAACCAAAAACACTAATATCTTGAAAAAAATTGAAGACAATTAATTCCACTGGAATATGAAGGTTTTTCTTCTCTAGTCCTTTGGAAAGTGGAGATAAGAATTAAGGCCTTTTCCAACAGGGCCGAAGATCTCCCTAACATTTTATGTCATGAATGAACATAGTTTGGAAATGAGAAGATATCTGGGTTTAGTGCAAAGACTAAGCCTACAAAAACATCTAAGGCTGGAAATAGATTCTCCAAAGAGATGTCTGAAAACACACATTGATAAGTGTCCCAAAAGCATGTGGAGCTTTGACTTGCCATTCTTTATCCTTGCTTATTTTATCTAAGTTACTTCGCAGGCTCCTGACTCATTACATTAAAAGACAGGCTGTTTCAGATGATCTTGTAGGTACAGAATAATCAGAGCAATTGACAAAGAAGGGAAAAAAATTGTACAGTGCAGAGATGTTGCTATTTATGAAAGGAAACATTGACTGTTTGGTGCAGGAAAGAGCAAGTCTGTCTTCCGGCCCTGTAAACCTTCCCTCCTATAACAGAAACACTGACAGCGGGCTGACAGCATACACCAGGCGCTGTTCTATGCACTTTTCATGTGACGACAACCCTATGAGGGAAATATGATTATTATCCCCATTTTACTGATGCAGAAACTGAAGTATAGAGTATAGGTTAATTATTTGCTCAAGGTCATAGAGTTGGTAGGGGGAGGGGCAGGGAGGCAGACACACAACAACAAATAGTCTGGCTTTTAACCTCTCAAGCTTTATTCAGCACCCTTTCACTCACTTCTCCATCACCTTCCTTCTCTCCTACAAATGCTCAAGTTTCACCCACAGCGGCATTATAAGTTAAAAGTCGCTGATGTCCGGATCTGGTGAAACCCTAGCCAGGTCTCAGCCTTCTCAGACCTTTCCCTTCAAATAAACATAACATGGATTGGCGGCAAGCTGGGTGAAAAGAGTCCACGGATTAGATCCCAAGCAGCCTTTCCATTCCTGGAATCCCCCCAGCCCATCCCCATCTTCCGACAGCACTAGTCACACACCCAGCCTGAAAGGTTGTCATCTTCATGGAATTTTCCATCATCCCTCAATCCTAACACAATGTGTACAAACAAGGCAGCCTCTTGTCATCTACAGTTTGGTCAGTAAAAAAAAAACAAAACAAAACACAAACCAACTTCTAATCGTAATAGAGCCTGAAATACCATTATCCTCAGACAATACTGAATTACTTAGGAGTTCGATATGGAATATTATCAGTTCCTTCTGAATGTCTGTTCTGTAACGAAAATGTGTTAAGTACTACAACGTATGCCAATAGGAATAACATTACTCCTTCCCTCGTGGTTAAATTCCCCTTCTTTACTTCCATTTCCTACTAGGTCAACTATTTCAGATTGAGTATCTGAGGATCAGTGGAGGTACTCAGAATTTGGCTCCTTCGGAGAGAGACGGGGCCTTTGAGTTGTAAAACTGAAAACACCTTGAATACTTTGTTAGAAAGCCCGATGCAGAAGAAATATTATCGCTTATTATGCATATTACGTCATGAAATTAAATCAATTTATAAGCACCTCACTGAAACTCTGAGAGAACTACCAGAAAGTCTTTATCAAGGAATGTTAAAGTAACTGTTAGCAATGAAGAAACTGCACAAGACTCATTATTACTAATTTAAGAAACACCAAAGAAGACGTTCTATTTCGTGTATGCCTATTTCATTTCAGTGAACAGTCTTCCTAGATGGACTAATGATTTCAGCTCCTCCAATTCTATGGGAGTCTTAAGTTCAACAACTGTAAACCCTCTAATAATGGCGGTTTTTTGAAATATAACTTTAAATAATTCATAATTAGGGAAGATACGTCTATACAAATTGCTAAGATAAAAGTTAGAACATTAAAGCCATGAGAAAGAAATGTGACTTGTATGTAAAAAAAATAAAATGAAGCAATAGATTCTTACTGGAGAGATGGAAAGGCTGCATAAACTTCGAAGAATGAGGCCCCTGTGGGCAGGTGAGGAAGGGAAGGAGAACATGGCGCCAGCAGCAGTGACAGCTTTGGCTCTATCGCGAAGGGCGAGTCATAAATGCAAGTGCTGACCAGGGTCAGGCAGGGACCATATATGAGTGTAGTGTGCCAGCAGAACTCAAAGCCTTCCTAAAAGGTCTACGATGCAGTAGAAAGGTGGGTAAAAATGTTACTTTTCTTTATTCTAAGGAAAACAACAGGGTCATGCAATGATAAAAAGGCAGGAGATGGTTGGCTGCGTTATCTGGCAGACAATAAAGAGTGGTGAGGACTGTGGCAAACACGCCTCATGTAAATGGACAACCACTAAGCATACGTATCTAACTCCTTTGGGGCAAATTGGGAATGTGAAATCCAGTGCTGGCAGATTTTTTTCTGTTTTTCTTTTTTTTTAAGAGAAGCTAGAAACCTGGATTTTCACATGGTATCTCACAGTGTTTAAACATATGCTACTACTATAAATTAAAAAATACTACTCTACCTCCCAACATTAAGTGGGCCAACAAATTAGGCTTGAGAATCAGGTCTGAGGGCCACTTGATATATGGCTTCTGCTGAGGTGGGAGTAAGATGGAATTTGGGTGGCAAAGGCCTGGAATTTTCAGTCTCAGATGTACTACTTTGTGGCCTTGGAAAAGTGCTTCAACTTCCTGAGGTCAGCACTTTGTGCCAGAAAGATGCTTGGAGACTAAATCAGCAGCCTATGTGAACAGGCAGAGGAGTTTAGTCATTAAGAAAGAATGCAGGCTTTGGAACCAGTTCAGATGCAGTAATTTGCCCTCACTACTCATCAGGGCAAATTATTTCACCTCTCTGTGTTATAGTGTCCTCTTCTTTAAAATGCCACTGACCTCATTAGGCTGTTGAAGATTTCACAAGTATTAAATGTTTTTTGACACATGTGATCAATATAACAGGATCCCTTGCCTTCCTTCCTAACCCCCACCAAACAAAGAATAACGTAAGAGACAATTTAATCCTAACATCTTTCTGAATTTGGACATGGAAAGCTCTGTACAGTATGACACTGAATCACGTTTTCAAATTGAAATGATCTACAAGAAATGTTAAAAGTTCTTCACTTTATTTTTTAATTAAATTTTAATTTTTAGATAATTGTAGATTCATATGCAGTTGCTTATAATACAGGGAGACCCCAAGTATCCCCTGTCAGTTCCCTGCAATGGTAATTTCTGGAAACACTATAGCACAATATTACAACAGGATATTGACAACTATACAGTGAAGATACAAAACGTTTTCACCACCAGGCAGGATTACACATATTGCCCTTCTATAGCCACACCCACTTCCCTCCTGCCCCTACCACATCCTTAACCCCTGTCAACTACTAATCTGGTCTCTATTTCTATAATTTTGTCATTTTTAACGAATGTTACATAAATGGTACCATACGGTATGGTATGACTGCCCTTATTCAGTTAGCATAATTCCCTGGAGATTCATCCAAGTTGTTGCACGTATCAGTAGCTGGTTCCTTTTTATTGCTGAGTAGTATTCCATGTAATGGATATACCACATTTGTTTAACCATTCATCTGCTGAAAGGCATCTGAGTTGTTTCCAGTTTGGCTGTCACAAATAAACCTACTAGAAATATCTGTGTAAAGATTTTTGTGAGAACATACTTATTAATATCTTTGTGATAAATGCCCATGTTTAGCTTTTGAAGAAACTGACAAACTCATTTCCAGACTGGCTACAACATTTTACATTTCTACAGCAATATGTGAGTGATCCAGTTTTCCCACATCCTCACCAGCATTTGGTGTTGTCACTGTTTTATATTTTAGCCATTCTGATAAGTGTGTAGAGCTATTTCGATTTTGTTTTAATTTGCATTTTTCTAATGGCCAATGATGTTGAACATCTTTTCATGTGTTTATTTGCCATCTGTGTACCCTCTTCCGTGAAATGTCTATTTCTTTTGTCCATTTTATGATTGTATTGTTTCTTTTTATTGTTGAGTTTTATTAATCTTCTGTTACACACATAGTTTGCAAATATTTTTTTTTCCCACTCAGTACCTTGCCTTTTCATCCTCTTAGCAGAGTCTTTGGCCAAGGAAAAATTTTAAATTTTGGTTATGTCCAATTTATCAAATTTTCCTTTTATAGATTGTGCTTTTGGTGTCAAGTCTAAAAACTTCTTACCTAGATCTTAAAGATTTGTTTCTATATTTTTCCCAAGAGTTTGATATTTTACATTTAAGTCCATGATCCATTTTGAGTTAACTTTTGTAGAAGATGTGAGACAGGTCACAATTCATTCCTTTTTAACATATGGATGCCCAATTGTTCCAGTGCTATTTACTGAAAAGGCTAACTTTCCTTCACTGCATTGCTTTTGCATCTTTGTCAAAAGTCAGAATCCATTTATGTTGTTTATAAGCCATACTGTCCCTGGTACTCTGCTAGACCAGCTCAAATGGACTAAGGCAGTAGTTTAAAATATCTCAGATTTATAACCTCACAGATCTGTAAGTCAGAAGACCCACTGCATTCCCTCTCATGGTGCTAAGGGAGAATTGGTTTTCTTGCCTCTTCCAGATTCTAGAGGCTGTCTGTAAAGCTATTCTTGTGACCCTGCGTCACATTTTCTCCTTCTGCTTCCATCCTTATATCTCTTTGCCTGGCCCTCCTACCTGCCTCTTTTTTTTTTTTTTAATTTTATTTATTTTTTTGGCTGTGTTGGGTCTTCGTTGCTGTGCACGGGCTTTCTCCAGTTGTGGCGAGTGGGGACTACTCTTCATTGCAGTGTGTGGGCTTCTCCTTGCTGTGGCTTCTCTTGTTGCGGAGCACGGGCTCTAGGCGTGTGGGCTTCAGTAGTTGTGGCTCCAGGCTCTAGAGAGCAGGCTCAGTAGTTGTGGCGCATGTTGCTCCGCGGCATGTGGGATCTTCCCAGACCAGGGATCAAACCTGTGTCCCCTGCACTGGCAGGCAGATTCTTATCCACTGCATCACCAGGGAAGTCCCTACCAGCCTCTTAAAAGAACTCTTATGAATACACTGGGCCCACCCAGATAATCCAGGAGATTTTCTCCATCTCACAATCCTTAAGATTAGTCACCTCTACAAAATCCCTTGACCGTGTAAAGTGACAGATTTACAGGTCCTTGGAATTATGATGTGGATATCTTTAGGGGACCACTATTCAGCTTACCACACTTAGCTTCTTGTAACTGTACACTTATATTTTTTGCCAAATTTGGCAAGTTTGCGGCCTTTATTTCTTCAAGTACTTTTTTAGCCCTTCTCTGTTCTTCCCCTTCTCCTGGGACTCCATGCCACAAATGTTAGATCTTTAGTTATAGTCCCACAGGTCCCTGAGACTCTGTCTTTATATTTTCTTCAGTCTGTTTCTCTCTCTGTTCAGATTTGGGTAATTTGCATTGTTCTACCTTCCAGGGCACTGATTCCTTCCTCTGTCCCCTCCATTCTGCTGTTTGGGCCATCCATCGAGAGTTTTGTTTTGGTTGTTATATTTTTCCAGCCTAAAGCTGAGACTTTCTGTTTTCTCATTTGTATCCAGCCTGTTCACAATTGTTCAGTGAAGCATTTTTATGACGGCTGCTTTAAATTCTTTGTCAGTTAATTCTACCATCTCTGTCACCTCAGTATTGGCTGCTATTGTCTTTTTTTCGCTCAGTTTGAAATCTTCCTGGTTCTTGGTATGACGTGATTTTTTTTTATTGAAAGCTGGACATTTGGGGTATTATGTTATGAGACTCTGGATTTTATTTAAACTTTCTGTTTTAGCTGCCTTCCTCTGATACCACTCCAGCAAGGGAAGGGAAAGACTATGTCATTATTGCCACATCAGGGGAGAATTAGGTTCCCCACTATACTTCCACTGACATCTGAGAGAGGGACAGATAGGGATGCTGGGCAGGGGGAGTTCTGGCTCTCCACTAGGTCCCTACCCCACGCCTTCCTGTCTGGGAGGAACAGTGTTACTGCTTCCTATGTGGTCTCCACTGACACCACCCTAGTGGTTGGGAGGTGTGCAAATCCGGGCTCCTCATGTGGTTTCCACTTACACAGGGGTGGAGGTGGCAGGTTTTGTTACTACCCAGCAGCAATCAAAGTCTTGGTTCCCTACTTCTCAGCCTTCTATGACACTACCCGGGGGCGAGTGGGCTGGGTGCTTCCTTAGAGCCTGGCAAGGCTAGAAGTCCAGGCTTCCCAATCAGCCTTTGCTGACAGGGTGGGACCACAGTTTTTTCTGTGATGTTTGGCTGGAGGACAGCGGCTGGTGTCAAAAAGCTTTCTGTCTTGCGAGGGTGTCCCTGTTCTAGTCTTTTGGCTAAAGAGGACAGGCTTTGGTTGTTGTCATTGTTGTTTTGTCTGTTCCTGTTGTTTCCTGATGGCCAGCTTCTCCGACTCTAAATTTGATGTATTTTGCCAAATATATGAGGCAAAAAGAAAACCCATGTAACTAATCATCATGTCACTCCCTGGGTCTTGAGGTTCTTTTTCTCCACCTTTCACAGTCTCCTTACGTTTGTTTTACAGAGTGTCTAGGGGTTTTAGTTATACTTTGTCAGGATAACAGGGAAAAAGTATGTCTACTCCACCTTTCCAGAAGCATAAGTAGTCCTTCCTTCCATTTGGAGGTTAAAATTAGAAAACTTATCAAGCAAGGAAACTGCACTTATTGTGTTGAGGACACTACATCAAGTAGCTGCAAAGTTTACAGGAAATCAATTTCAAATACTTATCAAATAATTTAAGGAAAACTTTAACGTTTTGCCATGGCATTTAACCCATAAAAAAAACAAATTGACAAAGAATATATTTTAACTGTTCTCAAAAAATACCCAATGGTTTTAGTTAACTTTGTATTTGAGGATAGTTTAAGAAAAAGAAACGGACTTTTTCTCTGTGGGCAATGTTTTGCAATTAGTTACCTATAATACCGAGGTTTTTTAGTTTTTTTCCTACTTCAGTCATTATCTGAAGGCTTCTTTCTTTCCTAAGCTGTCTGTAAGAATTAGCTGCATGGATATTACGTGTGATGATACTTATATTATCTGAAAGCTTTTCTCTCACATCAGCTCTTTATAGAATTTAAGAGAACTAGATGCGTGCTGCAGGACGGCAGACAGAATCCCAATATTACATCTGTTTTCCTTTAATCAGCCCTTTATTTTTAGATAAAATGGACAGAGTAGCAAAAGCACAGCTAAAAGTAAATAAGAGTCTGTTGAGAACACATTGAGATGAAGTCTGTTGTCGACAGAAATTCCTTTTTGCAGATCAATGTGAAGGATTACTCTTTAAATTTTGTTTTAAAAAGTGTTCAAATTACATAAGATATAGTAAGTAGCAAGAAATGTACAAATTAGAATAACCTTCAAATAGATAAAGGCACTTGAGAACAACCTAAGAGGAGCTCTGAGTTAGGAGGCTTGGGCATTTACTTGGAACAATTGTGGGAAAATCAGGGTTTGGATTTTGTGTTCCACTTGCCAATTAGAAGCAAATGGCAACTCCTCAGGGTAGACTCTAAATTCACCACATTATTTCTTCACATAGCCATTCTCCCTTCCTTGGGTGAACAGAAGGGAAACGCATGGTACGGTACTCAGTGAGATGTAAAATAAGGATTAACAAGCCATTCTGGCGATTTAGCAAAAATTAAGATTCATCCACCAGCTTGACTCATAGCCAATCTGGCAAGAAAGCATCCTAGAAAGCAAACTAACAGTGAAGTGACAAGCAGCACAAAAAAAATGAAATAACTCACAGAAGCATTAAAATCATGAAAAGATGTATTGTGTTCTGTGATCAACCAAGTCCACTGCTAGAAAAACAAGAGTCCATTCTGTACTCAATAAGCTAGTCCAAAACAGCCCACTGTACAATCTGCTTAAGGAAACAAACAGTACATGCCACTACCTATCTCCACACAAGAGAATTTATCAGTGGAGAGGAACACACAGGATGGTGTGGAGACTTATTTTTCCTTTATGTGAAAAGGACACGTGAGATATCCTGATAGAGCTGAGGTGTGGCAGCGTGAGAAAGAACCCTCAGCCTGCAGCCCGGCACTGCAGGCGGTCACTTGGATGTGCCCGGCAGCCGGCGATGCTGAAGACACAGAAGGGAGATTCTGTGTGCTGCCCACCAGGGTTTTAAGACTTTAGACAGTTATAGGAAGGGAGGCATTGTAATGCCATTGGACTCATCCCAAGACACATCAAGGATCAGTGAAAAACTTAAGTGAAAAACTGATTTAAAACTTAAGGTTCTTGGGAATTCCCTGGCAGTCCAGTGGTTAGGATATGGGCTTTCACTGCCGTGGACCCGGATTCAATTCCTGGTCGGGGAATTAAGATCCCACAAGCCGCGTGGAGCGGCCAGAAAAACCCACAAAAAAACAAAAAAAAAACCTTAAGGTTTTTCAGCACTACCCATTTACTCTAAGTTTAAGATATTTTAACACTGCCTAATTACCTCATGTTTTTTCAAAAATAGCTCTTCAATATCTATTATCTTAAGAGGGCTTCAGATTTGGGTGCACGTCTTTGATTATGTATTATTTACATGCCAACTCCTTCCTAAAAGGATTTGAAACAGTCTCAGTGATTCATCAATTTCTGAAAAAAATGTACTAAACTCAAGGGCATGTGTTGTAATAGTGACTCACTAAAATTACAACTGGATATCAATGCTACATTCATGATCTTAAATCACCCAAAGTCCATTTTTCTCCAAAAGAAGAGCTCTTAGAACTAAAATTAACATTCTATAATCATTATTAATTGGGGATTTTTTTTAACCTCTCTGTTTGTTTCCCTAGTGCATATAACCCTAATGTGTTTATCCTTGTTATGGGTCAATAGCAAAACGATTATGTTATCTTTGGGTGTAATAAGAGTAAACTGGGTAAGGAGACCTGGAAAAATAGTTGGAAAGTGCTATAAGCCTTTAAAAAGAAGCCAAATACATCTGGCTTGCCAAACAAACATTTAAACCAAACTACTACACACACATTCAGAAAAAAAGCTAGCTTAACATGCCAGCAGAAAGATCCAGAGATGCTAAGCTCTAACAAGGGCAAGGGAAAGTTATTATCAAAAATGTCCAAATAAAGACTTTGGACAAAATGAAGAAGTTTATTTACCATCCTTAGGGGAAAAAAGTTAAATCAGTAATGAACTCTTTCTTTCTTGGCAATGAAGCCTGGTCTATTTGTTTTTCGCTTTCTTGGAAATCACTGTACCAAATTTTTACTGTTCCCTCTTGAAATGCAATGTGCTAAAGTATTTTACAAGTGGAGATTGATCACAACTCTGTCAAGAACTGTGAAGGCTCTGAGATTTTATCCAACTTGTAAGCTAACAAATTGGCCTGCCACGTATCATGGATGCTGTAAGAAGACGCAGACTCTTGGGTCAGAGACAAAGGGTTGTATTACTTGCAGTCTGGCAAGCAACCAGCACAAGTTTCCTGTTTAGTCACTTCTGCTTGGTGCTCAGGTCCCAGGGGTGCTACAGAGGGGCTCAGGTGGGTGCTGTGCTTATAGTGGGTTTGCATCACACCTAAAGAACCCTGAGTTTGGGGAACATTATGGAGCCTTGCCCTAGAAGGAAACATTTTTATACTGGACAGTAAATAAACCTACCCTTTGCTCTGAATGTAGACACTATCTCTGTCTTCTAAGGCTATTTACATCACAAACATCCTTGAAAAAATAGTGCTTCTACTTGCAAGACATGCGGAAACGTGAGAGACCTGTCCCAATACTCTCATTGAAAACAAACAAACAAAAACAAACAACAAAACCTGTGAAGATTGATTGAAATTGCACTACATTTACACGTTCATCTGGGGAAGGACCGCATCTTTCCTATACTGAGTTTCCCAATCTATGAACACTGTATGTCTTTCCATTTACTTAGGTCTTTTATGTGTTTCAAATAAAGTTTTATAATTCTCTTCCTAAAGGTAAGATCTTTCTTGAGTCTTTGTAGGTTTCTATTGCTAACGCAAATGATATTTTTATATTATTTAAAACAATCTAAAACAACTGTCTAATTCTCCCTGGTATATAGGAACACCGTGACGATATAGCCCACAATCTTTCTAAACTGTCTCCCAGGTAACTCCTGGAACTCCTTCTCTGCTTTATCCATCAGTCAACAGCATTCCGCAAATATTCAGTGAGTACCTTACTACATGTCCTTGGAGTGGATTATAAACACAGCTAAGCATTTATGGAGCTCTTACTGTGTCCCAGGTACTATACTTATGCTTTCTATGTAGTAGCTCTTTTATTTCTCAAAACACTGTATAGGATAAATTCTGTTATTTAGATAAGGACAACAAAATAGAATATGTAACTCGTCCAAGATCACACGTTGGTAAGTGGAAGAATATGCTAAATGTCCTCAAAGAATTTCCAGTCAGTCCAGCCTTAAGATTTATGTATGTGTGAAAATTTCAAGTCCTGAATAATAGTGATTTTCCTCTCCAGTCGGGAGTTTCCGGGATTGGTTGAAATGGGGCTCTGGACCTCCAGTCAGGAAACTTACACTGAAGTTCTGCCTCACACCGCCTAGCTTTTTTTTTTTTTTTTTGCGGTACGCGGGCCTCTCACTGTTGTGGCCTCTCCCGTTGTGCAGCACAGGCTCCAGATGCACAGGCTCAGCGGCCATGGCTCACGGGTCCAGCCGCTCCGCGGCATGTGGGATCTTCCCGGACCGGGGCACGAACCCGTGTCCCCTGCATCGGCAGGGGGACTCTCAACCACTGCGCCACCAGGGAAGCCCCACCTACCTTTTTAATGAGTGCAGGCAAGTAATGTACCTGCTTAAATTTTCGTTTTCAACACCACAATGAAAATGCTGCTTGCTCTATCAATTTCACAGGCTTTGAAGGGAAAGTGAGAAAAGAATAGCAAATTGTGTAAAATGTCATAAAATGTAGATGAAGTGCAAATTGTTTTAAAAATGCAGGTTTCGATCCTTACTCTCTGACTTAGGCAGTGTCTCTATAACATCCTGTCATCCTGTTTTTATCTTCATTTCAGAATCAATTCAGCAAATGTTTGATCGGTTACTATAGAAGAGATTCAACACTAGACACTTGGGGAAATAAACATTAATATGTTGTGAGGTCTGCCTTCAAGGGACTTACAGTCCAGCGGGAGAAAGAGAGACCACTAACGGGGCGATTACAATAAAGTGTGAGCTGCTCTGGGTAAGGGATACTCTAAACAAATTATTATGGGAATGCAAATAAAGGACATCTAAACCAGATTCACTTGGAGTGGCTGGACAAGCAGGGACAGCTGCTCAGAGAAAGGGGCACCTGAAGAGGGAAGCAGGAGTTAGTTAAGGTAGTTAAGGGATTCAGGGAATAGTTTATGCAAAGTCTCGGGCCACATTTAAGGAACTTTGAGTTGATGTACAACTAGAACACAGAACACACAGGAAAGTGTAACAAATGAGGCTGGATTTGAAACAGAGCAGGACCCCATGGTCCTTCCCCCCATGGTCCTCTGTTCGCCTTTTGTCTGTGGAAAAACCTCAGCCAAAGAAGAAGTTTAATCAGAGAAGTAAGAAAATGCAGAAACAAAGGAAAGCAGTCAAACGGGACAAAACAAAAATAGCTTAGTCAGTAAGCAGAGTTAAGGACATTCAGCTTCTTCTCAAGGGGGCTAAAGATGATATTCTGAGCCGTATCCTGTGCGCTGTCCTATAGATACTGAGACCTCCACCAGGTGAAAGAAGTTAACTACAAGATGACCAGACTATAGCCATGACATAAGCTGCCACGATTCTAGGAATTGGACTGAAAAAAACGGGAACAAACCGACCCTGGAACTGAAGACTAACTGTACTTAAAACAATCATCATGACGCTGGTCAGACCACCGATGACCAATTTCAAGATGACTGTCAGAGCTGACTGTGCTGTTTTTGCATGTAGCCCCCTCCCTTCACCTATAAAAGCTCCTGCCTATTGACTGTCGGTCGCGGGGAGTCGGCCTTTGGACAGGCGTCCGCCCTCCCACCCCCTGCAGGTTACCAGCATACAAAATAAAGCAAACTTTCCTTTCCACCAACCTTGCCCCTTTACTGGCTTTTGAGCGGCGAGCGGCCAGACCCCACTTTCAGTTACAGATTGACAATCAGGGACCAGATCACTAAAGACTCTGTATGCCACGCTAAGGAGTTAGCACTCTTTCCTGGAGACCACTTTCAGAAAAATCAATGAAGAATTTTAAAGAATGGCATGAACAAGTCGGCATGTGAGGTAATTCTCCCTGGCACCGGTGTAGAAAACAATATAGTTCTGGCTAAGTGTGGCAGAATGGAGACCAGTTAGAAAACTTTAAAAATCATATTCAGCCATATGCCATCCAGACGATAAGACTCTAAACTAAGAGAATGGCAAAGGGATTTGAAATTCAAAGGCAGATTCAGTACTTAATAGACACAGTGTATAAAACTTGGTGGCCAAGGGCTATGAAGAGTGAAGGATTATAGATAGAGGCCTCGGAGTGACTTCCTGTTTGATTTATCAGATCTACTGAACGGGTGATGGTAAGTAAGGTAAAGACTACAGGAAGAGATAAACTGTGGCAGAAGACAGTATACGGGGGCAGACTGATTAGCTGGGTGTTTGAACATGTTAAGTTAGAATATCATACAGCGAATATTCATTTTGTGTCAAGCACCAAGGGGAACTCTGAAAGAAGCACTAAACGCAATTCTTTTCCTCTACGGTCTGGTTAAGAATAAACATATATGGGGCTTCCCTGGTGGCGCAGTGGTTGAGAGTCCGCCTGCCGATGCAGGGGACACGGGTTCGTACCCTGGTCCGGGAAGATCCCACATGCCGCGGAGCGGCTGGGCCTGTGAGCCATGGCAGCTAAGCCTGCGCGTCTGGAGGCTGTGCTCCGCAACGGGAGAGGCCACAACAGTGAGAGTCCCGCGTACCGCAAAAAAAAAAAAAAAAAAAGAATAAACATATATGAATAAACTATTCACGGCAATACTTGATAAATGCTAGGGTCAATGAAACCTGCAACAGTGAGTGGCCAATTTTATCAATGAGTGGTACCACAGTAGTTGTATCCTAGATCATAGGGTGAAGCAATAAACACTGACAATATTAGTTTGGACACCTGTCTGAATAAAGATAAATTCATTTATGAATATTAAAATGACATCACTTTCTACAGTGAGGCTTCAGAGAAAAACATTTATTCTGAATATGATTTCATCTTTGTCAGATATGACAAATCCATAGAATCTTTGCAACTCAGAGCAAAGAGGTTTCTAAATGTCAATCAACTAATCATCAAATGTCGATGTCCCTCCACAGATTCAGCAATATTAGCTTGGTCCAAAATTTTATCCCTTGTCACAGAACTGATCTGACAACTGCCTTGTAAATTAAGTTCACCATTAGAAGCATGTGTTTGCCAAGATCATACAGAAAAAAGAACTAAGAAAATTATTTCTCGAGTCAATGGCATATGTAAATACCTCAATTAGAAGGGCGTATAATCTGATTTAACAATTCATTCTTTAATCCATAACTGATCTCAAAACTGGTGTCATTTTCTTGTGGTGGTGAGCTCCAACAGAGAAATCACAGGAGAACAGAGGGAGTGAAGCATAGAACATGAGCTCTATCAGATCTCCCTTAAACCCCAACTCAGGCTTCCTCGATTCCTGACACAGGCAAGTCACGCCACGACTTCGACTAGATTTCCTCTCCTACGAAGTGGGAATTGTGAGGCCTTAATGATACACTGTACATTAATGTGCTTGAACAATACTTGGTTTTCAATTAATGTTTAATGAATGGAGTCTCCAAGACACATACTGAACAAAACAAACTATAAAACGAAGAAAATGATATGCTAACAATACATGACCTTTTTTGGCACCATCAAAACCAGCTGCACAAAAACAGAACTGTGTACCTGACACGAGGCTGCCCCAGGTAAGTCATCCTACCTCCAGTGGCTGAGCCAGAAAGCCAGGGCTTTCTTGGGCCGATAACCTAGCACAATTAATTTTAACCTGAGGGTGGTCATAAAGTCCATAAATCGGTGAATGCACATAACATATGGTATATTAATGTTACTTTACAATATACCATATCTTCTAGGACATATATGTCTGTTTCCAGGCTTTACGGGCAATCTACATAATCAGCACAAAATGCTTTCACTATAGTCACAGAGCCGAAGTCTCTCCCCACTTTACAAATCCACTGTTCTTTACACTGCAGTTAAAGCTTTGCTTTTCTTTTCACTTCAAGATTGTCACTGAGGTTCCTCTTTTGCTTACAGACAAATGCGGGCAGGTGTGGGGGGGGACATTTTGATTTCACAATACGATGATGCCTTGTCTTGTATGTTAGGTGGCCCTAAGCCCGCCTCCCGCCATTAATGATGGAAATGAGACTAACCCCCAGCAACAAGTAACAAAATGTCCCTTTGGGAAAACCTGTGACAATCATGCTGGGGCCTGTAAAGGCCAGCCTTTCCTCTGCCAATTCTGCAGGACTTAAGAGTCAGGCTTCAAGGGAGACAGAGCCCCTTCCTCGCTTCCAGGAAGCTCATTCAAGCTGGGCTCATGCCCGAGGCAGGCAATTCACGACTGGGGTCCAGCATGGGTGGTGGCTGACATCCTAGTACATGTTAGTCTACAGCTCACAGCCGTCCTGCCCTTGCCTGCTGCAGGGGCCCAACGGAGGGGGCGTGGCAGTGCAGGGGGGGGCACCCTGCTCTGGGAGAATTTTTTTCTTGCTCTCTTTTCATGTTCCTCCTCTCTACATATTCCCCGGGGGCAAGGGTGTGTTATGAGCTGAGTTGTGTTTCCCCAAGATTCATATGTTGATAGTCCTAATTCCCAGTACCCCACAGTGTGACTGTACTTGGAAATATGGCCTTTGAAGAGGTAACTAAGTTAAAATGAGGTCATTAGGGTGGGCCCTAATCTAATCTGATGAGCGTCCTTATACGAAGAGGCGATGAGGACACACAGACAGACATCAGGGACGCACGTGCCCAGAGGGGCAATGTTGTGAAGAGGCATCTAGGGGACAACCATGTGCGAGTAGAGAAGAGGTCTCAGAGGAAACCAACTCGGCTGGCACGTTGGTCTTGGGCTTCCAGCCTCCAGAACTGTGAGGATATAAATTTCTGCTGTTCAAGCCATCCAGTCTGTGGTATTTTGTTATGGAACCCTAAAAACCTAAAAATACAAGATGCCTCCCTTCCCCAAAGTCAGGTCAACCTAAACTTTATTATGAGATTAAATCGCCAGATAAATAACGTTCAGTACCCTATCATCAGAAGAAAATAAGGCTGGAAGCTTCTTCACACTATCACACTAGATGGGGGCAGGCGGATAATTTATTTAAGTCAATGTGTTTTCAAGCCAGCTTTTACAGAAGATTTCTAATTATCAGTGTGCTTTTCACGCAGCAACCCTCCTCCATCTCTTCAGTATCATTTTCACAACTCTTGGTTCAAGAGCCACTTAAGAAATAAATGATTCATGGCAACTGAAAGCACGATAATTTTCTGTGAGGCAAGATGGTTGGGTTTCTAGGTCTATGAGGTGATTAAAAACTGCTACCCCTTAAACCTCTTAACTTCTTTTATGGAAAAAAGGTAAAAAGAGACCCAGAAAGACCGATGAAGATCAAATCTCTCCTTTGTAATATACATCCCCCACCCCCACCCCAGGACTTAAAATTCTACCCTTAAGAAAGAAAATTACACTTTTCCTTCAGAAAAGCCAGACATTTCTGGTTCTGTTCCAAGATGAGATGTATCAAGTCCTAGGTGTGAGAGAAGGCCATGTTCATTCATGAGACGGATTAACCCACAAAGGATTTCTGAATTCTGCAGAGCTGTTCTTCCCATCTTCAGGCAGGCAGGACTGGCTACAAAAAGGGGCAGATCACTTTGCCAGTCAAAACATGCACCAGCGGTGTGATCTCGGGCCAGATGCTTAATCACACAGCCTGTTTCCTCATCTGTAACCCAGGGAGCATACAATCTATTTACAGGGTTGCTGTGAGAGTTACATGGGATATTCAGGTAAGCACCATCCTCAGACACAATATTTCTCAAAAATCGGTCCACAGACTCTGTGCTTAAAAGCTGGAGGCTTAATGAAGTCTTGGGTCCCACTTCACGTCACTAGACCAGGTTAGGGTCTGGAAATCAGCACTTTGAACACGCATTTTAACAAGTGAATTGAGGCCGTGAGGCCCAATCTGAGTCAGGACAGAGGGCAGAAGAAGAGCCCAAGAACAGCGTTTTAGCATCAAGTCAGCAGGCTGCCTGCTCTGTTCTCAGCAGGTACCCTGGTTCCAGGATCCGGGCTCCAGCCCGAGGCACCAGCATCCCTGTCCTCGTTCTGGTTCACCTTTTGTCCTGCTCTGAAGTGATCTTCCTAAAATACAAACCTGGCGAGGCTGCTCCCTGCTCCGGAGCAGCCCCACTGCCACTCTCTGCCCTCCTTCTGGTCTCCTCCGACTGCCTGAGTCTGCTCTGGCCAGGCTGGTCTCTGAATTCTGGCCAGCTCTGCTTGCTTTGCTCACAGTTCAGCCTAAATGGCACCTCTTCCAGGGCGCCCTCCCTAACTGCCCGGTCACTCCCAGTAACAGTAATACATTCCACTTTTCTGCCTAGAACTTAATACCTGCTGATATTCCCTTGTTTGTGTGGTTGTCTCCTCCCACTAGAAAGAGTAGATACAGCTTGTTTGTTGCTCTATCCACTGCCTATCATGGTGCGTGAAACACAGAAAGAACTCAATAAGCGCGTGCTGAATAGATGAACATGTTAATTAATCACTGGCCTGCACTGCCAGCCTTGGCAAGGCTCTCACACTGTATGCAGGAGGCTGACAGAAGAGTTGCATTTTTACATGGAAGCAGACAACTGCGGTACAGTTTGCATTATACAGTATCTGTGCTCAGGGGAAAGTGTTACAGAAATACAATTTCTATAAACTGATCCCGTTAAAGAAAGCTGGCATTTAAATCATTCCTATATCTTCATAGTGGTTTGTAAAGTGAAGCATTTCTTTTTTCTTTCTCACAGCTGAATTTTCCAAAAATTTCACGAGAAGCCCTTAAAACAGTTAGCTGTGCGTACTTGTCATCAATGCCAAAATCACCTCACTTAACATTTTCCTATTTACTGATACAAATAAAAGTATTGTCATTGTCTTTGGAACAAAATATCCCTTAACAAGAAAGCAGTAGGGTCCAGGGAGTACTGTAAACCCACTCATGTTATAACTGTTCTCAGCTCCTTTAGAAACTGTGGGACAATGGAGCACATCCAAAGGCTCTTGGGCACTGTTCTCGGGAAAATGGACGTGCATTGGGACCACAGAACGTCTAGAAAAGAGGCATTATAAAGAGAGCTTTTATAAAGAAAGCTATTCAAATGCATTTCTGTCCAACTCCTGGACTCATTATTGTGTAAGGAAAGATTTCAGAGACCCATAGGTACATTAAGAATAAAAGAAAACTATGAATAGATGACAGTTCCATTTTAGTACTGGCTTCCCCTCTCCCACTAATTCAGAAAAATTATATTCTATACAATCGTTTCCCAGCAAAGACCCTGCCACCCATCTTTCTCGCAAAGGAAGGGCAAAGTGAAAATCTCCACTTGGGAACTTTAATTGGTTCTCCTGCGTGTGTCATTGTGGGGAGTGAGATGCAAAGGAACTAGCAGCAGATGAGGCGGGAGGGCGCCTGGTTTTGGGTTACAGAGAGTTACAAAAAGGAAAAAGGAAAATAGTTGGTTGCAAGGCTGGAAGCGAAATTATGAAAGGAAAATCAGACCCCTGGGTGCAGCCCCATGAGGAGATAAGTACAGGCTTCACCCGAAATGGTTTCGGGCCTGCTGGGGACACATGGCCACCCGGGATTCACAGATGAGAACACAGTCCAAGAGGGAGAAGTTGTCACACCAGCCGGGAGGCTGTAGGTGCCACTTACAGAAACCCACGCCCCTGAGCTGAAACTGAACGTAAAGCAAGGGATGAGGGAGTCTTTAAAAAATATATATATTTTTAAATTGACATATAGTTGATTTACAGTATTGGGTTAATTTCTGCTGTACAGCAAAGTGATTCAGTTATACATATATATACATTCATTTTCATATTCTCTTCCATTATGGTTTATCACAGGATATTGAATATAGTTCTCTGCTCTACAGTAGGACCTTGTTGTTTATCCATTCTATCTATGGATACAAAAGCTTACATCTGCTAACCCCAAACTCCCCCTCCATCCCTTCCCCAACTCCCTCCTGCCTGGCAACCAAACTTCCCTCCTGGTCCTTCCACAATGGCTAATTACCCTTAACAACAGACAGGTGTCCTGCCCTCCACACTGGTGGTTCTAAGTGATGGCTGCATCCCCTGGGGGAGCTTTCAAGCACCACCAAGGCAGAGCCCCCACCCTCCACCCCCAAGGGTATGTTAATCAGAATCACTGGGGGCGGGCCCTGGGTGTCAGGAAGCAGTAGACCTCCCCAGGTGATGCTTTTTGCAGCCAGTGTGGAGAACCATTGCTCTAAAGGCAGCAGGAGAGAAAGAAGGAGAGAGACAAGATAAGAGGGATCAGAGGGTCCACCCCAACAGAGGGGGGTCAGCATCCCTGCAGCACGAAGAGGGTGAGGGCCTATTTAAAGGAGGAAGAAAGTGCAGCAGTAACAAGGTGGGGCCCCTGTGTGCTGTCAGCCCTTTGACAACAGGAAATGTGGTAACAACCAGAAATGTATGAAAACTCAGGGAAGGCACCTGGCGAGAGAAGACAGACTTGTCCTGGCAAAACCAAGCCAGGACAAGTTGAGCTATTTAAGTTGGGAGATACGAGAGAAGATGAATCTTGGTTGTAAAACCTGGGAGGAGACTGTCTGCTGAAGCTGGAGTAGGAGGTGGGTGTCAACCAAGACACCCCAGAATGAAGCCTACACTAGAAAAAGCGGGCTGTGTACTTCCATTACCAATGGCAATGATTCAACACCTTTGCACATTGATGGTTCCCCTATAGATAGAAACTTTGGCGTCACACTAGAAACAAGAACTTAAAAAAAAAAACAAAAAAAGAGGTAGCGAATAATAGCATGTTCCTGAGTGCCTACTACCTTTGCCTCACATTGCCCTTTAAGAATTTAGTACTGCCTGGACGAGGTTTTGAGTCTTCAAAAGGCAAAATTCTTGGATGTCCCTATAAATTTTTTTTCTGATGCCGGTGCAATACTGCACTCTTTTTCTTATTTGCAGAAATTGGGTCCCCTTGCTCGTAAATGGGCCCTACAGTCTGTAGTACATTCTGCCTAAGTAGCGCTGCCATAAGGACATGCACACTCACATGCCACAAAAGGAAATTTACACATTGACTGAAATACTCAATACTCATTCTACAGCTCCCTAGGAGCGCCATGGGAAGGTCAGCTAAAACCCACTGCCACACAGTTACAGCTGCACCACTGGAATCTGGAAATTAACATGGATGTGAAATTCATGATTAAAAGACTACCAAGGTTAGCTAAATGCCATTAGGCAAATTATATGAGATTATGTAAGATTTTTGAACAATTTGGAACAAGTCTGAAATGTCTTGCTTTGGACGGGTGTCCTCCTTCTAAGTTGTGAGCCCAGTAAACACCCTCTTGTCATTTTCTTTATGTCTATCTTTCTTGAATTCTAAATATCTTTATCTCAAGAGAATTGACTCTAGTGGACTCCCTACCCTGGTTTTTCTCTCTTCCTATAGCTGTTCAGTCTCACTGCCCATAATTTTGTGATGGGTGTGAAGGTTACCAAGAATGAGTCTGGGGCTACCTGGAATGATAGCTACCATTGTTACCTTTGGATTTTTCTTCAAGGACATCTTTTTGACCCCCAAAAGCTATCTTCATCATCCAGAGTCCTGGGCCTGGGGGGGCTGGACTAGATGGACATGGCTATACTCCAGCAGGGAGGTGAAACCACAAACCATAAGAGAATAAGGATCTGGCTGGCGATAACACATCCACACCTGACCTTCATCCCCAAAAACTGAACAGCTAACTTGGCATTTTGTCAAGTCTGATGGGAAGTTCATGATGTGAAAGAAAGACAAGTATACCCATGGCTAAGCTGTATGAAGTGCGTATGTGGCAGAGGAGATTGGGTGGGGAGGTGCTGAAAAGAGGATGGGACAATTATTTGAAATGTAATATCCTGGGATACACTGCGACAGGTTCATAAACCTTTATCCACAATTTTGAAATGCAAAACTCTGTGAAAACAGTTTCTTTGTTACTTTGCTACCAAACGAATTTGTTCCAAACCCTGACCTGAGCTGACAGGACTTTTTCTGTCCAGCTAAATGTGAATATTCATCTACTTTGCTCCAGAAATGACTGTGTTTCCTGAGTCCCATGGGAGTATTACATAACCTACAGTATACAGTCTCCATTCCCTTTCTAAAAGCTGGATTCTAAAAGACATTTAGCCCCAAAGGGTTTGGCTACATACAACTGTTGCTGACCTGCATACAACTCCCAAACAGGTGAGTTCTCCAGATTTAATCCTTCCACCGTTTTCCCACATCGTGAAGGTATTTCCCTGACCTCAGCTTTTCAATGATTTCTACAACATTATTTTAGTAGACAGATTCACAGGGAACAAAACAGGACAAGGCTGAAAAACAGGCATACCACATACGATTTCACATATGCCGCCTTAAACACACGTGCTCATCCTTTCCTTTGTCACATTTTTCACTGTATCCGTCTGGGAGTTCTGATACTGAGTGTACCCAATCCTGTGCCGTAGCATGTGTACGGTATGGGTAATATGAAAAACAGAAACGTGATGCTGATCTTCAAAAAGAAGATATCAAACTACATTTTAACTGTAAAAATTAATATTCCAAATGATATGTCCATAGATTCGCCTTTTAGCAAATGGACACAGAAAGTGAGGCAGAAAAGAGAAAAAGATGGAAAGATTAGTGCTTGCCTGGGGCTGGCAATGAAAACACAGAATGACCACAAACGGGCACAAGGGATCTTTCTGGGGTGATGGAAAAGCCCTAAAACCGAATTGTGATGGTAGTCCCATAGCTCTGCAAGTTTACTACAAATCTGTGAATTGTACACTTAAAAGAGGAGACTTTTATGGCATGTAAGTTATACCGCAATGAAGATGTGAAAAAACTAATATCCTAAATTTCTAAAGTAACACTTTTTATGTCCGCACCTCATCTTTTTTCCTGATGTTTCAAATTAATACCAGTTCAAATAGGGGGAGAAGGGTGCAATAAATTGGACCCATCCCTGATTATGAAGGGAAAAGGAAAAATCTTGCTCCCAAATGACTAATTTTACATCTAGACAGAGAAGATGAGTTCTTCCAGATATTCCCCTATATTTAGCAAATGAAATAGAAATTATTTCTATTTTAACATGCCACACATGCCTCTCTAATTACAGCATGCATCACATCAAACAGTAGTATTTTGTTTACCACTCATCTTGCAAAGATAGTGGAAACTCCTAAGGACGATGCCAGTCTTCACAGTATTTTCAGGACCTAGGAGGTATTCAATATATGATTATATTGAATGCACGGATCTCTTCACCAGAACCATTGAACGCATTTCCATTTGCTTGAACAATATAAAGCAAATTAAAAAGACATTCCTTACTTTCCAGATCAGGGCTTCTCAACCACAGCGCTACTGACATTTTGGCCCTGATAATTCTTCCCTGTGGAGGGCTGTTCTGTGCATTGTAGGACGTGTAACAGCATCCCTGGCCTCTACTCATTCACTAGATGTCATTAGTAGCCCTCACGTCCCTACCCCCTACCCTTGTCCAACAGCTGTGACAACCAAAAATGTCCTGAGACACTGCCACATGTCCTCTGGGTAGCAAAGTCACCCTTCGTGGAGAACCGTAGCTTTAAATAGAAAGAGTATATGACACATCAGATCAAACTGTTGTGTTTGTGTTTCAACAGTGCTTTTCATGTTATCACTTCCTAAAGCTAGCGAGAACATCAAGACAGAAAAAGCATAAACCTAGCAAATGATGTTCCTCTGACCACAGGCCTTGGCCTATAATGGGGAGAAGAAAAGAAGTTCTTTCTACTCTCCTTGCAACTGTGGAGATGCAAAAGATTTGTTCTGATCCAAGGCTGACAGGTTTCAGGATATGCAGAGCTGCGAAAATCCATAAGAGATGGGTCCAAATGTCAAGTGGCCTATGGCTGTAAGACAGTAATAAAAGCAGCATGTTCACTGCCAGCACTGGGCTCTTTATTATGAACTGTATCCAGGAGAACAATTTTGAAAATGCTACTGAATATTTAATAAAAGAAAAGATCTATAATAATTCAGGTCCTGACCAGCTGCTATTAGTAAAGCACTAAGTCAGTTGGAACCTAAAGGTTAAGAACTGTGGTGACAGAAACTATTAAATTAAGTGTAAGTTTAATATTTCAGGGTTTTATTTTTCTCAGCAACCACAGTGTTTAGCAATCCTCTTCAATACACCCTGGCACAAAAATCTGAAAAGCTATTATCCATATTGTCTGCTTTTAATGAGTCTCCGGACTTTTTAGTGTCAATTCTTACTTTGGAAATATTGGGAATTTCATGCTGATGTTAAAAGTTCAAGATGTACATTTTGGGCAAAATGACTGTTATATAATACAGCAAAGAAAAAAATATTCTTAACATTACCTGAATATGCTTACATATTTATCAAGATGTGTAATACTTTACTGCAAAGCGTCATTATTTTTTATTCAGGAAAAGAAAGGAGTACGCGCCTAACCTCAACACTAACAATTTAGGTGCTACAAATGACATCATTGTAGGTTTCAGCCACTTCTGTGTTTATCAGTCTATTGCATATAAGAAAGAGCTACGGTGGACAGTTACCTGTCAATTCCTAACATTTGAAAAGGAAGCATATCTTTTAAAATCACGTTTGTAAAAATATTTATATTTTTCTCTGCATGCCTATTGCTAAACATAAGCAGGTTTAGGACTCTGAAATATTAAGCATATAATTCCTAAATCCACTAAGAGAAAGAACGTACACAATATGCAAAAGCCCTCTATTCAGTCAAGCCATAACTGTACATATAATTATGGTATTCAAATCAGATTACTAATTTAGGCGTGTTCTATCATGTCAAGTATACACTAACATAAGAAAAGTCAGAATAAAACTGAATGGGGGGCTTCCCTGGTGGCGCAGTGGTTGCGAGTCTGCCTGCTAACGCAGGGGACACGGGTTCGAGCCCCGGTCTGGGAGGATCCCACATGCCGCGGAGCAACTAGGCCCGTGAGCCACAACTACTGAGCCTGCGCGTCTGGAGCCTGTGCTCCGCAACAAGAGAGGCCGTGATAGTGAGAGGCCCGCGCACCGCGATGAACAGTGGCCCCCGCTCGCCACAACTAGAGAAAGCCGTTGCACAGAAACGAAGACCCAACACAGCAAAAATAAATAAATAAATGAATAAACTCCAACCCACCCCCCCCCCAAAAAAAAACTGAATGGGAAGAAAAAAGAGGTAAAGAAAATTTAATTACTCTTTTTAGAAAATGAAAACTCCTAGCACATAAGATTAAAATATATACTTACGGAAAGATTAGTGGGAAATGCAGCTTAATTATTCCTGTTGGTGGTGAGTAGTAAATACAGTAGTGTCAAATCGCCCCAACAGGATGCTAACTCTGTGCCCTGGATTATCATATTTGCATTTGGAAACTGGGACACATGAGGCATGAAATGGCCAAATTAACTTTCATTTTACTTCATTTGAATTTCCTCACATATTTTTATAAATATAAGATACAATAAAATCACATATAAGACACAATACTATTTTATATTGTTATTTAAATTCTCATATGCCTATACTGTAATTTCTCAACTACAATGGACTATGCTACTACAGTACGCCATGTGTAATGATAATTACTAAAGCTAAGATAGTTGCCTAACGTTTTTATAAATCGTTAAAAACTTTATAAGCCTATGGTTATTTAAAAAAATCAGCATTAATAACAAAAGATCAACCAACTGAATGTCACAAATGCATAAGCCCTTTTGGATTCAGTTTTTTTCCACTGAAGCTAAAATGTAAAATTGGCACCGTGAAGCTTGAAATTGAGATTTAAAGATAAACACTGGTACCAGCATTTTGCTACTTGCTAGAAATTGCTTTCATCTGGAAATTGCCATTTAGCAAGGCTCATAGATATTTTTTATGAAATAAAAAGATGTAGCATCATAAACTTTTCAAACAGCCATAAAATTCCATGTACATTTCATGATTCTGACACTTCTGTATATTAATAGTTAATATCTGCTTTAACAGTAGCAAAATTAGGTAAATCATAATTTTAGAATGTCAGAAGCCAAAATACAAGTTGTAAAAATAAAATAAGCTCTTTCGATTTATCCTGCATCATTTTACACTGCGTAAGAAAAAGACAAATGCTTTAATACTTTGGCATTAAATAGGGAACATAATAGCTGCTTTGGCAAGATAAAGCAAGCTACATCACTAATGTATTTGGAGAATTCAGGAATGATATTATAAAAGGAAAACCAATACTTTAAACTTAATCTGGCTGATTTATTTCACATACACGCACACATACATGTACACACAAAACGCTTCTCACCTACAACAGCCATTGCAACAACCGAAAAATAAATTTCCTTTGTATCACAGACAGCAAGTCTGACTACAATGATTTTACAGTCTAAAATGTTGAATCCTTTTATAACTTAGATGCTTTTTTAAAGCTTTTAAGATAATGAAAGAAAAAGATGTTCATCTGTGAAAAAAGCTTTCCCCCAGTCTGACTTAATCGCATACATTTGCATGAAGAACCTGTGGCCCACCAAATATAAAGACTGCGGCCAAAGCAGTTTCCACTATTAGTGTTTTGAGCAGACTAATTAAAAATCCCTTAAATATGCCACACCCTAATTTTTCTTTAGTAGCTATTCATGAAGACACAGGCAACATGATGGAGTGGCAAGAAGCCAGAATGTGAAATCAGAACGCCTTATTTGGGGTCCTAGGAGCTCTACCATTCACTAGCTGTGTTATTTCCATGCAGTCATCCTAACCCTGCATCTCAGTTCCCTCATCTCTGCAATGGGAGTAATTCCACCTTTAGGTCAAAATTAAAGGATGAAACAAGTGAGGACTGAAATGCATGATATTAACTAAAACACATGGTAATTATTTCCACCATCCCCCAAATACTCCAGCTTGTCTATAACTTAATGATGCCTGTTTTTATAAGACAAGTGAAAATTACAGGAAACTGTACTTGATGTATCTCAAATAAACCAACGAGCCAAAAGGCTCATTAGTAACTCTAACAAGACTGGTTCACAGGTCCAAACCCTCCACAGATGCTGTGGCCATGATATAAGCTTTGCTTTTGTAAACTGTCAAATAATGTGTCATTATCACCGTCCCTTTCGGTGTGCTCATTCATGAATACAATGAGACATGCCTGTTATGGAGAACCAAGCACTTCATGTGCCAAGAAAGGGATTCTTTCATTCTTCCCACTTTCCCAAGTGGCCCTGTCCTGCTGTCAACGAAGGAGAAAAATGAAAGGAAAAGCAAAACAAGAAACGACAATGCTATCCTATAAGCAGCTTGAGGTTGAGGGTCATGCTTTATTCGTGATTTGATTGACTTCTTTCCTTTACCCCACTCCCCGTCCACATTCCACATAGTAGGTCTTCATACTTATTGACAGGAACTAAAAGCTATATCAGAAAGAGCCACTGTCATCTGTGTAGATGCAAGCGAGGAAACAGTCAGACCTGTCCCTTTGCTCTCTGCCTTTTCTATTTCATTCCTTTTGTCACACGGCTCCCGTTCCCTCTGGCTTCTGCCACTTTGTGTCCAAGCACTTGTCGAAAACTTCCCTCACTTAATCTTACCATCCCATCTCCCTTTCTTCTGCCTGCCACCTTGGCCTTTGTCATTTTTTCATTCTACGCACCCTCCCAGGCAGATCACAACCTCAACAACTTCAAATACACGGAAGACTTGCAAACTTTTATCTCCAGCTCAGCCTCTGTCTTGAATTCCAGAACCGCAGCCTTGTGCAACTGTCAACTGAATCTCAAGCCCTGGGTGCCCCTCTTGTGCCTCGCATCATACGAATCCACCCCTGAATTCGTCACCTTCCCCCGCTGCATACTGCACCATTCTCTGTATTCACTATCACGACCAACGGCACATCTGTCCTTTCAATCACTCAAGCCAGAGCCCTGGGGAGTCATCCATCCCTAAACTCACCATCCCCTCCCTGCTTCTCCTCTCCTTCTCCGATCCCCCCACCTTGATCAGTCTGTTCAGACCTTAAAATCCACACTAGGATTCAGCAGCTTTTTTCCACAACTGCTTTTTTCCACACCACCATCCTCACATCCCAACCATTCTTTACAACACACCCAGAGTGATCCTTCTAAAAGAACGACCTGAATTCATCTGAACCAAATATGGCCCACAAGACCCTTCCCGAAGTGGCTCCAGCCTCTACTTTCCATTTCCAGCTTCACCTACTGCCCCTGATGAGCACCAGTCTTGGGGAAGTACCAGCTATTCCACAGATGTACCACCCTCTTCAGCTCCTTCATTGTGTTCTCCCTGGTCCCTCTGCTCAGAATGATTTTTGCCAGCCCATTCCCACCCTCAGCTGCCTGGTCCCCTCCAACTCACCCTTCCAGACTCAGATCCTGCCCTGCTTAAAGGAAAGTCATCTCTTTGGAGTCAGGCACCCCTGAGAGAGCCCAGCATCTTTTAGGCACTGGTTCCAACTGCTGTTAAGCGTCTTTTCCCTCCCAAGACTGAGATTCTTGAGGAAAGTGAAAGGAATCCTCTTATGTCTGAGGTTTCATCATCCAACACTATGCCTGGTA
Organism: Globicephala melas; assembly: GCF_963455315.2. NCBI lineage: Eukaryota > Metazoa > Chordata > Mammalia > Artiodactyla > Delphinidae > Globicephala > Globicephala melas. The sequence continues at coordinate 24,027,655 of NC_083330.1, forward strand.
TATGGATATATATCTGGTGAATGCATAAATGAGTAAATACCACTCCAACTAAATTTGACTCAAACACTGCCAAGCTTCTAGTGATCGATTATGTGTGAATGAGAGGTTCAGAGCTCTCTGTACAAGGTGCCATGGAAAATATCACAAGGCCACTCCGGTTGCAATTCCCAAGTGCTGAATACAGAAGTTGTGGTGTTCTTGTGTGTAGCCACGTTACAGATCGGCTTTTTTATAGTTTAAGAAAATTTGTCTTGTGTGGTTTTATTGCCTCTGACCTCTAGCATGAGCTGCTTCAACGTTAAAGTTTCCGAGTAGCTTCAGCACGTTCAACCACGTGGGGGTGATGGAGGAAGGAGTTCGGGTGGAGGTGAAAGGCCAGAGTGAGTGGAAGCAACATTAACAGCAATGATTGAGTCACAAATACAGCGAGACCTGAACCCCAAGGACCTATCTGAACACTCTTCATTCCTTACAGAACAAATTCACAGAAAGGCTTCCATATGCAACCTTGGGGCTCCCTGAAGACTGAAATGACAGATGCAGCAACGCTGACGAGTCCCACCTTTCCGTACTTTCAGAAAATCAATTGAAATTGATTACTTACAAATGAATATGAGATATGATAGGTGGGGACTGGGTCCCGTGAAATTGAAGAGGAAAGTACAAGGCTGCTATTGATCAATTAAAACACTTTTTTTAGAAAAACCTGCCTACTCCATAAGGTTCATAGGGTTTCAAGTGCTCTGTAGTTTAAGTAAAGGCCCCCCAATCAGGCCAAACTTCCCTGTCCTCTGCCATAAAATCCACACTTAGAAAATTGAATTTTTCATAAATTTTCAATCACTCACAGGCTTGAAAATTATACAGTCCTATAAAACCAAGAAGGGGGAGTGGGTGAGACATTAACATAATATACCGAAATATTATAACAACGACAACAACAAAAATAATAACTCAAAACCCAAAGGATATGAAGAACTTCTTTTAATGGGTTTTTAAATTGTTTTATTTTGGAAAAGTGTTTCTTACAAAAGGGCAGCTGCATAATACAGAGACCTCTACAACAAACGTTGGCTCCAGTGTGAAATCAGGAAAAAAATAGAGGAGGTGGGGCTCAGGGAAATGGTTTTGAAAATATTACATGTTGGTTTTAAATTCTGCCCTTTCCCTCTGCATTTAGAGTGGAGTTAGACTAGGATGCAGACACAGAAGATGTGACACAATTTTCCTTTTCTGAGACAACACGCTTGCACTTCGCTTGTGAGACATACTTGTTCATTTACTTTTAAAACCATCAAGTTCATCGTGAACAACACGTGACACTGCTGTAGTCATACTCACTGCTGATTAAATCATTTTTGATTTAATATTTTAGAAATCACCTAAGAAAATCTCAGGTTGCTACACTTCTCTCTTCGATGAGAATGACGCAAGTATGTGACATCAAACACAAGGTTTGCACGCCTCTCCACTGTGTCCCACGATCAGTGGAAGGCTTCATGCTTCCTATTTCACGATGCTAACATGGGGGTTTCTTTTCTGAGCTCATTGCATGAACTAAGCTTTAAGCTCTTCCTCAATAAAGATCTGGAAGACGGTGGGCACGGACCTTTCCACCATCCCTTTAGCTCTATCCTAGGGTCACTGTGGGGAGAACATGAGATAGCATAGGATTATTTTGAGACGCACAATAGAGGATATCTCTGTGACACAGCTGAACCATAAGAAGGCCCACACATTGGATGCAGTAGAATGCTGGGCCTCATCAGACTCCTGGCCTCCACTCTTCGCTCAAAAACACACTAGTGTTATCTTGGACAAGTGCTCTGACCTTTCTAGGCCTCAGTTTCCCCTTGTGCAATAAAGGATAACAAAGTAACCACACAAGGTCACTGATTAAAGTAAATATTGTATGTACAGTTCTTAGCATGGCAGCCAGCCCACGGTAAGGGCTCTGTGTTAGCTATTCATTCCATCCAGTAAGGATGTGGCAGATAAATCATACTCGGAGCTGTCTTTCCCCACACCCAGCCCTCGCCCTCAAATTCAGCAACGTCCCAGCCTTGCGGGACTGTCTCTGCCATGTTGCACACGAGCAACTTGCTTGTAGAACCAAGACTTAGTATAACCTCCAACAAGTTTCTCCCGGATGTATGAGGCAAGAGCTCTAGAAATACAATCAGCCCCAGACTCCCCAAGCCCAAAGGGAAGATAATTCAAAACAGTAGAGGGGCTTCCCCGGTGGTGCAGTGGTTGAGAGTCCGCCTGCCGATGCAGGGGACACGGGTTCGTGCCCCGGTCCGGGAAGATCCCACATGCCGCGGAGCGGCTGGGCCCGTGAGCCATGGCCGCTGAGCCTGCACGTCCGGAGCCTGTGCTCGGCAACGGGAGAGGCCACAACAGTGAGAGGCCCGCGAACCGCAAAAACAACAACAACAACAAAAAAAAACTGTAGAGATGACTGGGGAGACTAAATGGTCTTCATTCACTTTATCCATATTAAAATTAGCTTGCATTTCTTGTATGTCTTCTGACAGCAAGGATAGCTAGATGTCAGAGGCAAGTTATTTGGCGATTTAGAGGTAAGCCAATAAATAGTTAACGTAGACAAAAAAATAAAACTGAACTATGTAAATTGTAAAGAATGAGTTAAAAGTAAATTATGGACCCAGGTCGAGTCACAAAAGTGATTGAGGAAGATTTTTACTACAGAATGCCCCAGAGCAGAGGAGCATTTGAAATGTAAGTAAAAGCATTTGAAAGAGTAAAAAGGAATATTTGTACTCTGACAAGGAGAGCTAAAACCGCAGAAAGACTCAGTTGATGGCAAGGACTCTATCTGGCACCCTCCTGGAAGCTCACACCCAGAGACTTTTGATTTGATTTTTTTTTTAATTGAGATGTAACTGACATATAACACTATTCATTTCAGGTGTACAACATAATGAATCAACCTTTGTATATATTGCAAAATGATCACCATGATGAGTAGCTAACATCTGTCACCTCACATAGTTACAATTTTTTTTTCTAGTGATGAGAACTTTTAAGATCTACTCTCTTAGCAACTTTCAAATATGCAATCCAGTATTATTAACTATAATCAACATGTTGTACAGAGAGCTTTGACTTAAAAAAAAGCCCAATTAGAACATCTGTATTGAAGTACCTTACAGTGGTAGGATACCAGGTTTCTTTAAATATTAAATCAGTCTGTAAGCTGTCTGTGGCATATGTGCCCTTTACAGAAATTAGATTTTTTATATCTAGAAAGCAGAGTAAATATTTACCAAGGGCCAGAATACTATGTAGATCTGGATGATAATCTAAGAAAGCCACAGGAAAAAAGCCTTTCAATCGTTCCCAACTTTCGGAAGTCAAGTGAAAAGTTTGACAGACTGGACCAGACTTTTAACAAAGTAGAGTCCATGGGGGGTTGGTTCCAGGACCCGTGAGGATACCAGAATCAGTGGATACTCAAGTTCCTCATACAAAACAGCATTATATTTGCATAGAACCTTAAAGTACATTCTCCCACAGACTTTAAATCATCTCTAGACTACTTATAATACCTCATACAGTGTAAATGCCATGTAAACAGTAAATATGTAAATGCTACAATATGTAAATAGCTGCTGGAGCAAAGCAAATCAAATTTTGCTTTTTGGAACTTTCTGGAATTAAAAAATATATATTTTTTAAACCCGAGGTTAGTTGAATCCACAGATGTGGAACCCGAGGATATGGAAGGCGAAACTGGACTGCTCACACAAGACCCCTAAAACTGCTTCCCACCACACTGGTACTAAGGCCCAGAGGAAGCATGCTTATTTAATATGAAATGTAAATTATTTCCATTTCTGAACATACAGTACACTGTGTTGCAAAGTGCAGGGCCTCTCTGCCCCAGGGGTGCTCTCCAGCTGGGACTGAATTCATGCTCACAGATGATGCTGATTGTGGATCGATGGATGACCTGCTTGCGGTGGTTCACTAGGCTATGTGGATCCTGCAGCTACATCTGCAGGCGGAAACAAACCCAGGAGTGCTGTCCTCCAGCGGGAACTGTGGGAAGGGTAACATACCATTTTTTTTTCTCGATTCTCTGAGTATGTGAATAGGGAAGTGAAAAGCAATGGAATCCACTTCAAACCGAAGGAGAAAACTCATTTCACCTGCTGGCATCTCTACCATGTGCTAATGTAGGCAAGCTTTTAAACAATAATTATGATAATAATAATAGCTCCCAGTCATGGAGAACTATCTTGTGAGTTAAGCACTTTGCATACTTTACTGTTTAAAGTAAATTTCCTCATCTGTAAATTAAAGATAATAACGCACCCATTTTATTATGTTATTATGAGGATTCAAGGAGAAGAGATGGAAAAGGCAGTTTGCAAATCGAGGCGGCAGGGCCAAAAAGGACAGGGTTTGAAAGAGACAGACATGGGTTAAAATCCTAACTGCGATTTCTACTATTTGATCTTGTTGAGTTCCAGTTTCCTTTTCTCCAAAGTGGAGATGAAGCTACCCACCTTGGAGAGGAATTGAAAGAGACATTAGGTCAAACACCAGCTGGTGTCTGCATTACCAGGAGGTTCATACCCTCTCTCCTATTATACATGTGAACTGCTTCTGTTAACCTCCATCAGCAGCCATTCAATGTCCACAGAATCCAAAGATGCATTTCCTTTCCTAACAATAATTTTACTCAGTTTAATAAGCCAGACACTGGTTCAGTAGCTTTACATCTATGAACTCACTTAATCCTCACCACAATCCAGAGAGACAGGTAACTGTTATCCCCATTTTACAGACAAAGACACTGAGGCACAGAGTTTAGGTAACTTGCCCAGATTCAAACAGATGGTACCCAAGCTGCCAGCATGGCTCCCTAGTCTGTCCTCCTAACCATGATGTGACAGTGCATCATGTTAGGAGGGGGTCAACCTGTTTGTGCTTCCATGCTCAGATGTAATCTCTTCTAGAGATGAGCAATGGCTGCTCTCACCAAGTACAAAGTGTTGACTAGCTTTTCAACTTTTGAAATTACATTTTGTGTATTTTCTTAGAATTGCTTAAAAAAAACTATGATATGTTTTTAAATGAGGTGCCTATAACTAGTTCATCTTGTTCCATGTGCTAGAATGCTATAAATAAATGTGCTTCTTTTTCTAAAGAGTACCTAAATAAATCCTACATCAAAACACAACCCTGAGTTTTGGTTTAAACGTCTACTACAAGTCCACATTAAAAAAGATATATTAGGGCAGTCAATGTTATCTGTTTTATTAAACTAATGACTTCTATACCAAGAAATTGGAATATTCTCCTTATTTCTAATATTCACTGTCTTAACAGTCATAGCAGTACTGTATGGTATTTCAAAGTACTCCTTTTACAAATTGAATCAACTCAAATATTAAACATCAATGATGATAATCTATTGCTCTGCTTAAAAGGAATCTCTAGGGCACAGACGAGAGAAAGGTTAAAGAATTCTAGAATTCTATCCTTCAAAGTAGGGCAGGGCAGCTACCTATAAATCATGCTCTTTGTTTATTAAGATAATTAAGCCTATCAGTACACTTAACTTTCAGACTCAACAATTGTCTGGCATGAACCATTTCCACTTTTTCTAAAACAAAGGGGATGTGTTCAAAGAGGTCCTCTGCAAGCTCTCTGTACAATGCATGCTATTTTAAAACATGATTTATTTGTCTAATTCCTGGAGCTGCCTTGAAAAATATACTGGGGTTTTCCTTGCACATTCCCTATTAGGAGAAGACACTCCAATTTGAAGAGTGCACTCTGTTTCATACTGCAGAGCGCTATATCATGTCAACATTTTCATTAAATACGTTCAAGCTAGACCTTAAACAAATGGAATGGAGAGCCACAGCTGCAGCCACTGCAGAGACAGTTATCCTGCCGGGAGGCTTACATAAGAGGTGGAGGACAGTAAGGGTGAAACCCAAGTGTCATCATCTGAACACTATTGCTTTGAGACTTGCTCACATTCTTAAAGTGTATGAAATCATACACGCTGAGCGGGTTTCTCATTTTATTTGCCTTATAGCACAGAACTCTAGGTTGACATATAAGTTGTCTTTCCCTAAAGGACTGGTCTCCAATTACAACTTCTGCCCAGGGGAAGAGAAAAGAGGGATGCGCGGGAAGCCTGGAGGCCTGAGAGGGAATGACTTAGCCCCCATCCCCAAAGATCTATCGCATCCAGGAATATTACTAGAGTCATTTCCTTGAGGACTTGCGATGGAGGTGACAGGACCCCCCTAACACCCCCCAGTCCCCCCCCCGCGCGCGCGCACACACACATACACACACACACGCGCACACACACACAGTCAAAGGGCTTGGAATGTGCAATCAGCAGCAGGCAAAATGCCTTCAGAGCACCTGTCCTCTCACAGCATTTCCGTCTGGCACGTTCAGCAGAGGCTGGAGCCAGTTCTCCCGGGACTGCTTCCTCTCCCCGCGTGCCCTGTCCGCGGCTTCGCACCCTCAACTCCCCAAGCTGGAGCCCTGCTAACAAGAGGTGCCATCCCCAGCTTCCCACGACGTGAAGATAACAAAAACGAACCTCCCCTTCCCGTGGCGCCCTCCAACTTCAAAAACTACAGTCAACTTACTGGGACGCAGACGACAGGGAGCCTTCGGGGGGGACCGCACTCCCGCTGCGCACAGAGCGCCGCGGCCCCGCACTGCCCGGGCGGCGGCGGGTGCGGGGCGAGGTGCTGCCGCTCTGCACCAGCCGCCTTGGCTCCGCGGTGACAAGCGCGGCGGCGGCGGCGACGACAGAGGTTGCACCCGGCCGCGCGGTCCCGAGCGCTGCAGCTGCCGCCCGCCCCGGAGTGCGGCGCTTCGAGCCTCTGGTGCGTGTCTCCGGCTCCGAGGGAATCGGGGCTCAACAAGGAAGGCGGCCAGGGAAAAGCCGAGGCGCTGTAGCGGGGAGAGCTGCCAGCCCGCTCCCAGGCGGTCGATCACATCGCAGGCGCGCCGACAAGCGAGCGGGAAGGCAGGCACGCGCCGCACTCGGCACTCGCCGCCGCGCCGCGGAGAATGACAACCGCCGAGGCAGTGCAGCCGTGCGGGGCGCGGGACACGAGTGCGCATGAGCTCGGCCCTCTGCGGCACGTCACGGGGGTGGGCGGGGCGGGGAGGGGGCGAGGCGGGCGGGGCCGGGTCGGGGCGCGGGGCGGACCCGGGTGCGATGCCCCGCTCCTTCGTGGGAAGGTACCGGAAGTCTCCCGCCTGGGGTTCGGTGAACCTTAAGCTGTGTGGTTGAACTTGTTTGTCTCCAGAGTCCATTGTCTCTGAAAAATCACTGTTTAATCTAAGCGATCCATAGGGCCCCTGGCAAGCCTACAAAAGCCAATTTAACTCAGGTTATAGTTTAACCTTAAAAAGCTGGGATTTAGGGGACGATGTACCTTGGCTGTACATTAAAGTAACTTACGGAACTAGTAAGAGCCTTTTTGCCCTGTCCGCACCCCAGAATCCAGAATAGTAAGTACATGAGAATCTCTAGATGGGGCCCAGGTATCATTAGGTTGTAAAGCTTCCCAGGTGACACCAAGGTACAGTAGAGCTTCTCAAAGGTGTGACAGAATCTTCTAGGGATTTTGTCAAAATGCTGGTTCTGATTCAGTAGGTTTGGGCACTACGGGGCGATTCTTCATTTCTAACAAGCTCTCAGATGATGTCAGTGCTGCAGGTCCAGACCAACCTATCTTGGCTACTGGAAGTGTGGTCTAGAGTCCGGAGGAGAGCTTCTGGTCTGCGTGAGAATCACCCGAGTAGCTTTCTGAAAATGCAGAGCATATTCACGGGCCCTATCTACAGTGGTTATGGTTCAGCGACTGGGCAAAGGTGGGTCTCTGGAATTCCATTCCTAAGGCGCACTCTCGATGAGTCTGATATAGGTGTTGTTTGAACCAAACTTCAGGATATTAGACCAGCAGCTAGGAGTTGGGAATAGACCTTTGCAGTGAGACGCACCAAGCCGGGTATTGAACTCAAGACATCTGACTGCAAGTCCAACTCCAATTGGTGCTTTATCTCACTAGTCCAAATTTTCTACAATTATTATGCATTACTTTACTTAGTAGGAAATATATATAAATCATGTTAAACACACACACAACACACACACTGTATTCCTTACACGTATCATTAAAGGAGGCTTAAATCTGGCCTGGGAAGAAGGCTGATCAGGAGGGGAGGTATGGGAGTAGGGAGCAAAGTGATGGAGTAAGAGATGTTAGATGGCCTGTTCCATAGTGCATTGCAGAGGGAAGGCTGTGTAGCAGGAAACAAATCTAGGTTCTGGAAAGGTGCCTTGGAGAAGAAGATCCAGGGACTGGACGTGGTCTCCTGTCTGGCAGCACAGGGTGAACCTCAGGTATTCCAGAACTTATTAATTTATGGTACGTCATTTATATTATCTCACTGAAATCTCACAATGGTCTCGTAAATTGGATAAAAGAGATTTATGCTCATTTTACAGATTTTAAAATGTTGACTTGCTCAAACAGTGGGACTTGAATGAGAGTACAGATCTGAGTGTTAGACACAGCTTCTATAATTCTAAGGAAAACGATTCAGATCTTACAAGAAAAATGCCTTCTGTTTATTATGCACATCCTTTAAAGGCTGTGCCTAAGTTTTGGGTTAGAAAAGCTTTCATTTTTGGAGGGAAAAAATCCATTTTGCATCTTCACAGCAGTTTTGCAGCTCCACAAATTGGGATACATTACAGTTACACAGGGCAGGCTTCACTGAGAGGTTCAAAGAGCGACACTCACATTTTCTGGTGACAAGTGTGATTACCATCCTCATTTTATCCAGGCCCAAAGAAGCTAAGTGATTTAGGCAAAATCCAGGCAAGAGCCAGTCTCAGGCCTCTGTCCTTCTCCTCTGCTCTCCTGTCACCAAATAACGTCCTGAAGATTGTTTTACATTTCCAAATTTTTACTGATTTGCCATCAGTAAATTAGAATCCAAAGGTATTCCAAAGTCACTCCTTGATATAGAACCGTAAGTGTCAGGAACAATTCTTGTGCTTGCGGTAAATACTCTGGACTATATTCCCAATGTGAATAAAGTTTTGGAAGAAAGTGTGTGATGTTTATATGCAGTCTCCCAATCCAGAGGTTTGCTTTGGAATGCTATACTGTAAACTATGTCCGACCCACCTTTGTCTTTACCTCCAGTATAACTCTTCCATTAGAGCTATTCCTCTGTGTGATTATGAAAAAATTAATAAATGAATGCCTAATTAAAAGAGAATTCTCTATAAATGAGGGAGATGGTTGTGGAAATTTGTTAGTTCAGTTTTTAATAAGAAAATATTTTAAATTACAAAAAACACAAAGTTAGCATAACAATCATGTTGGGACTTTTAGGAGAGGTGTCCAAAGTTGTCATCCTGTTTTCTTAGGTGTTACAAACTCCAATCAAAATATTTATCTGTATAGTGTATGAATTCACTTGAATATTGACTTTAAGAGAGCCAAGATTTAATTTTATAAAAAGTTAATTAGTATAACCCAGCGCCACTGTATTTTGAGTTACTATCATTGGCATTAAACACAGGAAATATGTAATTGCCTTAATATTGACTGTATTAATATTGATCGTATCTGATCTATAATTTGTTTCTGATTAGCTGCTGTTGTTGTCTGGCAGGGATAACAGCCAGAGCTGCTCTGAGCTATGTATTCCTTAATGGGTCAGCAAAGTCTGCTCTTTGGCTGAGAATTTCTTCATTCAATGCCTCTAAAAGTCCCCATAGTGAGGATTTCAATTATACAGATGCTAGCGACTCCATTGAACCTATTCTCTGCTCATTCAAGAAACTGTACCTAGAATAGATTTTGATTACACTCTTTCTGCTGAGAATCATGGGCTTATCACTGAGCTGAGAGGTTTTGGCCCCCAAATTCTCTGTATTTGTTAATTACATTTCTTCATCTGTTTCACTCAAAGAGATTCTTGGACATGAAGATCTTCCACCCTCTGCCTAATTCATAGTGATAGTTCAGGCCAGAGAACTGTGGGGAGCCCAGGGGACTGGCAAAGCTGAGACAGAAGTGGGCACATAGAGTTAGATTTCACCAGGGAAAACTGAGGTTGCCATAAAAATGAACACGAGTTGTTCTTGATTTTTTGGACATGGTTTATTACCAGGTTTGCCTTGTTTGAGCACATGCAGCTGCTAGTAACTTCACTGGAAACCAAAACTGAATCCCTGGTGGGATGTAGGGATCGGGGAGGTGGGAGTGGAGATAGGTAGGTTAGCATTCTGTCTTTCTTATCCTGGGCAACTTTTGAAAACTATTGAAAAGCCCAATTCCTCTTTCCCTGACACAGGAAAGTTAAGAAGCACCTGAATTTCAAATGCTTACTTCTCAACTGTTTGTTCTAAAGAGTTTGTTTAGAACTTAGGACAGCCTGATCTGGATTTTTCAGGCTAACTCCATAATGTTTTTTAAACCTACAAATAAATTAATATGGTGTTTACTGCAACACCAAGCTTGAAAGGAGATAGGTGCTGGATGAGAATTCTGGCTCAATGGTAAGAGAGGGGTCTGGGGCAGGGGAGAATGGAATTTAGGGACCAAAGAGGAAGACTGCCTATGGTGTTGGTGGCTGAGAAGCAGAGGCTGACAAAGACTGTTTATCAGTAGCCTCTGAGATGAACTTTGGAGAAGTATGAGCCTGTGACCAAGGAGAGAAATAGCAGTTGAAACTGTACCTGCAGCTCAGCACTTGCATTTCCTTAAAGTGTTAAGGGTGCCACGTTTGACTTAATCTATAGGAATGAATGATCAGAAATTACTAAATAGGCTATAAATCCCTTATAAATAGATACATGTTTAAAGAACTACTGCAGAAATGTACATTCAATTTTAATCTCTAAGAATTACCTACCCCTCCCTCCCAAGCAAGTTGTCCACTAATAGAAGGAGAAGGCGGCCAGTTGAGCGACCATGTGCACAGTTGGAACCACACAGAAGCTCTGGCTTCCAGAATCCCCATCTGTCAGCTGTAATCACATGGCTACCATCTTTGATTACCTAACATGGAATAACAATAGTTTTAAGCACATAGTAGGTTCCTAATAATGCCAGATATAGGGTTAGCTTTTTTTTTTTCTCCTAGAGTTAAAGGCTGTAGCTAGATGTCTCCTAATGCCCATTTTATCATTTTAATGTAAGCAGTGATTACCCATAGTTTGTAAGGGAGTGCTTTCCCTTTTTGACAGAAGACTTAAGAATGACTTTAGGCCTCCTCTGAGAACAGGGAAACCATGAAGAAAAGGCTTTCAGGGGAGATCAAGACAAAGCCTGCTAATGTTACTCTCTGGCCTCATAGTGTACTGCAAAGGAAAAAGCAGGGCTTAGGACTTGACACTTCCAGATCTTTCTATTGGGAGAAAGAAATTATGATGGGAAAGAGACAGTACTTACAAAAGTGAGAACAGAGAGTGTCTTAAGGAAATGTCTTTACATTACAGATTAAAGAAGGGATACCCATCATCCTTTGTCATCCTGACCTTACCTATTCCTTAAATTTCTATCCTGACATTGCTGCTCAAGATTCGTGGCTGTAAAAGTGATGCGAGGATGTGTTACTCATCATGTTGACCGAGATTCCTTAGGTTCACTTTTTCCCTCTTCTGCCTTTATCACTTCCATAGAATACAATTCTCACAAGCTCAAGTTTGAAGTAAGCATCAGAGAAAACCATGTGTTTCATTATCAGCCAACAAACAAAAATTCAAGATTGAAAAAGGAAGGTGTATACAGTTATGGAGAGTTTTACTTCCAGGAGGGGCTAGTTGCTCGCTCTCCAAAGTCAGAAAGATATGAAAAGCTTTCAGGGGCTAAAGCATTGCTGTCATTTCTTTCTCCATTCCTACCCTCTCAACGTTTTTTCAGCAAATAGACTTTTCTGCTCTCAGTCCTGTACCCTCCCTGGAGTGGATCCTTATCTCGTTATGGAGGCACAGAAGATGACAGGGAGGGAAATTCAGTATACTGTGGCTTTTTCTTTGAACCAGAAGCCCCTTTAGGACTGGAGGAATATGCACTGTTTGTTTGACTTTCTTCCTCAGTCTGTCTAAGGTTACTTATCCGGAAAATGTGGATATCAAAAGTAGCTCTTATTATTCTCTGAGTCAGCTCTTTACTTATTCCTACTTCCCCAAGAAGAAGGATCATTTAGTTTCTGCTGAACTCTTTTCCCTTCCTTACTTCCAAAGAGAACACCTTCTAGAGAGGGATGCTAGGGAGGACTAGGGAGAATGAGGGCTCCCCGAAGTTTCCGTAGTGATCAACCCTACTATTCTGAACAGGCAACAAAACTCCTGGAATTTGAGATGTTGCTTGTGTGGTTGGTCACACTCTCAGTGGAGACTCAAACATTGGTTGGCGGATGAAAAAAAGTACAAGCATGTAGCCTGAAGGAAAGGCAGACCTTGGAGATTTCACAGCAATTCACATAGAAGAATTCCCAGAGGCAAAAGCCATAAAATAAACCATCACTCCAAGAGGTCTTGTAAAAACAGCAGTTGGTTTTAGAAATACTTAATCCCAAATTCCACCAAAGTGCACATGGTATTTCCTGTTTCTGGAGACCGCAGAAGAAAATTAAGCCCTGTTTGAAAGAAAGCAAGCAGAGCCAGATGTTGGTGTTGGTAATGATCTGCAGAGCCTAACACTCATGTGGCAGCAGTTGGGGGAAATGTACGACAGCTGTCTGAAGCCGTGAGAGCTTAATTTCTCTTGGCTAGAAAAGAAACAAAGTGTAGAAGCTGTTTTGTTTATAAATACAATGGACAGCTGAGCCCAAGAGACATTATTTTGGTTTGTAGAGCCAGTAACAGCAATTTTACATATTATTTATATTCCTTTGACATACTTTGTCCAAATCACTTATTCAAGAATATTCAGTATCCAACCAACTATAATGCCATTCTACAGTGATTTTTTTTCCAGAGAATACTAGACTATTAGATTTTAAAACCAATTATAGGCAATTTGATAGTAGTTTGCTTTGTCTATATTAGTAGTTAGAATTTGGTTCTGAAAATACATGATTGGGCTTCTTGATAAAAAGAGCCTTGGGTATGTATATAGGAGTGATTACAGTCTACTTTATCCTTTGCTGTACCCCACCTTGATTCTTCTGCTTTGGTCAAACTGGTTTGCTCTTCATTGCTTCACATCCTTTGTACTTTCTTGCTTTAGTGTTTCACTGTTTTGTTTTGTTTTGATTTTTATTCCCTGTGTTATTTAATTATATTCAATTGACTTTTATGCTGATAACATTTTCCCACTTTAACAATTTATTTATTTATTTATTTCCCCTCTTTTAAAAAATTGAAGTATAATTGACCTAGAACACTATGTTAATTCCAGGTACATAACATAATGATTCAATATTTCTATACATTACAAAATAATCACCAGGATATGTCTAGTTACCATCTGTCACCATACAAAGTTGTTACAATACTATTGACTATATTCCCCATGCTCAACATTTTATCCCCATGACTCATTTATTTGTAACTGGCTGTTTGTACCTCTTAATCTCCCTCACCTATTTCACTTATCCCCCCACCCCTACTCCTCTGGTGACCACCTGTTTTTTCTCTGTATCTGTGAGTTCATTTCTGTTTTGTTATGTTTATTCATTTGTTTTGATTTTTAGATTCCACATATAAGTGAAATAATATGGTATTTGTCTTTCTCTATGTGATTTATTTCACTTAGCATAATACCCTCTAGGTCCATTCATGTTGTTGCAAATGGCAAGATTTCATTCTTCTCTATGGCTAATATTTTATTGTATGTGTGTGTGTGTGTGTATATATATATATATATATATATATATATATATATCTCACATCTTTTGCATTCATCTATCAATGGACATTTAGTTTGCTTCCTTATCTCAGCTGTTGTAAATAGTGCTGCAATGAACAAAGGGATGCATATATCTTTTTGAATGAATGTTTTTTTTTTCTTTGGAGAAACACTCAGAAGTGGAATTGCTGGATCATATGATAATTCTATTCTTTATTTTTTCTGGAACCTCCATATTGTTTTCCATAGTGGTCATACCAATTTGCATTCCCACAAACAGTGCACAAAGATTCCCTTTTCTCTACATCCTTGCCAACACTTTTTATTTGTTGTCCTTTTAATAATTGTCTATTCATGTCCTCTGCTCATTTTTTAATCAGCTTTTTTTTAATGTTGATTAGTATGGGTTCTTTGTTTATTTTGAATATTAACCCCTTAACAGATATGTCATTTGCAAATTTCTCTCCTATTCATTAGGCTGCCTTTTTGTTTTGTTGAGAGTTTCCTTTGCTGTGCAAAAGCTTTTTACTTTGATATAGTTCCATTTGTTTATTTTTACTTTTGTTTCCCTTGCCTGAGGAGACATATCCAAAAAAATATTGCTAAGACCAATGTCGATAGCGTACTGCCTATGTTTTTTTCTAGGTATTTTATGAGTTCAGGTCTTACATTTAAATCTTTAATCCATTTTGAGTTTATTTTTCCATATGGTATGAGAAAGGAGTCCAGTTTGATTCTTTTGCATGTAACTGCCCAGTTTTCCCAGTATTATTATTGAAAAGTCAGTCTCTTCCCCGTTGTATATTCTTACCTCCTTTATCGTAGATGAATTGTCCACAGAGTGTGGGTTCATTTCTGGGCTCTCTATCCTGTTCTATTGAACTATGTATCTGTTTTTGTACCAGTACCATATTGTTTTGACTACTGTAACTTTGTAGTATGATTTGAAATCAGGGAGCTTGATACCTCTAGCTGTGTTCTTCTTTCTCAAGATCGCCTTGGCTATTTGAAGTCTTTTGAGTTTCCACACAAATTTTAGAATTATTTGTTCTTGTTCTATGAGAAATGCCACTAGTTTTTAAATAAGGATTGCATTGAATCTGTAGATTGCCTTGGGAAGTATGACATTTTAACTATTAATTCTTTCAATCCATGAGCATGGTATATCTTTCCATTTGTTGTCTTGTCTTCAACTTCTTCTTTCATCAATGTCTTGTAATTTCTGAGTACAGGTCTTTTATTTCCTTGGTTAGATTTATTCCTAGGTATTTTATTCTTTTGGATGCAGTTGTAAATGGGATTGTTTTCTTAATTTCTCTTTTTGATAGTCATTAGTGTATGGAAATGCAACAGATTTCTGTAGATTACTTTTTTATCCTGCAACTTTACTGAATTCATTTATTCTAATAGTTTTTTGGTGGTGTCTTTAGGATTTTCTTTATATAATATCATGTCATCTGAAAATAGTGACGGTTTTATTGTTCCTTTCCAGTATGGACTCTTTTTATTTCTTTTTCTTGTCTGATTGCTGTTGAATAAAAGTGGCAAGAGTGGGCATACTTGTCTTGTTCCTGATCTTAGAGGAAATGCTTTCAGCTTTTCACCATTGAGTATAATGTTGGCTGTGGGTTTGTCATATATGGCCTTTATTATGTAGAGGTATATTCCCTCAATACCCACTTGGTTGAAAGTTTTTATCATAAATGAATGTTGAATTTTATCCAAAGCTTTTTCTGCACTTATTGAGAGGATCATATGATTTTTTTTCTTCAGTTTGTTAATGGATATACCACATTGATTAATTAGCAGGAATTGAGCCCTCCTTGTATCCCTGGGATAAGTCCCACTTAATCATGATGTATGATCCTTTTAAGGTATTCTTGAATTTGGTTTGCTAATATCTTGTTGAGGGTTTTAGCCTCTATGTCCATCTGTGATATTGTCCTGTAATTTTCCTTGTTTTTTTGTGGTATCTTAACTAGCTTTGGTACCAAGGTGACACTGGCCTCAGAATAAGTTCAAGAGTGTTCTTTCCTCTGCAATGTTTTGGAATGGTTTGAGAAGGATAGTATTAGCTCCTTAAATGTTTGGTGGAATTCACCTTTGAAGCCATCTGGTCCTGGACTTTTGTTTTTTGGGATTTTAAAAAAATTATTGATTCAGTTTAATCAGTCTCTTTATATTTTCTATTTTTTCTGATTCAGTCTTAGGAAATTGTACATTTTAAGAATTTATCCATTTCTTTATCCATTTCTTCAAAAGTTGCCCATTTTATTGGCATACACTTGTTTATAGTAATCTCTTATGATCCTTTGTATTTCTGTGGTGTTGGTTGTAACTTCTCTTTCATTTCTGATTTTACTTATTTGAGCCTTCTCTCTTTTTTTCTTGGTGAGTCTGGCTAAAGGTTTATCAATTTTGTTTATCTTTTCAAAGAACCAGCTCTTAATATCCTTAATCTTTTCTACTACTTAAAAAAAAGTCTCTATTTCATTGTTTCTGCTCTGATTTTTATGGTTTCTTTGCTTCTACTAAGTTTGAGTTTTGTTTGTTCTTCTTTTTCTAGTTCCTTTAGGTGTAAGGTCAGGTTGTTTTTGAGATTTTCTTCTTTCCTGAGGTAGGTTTTTATTACTATAAACTTCCCTCTTAGAACAGCTTTTGCTGTTTACCATGGATTTTGAGTCATTGTGTTTCCATTTTCGTTTGTCTCCATGTATTTTAAAAATTTCTCTTTGATTCCTTCAGTGACTCATTGGTTATTTACCAGCATAATGCTTAACCTCCACGTGTTTTTTGAGGTTTTTTTTTTTTTTACTTTATTTCTTCACTGTTGTTTTTTACTCAAGTCCTCCTTTCCCACTTCTGTCCTTCAAATACCAGCCATACTTTAATGCCTAATGCATATCTCGCCATGTCCATGCAGTTGCCCTTGATCATCGTAGCTCTCCTGCTGGACAGATCTCTACTCCTGTTGGGAAACTATAACACCTACTGTCTATATCATCCACGTGGCACTTATCCCAAACTGTTCCTGTTTCCTAGCACAGACCTTCAAAAACCCCTGGAGTTTCTTGGGTGGTAAAAGTGTCTTATGATATACATAATGAACTTCTTTGGACCATACCTGAGTTTATGCTACTGAGATATGGAGGAAAACCAGTCATATGCTTAGAAGGTTGGAAATTTCAGCCCCACTACCTGACCCTGGGGAGAGGAGAGGAGCTGGAGATTGAGTTCAATTAAATGGCCAACGATTTATTCAGGCACCCTTATGCAATGAAACCTCAATAAAAAAAACTCAAGACACTGAGGCTTGGGGAGCTTCCTGGTTGATGAACATATCAACGACTCAGAGGGTTATGCAGTCTGACTCCACACAGACAGAAGATCCTACATGCCACAGTCTTCCATACCTTGCCCTATGTACTTCCTCATCCGGCTGTTCTGTCCTATATTACACTTAGTTTGGGTTTCAACCCAAATACAATGAGAATAATCTGGGAACCTTAAAAAGAAGATAATAAACTGGTAATCTTAAATATAATATTTTCCTAAGTTCTATGGGTCATTCTAGTCAATTATGAATCTGAAGGAGCATTGTAGGAACCTCTGAATTTGTAGCCAAGTCAGATAGAAGTGTGGGTAGCCTGGAGACCCCACTTGCAGCTGGCATCTGATGCAACGGAAGTCTGTTAGGGACCTTGCACTTTAGCTTGTGGTATCTGATGCTAACTCCAGTTAGTATTAGAATTGAATTGAATTGTAGGACTACCAGTTGGTTTTAGGGAATTGGCATCAGAACACAAAATTACACTCTGTGATTAAAAAGACACACAATGTTTTTGTGTTGTCTTATTTATAGTGTTGATTAATATAGAGCAGAAATGACATCACCATCTCCAGATGAAGAAGAGAGCAATTATATCAGGAGATTATGTCTATATCAATCAGCTCAATTTGATTGGTGGTCGGTGAAGTAATCAACACATTTTAGCATGTGCATCCCATCTCTCCAGCTGGACTGTATGCTTGTGGAAGTCAAGCCCACATTTCCTATGTCTTTATATTTCAAACCATGCCTTGTGAATTGTCTTAAAAAATCCTAAGTACTAATGACATGCTTTATGGTTGATAGGATGATGTACAAATAAGTACTTATTAATTATAATACTCATCTTTCATTTCATGCCTATTTAACAGTCTTGTCTCTATGGACATTACTTTAATAATTTTTTTCTCTACTTATTTCACAAATAAGAAAGAATAAGCCATAGATAAGCCTCTTTCCTAAAATCTCAGAGTAAGTCAGGACCAGACCTGAAATTAAAAGTCCATCTCACTTAGCCTATGACTTAGCTTATCACACCCTCCTTAAGTATTAAGAGCTACTGGTCTTTTTCAGTTCCAATCATTCTGTGAATGATGATAGACAGTGATATAGTCATTGAAGTTCAGAAGCAGGTTCTATTATGCATAGTGAGCTTGTCGTTCACTTAGCCTTATGTTTATGCTAGTAATTAAACTCAATGTCATTTTGCCAAATTAAGTTAGTGAGTCATTTATACTAATAGGAAATGTTAGGAATCTAACTTGACATACACTTTTAAAGAGCAAAAGAAATAGACTTCAAGCATTGACACAAACAGAAACATATTAAAAAAGGAATCTCAAGTATATAAAAATAACTGTATTGCCTATCTAGCAGGTTAAAATTTAATTAGCTCTATTGAATTGTAGCTGGACTCACTCTTTGAGTCTTCTTCATGTTATATATCAGAACTGCAACAATAACTTTGCAGCCAGAGGAGTTTCTAATGACTATGGGGGATACCAGCTAACGATTTATTTCAGGAGGGAGAACAGAAGAGAAATATTGTTTTATTTGATCTGATTTAATGTTGCTTTTCAGAAGTAAACACTTGCTTTTCTAACACACCAAACTTTTACTTTATTACTAACAAAATCTCTGAAAATGACAGCAGCTGGCATTAGGGAACAGTCATTACTGGAACACTCTATTTGACAACATGAGATGATGTCCATTAAGAGCTTTAAATTCCCCTCAAATATGTGGTAGGAAACATCAAAGTTTATTTAACCCAGTGCTGAGTACTAAGAAGCGCAATAATAAACTTGCACTGAGAGCCTGATTCTCAACACATTTCCCTAAGAGCTTTATCTAAATGGCAAACATGACAGAAAGGATTGTTTCCCAGAGTCTTAAGTTTAGACATACTTGTGACACTTTCTCTGAGTCAAAGCAGATGATTTTAGTAAAAATTTTGCAGGTAAGAGAAAGGTCCATGGTCTTTCCCTTCTAGAAAACTCCTGGATAAATAGGGATGTCTGTTCCATACAAGCTTTTGTATGTATATGCTCTCAAATGGGAGACACCTGGGGGATTCGACTTTTCAAGGGAAGGCCTCGGAGACTGGCCCGATTTTGATTATGTCAACAGTATTTAATCCAGGAGAGTCTAGATTTGTTCTCTCTCTCTCTTTTTTTTTTTTTGCGGTACGCGGGCTTCTCACTGTTGTGGCCTCTCCCCTTGCGGAGCACAGGCTCCGGACGCGCAGGCTCAGCGGCCATGGCTCACGAGCCCAGCCACTGCGCAGCATGTGGGATCTTCCCGGACCGGGGCACGAACCCGTGTCCCCTGCATCGGCAGGCGGACTCTCAACCACTGCGCCACCAGGGAAGCCCTAGATTTGTTCTCTTTTGAGATTCACTTAGAGCAATTCCAAAATTCCGGAATTCAGTGTCCAGGCTAATCTAGCCTCTTCTGAATTAGGAATGATATGGCCTGCTGTAAACCCAACCTCCTGGGGCCACAGGAGAATTGATGGAGGCTTAGTTAGTAAAGGTGGCCTTGGCTAGAGAATTCTGTGCCTGCTACAATAGCAGGGGTCCCTTTGGGGTACAGTAGGGTCCCCAAAGCAGTTTTCCTTTTTTGTGGGAGAGAGAGTTGATGATTCAGCCCCCCGCACAGTGGTTAGCAGCGTGGGCTCTGGGGGAAGGTAACCCAGGTTTATACGCCTCCCCTGACAGGTACCAGAATCTTAATCAAGTGCTTTTTCTCTCTCCGTCTCAAGATTCTGCGCTTGTAAAATGTAGCAATCGCTTTTCTCATTCAATATTTAATTATATGATCAATATAACTAATGGCTTTTAAACTTTTTGCACAGTCTCTGGAACCTAGAAAGTGCTCAAATAACAACCAATGGTGCTCGGTGTGCTGGGTGAAGTCTGTACATTTTATATATGTAACTCATTTGATTTTCACAGACTGTATGAATTACTGCATTCCCATCTTATAGATGAAGGAACTGAGGCACATACAGACTAAGTAACTCATCCAACATCACATAGCTAGCTAACAGCAGATTACCTCTATTCATTTTAACCCAGGTCCTA
The DNA here is from genome assembly GCF_963455315.2 of Globicephala melas. Taxonomy (NCBI): domain Eukaryota; kingdom Metazoa; phylum Chordata; class Mammalia; order Artiodactyla; family Delphinidae; genus Globicephala; species Globicephala melas. The sequence goes on from NC_083330.1 coordinate 24,047,964, forward strand.
TGGCTCCAGAGTCCGTGCATTTAGCCACGATTTTCTGCTGCTTCTCAAATAAATGTGATGTTTTATTATTGTTGTTTTCCTTCCTGTAAGACTTTCCAACTCCATGACACCAATGTGACCTCTGTTGCCTCAGGTCTTTTGTTCAGGGAGAAGTAGCAGTTGGCCCCTCCTATTGCTAAACCAGGGTAACCCATGACAAACCACTTGTCACTTGCATGATTCCCATGGTGAAGGGGAAATGGTAGCCGGAAATGCTGAAAGGCCATATATGAGGAGTTAAACTCTGGTTTGGATTCTAACACTCTCCTGGTTACATAACCAGGTTCAAGTTGGAATATTTCTATGCATCGTACATATCTAGAATTTTGCGATAGTCTATTTACCTAAACTTAAATACTTCCTGAATACTTACTAAGTGAGATCATTGTATACTTTGCTGTGGATAGAAAAAAGAAATGAATCAATAGAAGCCATGATCCCAACCGCAAGTAAATTGATTCTAGGATGATAGATGCCTATACAGGTAACCAGGGTGGAGCACCTGTGAGAGTTGGCAAGACCTGGTTTCAAACACAAGTTTCCTTTCCTGTCTGTGTATCACCTGAAGCAAATGATCTATCCGATCCTTCATTTTCTCATTTGTAAAATGGGCTTGATAATACTTTCCTTGTAAGATTTGAATCACTGCTGGTACTCATAAATGTTATTGAAAGTATTCAACAAATGCTTTGAATAAATATATTATTTAAAAGGAAGAGTATAAGAATGTCAGTAGGAAAAATATGTAATACTGTGAAAACTTTAAAAGTGTATGGACTCGTGGACAAAATTAATTTCCATGTTCTATTTTCAAGATAAACTAAATAAGAGGTTATATTCTAGAATGCATTTTAAACTGGTTGAGAATTTAAAGTCTAGACACCAAACAAAATTTAACAGTTAAGACCTCTTCTAGCTCGTGATCTTCAGGAACGCCCTCACCACGTGCTTTGGCAGAGGGTGTGTTGTGCTTACGGGTGCAACATGTGGGGTATCTTTTGTGGAGGAGGCCGGAAGATGCCTAGGTTGTCTGCTATCTCAAAACCCAGATCCCTGTAAAAGGCAGCAACATATGTTCAAGAAAAACACTGTGCTTTTCAATAGTGAGCAGTGAGAGGGAAGCTCTTCTTTCCCATACTTGATACTTTCTTCCATGTAAAAGGGGTTCCACTAGCATAAACTGTCTGGGCTGTCTTCTACCCCTTGCTGATTCCCATCCGGGGGAGAGAGTGACTTTCTGACTGGTGAGGTTGGAAGAAGAAACAGGGCATGTACAGCCTACCCCTTCCTCCTCTCTTCTGGTGGGAGCTGCCAGTAGGAAGAGAGCCCTCGTCTCTGCTCCTGGCAGAGACGGATCTGCTCTGGAAGCCCAGCACCCCTGCAGCAGAGAGGGGGAGCCTCTAATTCTGGAGAAGGCGAGCGTGCTGTAACAGGATGCCTCTGGCCCATAGATGTGCTGTCACTTCCTCTGTTAACATCCTTATCGGTAATAAATGTTATTTTGTGGCCTCCATCTACCTAACTTCTCTATCTATGTCTTAATTTATTTGGAATTCAACTGAGGGAAAAAAAAACATTAATTATTGAGTACTTTTGATTTCTAACATTCAAGAAGAAGTTGTTGACCCTTCCTCAGGGGACCTCTTGTTTTCCTGCTCAGATAGATAGGTTTGTACTGACTCATTCGCATTGCCTTCTCTCACCACCTTCCGACGGTCCATGTAATTTTCAGGGTGGCAGTAGATTAATGGAGCTAATTCTCACATAGACTTTGAATACATTAAAGCTGAGTCAGGGACTTCCCTGGTGGCGCAGTGGTTAAGAATCCACCTGCCAATGCAGGGGACATGGGTTCGAGCCCTGGTCCGGGAAGATCCCACATGCTGCGGAGCAAATAAGCCTGTGCGCCACTGCTGCTGAGCCTGCGCTCTACAGCCCAAGAGCCACAACTACTGAGCCCATGTGCCACAACTAGTGAAGCCCTCGCGCCTAGAGCCCAAGCTCCCCAACAAGAGAAGCCACCGCAATGAGAAGCCCGTGCACCGCAACGAAGAGCAGCCCCCAGTCACCGCAGCTAGAGAAAGCCACGCACAGCAATGAAGACCCAATGCAGCCAAAAAAAATAATATTAATTAATTAATTATTTAAAAGATTAAAAAAAAGAAAAGCTGAGTCAATGAGTGGGAAGAATTTAATCATCATTTCATCCTCTGCATGTGAAATGTGCTGTAAAGAGATGTCAGTGAGTATGCTCATAATTACAAATGTACTATTTTCACTTATTACTTTAATGCTAAAGGAAATTGTTATATTACATTGTCATCAGACATTTGATAAGATTAAAATGCATATTAAAGTAGGACATGTCTATGCAACATGAGACTCGTGCCATTTAACCAATTTATAAATAAAGAAAAGATGAAGTGGAAGGAAACCAAGTTCAAAGAAATACTGCCCATTGATGGCCAAGCTGGATGCAGATGGGGGGTTTTGAACGTCCTGGTTAGGCCCTGACGCTGATGTCCTACCTAAACATCATACAGCATAGCTCGCACGTTGACCACTTTAAAATTCAGTAACATCACTTGTTCAGTTCAATTCGGCAAATATTTAATTGACTCAAACTTTCTATATGCCGTGTTCTGTGTTCTGTTTGGGCAAAAGAGCAATGGACCAGAGAAATATGGACCACACCCGCAGGGAAAACAAAGGAAAGAACCCGTTTGTATTTGTTAAATTTGTAATTGTTAGCAAAGAAATATTTTCTAAAATTAAAAGTGCCATTATTTAAACATGTGTTACTATGATTTTTATTGCTTTGTTTCTTTCTTTTTTTTTCTTTTTTTGCAGTATGTGGGCCTCTCACTGTTGTGGCCTCTTCCGTTGTGGAGCACAGGCTCCGGACGCGCAGGCTCAGCGGCCATGGCTCACGGGCCCAGCCTCTCCGCGGCATGTGGGATCGTCCCGGACTGGGGCACGAACCCGTGTCCCCTGCATCGGCAGGCAGACTCTCAGCCACTGCGCCACCAGGGAAGCCCTGCTTTGTTTCTTATAATAGGAAAAAATAAGAAAAAATCCTGAGCCTTCATCAATAGGAGGTGGTTTCATAAATTATTATACTTCTACTCTATGGAATATTATACAGTTATTTGATAGAATGAGATAGATCTATGTGCAGGAATTGGGAAAATGTAATGATATGTTAAGAAAAAATTAGTTATGTCTACAATTCCACTTTTGTAAAAAGAAAAACAACAATGGTAGTAATGCTATTTATATGTATACTGTACATGTTAGTTTAGCAAAGGAGTAAGTAAGGAAGGTGAATACCAAACTTTTAATAGTGGTTACATCAGTTGGGCAAACTTTTGACTTGTGACTCAGAGAAGTAGCATTAATACTTTAAATTAAAAGCATTGCTTTACTGGTGAAAAAATACATAATGTTAAGTAGAAAAGAATGGACTACATCTAAACTAAGAAAAATAAACAGGAGTATGGCGGAGATGAAAGTGTCAAGATGTTAATATTTGCCTCGGGATAGAATAATGATCATTATAAGTAAATTTTTCTCTCCCTCTGGACAGTTTTATGTATTTTCTGTATTTTTTACAGAAGCATGCATTAATGTGACAATCAGAAAGATATAAAATTATAAGGAAGATGTTTGCGCCCTTTGACTTAACTCCATTCGTAAGTTTCTTGTTGAAACTAGAACATACCAGAAGAATCCAAATGAGAATAATTTCTTTTAAAAAGTAATTATAAGGTGAAGCTATGCCCTCATTCCAGAAATAATTACTTAAAACTGTTTTTTGGATCTTCTTTTGGATGTCCCAGTGCATTCAGCAGAATCATTGGACTATTATATCTATCCAATTAAACAGAAGTTTATCTTTGAGCTCATCTCTATGTGCTAACCACATTCCATTCTCGGTAGGGCCCACTCCACACTAATCTGTGGTATCATCACGTAAATTCATAGAAAAAAACACATCCCTCAGAAATTACACCAGAAATTTCCCTCTAGTTATAACTATTTAAGAAGCATGTTCTAAAGTCCCAAAATAATCAATAATAAAGAAAATGCTTCTTGTGTAAAAATTTACATTCTCTGAGGAGCTTGAAATTTGAATAATTGCTTACCGTGTGTGTGTGAAGTGTGAGGGTAACGCAGACAATCCATTTGATAAACACTATTGGTTGCCCACCATGGTTCCTCTTCTCATCGCTGGGAAGTGCAGGGGCAGGTGTAAATAGAAATTACACTCCAGGTGTGGTTGATGGTTGTTCAGACAACTTCTGAGGCACTCAGGCTGGGCACCAGGGAGTAGGGATGGAGAGAAAAGAAATATACAGGGAAATGCAAGGCTTTAGTTCCTACCTGGAAAATCTATGCTGTTACAACCTGGCCATGAAGCAGGAAGACCTGCGATGGGGTTCTGTAATTTGAAGTTTTACTGAAATTGAACATGTCAGTTAATCTCTGAGCAGTCAATCTCTGATTGATCTGTGCTGAATTGAAAAAAAGCTTAAAAAAACCCCATACCACGCCCCCCCCCAAGCCAAGCACTTTACAGAGTTATTGTGAGGATTAAAGATGATATTTGCAAAATTATATTTTATAAAGTGTGAAGTTCAATATATAAGTTGGATATATCAATAGTCAAGGGCATGTTATATTACTTGGGACACATACAGTGTCTTCCACTTGGTCATTCCCCATTAAGTATTTATTAAATTTGTTTGGTGAGTCAGGACATGTATTGGTGATAAAGTGATGTTTTGGCAGCCGAGGTTCCCTGGGTGAGGTAAAATTAAAAGGCAGTTAACGCTTTGCACGGCCACAAAATACTTAACATCATCGTGCAGTCTTAGAACCGGTAGGATAACATGCGGTCACTTGATTCAACCTTCTACTGGTGGCTGGCATTTATCTTCTCATCTATTCTATCCTAGAGCACTAATTCATTGATTCGTTGTGACTCATTGATTCAATTATTCAGCCAGGAAACATCGTTTGAGACCTGATTATGTTTCAGACACTCTACTAAGAGCTGTTGATACAACGGTGAGGAAAGACAAACACTCCCTGTCCTTACAGAGGTTACAGCGTGGTATTTGAGACAGGTAATTGTCACATAATCACACAAACTATTGTGACCATGACAGTTGCTTGGAAGGATAGGTATGTAATTCCACAGGATCCTGTAATTTCTATGTTTGATTTAGTCAGAGAGGTCAGGAGAGAATTCGCTGAGCTGGAGGTGTGTGGACTTAAATCCAAAGGATAAAACGTAGTGGCCAGAAGATGAACAGAAGAGAGAAGAACATTCTAGGCAGAAGGAACAGCTTGTATAAAGGTCGTGCACGCAAAGGAGCATCGCAGTCTGAGTAAATGAAAGAAGGCCAGAGTAGCTGAATCTCAGAGTTAGGGGCTGGTAGAAGAAGATGAGGCTGGGGAGGTTTGTGGTAGCTGGAAACCACACAAGACTTGAAGGCTGTGTTAACGGTTAGGGTTAGGGTTGACAATGTTTCTGAAGAGCAGTAGAAAGCAAATGATGGTTGTAAACGAGTGTGTCATAACGAGATCTGTACTTTGGGGGAAAAAAAATCACTCTCATTGTGTTTGGAAAAACAGACCAGAGATCGGCCAGGGTTGATGTATTATTTTTCTATTGCAGCTGAAAGAAATTATCACAAGTTAGGCATTTAAAACAATATCACAGGGACTTCCCTGGTGGCACAGTGGTTAAGAATCCACCTGCCAATGAGGGGTACATGGGTTCGATCCCTGGTCCAGGAAGATCTCACATGCCACTGAGCAACTGAGCCCGTGCACCATAACTACTGAGCCTGCTCTCTAGAGCCCGTGAGTCACAACTACTGAGCCAGTGTGCCACAAGTACTGAAGCCTGTGCTCCGCGACAAGAGAAGCCACCACAATGAGAAGCATGTGCACTGCAATGAAGAGTAGCCCCCGCTCACTGCAACTAGAGAAAAGTCCACGTGCAGCAAAGAAGACCCAACTCAGCCAATAATAAATTAAACAAACAAAAACAATATCACAGTTTTTGTAGGTCAGAGGGTCTCGGGCATGGCAAGGCTCAGAGGGGTTCTATGTCCAGGATCTCATCAGGTAGGAATCAAGGCATCACCTGGGGCTGAGGTTCTCATCCTGAGCTCACAGTTTGCTGGAATTCATTTCCCTCTCCTGCTCTCCGTGCAGTCCCTCCTCTCTGAGCCAGTAACTCCTCCAGGTCAAGTCCAGTCTCTTCAACTTCCCCTTCTGCTGCCCCTCTTCTTGGGCAGGCCAGCAGCTCCACTTGGAAGGATTCATGTGATGATATTGAGTTTACCTAGATAATCCAGGACATCTCCCTATTTTAAAGCCAAGCTCATTAATAACCATTACATCTGCAGAGGCCCTTTTGCCATGTAGTATGTTATTCACAGTCATGACATCGGGAACAAAGATCATGGCCAAAATTCTGCCTACTATACTTGATTTAGGGATACCAATTAGAAAGTTATTCTAATAGTTCAAGCAGGAGAGGTTGATTATCTGGACTAGAGGGGTGTTGGAAGGGATAGGGAGAAGTGTCTGTGTTAAAGGAATTGAGGAATAAGGGAGAGAAGGTATAAAGGAAACTTCCAAGGTCTTTCTTGCTTACACAGTTGGATGAGTGGGGAGCTCACTACCTATAATGCAACTTGCTCCATTTTTAGACAGTTCTTATCATGTATTCTTCTTCCCCAGACTTCCAGTCTTACTGCCCATTTCCAGCACTTCTCTATCCTGCATTTCAGACTGACCCTGCTTATTCTTTTCTGCATAGAGGCAGTACCCCTGCAGGCGCTCCTGGCTTCCAACCATTACTGGGGACAAATACCAGAGAAGATTTGTTTCTTTAGTAATGTGTTTCTGATTATAAATATTATATTGATTCTCTTTAAATAGTTGTTGAATGAGTAAATGAAAAATATGAACTACTGGAAGAAAAAGAAAGGAGATTGCAGCTCAGAGTAGTTGGGGAACATTCTTGGAGAAAGATAGATGGTTTTAGCTGTGAAGAATGGTACAGGGAACAAAGACTTAGGGGCAGGAATGTGCACATTTTTGTCAAAGGGAGCATCCTGGCCTGGCTGGAGCAGAAGGTACACAGAGGTAAGGATGGGGCAGGTATCATGTCAGGGAGTGGAATTTGGATGGACTCGGAGGGCAAAGGAAAGTCATTATACCGCCAAATAATATATATGCATTTTACCTCAGGTGGCAAAGCATGAAAATTCCATCCTGAGATCTAGGATGTCTATTTATTACCTTCTTCCCAGTTTCAACAAATCTGGAACAAATTACAGTCCTCAAATCATGAACATAATGAAAAAAATTTAGCAAGGCCCATATATTTCATAGTTATACTTGTGATGATGATTTTATTTTTTGTGTCCTCTGTTTCTCATGAAGTGGTTCACTGTTTTGACAGAGCAGCTTCTTGGATTATTTAATCTAAGAATAGTTTTCATTTACTTGATATTTTCTTTTCTTTCAGGAATGGCCCTTACAGAATATGCATTTCTTTTCCTTGAATGAAATAATATATGTGAAAGTATTTTGTAAACCGTCAGGCACTACGGAAATGGAAGGTGAAATGAATATTACCTCCAGAGGTCTTCAGGGACGTAAACTACAGAAAGCATCAAGTCTCACTGCCCTGGCTTTCTTGCTTTTTATTGCAATAAGATGGACTATTTCATTATACCTGGAGATTATTTTTTTGCTACAGTTGAGAGGCAATCATGTTTGTCTGTATATCACCCAGTTACTAACTCTAAGAAAATTAACAAAACCACGTTGTTTCTGAGAGAAATGTTGGATGAACAATCATATAACATACTCTTTGTTCAGAAGAAAAAAGAATTAAAATTCTGCCAATTTAAAAAGGCACATATTTGATGCAAATCAAAACCACAATGAGTTAACACTGCACACCAGTCAGAATGGCTATCATCAAAAAGTCTACAAATAACAAATTTTGGAGAGGATGTGGTGAAAAGGGAACTCTTGTACACTGTTGGTGGGAATGTAAATTAGTACAGCCACTATGGCAAACAGTATAGAAGTTTCTCAAAAAACTAAAAATAGAACTACCATATGATCCAGCAATTCCACACCTGGATATATATCCAGAAAAAACAAAAACACTAATTCAAAACGATATATGCACCCCAATGTTTATAACAGCACTATTTACAATAGCCAAGACTTGGAAGCAACCCAAGTGCTCATCAACAGATGGTTGACTTAAGAAGATGTCACACACACACGCACACACACATACACACACACACACACACACACACACTGGAATATTTCTCAGCCATAAGAAAGAATGAAATACAGTAAGTCCCCTCTATACAAACGAGTTCCATTCTGAGAGCACATTCATAAGTCCTATTTGTTCGTAAGTTTAACAAAGTTAGCCTAGGTACCCAACTAACACAATCGGCTATATAGTACTGTACTGTAATAGGTTTATAGTACTTTTCACACAAATAATACATAAAAAAACAAACACAAAAAATAAAGAAAACATTTTTAATCTTACAATACAGTACCTTGAAAAGTTCAGTAGTACAGTACAACAGCTGGCATACAGGGGCTGGCATCGAGTGAACAGGTAAGAAGAGTTACTGACTGGAGGAGGGAGAGGAGGTGGGAGACAGTAGAGCTGACGTCTCCTATCGTCAGCAATAGAAGACGGAGGGAAAGCTGCAATTTCACTCATGCTTGATGTTGATGGAACGCATATTTGCATCTTTGAAAGTTCGCGACTTGAAGGTTCGTATATATGGGACTTACTGTTCTGCCATTTACAGCAACATGGGTGGATTTAGAGAATATTATGCTTAGTAAAATAAGTCAGACAAAGAAAGACATACTATATGATATTACTTATATGTGGAATCTAAAAAATAATACAAATGAATGTATATCCAAAACAGAAACAGATTCACAGACATAGAAAACAAATGTATGGTTACCAAAGGGGAAAGGGAAGGGGAAAGGGACAAATTAGAGGAATGGGATTAATAGATACAAACTATTCAATACAATACATAAAATAGATAAGCAACAAGATTTACTATACAGTGTAGGGAATTATACCCAGTATCTTGTAATAATCTATAATGGAGTATAATCTGCAAAAATACTGGGTCACTATGCTGTGCACCTGAAACTAATGCAATATTGTAAATCAACTATACTTCAATAAAAATAATAAAAATTTAAAAAATTAAAAAGCACTTATTCCTCATATTCCCCACTCGACTCTTCTCTCCTTAGTATGGAATTCTACATGCAGTGTCAAGAAGAACAGTGATTTCTATTAGTCCCTAACGCTGCAATGTTGGGCTGCCCTGACCGGGAGACTTTAGTTCTGTGTTCTAATAGCGAAACTGTTGCATTAAAATTTTTAAGGAACATACTCAAAAATAAAAGTATTTTCCAAAATGGGATCATCACTCTTTTTTTAAAAAAATTATTTATTTTAATTTATTTATTTTTGGCTGTGTTGGGTCTTCGTTTCTGTGCGAGGGCTTTCTCTAGTTGCAGCGAGCGGGGGCCACTCTCCATCACTGTGCGCGGGCCTCTCACTATCGCGGCCTCTATTGTTGCGGAGCACAGGCTCCAGACGCGCAGGCTCAGTAGTTGTGGCTCACAGGCCCAGTTGCCCTGTGTCATGTGGGTTCTTCCCAGACCATGGCTCGAACGCGTGTCCCCTTCATTAGCAGGCAGATTCTCAACCACTGCGCCACCAGGTAAGCCCCATCACTCTCTTTATCCTCCATAAATTAGCTCAATCATTCTTCCTGAACATAATATTAAAAAAAAAGACATGAAAATATGATTACTCCACAGAATGATCATTGCTTTTGTTTATTTATTTTTGTTTTATCAATGACATCCTCTCAACCTGATCTAACCCATTTCAAATCCACCCACATACTCTTTTCCTATCTCTCTTATAAAAATTTATTTATTTTAAATAGTGAAAATAACATATCTTTGCCATTCTCCTGGCTTGCCATTCTATTGCCTTTAGGCTAAGAGAAGGACGTCTTATTCTAAAGTCAAAATTGAGAATTGACTGAGTTGTATTTTAGTTAAAGACTGAGAATAGGAGGGTTTTATAAAGAAATGTAAGGCTCTGGAATTTTGCTTTCTTTTGATTCAGAAAAATCTAAACCTGTTGTCCTTCAGGGCATTACACAAAGCACATCTGTTAAATCAGGATTTTCCTGAAAAAATGGACAGGGATTCTCTTGACAATTTGACCTATTTGAATTCTGCTGGGCTGCCATACAGATGCCTGGAGTGTCAGTCAAAGAGCGCATATTATAAACCAAAATTTAAAAATCCACTTGGCTTTATTAGAACCATTATCCATGATCCATTAGAAATGATCTCCCAAATTTTCATCTAATCAAATGCAGTTTTATTAACTACTCTACATGCTTAATAGCCAACTTGCTCTATTCATTGTGATTCAAGGTTGTATCTCTGCAGCCATCGTAAATCACTTGTTATGCTCTCCTGCATTATAATACCAGCATAACCTTTCGCTGTCTCTTGCTGTCAAAACATTCCAATCTAATTTGATGCAGTTTTATTCTGCATGTGTGCATCTCTCTCTAACCTACAGAGTAGCAGAAATAATTGACCGCATCTGAGAAGTTTTTTCACCAAACACCTGTAATAATTAAAACTCTAAATATATGGGAAATTCTTGACAATACTGCTCATCATTCAGAACTTCTTTTCACAGGCCTAGCAAACAAGATGTGAACTGTGTACAATGGCTAGTCAAAGATGGATGAATAATGGAAGCTTTATTTGCTAAACATTCTTAAGGAGCCCATTTATGAGCCATCTAAAACATGATTCATTGGATCCATTAGTGGTTCCCACACCAGTGGCAGACGGGCATGAAAGACCCCCATTTCCAGGCCTTATGAAATGGTAGTTCTTATTGTGCCTGAAACAAAAATGATTCCATACTACTACTTTCCATATAGCTTGCATGTGTACTTGCATTGAGTTTTCCCTGGCTGTTCTGCAAGACATAGATCTTCTCCAGGTGCTTGGATCACATTTGCCAAATAGGTGGTCGATCCAAAGGGTCTCTGGCATTTCACACCAATCGCTGTTAGGGAAATACTCTGAAGGGCATAAAAGCTCAATGTGTGGTAGAGATTTAACTGGAAATCTATGTCAGCCCGACCTAAACTATTTGGAGACGAGGCTAGAAATTAAGTTCCTAGCAGGAAACCACGTGTATTTTGAAATCCAGTATAATGTGCATCAAAATCATCTCTTCCTCTTCTCTAGCACAGCATTAGTCGCTATATTCTTTTACTAGAGAAAAAGGCTGTCTTTTCTCTTGTTCATAGGGGTACATGAGGTGTCTTTATAATGCAATGAATTGCTTGGCTGGCAATGAAGTGTTCGCTCTCCTGATGTGCTTTCCCACGACTCAGATTCTTTGAGAAAAACTTAATTTTCCTTTTACTATCCCTCACGTGGATATAGAGTCAGATTTCATTATTTTTTATCTGTAGTTTCCTTAGCCATATCACCGATGCATCCCAGGAACCAATTCCTGAAAAACAAAAAAGGGCTTAAAACCTTTTATTGCTTCTAATATTGAAATACACTAGAAGTACAGAAAAAGAAAGACGTTTGCTTTTGCTTGTCTAGGAAAGCAGTGTAATGTCACTGCAGAAAGGACCTCACATGTATCACAGCATTTCTGCAGGAAAATTGGACTCATCCTTGATGCCTGGCTGGGTGCCAAGGACCCGATCAGGAGTACAAAGTACACAATTTCTGCTCTGTAACTGTTTTCTCTGCAACAAAGGAAGCCAAATGGTGCATAATATGCATTATGTATCTCCTTTATGGGCGCACATTTAGTGCGTGTCATATAAAAGGTAAATGAGCCTAAGTCCTAGCACTGTAGCCTGAAGGAAAGGAGGACAGACCTTCGTCCAACCATGGTCAGAGAATGCTTTAACAAATTAAAGATATACATGAGGCTTTCCTTCTATGCGTTGATGCCCAGAGACAGCAAATGCAGCACTGAGACAGTAAATGAAACACAGAGACAGCAAATGTGGCGCTGCCTGTATATTTGAACATAGTAAATATTTTCTCCAGGTCTCCTAGGGATGCTGTTTCATGAAGTCATACATGGAAGACATTCTAGAGGGTACGAGTAGAGAACATAAACATTAATTCTTTTATTCACTTGCATTTATTGAGTCTTCCTATATGCCGGGCACAAAGGATGATATGTGCAACAACATCACTAACTTCCAGCTCAGAGTCAGGTGAGTTCACACGAAGAAAGTCATGTGAACATGTAAGTAGGATGAATGTGATAAGTGTGGGGAAAAAAGTGTATCTAAAGTGCTGTGGAAACAAAGGCAGGAGTAATTCACTCTGCTTACTTTTTTAGGGGGGTGGGGTATTGCCTAAGATACCTCCTATTTCCCATTTCCGCTAATTTTTCTAGAGCACTTACTATCATGTGATATAGTATATATTGTTTATTAACCAGTTTTTCTTTCACAGTGTGCACCAGCCCCACCTCAAATGTTATGTAGACCCTCTGAGAATAGGCATTTTTCAATTTTATTCACAGTTACATCTTACTGCCTGGGACAGTGGTTGACATAAAGCCATTGCCAAATAAGCCTTTGTTGAGTGAATGAAAGGCATGCCAGCTGTGTGTCAGATTCTGTATTAGATGCTAGACATACAATGGTGAATAATACTCACAGTCAGCCTGACCATAGACAGCTTACGTTCTAAGAGGGGAGAGGTAGACAATACACAAAGAAGTATGATGATTTCATACACAGATGGGTGCTAACGACACAACAAAAGTGGAGACATCATAGAGGGAGAAGAAGGATGTTGCTTAACTAGAGATGACAGAGAAGGTCTCCCTGGGAAGACGACATTGGAATTGACATGAGATCATGAGAAGCAGGAAGCCATGTGCAAGTACAGGGAACGAGGATGGATGTCAGGGGGAAGAAAGAACAAGTCCAGGCCCTGAAAAGGGGACTGTCAAGAATCGGACAGGCCAGTGTGCCCAGAATGAATTTACAGAGCGAGAAGTGAAGGGCTGGGAAGTCCCAGGATCCTGGGATTTTATCCTGGAAGCAAAGGGAAGCCACCAGAATATTTATAGCAGGGGAATGACATAATCTGATTTACGTTTTAGAAAGTAAATTTGCAGAGTTGTTTGAAGTTACTATGGTTGTGAAGGAGGGTCAGGAAGGTCTGGTCTAGGTGTAGGAGAGACGTGATGGTAGCTCGTGAACTAAGGCTGTAGCAGTGAGGATGGTGAAGAATGCTTGGTGTTGGGATAAATTATGGGAGTCGAACTGACAGGACTTGAAGAAGGATTTAATGAGGAGATTGAACCTCTCTGAGTGAGCGGACAACACAGGGTAACAAACAGATTGGTTTTAGTTAAGCAGAAAATATAGCCAGAACATTATAGGAAGTTAGGACGAATGGTGAGCTTCCTAAGGTCTGTTCGTCGGAAGTTTGAATCAATGAGCTAGTGAAGAGGAGAAACAACTGCTCCATTAATCTAATGCAGAGAAAAATCATTTAACCCTGGGTAGAGTGCCATGTAGACAAAATAGCCAACAGATTGACTACATTTTCCACATTTTAGCTAATTGTTTTTATACTACAGACAGAAAACTTTCTTCTGTGAATGGATGTAATGGATGAAGCAAAAGAAAAAAATCTGGATTTGATTTCAAACTTGGTTTCAGATTAGTGGGGACACAAATACCGTGCCACCATATATGACCTGAGAAGCCTGGGGAGATAAAAGAAAAAGAGACTAATGTAGTTATTTGAACCAATGAAAGAATGTCGTTTCACACGAAAGCTAGTTAAAAATCTTTACCGTTGGCCTGGAAATGTTTTCAAGTTTACATTTAAATATAAAAGGGTGTGGTTTTTCAGGAAGTTCATTTAAATATAATGAATTAAAAGGGTGCAAAGAGGACTTAGAAGACTCTGGGGAGCTACTTCGTTTCCCACCACCAATTCTTTACTGCGAATAGATCATTTTCTCAATTTTTCTAGAAAGATGATCTTTCTTGAGCCTTCCCAGGAAGATTCCGGGAAGAAGCTATGTGTTTGTGTTCAGTATCATGAAAAATGAGTTAAGAGCTCAACAAAGCTATAATTAAGCTCATTTACTCATTCATTTGACACACATGAGTTACACTGAAGTCCAAAAGTATGTGATAAATATTTAAACCTCTTTGAGGTCAGGAATAATATCGGATGCATCTTTCTATCTCTTCCAGCACTGAGCACCAGTTTGTGAATTAAATGAATGAGTCTGGCAAAGGGAAAAGTGACAAGGCTGGAGTCATTTAGCAAAGCTTCAGGGACAAAGTAGAATTTTAACTTGTCCTTTAGCAGAGGAATAGTCTATCTAGAAATTAAAAGAGGTAAGGAGTCAAAAGTATTAATAAATTTGGAAGAAAGATTTGCCTCCTAATCCAAAAATGGACAGAAGGATATAAGATTATTCATTCATTCATTCAACAATTGACTTAGTACCCCCTCTGATCTTGGCATTGCGCTATATTTTAAGCATGCATTATAAACTATTCACACTCTCTACCCTAGTAAGACTTAGAGTCTAGTGGAGGAGATAGTTAAGAAACAAACAAACAAACAAACAATTGAATTGAAAAACAAAAGAAATCCAGTTTTTTTTCTTGTGATGAGAACTTTTAAGACCTATTCTTCTAGGGATTTTCAAATATCCAGTACAGTGTTATTAACTATAATCACCATGCTGTGCATTACATCCCGAAGATTTATTTTATAACTGGAAGTCTGTACCTTTGGTTACAAAAAACTTGTAACTGTGTGATGATGATTGTTAACTGGCCCTGTCATTTCACAATATATACATATATCAGATCATTATGTTGTACACCTGAAACTAATATGAAAAAAGAAAAAACAATGCAGATTGTTCTAATTGGAAAATAATGACAGATTGGTTGATCAGGGTGATCTGGGAAGATCTTTCTGAGGAATGACATAGGATTTGGTGAGAAGAAGCCACCCATCCTAAGAGCAGAGCATCTTCTGTGGGAAGGAAGGAATTGAGGAGACTGAGGCTCCAGGCAGAGGACACAGCACGCAGGAAATAACTTGGCTCCTTGGGGAACAAAAAGGAGGATTTGTAGCTCAATTTTAAGTCTTGGTTTTGAATAAAAATGGGATATCCGACTGGAGATCTCCTAGAATAAAGGAAATTAACAGCCTAAAAGGGGGTGAAACGTCACTGGTAATATTCATTCTTTTCATAAATATGTACTGAGTCATTCCAGGCATTGGGGAGAGAGTAGTAAGAAGCTTGCACTCTAGAAGGGGAAGGAAAATCAGAAAACAAGTAACTCAATAAACACTTTTTTTTTAACATCTTTATTGGAGTATAATTGCTTTACAATGATGTGTTAGTTTCTGCTTTATAACAAACTGAATCAGCTATTCATATACCTATATCCCCATATCTTCTCCTTCTTGGGTCTCCCTCCCACCCTGCCTATCTCACCCCTTTAGGTGGTCAAAAGCACCGAGCTGATCTCCCTGTGCTATGTGGCTGCTTCCCACTAGCTATCTATTTTACATTTGGTAGTGTATATATGTCCAGGTCACTCTCTCACTTCATCCCAGCTTACCGTTCCCACTCCCCTTGTCCTCAAGTCCATTCTCTACATCTGCGTCTTTATTCCTGTCCTGCCCCTAGGTTCTTCAGAACCATTTTTTTTTTTTTTAGATTCTATATATATGTGTTAGCATATGGTATCTGTCTTTCTCTTTCTGACTTACTTCACTCTGTATGACAGACTCTAGGTCCATCCACCTCACTACAAATAACTCATTTTCATTTCTTTTTATGGCTGAGTAATATTCCATTGTATACATGTGCAACATCTTCTTTATCCATTCATCTGTCAATGGACACTTAGGTTGCTTCCATGTCCTGGTGATTGTAAATAGAGCTGCAATGAACATTGTGGTACATGACTCTTTTTGAATTATGGTTTTCTCAGGGTATATGCCCAGTAGTGGGATTGCTGGGTCGTATGGTAGTTCTATTTTTAGTTTTTTAAGGAATCTCCATACTGTTTATCTCTGGGCTTTCTATCCTGTTCCATTGATCTATATTTCTGTTTTTGTGCCGGTACCATACTGTATTGATTACTGTAGCTTTGTAGTATAGTCTGAAGTCCAGGAGTCTGATTCCTCCAGCTCTGTTTTTCTTTCTCAAGATTGCTTTGGCTATTCAGGGTCTTTTGTGTTTCTTTACAAACTGTGAAATTTTTTGTTCTAGTTCTGTGAAAAATGCCAGTGGTAGTTTGATAGGGATGGCATTGAAACTGTAGATTGCTTTGGGTAGTAGAGTCATTTTCACAATGTTGATTCTTCCAATCTAAGAACATGGTATAGCTCTCCATCTATTTGTATCATCTTTAATTTCTTTCATCAGTGTCTTTTAGTTTTCTGCATACAGGTCTTTTGTCTGCTTAGGTAGGTTTATTCCTAGGTATTTTACTCGTTTTGTTGCAATGGTAAATGGGAGTGTTTCCTTAATTTCTCTTTCAGATTTTTCATCATTAGTGTATTGGAATGCCAGAGATTTCTGTGCATTAATTTTGTATCCTGCTACTTTACCAAATTCATTGATTAGCTCTAGTAGTTTTCTGGTAGCATCTTCAGGATTCTCTATGTATGGTATCATGTCATTGCAAACAGTGACAGCTTTACTTCTTCTTTTCCATTTTGGATTCCTTTTATTTCTTTTTCTTCTCTGATTGCTGTGGCTAAAACATCCAAAAGTATGTTGAATAATAGTGGTGAGAGTGGACAACCTTGTCTTGTTCCTTATCTTAGGGGAAATGGTTTCAGTTTTTCACCATTGAGAACGATGTTGGCTGTGGGTTTGTTTTATATGGCCTTTATTATGTTCAGGTAATTTCCCTCTATGCTTACTTTCTGGAAGGTTTTTATCATAAATGGGTGTTGAATTTTGTCAAAAGCTTTTTCTGCATCTATTGAGATGATCATATGGTTTTTCTACTTCAATTTGTTAATATGGTTTATCACATTGTTTGATTTGCATATATTGAAGAATCCTTGCATTTCTCAGATAAACCCCACTTGATCATGTTGTATGATCCTTTTAATGTGCTGTTGGATTCTGTTTGCTAGTATTTTGTTGAGGATTTTTGCATCTATGTTCATCAGTGATATTTGCCTGTAGTTTTCTTTCTTTGTGACATCTTTGTCTGGTTTTGGTATCAGAATTATGGTGGCCTTGCAGAATGAGTTTGGGAGTGTTCCTCTCTCTGCTGTATTTTGGAAGAGTTTGAGAAGGATAGGTGATAGCTCTTCTCTAAATGTTTGATAGAATTCGCCTGTGAAGCCATCTGGTCCTGGGCTTTTTTTTTGTTGGAAGAGTTTTAATCACAGTCTCGGTTTCAGTGCTTGTGATTGGTCTGTTTATATTTTCTATTTCTTCCTGGTTCAGTCTCGGATGGCTGTGCTTTTCTAAGAATTTGTCCATTTCTTCCAGGTTGTCCATTTTATTGGCATAGAGTTGCTTGTAGTAACCTCTCACGATCCTTTGTATTTCTGCAGAGTCAGTTGTTAGTTCTCCTTTTTCATTTCTGATTCTATTCACTTGAGTCTTCTCCCTTTTTTTCTTGATGAGTCTGGCTAATGGTTTATCAATTTTTTATCTTTTCGAAGAACCAGCTTTTAGTTTTGTTGATCTTTGCTATTAATAAACACTTTTATTTCAGATCATCATAAGGTGCTATGAAGATGACACAATATCATGGGAGTGACAATGACTGCTTTCAATAGGGAAGTCAGAGAAGGTTCTTGAGGAGAAGACACCAGCTGTGTAGTCTCTAGTGAGAGCATCTCCACAGAGCATGTGCAAAAGTCTTGAGATCTGTGGTTCTGTTCAGATCTTTCCAGTGTCACAAAGGCTGGAAATATTCTCATGGTCCCTCTATCCCACAGCACGTCAGCACCCCTCACCCCATTGTGTCCATAGCCAGCCCATCAATCATCTCCAGAAAGCCAAAGTCATCCATGTATGCTGTACCTCCTCTAGCTCCTTGACTCTTGTCTCTCTTCCTGTCACCCTGTGCAACTTACCTTCCCACTCTAGTTACACTGCCAGCAACACCTTCTCTTTCTTGAGGTGGGGACAGTGAAGAGGTTTTGTGGTCTGTAAGCTGGGAGGAGGCTCAAAGAGCATAGCGCAGGAACCCTGCCTGGCCAAGGAGGCTGCATCAGGAAATGGGTGTGAGTAAATATCAGCTTGGGCAGAGTTCACTGACAAGCCTGAGATTCAGTTCAACAACATGTCACTGAGTTCCTATTGTGGGGCTCTGAGCCAAGTGCTTGCATCTTCCTGACATATGTGTGAACGTTTCGCTGAGAATGTGAGCTCTAAATGTGGAAGCAAATGCATAGTTACTCACACATAGGATAAGAATAAAGTGGAGAATTATGTTCTCAAAGATAAACTGAGACTTTATCAAGTTACAATGAAAGATGAACTGAGATGTTATCAAGTTGCTATGTAATGAGAAACTATATAAAATATACAAATATATTTTTCTTTATAGAATTGAAGAATCAGACTCAATAACCATGAACTTAGCCCCTATTATATACCAAAGACAATACTTGGAAAATGAATTCAATTCTTACAGTGGTCCTATGCAGTAAGTCAAACTTTCCCCATTTTACTGGCAAAGGATAGGGAACAGGCTGACACCTGGTCACGCCCTAGAAAGAGGCAGAGCAGGGGTTCGAATGCAGGTCATCTGACAACAGACCTCTGGGATCATCTTGTGAAACATCAACTTCTGCTCAGCACAATGGCAACATGCTGGGAGGCAGGCTGGGGAAGAATCCAGAGCAGTGATGGTTACACCTGGTTAAGAGCATGAGTTAGAATCTCATTGTTACCTCTTTCTAGCCCTGCTAGCTTGGGCCAGTAACTTTACCTTCCTAAGCCTCAGGCTCCTGATCTCTAAAATGGGACTACTAATAAAACCTACCTCACAGGGTTGTTTAAGGATGTAATGGCACACTTGGCACTCAGTAATGGGAGCTACCTATTATCATCTCAGAGGAGAGAATTTAGCACATAGGGTGCTCTTTTTAAGCTTAGTCACATCCGATGGAGGGCCGGGCTCTATATGATGCTGTCCCCAAGACAGGGGCTCCTTGCTCTCGGGCTCTCTCCATGGACAGTGAGCAACCCAATCACCCCCATTAAAGCATACACTTCCTGTGTCTGCAGCCAGGACAGAAATGCCAGGGGCCATGAGTGGCAGTCAGCAGTGACACTCATGGCCTCATACACATCCACAACCCGAAATCTCTTGTCAGAGAGCATTGAGGTTTCCTGCAGTAGAGCCTCACATTTTTTGTTTTTGACATCTTTATTGGAGTATGATTGCTTTACAATGGTGTATTAATTTCTGCTTTATAACAAAGTGAATCAGCTATATGTATACATATATCCCCATATCTCCTCCCTCTTGCGTCTCCCTCCCACCCTCCCTATCCCACCCCTCTAGGTGGTCACAAAGCACTGAGCTGCACATTTGAGTCGAAGTGCTGCATTTTTAACATAATCCCTGCCCCCCTGTACCTTCTAGATGTCTGAGTAAGGTGATTTACATAAATATCCCACACACTGTGTCAGAACATTTAAATGTGGACCTTTGAATTGGGCTCTTATTAAGAAGAAATTCATTTCTAATTCAAATAAAATTTTTTTTGCATGCTTACCCCATCAAACTTCCTGCCTAATAAATTATGTAAAAAAAGTTAAAAATAAGTGAGTCACGTGACCTCTGAAGTTAGAAAATACATCAGAAAAAAGAAAAAGGGAAGTGAATTGTTCTAAGTATACCAGAAAGGCCTTGTGTATTCAGAAACTCATTCCTTTTTTCTCCAAATCAATATGCAGTGCTCAGCACAGAAAACTGTCAGAGAACTATTGAATATAAAGCACAGAAGATAACAGCAGTGATTACAACATGCAATTGTGCAGCTGTGATATCATCTCCTCCCTCTCAGCCTGGTCCCCTCCATCAGATTGGTTGCTATGTTAATATTTTAGGCTTAAAGGACTAGAATTAATGCCTTCAGTTTTGTCTCCGATGTGTTGGTTTTCTGTCAAAAATTCCTGACAAAATTAACAGCCAATGAATCAGGATAATTAGAGATGGAGCGATGCAGCCTTGGAATCACTGGGTACACCGTCATCTCCTGCTTGGATGCAGGGCCTTGGCACGAGACGACGCCCCTCCTCATTCTTCTACAGGGCAACTATCGTCAGCTATGAATAGGTCACCAATTATTTTTTTCCTTGAATAATGAATGTGGAGGATGACCTTCCTCTGGTTTGATGAACAACCACCAGTACGAAAAATCAGATGAAATCTGGAGAGGCGACTGGAGAAGGTGTTAGAAAGCCCCTAAAAACTGAAAAAAATTAAATTAAGAAGAATATACAGCCTGATCATTTTACCACCTTGTTCTTTTTTGATGATGATGTGAAGTAGGTTTCTGTTAATAGAGAGAACCTGTGAAATAGGCAAAGATCCTCCAGAGAATGCTCCAGGTCATTCAGCCTTACAGAAAATAGGGAAGTGTTTGGAGGAAGATGAAAGACACACAGGAAGTTGACTGCTGGAGATGAGAATGTGCCACCATAGCATTTTCATGTCAAGTCCCAGACTCTGCCCCTCCCCTACGACATCTCTTCCTTTTCCTCTGAAGTCTTCACTCCTGAAGACGAATGTGGAGGGAGGGAGAAGGGGAAAGCATGGTATAAGCGTCTGTCTGCCAATACCCTACTTTATGGTCAGGAATCATTAATCTTGATGACCTTTCTTTTTTCATCATTTCCTTAAGAACGGTTGAGAATTCAGAGTTTGACTGCTGTCAGTGGCTAAAATCTTCCTAATCCAAACCTACTTCTGGTTTCTAATAGCCAGCTGGTTACCCTCATGCCAATTTCATTTGTCTCTGAGAAATTTACTTAACTTCTGAAAAGACTTTCAGAAGGATAAAATGCTACCATGGATCCTCTTGGGATCTAAGCTGTGACCACGGTGTATATGAGGGTTTTCTGAAGCTTAGTGGGTATAGGTCACATTCTAGGTGCTCCAACCTGTACCTCGGGTGGCTTTCTGAAACTCAGTATGTAAGGGTCACATTCTAGGCACTCCGACCTGTACCTTGGGTGGTTTTCTGAGGTTGGCTGAGGGTGCCAGCAGTTAGGTGTCAGAAGTAAGTGGTCTTCAAAAAGGAGGTGAGTTGGGGAAGCAGGGAGGTGAGAAGCAGATGAAATCGAAGAAGGGTCGTATCTCCCTTGATTATGTCTTTTTCAATCAGTGGGGGCTGGTCAGCAAGGAGTGTGGGAAATATGTGTTATGTTAGGAACAAGGCTGATGCAATAAATTTTGAAACTGTCTGTAGCAAAATTCCTGTGAAATACCCCATCCACCCTTAGAAAAATGGTTTGCCTTTGCCCTGGGAAATTGCTTACCATAAAGATGTTAGGTAATACCTATGCTTTACAGCACCCCATTACAGATATCCAAATGGCTCCTGCACGCTATAACAAAGCACCAGGCCCTCTCTACGCTGATTTAACAGCTCTGGAAGCATCGACGGACATAAATAATTAAATAATTAAATACGCATATAAATCTTTTCTCCAGTCTTCCGTCTAAAATTTTCACTTTTCTACAGAGTGGAGAAGATTAACTTTTAATGTTACTAAATTAGTTAGAATAAAACTTAAGAATAGGCACATCTGAACATTTGATACAATGTATTTTCTTCCTCTCATTATGACAATAGTACCTAAGGCCCCTTCCTCATTTAGCTGTTACTTGAGCATCAATAATCCATTAAATGAAAAGGGCTAAGCATTGAAAAGCATTAATTGAATTTTCCTCTATTAGGACCGCTAAACTTGATCAGATATAGGTCAAAAATAGAATACATGTCCAACTCTTGATTATCCATGGAAAGGAAAACAATGTCTGATGTGGATTACACCGTAATGACAAATGATTCTAAACTTTATTTTTATTGGATTTTTAAATACATTACGTAAATTTTCAGCACAAGAATAGACAGTGAATTGTCGGACCATGTCTGGAGTTAAATCACGTGTGACTGGAAGATCTCATTCCATTACTTTGCACTTATTAAGATAATTTAATTGTATGACCCCAGCACACTACAGGCTCTTGGTTAGGCTTTGGAAACAATTTGTGGATGTTTGTTTGTGTGTGTGTGTGTGTATGAGATCATTCCAAATCATTTTCTCATACTAGTTCCTCTTGTAGTAACTTATAACATGTATATATTTAGACATATTTGAGTAAACTTATTTTATTAAGTATGGTTTAAAGCAGTGGTCCCCAACGTTTTTAGGACCAGGGACCATTTTCGTGGAAGACAATTTTTCCATGGACTGGGGAGGAGGGGATGGTTTTGGGATGATTCGAATGCATTACATTTATTTTGCACTTTATTTCTATTATTATTGCATTGTAATATATAATGAAATAATTATGCAACTCACCAAAATGCAGAATCAGTGGGAGCCCTGAGCTTGTTTTCAGTTTCCACTCACTGAGAGGGTTTTTTTGTTTTGTTTTGTTTTTTGTTTTATTTTTTACATCTTTATTGGAGTATAATTGCTTTACAATGCTTTATAGTTTCTGCTTTATAACAAAGTGACTCAGTTATACATATACATATGTTCCCATATCTCTTCCCTCTTGCATCTCCCTCCCTCCCACCCTCCCTATCCCACCCCTCTAGGTAGTCACAAAGCACCGACATGATCTCCCTGTGCTATGCGGCTGTTTCCCACCAGCTATCTATTTTACGTTTGGTAGTGTATATATGTCCATGCCACTCTCTCACTTTGTCACAGCTTACCCTTCCCCCTCCCCATGTCCTCAAGTCCATTCTCTGGTAGGTCTGTGTCTTTATTCCCGTCTTACCCCTAGGTTCTTCATGACATTTTTTTTTCTTAGATTCCATATATATGTGTTAGCATATGGTATCTGTCTTTCTCTTTCTGACTTACTTCACTCTGTATGACAGACTCTAGGTCCATCCACCTCACTACAAATAACTCAATTTCATTTCTTTTTATGGTTGAGTAATATTCCATCGTATATATGTGCCACATCTTCTTTATCCATTCATCCGATGATGGACATTTAGGTTGCTTCCATCTCCTGGCTATTGTAAACAGAGCTGCAATGAACGTTTTGGTACATGACTCTTTTTGAATTATGGTTTTCTCAGGGTATATGCCCAGTAGTGGGATTACTGGGTCATATGGTAGTTCTATTTGTAGTTTTTTAAGGAACCACCATACTGTTCTCCATAGTGGCTGTACCAATTCATATTTGCACCAGCAGTGCAAGAGTGTTCCTTTTTCTCCACATTCTCTCCAGCATTTATTGTGTCTAGATTTTTTGTTGATGACCATTCTGACCAGTATGAGATGATATCTCATTGTAGTTTTGATTTGCATTTCTCTAATGATTATTGATGTTGAGCATTCTTTCAGGTGTTTGTTGGCAATCTGTATATCTTCTTTGGAGAAATTCTATTTAGGTCTTCTGCCCATTTTTGGATTGGGTTGTTTGTTTTTTTGTTATTGAGCTGCATGAGCTGCTTATAAATTTTGGAGATTAATCCTTTGACCGTTGCTTCATTTGCAAATATTTTCTCCCATTCTGAGGGTTGTCTTTTGGTCTTGTTTATGTTTTCCTATGCTGTGCAAAAGCTGTTAAGTTTCATTAGGTCCCATTTGTTTATTTTTGTTTTTATTTCCATTTCTCTAGGAGGTGGGTCAAAAAGGATCTTGCTGTGATTTATGTCATAGAGTGTTCTGCCTATGTTTTCCTTTAAGAGTTTGATAGTTTCTGGCCTTACATTTAGGTCTTTAATCCATTTTGAGCTTATTTTTGTGTATGGTGTTAGTGAGTGTTCTAATCTCAAACTTTTACGTGTACCTGTCCAGTTTTCCTGGCACCACTTATTGAAGAGACTGTCCTTTCTCCAGTGTACATTCCTGCCTCCTTTATCAAAGATAAGGTGACCATATGTGCATGGGTTTATCTCTGGGCTTTCTATCCTGTTCCATTGATCTATATTTGTTTTTCTGACAGTACCATACTGTTTTGATTACTGTAGCTTTGTAGTATAGTCTGAAGTCAGGGAGCCTGGTTCCTCCAGCTCCATTTTTCATTCTGAAGATTTCTTTGGCTATTCGGGGTCTATTGTGTTTCCATACATATTGTGAAATTTTTTGTTCTAGTTCTGTGAAAAATGCCAGTGGTAGTTTGATAGGGATTGCATTGAATCTGTAGATTGCTTTGAGTAGTAGAGTCATTTTCACAATGTTGATTCTTCCAAGCCAAGAACATGGTATATCTCTCCATCTATTTGTATCATCTTTAATTTCTTTCATCAGTGTCTTATAATTTTCTGCATACAGGTCTTTTGTCTCCTTAGGTAGGTTTATTCCTAGATATTTTATTCTTTTTGTTGCAATGGTAGATGGGAGTGTTTTCTTGATTTCACTTTCAGATTTTTCATCATTAGTGTATAGGAATGCCAGAGATTTCTGTGCATTAATTTTGTATCCTGCTACTTTACCAAATTCATTGACTAGCTCTAGTAGTTTTCTGGTAGCATCTTCAGGATTCTCTATGTATAGTATCATGTCATCTGCAAACAGTGGCAGCTTTACTTCTTCCTTTCCGTTTTGGATTCCTTTTATTTCCTTTTCTTCTCTGATTGCTGTGGCTAAAACATCCAAAACTATGTTGAATAAGAGTGGTGACAGTGGGCAACCTTGTTTTGTTCCTGATCTTAGGGGAAATGGTTTCAGTTTTTCACCATTGAGAATGATGTTGGCTGTGGGTTTGTTTTATATGGCCTTTATTATGTTGAGGAAAGCTCCCTCTATGCCTTTGTACTGGAAGGTTTTTATCATAAATCGTGTTGAATTTTGTCAAAAGCTTTTCTGCATCTATTGAGATGATCATATGGTTTTTCTCCTTCAATTTGTTAATATGGTGTATCACATCGTTTGATTTGCATATATTGAAGAATCCTTGCATTTCTCGGATAAACCCCACTTGATCATGTTGTATGATCCTTTTAATGTGCTATTGGATTCTGTTTGTTAGTATTTTGTTGAGGATTTTTGCATCTATGTTCATCAGTGATATTGGCCTGTAGTTTTCTTTCTTTGTGACATCTTTGTCTGGTTTTGGTATCAGAGTGATGGTGGCCTCGTAGAATGAGTTTGGGAGTGTTCCTCCCTCTGCTATATTTTGGAAGAGTTTGAGAAGGATAGGTGTTAGCTCTTCTCTAAATGTTTGATAGAATTTGCCTGTGAAGTCATCTGGTACTGGGCTTTTGTTTGTTGGAAGAATTTTAACCACATTTTCAATTTCAGTGCTTGTGATTGGTCTGTTCATATTTTCTATTTCTTCCTAATTCAGTCTTGGCAGGTTGTGCTTTTCTAAGAATTTGTCCATTTCTTCCAGGTTGTCCATTTTATTGGCATAGAGTTGCTTGTAGTAATCTCTCATGATCCTTTGTATTTCTGCAGAGTCGGTTGTTAGTTCTCCTTTTTCGTTTCTAATTCTATTGATCTGAGTTTCTCCCTTTTTTTCTTGATGAGTCTGGCTAATGGTTTATCAATTTTGTTTATCTTCTCAAAGAACCAGCTTTTAGTTTTATTGATCTTTGCCATCATTTCCTTCATTTCTTTTTCATTTATTTCTGATCTGATCTTTATGATTTCTTTCCTTCTGCTAACTTTGGGTTTTTTTTGTTCTTTCTCTAATTGCTTTAGGTGCAAGGTTAGGTTGTTTATTCGAGATGTTTCCTGCTTCCTAAGATAGTATTGTATTGCTATAAACTTCCCTCTTAGAACTGCTTTTGCTGCATCCCATAAGTTTTGGGTCTTCGTGTCTCCATTGTCATTTGTTTCTAGGTATTTTTTGATTTCCTCTTTGATTTCTTCAGTGATCACTTCGTTATTCAGTAGTGTATTGTTTAGCCTCCATGTGTTTGCATTTTTCACAGATCTTTTCCTGTAATTGATATCTAGTCTCATAGTGTTGTAGTTGGAAAAGATACTTGATACAATTTCAACTTTCTTAAATTTACCAAGGCTTGATTTGTGACCCAAGATATGATCTATCCTGGAGAATATTCCATGAGCACTTGAGAAAAATGTGTATTCTGTTGTTTTTGGATGGAATGTCCTATAAATATCAATTAAGTCCATATTGTTTAATGTATCATTTAAAGCTTGTGTCTCCTTATTTATTTTCATTTTGGATGATCTGTCCATTGGTGAAAGTGGGGTGTTAAAGTCCCCTACTATGAATGTGTTACTGTCGATTTCCCCTTTTCTGGCTGTTAGTATTTGCCTTATGTATTGAGGTGCTTCTATGTTGGGTGCATAAATATTTACAGTTTTTATATCTTCTTCTTGGATTGATCCCTTGATCATTATGTAATGTTCTTCTTTTTCTCTTATAATAGTCTTTATTTTAAAGTCTGTTTTGTGAATTGCTACTCCAGTTTTCTTTTGGTTTCCATTTGCATGGAATATCTTTTTCCATCCCCTCACTTTCAGTCTGTATGTGTCCTTAGGTCTGAAGTGGGTCTTTTGTAGACAGCATATATATGGGTCTTGTTTTTGTATCCATTCAGCCAGTATGTGCCTTTTGGTGGGAGCATTTAAGGTAATTATTGATATGTATGCTCCTATTCCTATTTTCTTAATTGCTTTGGGTTTGTTATTGTAGGTCTTTTCCTTCTGTTGTGTTTCTTGCCTAGAGATATTCCTTTAGCATTTGTTGTAAAGCTGGTTTGGTGGTGCTGAACTCTCTCAGCTTTTGCTTGTCTGTAAATGTTTTAATTTCTCCATCAAATCTGAATGAGATCCTTGCTGGGTAGAGTAATCTTGGTTGCAGGTTTTTCTCCTTTATCACTTTAAATATGTCCTGCCAGTCCCTTCTGGCTTGCAGAGTTTCTGCTGAAAGATCAGCTGTTAACCTTATGGGGATTCCCTTGTGTGTTATTTGTTGTTTTTCCCTTGCTGCTTTTAATATTTTTTCTTTGTATTTAATTTTTGATAGTTTGATTAATATATGTCTTGGTGTGTTTCTCCTTGTATTTATCCTGTATGGGACTCTCTGTGCTTCCTGGACTTGATTAACTATTTCCTTTCCCATATTAGGGAAGTTTTCAACTATAATCTCTTCAAATATTTTCTCAGTCCTTTCTTTTTCTCTTCTTCTTCTTGAACCCCTATAATTCAAATGTTGGTGCATTTAATGGTGTCTCAGACGTCTCTGAGACTGTCTTCAGTTCTTTTCATTCTTTTTTCTTTATTCTGCTCTGCAGTAGTTATTTGCACTATTTTATCTCCCAGGTCACTTATCCATTCTTCTGCCTCAGTTATTCTGCTGTTGATCCCATCTAGAGATTTTTTTTTTTTTTGCAGTACACAGGCTTCTCACTGTTGTGGCCTCTCCTGTTGTGGAGCACAGGCTCCGGACGCCTAGGCTCAGCGGCCATGGCTCACAGGCCCAGCCGCTCCGCGGCATGTGTGATCTTCCCGGACCGGAGCATGAACCTGTGTCCCCTGCATCGGCAGGCAGACTCTCAACCACTGCGCCACCATGGAAGTCCTATCTAGAGTATTTTTAATTTCATTTATTGTGTTGTTCATCGTTGCTTGTTTCATCTTTAGTTCTTCTAGGTCCTTGTTAAATGTTTCTTGCATTTTCTCTATTCTGTTTCCAAGATTTTGGATCATCTTTACTATCATTATTCTGATTTCTTTTTCAGGTATCCTGCCTATTTCCTCTTCATTTGTTAGGTCTGGTGGGTTTTTATCTTGCTCCTTCATCTGCTGTGTATTTTTCTGTCTTCTCATTTTGCTTATCTTACTGTGTTTGGGGTCTTCTTTTTGCAGGCTGCAGGTTCTTAGTTCCCACTGTATTTGGTGTCTGTCCCCAGTGGCTAAAGTTGGTTCAGTGGGTTGTGTAGGCTTCCTGGTGGAGGTGACTAGTGCCTGTCTCTGGTGGATGAGCTGGATCTTTTCTTTCTGTTGGGCAGGTCGACATCTGGTGGTGTGTTTTGGGGTGTCTGTGGACTTATTATGATTTTAGGCAGCCTCTCTGCTAATGGGTGGTGTTGTGTTCCTGTCTTGCTAGTTGTTTTGCATATGGTGTCCAGCACTGTAGCTTGCTGGTTGTTGAGTGAAGCTGGGTGTTGGTGTTGAGATGGAGATCTCTGGGAGATTTTTGCCGTTTGATATTATTTGGAGCTGGGAGGTCTCTTGTGGACCAGTGTTCTGGAGTTGGCTCTCCCACCTCAGAGGCACAGCACTGACCCCTGGCTGGAGCTCCAAGAACCTTTCATCCACACGGCTCAGAATAAAAGGGAGAAAAAGTAGAAAGAAAGAAAGAAAGAAAGAAAGAGGATAAAATAAAATAAAATAAAGTATGATAAAATAAAATAAAGTTATTAAAATAGAAACTAATTATTAAGAAAAAATTTTTTAAAAAAGTAAAAAAAAAAAAAAAAAAACAACAGCAACAAAATAAAAAACAAAAAACGGACAGACAGAACCCTAGGACAAATGGAGAAAGCAAAGCTATACAGACAAAATCTCACACAGAAGCATACACATACACACTCACAAAAAGAGGAAAAGGGGAAAAAATAATAAATCTTGTTCTCAAAGTCCACCTCCTCAATTTGGGATGAATCGTTGTCTATTCATGTATTCCACAGATGCAGGTACGTCAAGTTGATTGTGGAGATTTAATCTGCTGCTCCTGAGGCTGCTGGGAGAGATTTCCCTTTCTCTTCTTTGTTCACACAGCTCTTGGGGTTCAGCTTTGGATTTGGCCCTGCCTCTGCGTTTAGGTCGCCTGAGGGCATCTGTTCTTTGCTCAGACAGGACGGGGTTAAAGGAGCAGCTGATTCTGGGGCTCTGGCTCACTCAGGCCGCGGGGAGGGAGGGGTACGGATGCGGGACGAGCCTGCGGCGGCAGAGGCTAGCATGACTTTGCACCAACCTGAGGCATGCCATGAGTTCTCCCAGGGAAGTTGTCCCTGGATCACAGGACCCTGGCAGTGGCAGGCTGCGCAGGCTCCCGGGAGGGGAGGTGTGGAGAGTGACCTGTGCTCGCACACAGGCTTCTTGGTGGCGACAGCAGCAGCCTTAGTGTCCCATTCCCGTCTCTGGGGTCTGCGCTGTTAGCCACAGCTCGTGCCCATCTCTGGAGCTCCTTTAAGCAGCGCTCTTAATCCCCTCTCCTCGCGCACCAGGAAACAAAGAGGGAAGAAAAAGTCTCTTGCCTCTTCGGCAGGTCCAGACTTTTTCCCGGACTCCCTCCCGGCTAGCCGGCTAGCCGTGGTGCGCTAACCCCTTCAGGCTGTGTTCACGCGCCAGTCCTCTCCCTGCGCTCCGACCGAAGCCCGAGCCTCAGCTCCCAGCCCCGCCCGCCCCGGCGGGTAAACAGACAAGCCTCTCGGGCTGGTGAGTGCCAGTTGGCATGGATCCTCTGTGCGGGAATCTCTCCGCTTTGCCCTCCGCACCCCTGCTGCTGTGCTCTCCTCCGCGGCTCCGAAGCTTCCCCACTCCGCCACCCGCGGTCTCTGCTCGTGAAGGGGCCTCCTAGTGTGTGGAAAACTTTCCTCCTTCACAGCTCCCTCCCACTGGTGCAGGTCCTGTCCCTATTCTTTTGCCTCTGTTTATTCTTTTTTCTTTTGCCCTACCCAGGTACTCGAGGAGTTTCTTGCCTTTTGGGAGGTCTGAGGTCTTCTGCCAGTGTTCTGTAGGAGTTGTTCCACGTGTAGATGTATTTCTGATGTATCTGTGGGGAGGAAGGTGATCTCTGCGTCTTACTCTTCCACCATCTTCCTAGTTGTACTGATAGGGTTTTGATATGAGTCTGCAAGCAGTTGATTTATTATGGTCTCTGTGCAGTCAAACCTCTCTGCTTATGATAATCTGTATTTGCAGCCTCTCCCCAGTGCTAGCATCACCGCCTCAGCTCCACCTCAGATCATCAGGCATTAGTTTCTGATACAGAGTGCACAACCTAGATCCCTCACATGCACAGTTCACCGTAGCGTTCCCGCTCCTATGAAAATCTAATGCCGCTGCTGATCTGACAGGAGGAGGGGCTCAGGCGGTAATGAGAGTGATGGGGAGTGGCTGTCAATACAGATGAAGCTTTGCTTGCTGGCCGCCGCTCACCTCCTGCTGTGCGGCCCTTTTCCTAACAGGCCATGGACCACTACCAGTCTGTGGCCCAGAGGTTGGGGACCCCTGTTTTAAAGTGTTTTATTTCTTATTTACTTTTATTTTTTTGAAGTATAGTTGATTTACAGTGTTGTGTTAATTTCAGGTGTATAGCAAAGTAATTCAGATTCTATTCCATTATAGGTTATTATAAGTTATCAAATATAGTTCCCTGTGCTATACAGTAGGTCCTTGTTGGTTATCTATTTTATATATAGTAGTGTGTATCTGTTAATCCCAAACTCCTAATTTATCCCTTCCCCCCCCCCCACATTTCTCCATTGGTAACCATAAGTTTGTTTTCTATGTCTGTGAGACTTTATATTTTGTAAATAAGTGCATTTGTATCATTTTTTTTTAGATTCCACATACAAGTGATGATAAGATATTTGTGTTTGTCTGACTTACTTCACTTAGTATAATAATCTCTAGGTCTATCCATGTTGCCACAAATGGCATTATTTCATTCTTTTATGGTGTTTTAAACAACAACAACAGCAAGATAATAGGCTTCCGATTCTGGTCCTCCTTAATCTCCATCGAAAAGAATATTTAGGGAACAGTAGCACAGTATCAACGCCACAGTGATCTTTTGATCTTCCTGTTTATTTTTTTTTTAAATCTAAAAGAAAGTGAAACTGGTAAGAATGAAAATAGATATTCCCAAGTATACCTTACTAGAGCAATATTGTGACCCAAATTTCTGAACAAAGAAATTTAAGTGTATGATAATAGACCACTCATTTTATAAAATACTTAATTATACAAAATTTTAGTTAAGAGAATTTGATTAATCCATGAAATTTTATTCAAATTGAATTTGACTAGGTCTTAGAAAAACTGATCTCTACTGAAACAGCATTGCTGCAAACTGTATTATAATGTGTTCGAAGTATCAGAATCTCCCAGATGGGACTCAGCGTAGCAATAGAGGCATATAGAGGCAATTTAAGAAGTAATTTAATCCCCAGGGCACAGTGAAGGAAAAGAGAACAAATAACGAAGTAATGGTTGACTAGCATGTGCTATTCTTAAGTCTATCAAAGGTAATTATAAAAAATGTCCTAGATATAAGTTTTATTATTTCTTCTTAGAATGAAATATTTTTATTAAAACATCTTTAAAATATCTAGGTTTATAAATGTTTTAACATAGGTCGATTGGGGACATTTTTTTTTTAAACTGGTGAGAGAGATTCTTTTTCAAAAGAATTTCACATTAAAATTATTGAATCTGATGAGACATTGAAAAGCACACTTTTTCCTCTCAGAGTAGCAATCTTTGAAGAGAAAAAAATGTCTTAAAGAATGAAAAACCAAGTTAAAATAAAGAAAATCATTGACCATTTGGTTTATAATGTTATTTACAAAGGTCTTATGACTCCTGGAGGCCTATTTTTTACATGCATGAGCATTTATGTATTTTGTTTTAAAATTTATGTCAACTTCACAAATCATTTTTTTGAACTATTACGTCTGGAAAAGAAAAGCCTGAGTCTTTGGGAAAAAAATATTTTGCAGGTCATTTAGTGGACTATATAACAAAGTCATTTCATTTTATGACCCAAATCTGATTCAAAGTATGTCTGTGAATTCTTTTCAAGGCCCAGGAATAGAATGCCAAGGAAGCAAGGGGATCGATCCTAGTTATAATTTTAACTACCTGGGTTCAAGAGTCCACAGTAACCTTGATTTACTTTTCTCTCACTCTTTTTCCTGGTCTGTGGTTTCCATGGTGAATTACTTTAATGCAGGTAGACTAATCCCGTATTCTTTTGACTCAGACAGTTCCAGAGGTGATGTATCTCAGTGGTCTCTGTGAAATCCAGTCATAGCAGGGAGAGATCTCCTTTCAGAAAAGAAATCTGCTCGCCGAAAATAGATAAGCTTCCAATAATTAAAAAGGAAAATCAGGTTAAAAGATTTAATGAGGTTTTGTCCTCGTGATTAGTCACATCATTTTATTAAAAGAAAAAAAAAATACTCCAGTGAGCCTTCTGTGCTGTAACAACTCAGATTTGCATGGTGTGCTGCGGTTTACAAAGATTTCTCACAGATAATCTCATTTTAATTCATACAGTGCCTGCTTATTTTTCTGTTAGATTTTAGAACTCTGCTGTGATCAGTCATAATCTGAAGTTCATGGCTGGCTATAAACACAACCAGGGCAATAGAAGGTGAATTGTTTTGGATGAAATATAACAGAGACCAATAATTGAAGCCCCAGAACTCAAGTTCAAATACTATTCCATCTCTAGCACGATCTCAGAGCCAAGACTTCTCAGATGACATCAGTGTGAGACTCTATTGTCCTTAATTTGATTTTTTATTATTCAAAATCATTTCCTGGGAGACAGTCTTCTTATTTAAGTTTAGTTTTTCAAACCATCTTATCTTCACCACCGTTTGTTTGAAGATTTCCTAATTGAATTCTTAACAGAAAAGCCTCCTTGCGGTCAACACCCACAGAAATGAAATAGAAACAATGGATACAGGGATTTGCTTTTGAAATAGTGATAAGTTCAGGCAAAATCAAATACTTCACAGTGTGAAAATCGCTCTCATTCTTATTTGTAAAATTCAAAGAAGTATTTCCTAATCGTTTGTGTAGATCCAGTTTCGCTTCATAATTTCCAGACTACCACCTGGATGTACTGAGGCTCTTCTGTGACACAGTTGAGCTAGTTCCGAAAGTTCCTCCTTTGTCTCTGGGTTCCTTTGCTTTTATTCCCCTAGGACTCGCCGCCTCAAATTGTTTTATCCGAACTATGACTGAACATGAATAAACAAATGGAGAATTGAGGCAATTATACTATTAATATGAGCAGGAAAAAAAAAAACACATTGCCTGAGTTATCACATTGCCAGTTCTTGGCAAACATCTTTTTCTGTTTCAGTGATGTGGAAGATTGCCTGACTTCTTTTCTCGGGGAGTGTAGATCTGGTCCGTGTCACATGGCTCTGAGCATTCAGTGTCTACACATGATTGCCTCATTTCCTGCTGCCTCAGACTGTATCTATTCTAGGAAGGCTAAGCTATGATAGGAAGGTTCAGTGGTTCTGAAGTATAGTACTTACAAAGATATCCCTGTGAACACTTTGATATTTTAAGTTCTTAACTGATGTTAGGGCCTGTTGCACTGGTCATGGTGAGCTGGACCAACTGATATTTTCATTCATTCATTCACTCATTCATTATTTATTGAGTGCTCTGTGCCAGGTCTCCAGGACACAAAAATGACAATCTCTTGGTGCCAGCACTTGAAGAGTTCGAAGACATTAAAAAAGTATTTACAAATTACTACTAGAAAACTATGACCACAAAAAACTAAAAATAGAGCTAACCTGAAATCCCACTCCTGGGCATATATTCGGAGGAAACCATAATTCGAAAAGATACCTGCACCCCAGTGTTCATTGCAGCACTGTATTCACTAGCCAAGACATGGAAGCAGCCTAAATGTCTGTTGACAGAGGAATGGATAAAAAAGCTGTAGTATATATACACAATGGAATACTACTCAGCCATAAAAAAGAGTAAAATAATGCCATTTGCAGCAACATGGATGGACCTAGAGATTATCATACTATGTGAAGCAAGTCAGAGAAAAACAAATATCATATGATATCACTTATATGTGGAATCTTAAAAAAATGATACAAAGGAACTTATATACAAAACAGAAATAGACCCAGAGACATAGAAAACAAATATGTTTACCAAAGGGGAAAGGGAGAAGGAGGGATAAATTAGGAGTTTGGGATTAACAAATACACACTACTATATATAAAAAAGGACCTACTGTAGAGCATAGGGAATTATACTCAATATTTTGTAATAACCTATAAGGGAAAGGAAAAAAAAGTAGTTACAATACAATGCAATAAGTTTGAACAACGAGTCCACTGTGGGTAAAAACACACACCCTCTAAAAGTTTCAGGGAGACAGAAGCAGAAGCCACAAGCAATTTCCCAAGAATATACTTTTCATTCTTATCTTGTTTTATTTTTCTCCTACAATCCTTTAAGAATGAGATAAGCCAGTCTCACTAGGTATTCATTTGCTACTTCTCAAAGATCTTCAGCTTCTGAGAGTTTGGGGATAGACATTTTCAACAGAGCAGGATTTGGCAGAGGTTGGTCAAATATCTCTGCCAAAGGCTCTCCCTGGCAGATGGCAACAGCTGTTTGGGATTGAGTCAAAGTACAGGATGAGCCCCTGCAAAAAGTCCTTTTTATTACACTAATGGCTTTTTCCCTCAGAGCGGTTATTCATTGTATCAGTGCATAATTGTTTTTGTTAATGCATTTGCTCAGATCATACAAAAATCTAATTATTCTATGTAATGAATCATTAACAATTTCCATAAATTCATTTCAGTGTTTGAATGCTGGCATTCAGGTTATGCTAATAAATGTAAAATATTCATGCCTTTAAGTCTGAGATTGCCCACTGTGTTCGAAAAATTTGTTTTAGTAAATGTACCAAATTTTGAATCTGCATTTTGTAAAATACTGAAGTGTAAACTGCAAGATTATTCTTGAATAGAATATTCTAATTTTCTATTCACTTTTTAAACTGAGTTCTTTTATTTCCTTCACAACCCACGTTCACTTAGCTACAACAAATGACACATGGTCATGTTTAACTTAAGAGCATTAATTGGTGTTTGGTAATGAAAGAAGATCAAAAGTGATTGTCGTTGACCTTTTCCACTTTGATTTCTTCACATTGAAACTCAGCCTTTGATCCATTTGCTGAAACAGATATTAGGAATATGTACCTTATTATCATTATTTTTAATCAGAGAAGGGGAAAATAAACCTTGAATTCTAGCCATAAAAATTCACCACTGTAAAGTACAGAGGTTTTCTACATTATTATTATTGTTGTTGTTATTAACATGCACTGTGTGGCAGGTACTCTGTTCAGTGCTTAATATTCTCCATCTCATTTAATCCTCCCCCAAAGCCCCTTAGGTTGGTCCTCTATTTTCCTCAATTTACAGATGAGAAACTGAGATTTAGAGAAGTGAAGACACTTGCCCAAGTTATCAGTTTTGCATAGTGGTTCTCCACTGAAGGAGATTTTGCCTCCTTGGGGACATTTGGCAATGTCTAGAGACATTTTTCATTGTCACAGCTGGACAGAGGGCAACTGGTATCTGAGGAGGAAAGGCCAGGGATGCTGCTAAACATCCTACAATGCACAGCGCAGCCCCCATAACAAAGAATTATCTGGTCTAAAACATCACTAGTACTGTGGGTGAGAAACCCTGGTGTAGCAGCTGTGTGTTGCCCATGTCACAGCTCCTTCAGTGACCGATTTCAGAGCAGCTGTGGTGGACAGTGGTGCATCTTACCAGCATGTGAGGTTGTGGATCTTGGCTTTTCTGCCTCAGGGCTTTCTCTGAAACACCAGTGTAGGTGCATTCTGAGATGGTGCAGGAGTTGACACCTGGGGGCAACCCTCCACCAGTATGCAACCTGATGGGACACTTGAGGGCCTTCTACACAGTTTCTCCTCATGTCGCCAGATAGATGGAGTCTCAGTTGCCTACAATGGTAACCAACTGGTACAACAGACACTGACTGACTCAGTGCCACCTCTTACTGGCTGAGGGTTGCCCCAGGCTTGTCAACACCTCTTAGATTCTAGGCCATATCTGTTGCTTGGCTTCAGAGAAAGATTTGGGGCAGAAAATCAGAGATAGCACCACCTGAGCAGTGTATTTAACTACACTGAACTGTCTGCTAAAGCTGGTTGAAATCAGTAACATATATGTTATGGGTTTTTAATCACTTCCCTGTCTCACTCCCTGGACTCTTTCTTCTTCCTAGACCTGCCTTTGAAATAAACTACCTGGACCCAAGTCCTTATTCAAGCTCTGCTTTCAAGGTAACCCAAACTAAAACAGAAAGCTAGCAAGTCTACTCTGTTCTATTGCAAGTCCAATTAAACAGAACCCAATGCTGGCTGTGTCACCTGATAAACAAGGGGAATCTGTCCATCGGCACCCTTTGGCTTAAAATGCCCTTTCCACTTTAAGTTCCATGGTCAACTATTTAATACTGCTTTATCAGGACTCTAAATGCTCTCACTACTTTATTTTTCCCCAAACCCAATAACACATCCTCAATGATGGAATCAACCTTTTGCTGTTGTTTTTGTTTTCTGTGCAGAAGTGATATTGGCTTGAGAGAGGAACCCAACTTACCTGACCTATTGTAGATTTATGCTGAGAACTTGAACTTAGCCTTTGCTACTGTTTGGAAATCTTTCAGGAGAGTTTGAATGACTTCCTCATATACTTCTTATTCCTTTCTAGCCCCAAGCCTGGCTTTATAAGCCCTCTCCTCCATATCTCTTTGGACCATTTGACACTTTCTTCCTGAATTTTTTCTTTTTTTTTAACTTCCATGATTATACTATATTTACTACTCCTTTGATCTGACAGGTCTTTTTTTTTTTTTTTGTAATCCACTAGTATCTCTTTTTCTTTCTTCCAATCTGAAAACAAGAATTGTCATATCTCCTTTTTTATACTCACTTTATGGGCGAGCTCATTCTCTTCTATAGGAGTGTCAGCTACATTTCTGTTTCCAGCTCTGATATTTCCCCTAGGTCCCCAGGTCATTGCTGACTGTCCACTTGATTAACCCATCAGCTAATCTTCTCCTAGGCAGCCTACATGGCTCAGAAGAAGTTGAATTCCCTCTCAAGTCCAGGAACGCACCAGAATGGTCTAAGGACAATCTCCTCCTCTTGCCCAATTGATTCAGCAATTTTCATATAAACCAGTTCAGTTTCCTGAGATTCAAGGTAAGATTTGTTGGGGATTCTGTGGAAATTCTTCCTTACTCTTCTGGGAGAACTTTCGGAAGCAATTATCTTTTTTTTTCTCTTGCTTTTTCTCAGTATATATTCACGTGTGGTTGTGACATCTGGAAGGGAGGTCATTATGTTAATATCACTTTGGGGATGAATCCACCGTGTGGACGAGTGCTGAGTCAAATGACTCTCAAGGAAATGGAACTAAGGAAACTGGATTAAGTCCCTCTGAATGAGTGCACTTCTTTTGGACAGCCAGCAATGGGAATCAATATTTTTCCTTGTTTAAGCTAGTTTCAGTTACTTGCAGCCAAAGGCTCTTAGTGAGAAAATGTTGTGCCATGGTCTCTTTGGAAGAACCTCAGTCTCTCCATTTTTTCCCATTATAACTGTCATCTCTTGAATGCACATCCATTATTGGCAGTCTTCCAGTGAAACTACATACTTGCATTCTCTCCTCTTTCTGATTCATCTTCTATACTGTTGCCAGGTCAATTTCCCTAAAAGACAAGTTTCATTATGTTACTCTGTAAATTTCCATAATGGTTTCTTTCTTTTCACTTTCAGCTTTTAGTCCAAACTCCCAAGATTTGTTTTTAAGACTTTTCATAATCAGACATCTTTTTGTATACTCAATATGGTTTCTCTGTGCTCCCCAACATACAATTGAAATCTTTCCTCTTAATATTTTCACAATAGAGAAATGTTTCCCCTGTGATAATTCCATGTACACTTTCAGTCTTTCTTTAATTTCTAGATTCTCCTAAATTTTTCCTTAATAGATACAGCCTTTATTCATTTAAACGGTCTTTATTTAATTAATTTATTTATTTATTTATTATTATTATTTTTTTGCGATACGCGGGCCTCTCACTGTTGTGGCTTCTCCCGTTGCGGAGCACAGTCTCCGGACGTGCAGGCTCAGCGGCCATGGCTCACGGGCCCAGCTGCTCCATGGCATGTGGAATCTTCCCAGCCCGGGGCATGAACCCGTGTCCCCTGCATCGGCAGGCAGACTCTCAACCACTGCGCCACCAGGGATGCCCTAAACAGTCTTTATTAAGTGCAGACTATATGTTCCAGGTATGCAACGAGCAGTGGATTTATAAAGACAAATGTCTGAAAAAGTCCTCTTAGGAATAATGAAATAAAACTTGAGAAACACTGTTCTAGATACTGGGTAAACTTTTTTGCAATGCATGAAACAGTCCTGCACAATTGGAGAACTGTTCTGCCACAAATCCCAACACTGCCGTTAATCCCAACACTGGTGGAGTTGCTTTTATGTATTTATTTTCTTTTTAAATCTGTAATTGCAATTTGAGGCAACAGAAAGCAGAGTATTTTACTGCCAATTATTTCAGATCAATTCCTCCTCCCCCACTCAGGTAAATTATCAGTGCCTTGAGAGCAGATGCCATCTCATATATTTCTTTCATACCTTCCTTGAGAGAATAGCATGAAATGTCTTTATGTTGGTCTCTCTCTCTCTCATTCTCTGCATACTCATTTTATCCATTTCTTATTGGAGTGCAAGGAGTGATATTTGCAAAGCTGATACTA
This sequence comes from Globicephala melas, assembly GCF_963455315.2. Lineage (NCBI taxonomy): Eukaryota > Metazoa > Chordata > Mammalia > Artiodactyla > Delphinidae > Globicephala > Globicephala melas. Next base: position 24,086,954 of record NC_083330.1, read on the forward strand.
ACCGTGGTTAAGAACAGATTTTTGCTTTACTGACTTAGCACACAGGAGATGATAAAAAACATTAGCTCTTATTAATGATAATAAAGGAAGCATAGAAAATGTCTTGATTGATGAAAATGCCTGCCTTAGTCTTGTTGCTATCACTTTGCCCATTCTCTTAAATTCATATCTTAGTAATAGAGTTTAAAAATTATTGTCAAACCAATGAAAGGTTTATTTTCTTAATCTAAACATAATCCTAACTCTCTAATATTTATTTCTTTATATTCTCTTACAAATTTTGTCCATATGTAGTTGATTTTTTATTAAAAATAGCAATACTGAATAGGTAGTCAGTGTCACTGACTATTTTATTCATGTAGAATCAATAGTAGATTGAGGTAGAATCATCATTAAATGATGTAGAATCATTTAATAAAGATGTTTCAGTGTTTCTACCTAATTATCAGAATTGCCATTTTAACAGCTGCATAATGGCCCATCACATTTATTGATTGCTCTTACTTTTTGTTGGACAATTTGTTTCTCGTCTTTCATGATTATACGTGATGCTTCTGCCTAGTCTTTCTGCCACTGATTTTTGTCATCCTCTATTAAATACTGCCCCTACCCCCTGGATTATTGTCTACTTGCTTGGATTCTGACTATTGTGATTTACACATGCATCAATTCACCTGCCTGTACTTAGCTCTGATCAATGATAGTTGCTTGATCCTTTACATTCCTGGTTCCAAAGAGTTGGTGCTTCTGATCCCTGCTGCTCAAGAAGGATTTGGTATAGCTCGAGGCACGTGTGGGAAGTCAGCTGGATGTTTCACGGTAAGAGAGAAGACATATCCCAGAATAACTGAAACTCTTTAAAGATAAAATCCACATATTTCCTCTTTTGATAAAGTGCTAAATTATAGTAAATGTGCTCCCAGGATACCCATGGATTACTTGATGATAATAAAAGATAACAGCTGAATATTGTTTTCAATTTTGAAAGAGCAAACAAATCAACAGCAATCATAACATTACTTTATATGCCTAAACTAGGATGGAATAATGTTTTCATAGAAGATGTGATCTGGGTTCAAATAACATCATTTACCAAATGCAGAGGATTGCTGTAGCTCTTGACTTAAAGATACATTAAATTTGTCAAAGTTAAGAGTCAATATAGACGCAGGTCAGATTCTATGACAAAAACTCAGAGACCAGGGCTTCCCTGGTGGTGCAGTGGTTGAGTGTCCACCTGCCGATGCAGGGGACACGGGTTCATGCCCCAGTCCGGGAAGATCCCACATGCCGCGGAGCGGCTGGGCCTGTGAGCCATGGCCACTGAGCCTGTGCTCCGCAACGGGAGAGGCCACAACAGTGAGAGGCCCGCATACCACAAAAAATAAAAAGAAAAATAATCAAAATAAGATTGCTTAGTAAGGTTGTGAATAAACAGTCTACAGAAATCAATTATATATATTTGATGAAAGGGAGGAAAAAACTCTATTCAATAAGAAAAATAAAACATTTAGGAATAAGAGTGAGATTTATACAAAGATCTACTTAAGATTTTAAGATGCTACTGAAACATACATATGGACAGGTGTATCATTTCTTGGATGAAGCAAATCAACATCACAAAGATGTGATTCAATAAAAATAGCAACAGCATTTTTATTTTGGAATCAGACAGGCTGGTACTAAAGTTCAGATGGAAAAATAAAAGACAAGAATAGTCAAGAAAAATCTGGAGGAGTAGCGAGGAGGACTAGTTCTTCTGCATATTCAAATGCATATTTTAAATCTTCAATAACAAAAACAATATGGTACCAGTACCTGAATCGAATGACAGATCAATGGAATTGAATAGAAAAACCAGAAATACGTCTAAAATAAAAGGATTTAGCATATTAAAAATGTGACGCCCCAAATCAGTAGGGTAAAGGTAGAGTTTTCAGTGAACGATGTTGGGTCAGTTGGCGGGGTCTGGAACAATACATAACTCCATAACGCATTTCTGTATTGACTCTCCCTCCTTTTGTTCCTCTTCTATCCCTTGCCCCTTTCTCTAGATCACACTCTCCAACAAAATATTTGCACAAAGACTTTGTTGCAGGCTCTGCTTTCTAGGGAACCCAGGCTAAGGTACTTATTGTATATCTAACCTCTTCTCCCCTCTACTCCTCTTTTCTCCATTATACCTTTTATAATTTGTTAGAGCTTAGAATGTTTCCAGCTGTCACTCTATTTCCTATATTTATTTTAGTCTTAGTTTTATAGTTATTTAGTTGCAATTCTCACTGCCAGTGGTCGGCTAAAGTCTTTCCTCTAGTTGATTCCTTAATGAGGATTTATGGGAACAATATTCCCTGAATGCTTGAATGTTTGAGACAATTTGTCTGCTGTCCTTACAACTGAAAAGCAGTTAGATTGGCTATAAAATGCTAAAGTCACTTGAAGATTTTGTAGGTGTTCCTCCATTGTGTTCTGATGTTGATAGGTGTAGAAAAGTCTGAAACCAATCTAAAATCTTTTTCTCTGTGTGCCCAAAATATTTTCTTCCTTTTGAAAGATTATTGACTTTATAAGTGCCTTTCTCAGCACGGATCTTTCTGAGTAAATTTACTCTGGGAAATGGTCAGTTTTCAATATGTGCAAAGTCATGTATTTCAGAAAAGTTTTCTTGAATAACTATTTCTGTTTCATTTTGCTTATTCATTAAATTTGTATTTCTGCATCCATCATGGGACTTTTAGCAGTGTTCACTTCCCTTAAATCCCCTCAAATTTTACATTTATTTCTGATTATATTCTGATTATGATTATCTTTTTTCTTCTAATTTATTCCTAAACTCCTCTAGCTCATAATTCATCCCTTCCTGTTATCTTACCATCTCTCTTCCGAGTTCCTGCATTTCTGTCTTATGTACTTGTTTCATAGTGGTGATTGCTTCATTAGGCTTTTCCCCTCCCTCTTCAATGCACTGTTGAATATTTGGTCACACTTTTTTCTGCTCCATGGCAACTTCTTTCTCGCGAGTTTTTCAATTTTCCCTTGGTCTTCTTTTCCTTTCCTCATGAACATTAATTGGTCAGTTTATATAAAGCTTCCCTATAGGAAGGAAGAGAGACTTTGGAGTCATTTTACTTGTATTTGAAATCTAGCTCCACGACTTACTGCATATGTGACTTTGGATAAGTTATTTAACCTCTTGATTTCAGTTTTCTCATCTACAAAATGGGAAAAAACAAAAGTACCTACCTCTTTGTGCTGTTGGGAGAATAGAATAAAATAATACAATTAAGACTGAGAGTGGTGTCATACACATAGTTTAACAGTCACCAAGTGTTAGGTACTGTCATATAATCACTACCTTTTTTAAGACACATTTTTCAGACAAGACAAATGAGACACAAAGTAAGTAATTTCCAAGGACTATAAATTCCATAAAGATAGTGTCTTAGTCTGTTCTGGCTGCTATAACAAAATACTACAGACTAGTAGCTCATAAACTACAAAAACCTATTTCTCACAGTTCTAGATACTGGAAGTCCAAGATCAGGGTGCCAGCACAGTGGGGTTCTGATGAAGGCCCCCTCCTGGGTTTCAGACTGTTGATTTCTCTCTGTGTCTTCCCATGGTGGAAGGGGCTAGGGATCTCTGAGGGGTGCCTTTCATAAGAGCACTAATCCCATTCATGAGCGCTCCACCCTCATGACCTAAGAATCTCCCAAAGGCCCCACCTCCTAATGCCATCACATTGGGCATTAGGATTTCACATGGGGCAGTGAATTTGGAGGGGACAAAAACATTCAGACCATAGCAGGTAGTGATTCTATTGCTACCTTTTTCTCTTTCACTGCTATATATCTAATACTTTGCATACTACCTGGCACGTATGAGAGTCTGTGATCCAACAAATAGGTGCTGAATAAATGAACAAATACACTTCCCATTGGTCACACAACTGAAAAGTCAGCAGAGCCAGCATTTGAACCCAGCTCTCTTAGACTTGCCAGTCACATTTATCTCAGCCACATTCTATAGGTCAAAACAAGTCCTAAGACTAACTGGATTTCAACGGTTTTGGGAAACAGACTCCAGCTCTTGCTAAGAACTACCAAGAGGGACTTCCCTGGTGGTGCAGTGATTAAGACTCTAAGCTCCCAATGCAGGGGACCTGAGTTCAATCCCTGGTGAGGGAACTAGATCCCACATGCATACCACAGCTAAGAGTTCGCATGCCACAACTAAGGAGCCTGCCGGCTGCAACTAAAACCTGGTGCAACCAACCAAATAAATAAGTAAATTAAATTAAGAAAAAAAAGAACTGCCAAGAATTTATGGCCACATTTAAATTACCATAGACACTGTCTCCCATTCTTTATTCAAATCCTTGGGTCTTTTAGCACTTCATGTATCCCCACTTTTGGAAGGTACGTAATCCCTAACTTTACAGAGAAAATGGAGGACCTTAGGCAGAAATTACTTCTCTTTCTTGCTGCCACCTGGCACTTAATTTACAGTAGACTGTGTCTCCTATCCCCCTCCTCCCAGACCCTGGCACCATTCCCAGGAATCAGCTGTTCTGATACCTGTCCTTCTATTCTTCATTCAGGGTTAGAGGATATTCAGCTGTTCTTCCTGAAAAAAGCTGGTCTCTTCACCCTTGTTCCTATTCCCTTCCCCTACTTTTTCCTTAGGGACCTTACATCTCAATGAAATCCTTGAATAATTTAAATATTTTTTTAAAATTTCATGTCATTTTATAAACATGCATGTATCTTTTTTTATCTTTGGAAAAAAACACTCCAACATCTACCCTATCTTTTAGCCATAAGAAAATATTTGCAAAAAGATATCTCCATTTAGTGTCTCTTCTTCTTTACTTTCTATTGATGTTTCAGCCCATCTCCCCTTGTTTTTTGTGGGGTTTTTTTGCGGTACGCGAGCCTATCACTGTTGTGGCCTCTCCCGTTGCAGAGCACAGGGTCTGGACGCGCAGGCTCAGCGGCCACGGCTCACGGGCCCAGCCGCTCCGCGGCATGTGGGATCTTCCCGGACCGGGGCACGAACCCGTGTCCCCTGCATCGGCAGGCGGACTCTCAACCACTGTGCCACCAGGGAAGCCCTCCACTTGGTTTTTATACCAACTCAAAAACACAAATTTTTTCCACCAAGGTCACTTCCTAGTTGTGGTATCTAATGGATTTGCTTGAATCAGCACTGGCTGCTCCTTTGTAATTTCCTTCACTAATTTCTTTTCTCTACTCATATCTTAAATGTTGGTTTATATTATCACCTTTGCCCATAACTAAAACCATATGACCTCATGCTGGATGATCTCATGCAGTCCCTGGCACTGACCATCATGATCATGGTCATATTATCTCTCTTATGTGCTCTAGATTCACATCCAACTCCCAAATGGATACTTTGCTCTGGATATTCTATGGACAATATATCAGTTCTCTATTGCTGTATAATAAAGCATCATAAAATGTAGTATCTTTAACAAACAATAATTTACATGCTCATGATTCTGTAGTTCGGGCAGGTTTCAACTGAATGGTTCTTCCGGTCTTACCTGGGGTCACTTAGGTGGTTGCAGTGGGATGATGAGTTGGCTGGGTCTGAATGGGCTCATTCACATACCTGAAGCCTCAGCTCGGAACACTCTAATGGCTGGACCTCTCTTTCTCCCTGTGATCTCTTGTCCTCAGGAGGTTAGCTTGCACTTCTTCACAAGGTGATGACAATTTTCTAAGAGGGTGAAAACAGAAACTGCAAGATCACTTGCGACTGAGACTTGCCAGTCATGTTACTTCTGCAACATTCTATTGGTCAAACTGAATCATAAGACCAGGTATATTTCAAGGGGGGCTGGGGAAATAGACTCCACATCTTGCTAAGAAAATTTATGGCCATATTTTTTTCCAACTGTCATATAATAGATATCTCATCTAGTTTAATTCTCACAACAATCCTGAGTACTGTAATTATCATTCCTTTTTTGAAGGTGAGAAAATGGAGGCTCAGAAACATCCTCTAACTTATCCAAGGCTCCATGATTTATAGATGGCATGGCAGGGTGGGCACCCTGGTCCATGTCATGTATATTTCATGTGCCTCACTGAGCAGAAACTCAGATTTCTAGATTGCCCATGCATGAACAGAAGGACATTCCTCAGGCTGGCCTCCAGGCTAACAGACACAAGAAAACAAGGTAAATGAAAGTATAGTTCATTATATGATGTAGCTATATATTCGGAAATCATTGTATTAGTCCAGGATAGGGCCGGATCTGCTAAAATAATAAATCCCAAAATGTTAGTGGTTTAGCACAGCAAAATTTCATTTCTTGATAATATAAAATCTATTGTGAAAGACCGAGCTAGATGGAGACACAGTGTGTGTGTAGATGCTTCAGTTGACAGTTCTAGCTCAGTCCAGCCTCTGAGCCAAACTGCCACATACACCTTATACCTGACATGCCCCCAGCTGTTATTTATTATCTCCCCTAAATTTGCTGATATTCCTGAATTTTCTGTTTTAATTCACATGGTCCCCAGGCCAGAAATTATCAACAACTCTCCTTTGCTTATCAGGTTCAGTCTCCAGGTTCTGTCAAATTAATCACTTTATTTTCTCTCAAATTCATTGTTTCCTCCCTCTCCCCTTAGCTTCATAATGTTTTGCACACAGCTTCAAATTGAAACTCTAATTTTGCTTCTGTAATCTATTCTCAACATTCCTGTTAGGGTGATCTTTCTAACGTGCAAATGATCAAAATAGTGGATGCATATCCTTTTTGATAAAAGTAACTTTTGTTGTCTGGCATCTGGATCTCACTCTTACATTTGGTTTGTTTTGACTCATGCTATTGAAGCTGAAAAGAATTGTCACTGTTTTGCCAGCCTCTTGCCCTGGGTGCACACTCATAACCCAGGCTAGGACAATCAGACAAGTCTGCTACAGAATTTGAATCCAAAGCAACAAGTGGCAGCAACATCCAGTCTCCCAGGCAAGTGTGAGGAGTGGCCTCCAGAGTCCAGAGTTTCAGTGTCCCATGGTCAGATATAGGTAGGTCAGTCAGTTTTACACCTTTTCTTCCTGCCTATTCTCTGTGCCTGGTTCACCAGTCTTCCACATGATTGTATGTGTCACCCAATGGCTTTTCAATATATTGTTTTCTTTCCTCCTGAAACAGGCCAGGGTTAGTTTCTGTTGCTTACACCTCAGAACTCTGAACACTTCATATATTTTAGCTTCACATCTTCCAATGAATCCTCATGAACCAATGTTGAGTAAACATTTATTGAATGAATGATTGAACCTGCTTTCTGACTGCCAGGGGCAAGCAAACTAAGGAGGGAGAAGAGACTCATAAACATGAAAAATTGCCATGATATTATTGTCAGTCTTTTGGGGTTGGACAAATCATAAACAACTTTATGAGGTGCTCCTTGGACTTTGGTAGATGTTCTGTGTTGGTGCAATTAGAGAAGTACCATTAGGTGGACTTGGCCGTTAGGGCTAGCATTTAAGAGATTTTGGGGACATATAAAAATATTTTAATTTTAAGTGAAAGATAGCCGTGCTTGCTCTTACTAGTAAAGTGTTGCATAGAAAATATAACTTAATCAATTAAGCATTACAATATTGAACAATGGCAAGAAAAACAAACAACTGCAGGCAGTACAGTCTTTCTATTTTAAATTACAGCAATTTATTCTGGCCCACTTATCTTGGCATGATCTGGTTAGAGCTGGTTTATTAATGCCCCACCTTCATTCATAATTCCAGATGGAATTATAGAATTTCCAGAGGTTTCTAGTAATGTCATTGTATTTCAGCTGATTCCTATTGAGCTACATTCTCATTGGTGGAAAATATAAAGATATATGTTATTTATTTCTAGATGAATGCAACAAGTAACAAGTGTAATAGTTCAGACATCTTTTATAGATAGTTTCATTTCCTTTTAATTCCAGACTAATATTGCCTTTTTATTCATTGTGCAATGTTTTGTGAACATTTTAAGCTGGCAACATTTAGTGAAACAGAGACATCAGGAAAATCTATTAGAAATGTAGTTTTGAGCTGGGTTGGGATGCATGACAAGGATTTAGATGTTATGAATATGCAGAGACTCAGGAGGGCATTAGTGAGTAAGGAATGGACTGGGCAAGGTGTATGGAGGAGGAACTATGTTTGGCATGTTAGGATGGTAATAAAATTTCAGCTCATTTGAGAAGTATTAAAGTAATGCAGTAATTAGAGAAGGGGTTGGAAAGTACATTAAAGATAAGGAATTGCCATCCACAAGTTGTGCATGGAAGAGGAACAGATGTGGTATCTAGAAAAATTAATTTGACAGTCACATGCATGGTGGATGGGAGTGAAGAAATGCTGGAGTCAAGAAGAGTAGATTGGTTGATTACTTCAATTATTACCTCATGGGGTTATTACAATGATAAACTCACAAGGATCTGACAGTAAGTCAGGTAATAGGAGTGAAAAGAATCAGACAATTTTAAAGATATTGTGAAGCATAAATTCACAGAATTTAAGATAGGACATGGAAGTAAAGAGAAAAATAAATGAAGAGGTAGAGAATTAGTAGTTTGATGTTTGGTCAAAAGAGAGATGACTAGCCCTACTAACAGATGTGAAGGCAGAAGGAGACAATCAATTTTAAAACAAGAAGACAAATTCCAGTTGCATATATGTTGACTTTGAACATCTAAGTGGAAATGTCTGAGAAACATTTGTATATGTAACCTAAAAGGAGCACTGAGGGCTACAGAAAAAGGATTTGAATGAAAACCATCCTCATAGAGAAGATGATATGTTATGGGTTGAATGAACCGATGAGAATGAAAAGTAGATCTCTGGGAAATGGTGATGCATAAGAGATAGGAAGATAAAGAAGAAAGCAAAGTGAACTGAGTAGGAGCTATCTGAAAAAAATGGTGGAAAAGTGAACATGGAGGTTTTGGAGGGCTAAGCAAGGATAGATAAATAGTGTCAAATACTATTCCAGCATTTTCCAAACATCCTTGGGAATGTTGCATTTATAACTGTATTAATTATCTATTGTGATATAATAAAATATCCTAAAAAATAAACATTTGCTATTATCACACAACTTCTGTGGTTAAGAATTCAGAAGCAGCTTACCTGAAATATTCTGCTTTGGAGGGGTCTCACATGAGGTTGCAAACAAGATGGCAGCTGAGGTTGCAGTTATCTGAAAGCTTGACTGGGGCTGAGTGTCTTGCTTCTAAGAGAGCTCACTCACATGAGTTGAAAGTTGGTGCTGGCTGTTGGCAGGAGGCCTCAGTTCTTCTCCACATGGGTCTTTCCATGAGGTACTTAAGCATCCCTACAGCATGTCAACAGGCCTCCTCCAGAGTAGGTGATCCATGAGAGAAAACAGGAAAAAACCAGAATCCTTTATGATCTAGTCTCAGATGTCCCAGTACCTCATTTTTTGCAAGATTTTATTGGTTAGACATGTCAGCCTGATTCAGTATCAGAGGTGACTAGGAAAAGGTATGAATGCCAGGAGGTGAGGATCACTGGGGACATCTTAAAAGGCTGGCTACTACAACATGCCTCTTCCTGTTACCGATCCAACCAGGAACTTAGCAATATTTAGGCTTTCCTATAAAACTACTGACTTCTAGGAAATTAAATTGACGGAAATTTTTCTGAAATAATGAGAATAACGTATCTTTTATAATGAATTCTTTTCTTTGTTCTGGTCCATTAGATTTCACTGTCAATACATGCTCTGAATTTGTAACTTGGATTGCAGTACTACAAAATAATTGGTAAAGTCCACAGGGTCAGTAACTGTATGCCAGAATTATCCTCCTTAATGAGACATTTAATGTAAAGCAGGTGGATTAGTGATGTTTTCAGGCTCATTTGTTGAGTATTAATGCTTACTTTCCTTGTCTATCTAACAGTGTGCATGTAATCTGCTTTAAAGCTACATTGATTTTTAAAATTTTTATTGTAATTTGATGTTTATTCTTTTATCATTTTAAAAGGCTCTTCCAGAATGATAAATATGCAAGGTCTCTATGAATTAATCAGATTAATATTTAGTGAAAACACAGATGACATTTTCAAAATAGGCCACAGTTCTCAGATCAGAATGTGTAGAATAATTACCCACAAAATTTGTTTACAAAGGCAGTTTTCAGGATCTTCTATATAGAAACTAATTTATTAGATCTGGACTAGAGTCTGGAATTTAAAACCAGAATTTTAAATGATAGTTAAGGCGATTCCAAAATAGGTGACCCACAGAACAATGTAGAGCTGCATTCTCATGAAAAACTTGTATTAACTTATAATGTTAATATCCAGCATTTTGCAGAATATATTTTATAAGAGAGAATGAAAGTCTTCTGAGAAAACTAGCTACTAAACATTAGTTTTTGAAAAAATACAGTTTAGGCAAATACAAAAGAGAAGACTAGAACTTTCCATAGTTACTAGGAAAGGCCTGGCTGTGCACAGCAGCGAGGTATGAAGTTAATAGCAGCCTTTCTCTCCTAGTATAATTGCCAGGATTAAATGATTTAATGTGAGGTGCTTAGAACTGTACTCAGCACAGAGTCAAACCTCAATGAAATGTCATTATTGATGATGATGATACTATAAGTTGTATCCCTCATACTGGACCAGAACACATATTATTCTCTTGTAAACACTGGTTAAAATTACCACCCATTAATCAGTGAGTAGGAATTAAATATTGATATTGTACCCTACTGTGTATATTTTCTTAGTAGTTTGCTATATATAAATATAAAGAGTGAAATGTGTACAATTCTTACCTCAATGAGTTCAGGCATTATCCCAAAATACCTAGCTTCTGCAAGTTTAAAAACCCAAACAAAAAAATTTTTGTATTAGTTTGCTAGGGCTGCTGTAACAGAGTAGCACAAAGGGGGTGGCTTAAATGGAAATGTATTTTCTCACAGTTCTGGAGGCTAAAAGCCAGAGATCGAGGTGTCAGCAGTGTTTGTTCTTTCTGAGGGCCATGATGGAGGAATCCATTGCAGGCTCCTCCCCTTGGCTTGTAGATGGCTGTCTTCTCCCTGTGTCTTCACATTGTCTTGTCTCTGTGTCTGTGTCCAAATTTCCTCTTCTTGTCAGGACCTCAGTCATTTTAGATTAGTGCCTTAAATGACCTTATTTTAACTTTAATTACCTCTATAAACACCTTTATTCTAAATAAGGTCTGAGGAAATGGGGGGTTAAGACTTCAACATATGACTTTTGGGAAGGACTCAATTCAATCCATAAAAACCTCTTTGGATTTTCCTTGCAAATTTTAAAAAATATATTTATAGGCTTGGGGATTGGAATTGAGGGTCCCTAATGAGTAGGCTTAGAATAGGGGGCGCACACACACACACACACACACACACACACGATAAGGATGGGCAAAGACTGCTCTTCCCACAGACTGCTTCTGTAACAAAGTTTGTTTTTGTTTTTTTTTGGGTGGAGGCGGGTAGTGGAATTGGCACTGTGAACAATATAAAAATGTAAAATATCTTGTCCTTGCTTTCGAAGGATTTACACTCCTCAAAGGGCACACAAGAAGTAAATGTGTGGGGGGAAAATAAAATGACAGTGCACAAATGTCTACTAGTTGAATTGAATTCAGCTTCGACTGTGACCAAATTTAATGAGTGATATTTGGGGTTTAACACAGAGAAAGTGCTCAATAAACAGTACCCATGATTGTTTTACTGTTACTAGTCTAGCATCCTTCCAGAAAGACTTTCTATGAAATAGGTAAGAGTGGGCCATAAGAAGAGAGAAATGGCCTGGTAGAGTAAAACCAGTAAGGCACATGCGTCTGGAATTGGTTCTTTTGTTTATAATCTTAAATAATAGGGACTCAGTGGTCAATCACTTTCACTTTTAGGTAAATCACATTATAAAGTTTTCCCTCTTGCTATTCTTTTCTTTGGCTCTGACTTTTTATCTCTTTTAATATTGTCATATTACTACCATCATTTTGAAAGTCCTCTCAGATATCTTTTGGAACAAGATGAGATATAAATATAATAAAGTGCTCTGTGGGAATTGTCTTGCTTTATTTTGTTTGCCATAAGGAAAATATTTTTATAAATCAAGCCAGCTTTCAAAGCTTGACACTATAAACAAGAAATGTGAGATAAGAAAAGGTCAAATAATGGATAAAACTAAATCATGTAATCTGGATAGGATGGCTTTTTTTTTTTTTTTAAATGAGAGTGTGGAATTGTGTCAATTTAGTTGATTGTTGGTTTAATAGGAGAAAAGGTCTCAGAGCCATAGCTGCATGCATTTCATGTAATAAAATAAGAAACAGAAGTGAATAATAGTGATTTATGGGATTCCTTTTGATCCTGACATTTCATTATTTTTATACAGAAATAGCATTTCTAGTGCATGGTTTTAACATTATGTTTCCTCATCTTGCTCTGAAATAATATATATACTGCAATGAACTGTCTCATTTTATAGTTTTCTGACTTCCAGCAGGAAAATAGTTGTACCATAAACAAGGTTCTTGATCTATTTTCAGTGTGTTTCTTTACAAATCTTTGTACAGATGTGGAAAGGAATGCCATAAACATGAAACCTAAGACTCAAAACTTACTTCTTAAAAATTACACACAAATTAATTTATTTTTCTAAATTTAATTTTATTTATTTTTGGCTGCGTTGGGTCTTTGTTGCTGCACGCAGACTTTCTCTAGTTGCGGAAAGCGGGGGCTACACTTCGGTGCCGTGCGTGGGCTTCTCATTGGGTGGCTTCTCTTGTTGCGGAGCACGGGCTCTAGGCACGCGAGCTTCAGAAGTTGTGGCACGCAGGCTGAGTAGTTGTGGCTTGTGGGCTGTAGAGCGCAAGCTCAGTAGTTGTGGTGCATGGGCTTTGTTGCTCCGTGGCATGTGGGATACTTCCCGGACCAGGGCTCAAACCCTTGTCCTCTGCATTGGCAGGTGGATTCTTAACCACTAGCGCCACCAGGGAAGTCACCCCCACCACACACACACAAGTTATACACACAAATCATTTCACTAGTTTGGTATATGCAGTTTTAAAGGAAATAAAATTGAAATGATAAGGCTTTATCCTTCCTTTTTTTTTTTTTTTTTTTTTTGCCATACGCGGGCCTCTCACTGTTGTGACCTCTCCCGTTGCAGAGCACAGGCTGCGGACGCGCAGGCTCAGCGGCCATGGCTCACGGGCCCAGTCGCTCCGCGGCATGTGGGATCTTCCCGGACCGGGGCACGAACCCGCGTCCCCTGCATCGGCAGGCGGACTCTCAACCACTGTGCCACCAGGGAAGCCCTATTCTTCCCTTTTAACTGAGTTTTTGAGTGGAAAATGTAATTATATTTTTGAACCAATATGATTACTTAAAAACTAGAGAATGAAGCTTTATTTGCCACAAGATACTCTTATTAACACTGTTCTCTTCATTTTCTAGTCAGTTTTTATTTAATATAGAACCTTATCATAAGTGATACAAGGCATAGGATTTTATGAAGGATGGAGAAAGAGTTTGTTGTGTGTGGCAAAAATCTGTGGCTTGTATATTATGATTTGGCTACAAACTCATCATATGATCATGACTCTGACCTCTGGTCTACTACTTCAGGGTAGTGGTGGTATAGTCAGATCGGACCTGGGCTTAAATCTCTGCTTTGATACTGAGTTGGAAGGAGGTACTTAATCTTTTTAAGCCTCAATTTTTCCATCTGTAAAAATGGAGACAACGATACCCATGTTATCAGACTTTGTGGAAAATAAAATGAGATAATGTATGTGATATATGTTAGGCATTACTTCTCATAGCACTTAGTTTCCAAAAATAGTTTTATGGTTTATTGAATGAAATCAGAGTGTTTAAAAATAAGAATAATGTAACATTAGACACAGAAGGAATGGTTGAGATTAGATTGGCCAATGCCCTCTCCAGATAAACATCTTTGACTTTATAGCCTCTGCCTAAAGACTGTTGGTGAAGAGGCATTCACCATCTGTCAGTGTAGTTGGCTCTCCACTGAACTGTTTTAATTACTCCCATATTTGCTATGTCACTCTATGCATAAAATATTGACATGATGCCTCAAAACTAACATTGGAAAAGGAGATAACCTTATTGCAATAAAAGGCTTGTGGACGTTACACTTGCAGTGGCTATGATTCACGTGGCAAGGAAAAATACAGCAACACCATAATATCTAAGTGAAATATTGCATGCCTGGGAGTGCATCTTTTAGAAAACAGATGGTTTTTTATTGAAAACAAAATATGATTATGGTGTTTGCATGCAAAAATCTTATACTGTCTAATTATAAGAATCAGGCTAGTTGTAGCTGTTTTGGAGTGCAAAGCTTCAAACCAGTGGAGAAATTTCCTACCCTTGACTCTATACAATTGAGGACAATGAGATCCAGGTAAAATATCACTTTAATGAATATCATTATGATGCCCAGATCTCTATAATAAGACTATGTCCAGGTTCAGACACATGACCCATGGTCACTGTATTCTGTTGATCTGGTTTCAATATATACTATTGAACCAAAAACTTAGCATAACTGATGCTATGTTCACCAGGCCCTGCCTATTTAAGAATTTACCTCCATGAATGTTGCTTTGACATTTATCATTGCATTGCAACTGGACTTCAATGCTATGGAACATTTCTTTAAACTTTGACAGATATGAGGAAAGAATGACTACTTTTGCGTTTGGGGAGAGTATAGAGATCAGTCAGATTAGCACAGTCATTGGGGAGAAAAGGCAAATTGGAGTAATTTCTGAGTTAGGTATCTTTAGTTTATAAATGAAACTACAGTATCCTCTAATTCAGTGGCTCTCAACTGGGATAATTTTGTCCAGGGGCATATGGAAATATCTAGAGTTATTTCTGGTTGATACATCTGGGGAGGGGGTCCTGCTGGCATCTGGTGTGTAGAGGCAAGGGAAGCTGCTAACCAATACACAAGACAGCCCCTCCTAATACAGATTGTCTGGCCCGAATGCCAATAGTGCTGAGATTTAGAACCCTGTAATTTGCAAGTCTGAATTACATGCCCTTATGTATTTCAATAGCTATATCTACATAAGCTGGACTTACAACATGATAAAGTAATTTTTATATCCTATTGGCTTTAATCTTGAGACTCTACTCAGATTCTATAATTTAATAAATAGCTACTTTCTAAATGTTACGTGAAATAAGATTTTCACAGTGATAAAACCTATCCTGTACAAATAGCGACCTTAGAACTGTCTTTTTCTGAATATAGCAGAAGATAAAAAATAGTCAGATACCAAATCTGTAAATACCTTCAACTCATGTACATTCCTGGGGATTCTGTGGATTGCTCTGGGCAAGAGCAGAAAAAGCCAATCAACGTGGGACCCAGAGGTTATGGTCATTGAAGCTGTAAATGTTGGAGCAGTAGTACAGACAACAAAACTGAGTGCAAAATTAGAGAAATAGCTGGGAGCTAGAGCAAATCAACTTAGCCTGGGAAAATGAAAACTCGTGAGTTAAAAATAGGAAAAGTAGCTCAGGAAACAGAGTTAAAAAGAAATCAACCCCCTTCAGACCCTAGACTATAGACCATACAATTCTCACGTTTGGTCAGTTTTTACTGTGCAACCATAATATCTCAGTGCCATTCAACAATAGTGCTTATTTTTTATGGGTCTGCTTGTTGGTGGTAGTTGGCAGATCTAGGCTCAGCTGGATGGCTCTGCTTTGAGCTGTAAGCTTGGCTTTAGTTGGCTCCGCTTGTCTTTATTCTGGGACAAAGAGATACACAGAGAAATCTCTTTTTATGGGAATCACAGAGGCACAGGAAGATAATTGCAGAAACACGTTTCAAGCTCTTGCTGACATCAGATCTGCCAATAGCTCACTGGTCAAAGCAAGTTGCATGGCAAGCCCTAAGTCTGAAGACAGGGAATAATACTCCTCCTACAGAGGTAGTGAAGAGGATGAATATTTTTAAACAATAATGTAACCTACTATACCATCTCCAACTAAACCCAGATTTTCTGAAGAAATATAACTTTTTTGTACTCAACTGCAATACAATATTTTTAATTCTCAGATTGAAAGGGTAGTCCACGTAATGAGTCATGTAGTTGGATTCCCAGGTTCTGAATATTATTCCCCCTTCTACTACTGATGTGAGAAGTTGAGCATATCAACTTTTCTGCAGAATCTCATCTCTACCATCTGCTAAATGTAGATAACATTTGGTGTTGACTTACTATTCTGTGCCTTCCAAGAAACAAGATAAAATCTAGAATTTGCTAGGAAATCCTCAGTGGAAGACAGTAACAAAGGATTCATCATTATTTGGTTGTTTAGCCTTGATAATTTTTAATGTAGTTCCTTTGACGTTATTTAGAATATTTTCAGAATGGATTTGTCCAGACAAGCATTTGATGTTTTTCCTCATCTCTCTCTCTCTCTCTCTCTCTCTCTCTCTAAGGGATACTACTTTGAATTTGTTTAGCATTTTAGTAAATCCATTAACCTTTCACCCTGGACTTAGAAACTGGGTTTGATGGTTTAATTCTGTTCCCTGAAGAATCTATAACCACATCATAAGCTGCATCATGTTAGACGTTAATTGTAATGTATTTTCAGACCAAATTCAGAGTTAAGATAATGGAAGTATAGAAAGTAGGTACTGGAGAAAGCCAAAGAAATTTGTCAATCTTGGCTCTTGCTAATTTTTACAGTTGGGTTAATTCCTGTTCATGGGAATGGTGTGTATTAGCAAAGGGACTAAAAGAACTACTGAATTTAAAAAAAATATCCACTTAAAATAAGCTTGTTCTCTTTCCTGTATGAGATTGCCACATATATCCTATATTTAATCTCTGACAATCTTTTAAGTACTCTTGATTTCTTCAGTTGCTGTGATGTTCACGGTATGGAATTAAGAGGAATATCTCAGAAGGAAGGATCTCAGTTTCTGAAAAGAAGAGCTAGTTGTGAAAGTCAGTCTTTGCTTTTCAGTGGCCTCATTTCACTTCCTAAATCAATCCTGAAAAGCAGGAAATACATTAATAGCTTCAGCAGGTTTCTTTAAGAGGGAAGAAAAGAGTTAGACCTTGTTTCCTTTACTCACCACACAGGTTTGATTATTGCTAGGAGATGGACATCACAGGAGAGCAGTGGCTACCTCGTGCCTGACCTGCAATCTACCACCTGGATAGTGTGCCCTCCTCCACACTTCCCAGCACACATTGTGTGCAAGGATAATGCCTACCTTGTATCTGACCTCATGTTCTACCTGCTGTCTGGCACGTGGATATCAGGGCCCTCTCAAGGGATTCGATCATTGTGAATGTTTACATCTCATCTGAGATCTCCAGTCTCTTTACTCTGCTTCCTAGCTGACCTTAAAAAGGTTAATCTTGTAACCAGGTTATTTCTTCCATCTTTCTTGTATTTGTTCAAGGATTTCTCTCCAGTCCAGTTTCCAATATTGTTGTACCAGGGAACCTTATCTGGTTTAAGGTTAAGACATTAAAATTTCAGAAGAGCAATAACTTCAAGGAAAGGAAAAATGTGGATGCAAATTCCAATAATTCCTATAGTAGTTAGTTTATGAAAACAGCATTTCATTAGAAGGCTTAAACAAATCATTGGCTAAGTAAGGCTTTCTTATTTTGTGAGGTGGAATGAATGAATAGGGGATAGATAATGGCTAATGATAATATCGAGTGTGTTCTGTCAAATCACAGCGGCCTTTCATCAAAAGATATTACTAGGTATTTTTTGTCTACTGGGTAGCAGACAAGAAAAAGTATGGAAAGAGAGTTATTATTTTAAAAATTCTGAATTACTGGTTTTCTATTTCAATTGGAATAATATTTTGTCATTTTTCTAAATAATATTCACCTTTTTCCATATGTTGTACATGGTACTCTCTTGCTTTTCTAATTGTTTTGGGTATCTGTGGTTTTATTTTATTTCTTATTTATAGTGTTATTTACTTCTGTGGACCTCCACTCTTTCTTCACTTGACTTAATGAGGGTTTATCTTTTCATTTGCTTCATTCCATAAGAATGTTGAGTGTATACTTTAAGAGATTGATTCTAAATTTTGTCTGTTTTTTTTAACTGATGTGTTTTGTTTTATATTGCTTGGTTTGATTGTGAATCTTTTTACCTATTTAATGAAAATGTTAATGCATATATTTCCTCTTTTAAAAACAATGCTAGTGGTGAATGTTATAACTTTCTGTCTGAATCCAGCTCCATCCTACATGTTTAGAGATATGATTGACGTTTAGAGATACGATTGACGTACTGGTCACTTGGTCTGTCCTGCATATTCCTCTTTTCTGATCGTGGGCTTGCGCAGCCTCTAATGAGCAGGAACATGGAACCCTACAGTCCCATGACTGGTCACATGGGACTCAACCAGTCCCAGATGATTGGACAGTGGTGGGTATCTGATCCAACTGGATCAATCAGATTTTCCTCTCCTTGAAGATCAGATTTGAAAAAGTCACTTCAGTCAGTGTCTGTTAGAGTCCAATGGGGATATAAGAAAAAGTCAAAATTGGGTGGCCATGATCACCTGGCATGAGAAAAGGTAGGTTGCAGGTAAGCCTGTGCACAAAACAAGGAAGAACAAAAAGACTATGCAGAATGAGACAGAAAGATAAAGTGGTCACCATGATTCTTGCAAGATTCCTTGTTCCTCCTACAGTTCGGCTTCCCTACCAGCCTCTAGTTTCCATTTTATTTAAGCTAGCCAGAGTTAGTTTTCTTGCAAACAAATGATTTCCAACAGAGTAGTTGTTTCATTTTATTTTAAAATCCTTTTGTCATATTTTGGAAATTGTTTTAAACTTTGTGGTTGTTGTTTTTAAATTTAAAATAGTGAGTTTAGTTCATATGTTATTAACCTGTGGGAAACTAGCAAGTCGGTCCACCTAACCTGCATCACAGTTTCAGTTTACTGAAACTTGAATTTTCAGTAAAGTTCCTGGATTTCTCTGTTCCTTTCAGTAACACTCATGATTATTTTAAAGAAGGGAAGTAAGCCGTTTAAATGGAAAGAGCATTAGTTTCCTATTATTAGTTTCCTATTGCTGCTATAGCGAATTCACATGACCCTGGTGGCTGGAAACAACACAAGTTTATTATCTTACATTTCTAGAGGTCGGAAATCTGAAATGGGTTTTATGGACTAAAATCAAGGTGTTGGCAGGGCTTCATTCCTGCTGGAAGCTCTACAGATTTACTCACCTTTTCCAGGTTCTCAAGGCCGCTTGCATTCCTTGGCTGTGGCCCCTTCCTCCATTTTCAAAGCACATCACTCTGAGCTTTGCTTGCATAGTCACATCTCTTTTCTGCGTCTGACCCCTCTGTTTTTCTCTTATAAGGACCCTTGTGATTACATTGGATCTACCCAGATAAACCAGGGTAATCTTCCCATCTCCTAATCTTTAATTTCATCACATCTGTACAGTCTTTTTTTTTTTTTTTTTTTTTTTAACATTTAAGGTGACATATTCATAGGTTCTGGGGATTATGATGTGGACATCTTTGGGTGGTCATTACCCAGCCTATCACTGAGCATTAGATTAGGAGCTATTTATTTATTCACATGTCAATTCTATTACTGTTTGATCTTAAGCAAGTTATTTAAATTCTCTGTGCTTAGATCAGCTCGGTGCTTTGTGACCGCCTGGAGGGGTGGGATAGGGAGGGTGGGAGGGAGGGAGACGCAAGAGATATGGGAACATATGTATAAGTATAACTGATTCACTTTGTTATAAAGCAGAAACTAACACACCATTGTAAAGCAATTATACTCCAATAAAGATGTAAGAAAGAAAATTCTCTGTGCTTCAGTTTCTACATTTGTAAAGCAAGAGACTTACATGAATCACTTTTTAAAGAGTCCCTTCCTAGGCCAAAATTCTTTTTCTAGCTTACCACGAATAATGCATAAAATAACACTAAATTGCCAGCATAAGTTCAGAGGTGGTTATTTTTTCTCAAGAATATTTTACTAATTTTAACTACTAGGTCTCTTAATTTCAGGCAAGCATGTATATGTTCCTTCTCGTTTGACAAGAACAGCATTCTGCTTCTACTATATATAATTATTTTGTCCTTTCCTAATGACAGCGTTCCTCGTTCTTATTCAATACTTCTTTTCTAATGCTTCTTCTTACTCCTTCCCACTTTTACTACTCCACCTCCTAATTCTCTTGCTTAAAAAAAAAAAAATGGAAGAACAACACATATACCGTGGCTTCTGAAAAAGGTTGTTTTAAATGAATACCCCATGTTTTTTTCGATTTACTTTTCCAAAAATATAGGCATAAAATATGAGCCCTTCATATTATCACTAGTCACTACCCATTCCCTCCTCACCCATGTCACCAAAAGGATATGAGTAAGACTTTTTCCATTTTTATTTTTTAAGTAATTAAAAAGGCAGTGGGTTAAGGCATGGATAGCGGTTGTTAAAATGTAACCTTAAGGAGATAGCATATTATGTTAGTATTAACAATTAATAGATTTTTTTCATAGTGAGCCTATTAGATTAGCCAGTCTACTATCCAGTAGTGAGGGAAAGGGGAGTTAAAGCAGGCACATTTCAGGGGAGGCAGGTTGTAAAATATTCAGATAAGCATAATCTGGGAATGGATGTCACAGTGGAAAACTCTAAGAGAAAGCCTTAGAATTGCAAGAGGGCCTGACCACTGAGAGGCTGACTATGATCTCTGAACAAATCTTCACTGCCCCGTTTTGCTTAGGGTTGTCAGGAATATACACTGTCCTATTTTCCTCTTCATGGTTTCCCAGGGAATATCTATGAGGAAAGGCAGACATACAGATCTGTTATTTTCCTATTTTAAACTTCAAGTATGAACTAAGTAATCTCTAAGACCCCTTCCAGCTCTGAACTTAAATGTTTTTTTAAAACAAATTATTGAGTTCGGGTCCAAGATGGTAATGTAGGAGACTCCTGGACTCACGTCCTCCTCCCATGGATGTACCCAGTCTATGACTGCACATGGAGCAATTGCTTCTGAAAGAAATCCGGAAACTAGCTGAGTGACTTTTAAACATCAGGTTAATGAGGAGATATCCATATCAAAATGCATAGGAAAGTCTGAGACACAGTCTCACTGTAATCCCCACCACTGGCACAATGACATACAATTGGGAGGGAATTAATGATTCCCAGCTTCTCCCTGAGGAGCAAAGGGTTTGGACCCAACATCTAGTGCCCAAGAAAGAAAATTACAGGCCAATATCCCTGATAAACATGATGTAAAACTTTTCAACAACATATTAGCAAACCAAATTCAACAGTACGTTAAAAGAATCACACACCATGATCGAGAAAGATTTATTCCAGGAATGCAAGGATGATGTAGATGTAACACCCACAACCAATGTGATACACCACATCCAAAATAAAGGATAGGGACTTCCCTGGTGGTCCAGTGGTAAAGAATCCACCTTCCAATGCAGGGGACGTGGGTTTGATGCCTGGTCAGGTAACTAAGATCCCACATGCTGCGGGGCAACTAAGCCCGTGTGCCACAACTACTGAGCTCATGTGCCTCAATGAGAGAGCCCACGTGCCACAAACTACAGAGCCCACGCACCCTAGATCCCATGCTCCACAACTAGAGAGAAGCCCGCGCACCACAACGAAAGATCCCATGTGACTCAACCAAGATCCCTCGCGCTGCAACTAAGAACTGACACAGCCAGAAAAATAAATAAATATTTTAAAAAAACAAAATAAAGGATAAAAATCATCTGATTTTCTCAATATGTGCAGAAAGAGCATTTAATAAAATTCAACATCCAATCATGATAAAAACTCTCAACAAAATATGAACAGAGGGAACATACCTCAACATAAGTCTATATATGACATGCCCACAGCTAACATCATACTTAATGTTTCAATCTAAGATTAGAAAGAAGATAAGGATACCCACTTTCATAACTTTTATTTAACATACTACTGGAATTAGACAATTAATTAGAGCAATTAAACAAGATAAAGAAAATAAAATTCATCCAAATTGGAAAAGAAGCAAAACTATCTCTATAAGAAGTAAAACTACCTCTATTTGCAGATGATGTACTATTATATGTAAAACCCCTAAGACTCCACCAAAAAACTGTTAGAACCAATAATCAAATAAACTAATAAATTCAGTAAAGTTTCAGAATACAAAGTCAATATATAAAAATAAATTGCATTTCTATGCACTAGCAACAAATTATCAGAAATAGAAATTGAGAAAAAAATCCCATGTGCAATTGTATCAGAAAAAATAAAATACCAGGGAATAAATTTGCCTAAGAAGATAAAAGATTTGTACACTGAAAAGTATAAGAAAATAATTAAAGAACTTAAAGAAGACACAAATAAATAGAAAGATATTCCATACTCATGGACTGGAGGATTTGATATTGTGGAAAAGTCCATACTATCCAAAGCAATCTACATTTTCAATGCAATTCCTGTGAAAATTCCAATGGCATTTTTCACAGAACAAACAATCTTAAAATTTATATGGAACCACAAAAGACTCTGAATAGCCAAAGCAATCTTGTGAAAGAAGAACAAGACTGGAGGTATCACACTTTCTGATTTCAAACTATATTAAAAAGTTATAGGAATCAAAATGGTATGATACTGGCACAAAAACAGACACATAGATCAATGGAACAGAATAGAGTCCAGAAATAAACCTACTCATATATGGTCAATTAGTGTATGACAAAGAAGCAAGAATATACAATGGGGAAAGGTAGTGTCTTCAGGAAATGGTGCTGGGAAAACTGTACAGCCACATGTAAGAGAATGGAACTGGACCCCTATCCTATACCATATACAAAAATCAACTCAAAATAGATAAAGGCTTGAACATCGGACCTGAAACCATAAAACTCTTAGAAGAAAATACAAAGGATAAGCTCCTTGATATTGGTCTTGGCAATATTTTGGGGGGATTTGACACCAGAAGCAAAGGCAAAACAAAAAAGCAAAATAAATAAATGGAACTACATCAAACTAAAAGGTTTCTGCATAGCAAAGGAAACCATCAACAAAATGAAAAGGCAACCATGGAATGGGAAAAAATATTTGCAAACTACATATCTGATAAGGGGTTAACATCCACAATATACAAAGGACTCATGCAACTTAATAGCAAAAAAAAAAAAAAAAAAAAAAAAACCAGTCTAATTAAAAAATGGCTAGAGGAACTGAACAAAGATTTTTCCAAGGAAGATATACAAATGGTCAATAGGTACATAAAAAGATGCTCCATATCTCTAATCATCAGAGAAATGAAAATCAAAAGCATATCACTTCACATCTGTTAGAATGACTATTGTCAAAAAGATAAGACATAACAAGAGTTAGCAAGGATGTGGAGAAAAGGGAACACTTGTGCACTGTTAGTGGTAATGTGTAATGACTATGGAAAACAGTATGATGGTTTCCCAAAAATTAAAAATACTATTATATGATCCAGCTGTCCCATTTCTGGGTACCTACCCAAAGGAAATGAAAACAGGATATTGAAGAGATAGTTGCATTCCCATGTTCACTGCAAGATGTGGAAACAACCTTACTTACTTATAATAGGCAAGATGTGGAAACAACCTAAGTGTCCATAGATACATGAATGGATAAAGAATATATACACACTCACACACAAACACAATGGAATACTATCCAGCCTTTAAAAAGAAGGAAATCCTTGATGTTTGTGAAAACTTGGATGAACCTTGAGGGAATTATGCTAAGTGAATAAGCCAGACAGACAAAGACAAGTATGATATCACCTATATGTGGAATACAAAAAAAAAAAAAAAGGGAAGTTAAACTCATAGAAACAGAGAGTAGAAAACTAGTTTCCAGGGACTGGGGCTGGGAAAATAGGGAGAGGTTGGTGAAAGTGTACAAACTTTCAGCTATAAGATGAATAAGGTCTAAGGATCAAATATCTAAAGTAAAACACTGTGGCAATGGTTGATAACACTGTATTGTGTAGTTGAAATTTGTTAAGAGAGTAGAACTTAAATGGTTCCACCAAAAAACAAAAAAGATAAATATGTGAGGGAATGGGTGTGTTAAATAACCTGATGGGGGAAATCTTTTCACAATGTATATGCACATCAAATCGCCACACTGTACACTTTAAATATCTTACAAGTTTGTATGTCAGTTATTCCTCAGTAGAGCTGACATTTTTAAAAAAAATTATTGAGCTTATAAGAGTAGTTTTAATATTTATACATTTACTATTTTGATTTCTAAGTGGCCCCTTAATTTAGCAGTTTCCCAACTGTGTCAAATTCTAGTGGCCTTTCATCAAAAAATATTCCTTAGTAGGACCAATATGTCTGGATCAGCTACACCCCCTCACCCTTCTTTTAGGTTAATCTCTTTTCCTCAGAAATATTTATTGAAAGTAATTTTCTTCACCTGCTTGAAAATTTTACCATCATGAACATGTTAGCCTAGGATGTATCATCTGGACAGTGAACCAGGAAGAAATCCAGGCTGTATTTACTGTTGTTACTCAACATGGCTGCCTTGTTCATCCTTTATGTAAGAAGAGTGGTGAGACTATTGGTCCTAAACATCAAGAATTTATGGTTCAATAAAGGGAAGGTATAATTATGAAACTTAAGCATCAACATTCTGAAAATAAGTGAAAAAGGCTACAGTAAAAAAGCATAAATATTTCAGCTACTGTTTCTTCAAATATGTACCTTTCCCCGAAGAGAAGGGTTTCTGTAGCCTCATTGCCCAACTGCAAACAACTCACTCATGGCCATCTTTTCTGGGGGGAAACTCAAGCAATTCTCCGGCATGAGAAAACTATTCCTACAACACTGTCAAGATGCTACTTCACAGCTGTCATATCCACAGTAATTTTTATTAGGAAATTATAATCTTATGGTTAAATTAAGCAAAAAAGTTCTCTACAGAAAATCCTGAAGAACTTGACAGAACTTATGTAGTCAATTAATTCTGAAATGTAGTTACACCCAGGTTCGTTGTTTCCTCTTGACTAATTTTACCACCAATATTTTCTACTGAGTCTAATTTTTAAGCCATGCAAATTACAGAAGTCTTCAGAACGCCAATAATAGCATGCTGGGGTTAATTATTGACTCAGAAGGGAGAATGTCAACTACTGAATCATCAACATATCTCCTGCCACACCTGGGGTGTTCTCTGGGTGACTTCCATGCAAGTGTTGACAAAACCTGATCTTGGATAGTTGCAAAGATTTGTTGGGACTATGGCCAAGGGTGCTTATGTGCCAGAAGAACAGGCTCCATGTTCATTAACTAGGCTATTCTGCTCCACATATGGCAAGAAGTGTACTTTTTGAGTTTTCCACATTAATGCTGATTGAAAGCTTCCAGACAAAAGGTTCTTATTATTGTAATTTCACGCAGAGCCCTGGGTTCAATCCTGATGTAAACCTTAGTAGCTAAGTTGAAAGACCAAGGCCCAGTGACTGGTCACCTAAAATGGATAAGCATGCCTATTGGATAGAGATAGAGTAGGATAATTAAAAAGTTAGTTTAGAAATCCCACTAGGGAATTAAAGACAGAAAGGGAATTATTATTATTATTATTTTTTGCCATACGCGGGCCTCTCACTGTTGTGGCCTCTCCTGTTGCGGAGCAACAGTCTTCGGACGCACAGGCTCAGAGTCCACGGCTCACTGGCCCAGCCGCTCCGCGGCATGTGGGATCTTCCCGGACCGGGGCACGAACCCGTGTGCCCTGTATCGTCAGGCAGACTCTCAACCACTGCACCACCAGGGAAGCCTCAGAAAGGGAATTTTAAGGGAGTTTGGGAGACTGTTGTAGGCTAATGACCACTCAAGAAAAGAATCCAGTAACCTAGCAACAATCTACACTATGTTGAAGGAAGACCAGGTACATTCAAGCACTAGGCACACTCAAGCCACAAACCCTGATAGTTAAAACACAAGACAATAGAT
This sequence comes from Globicephala melas, assembly GCF_963455315.2. NCBI lineage: Eukaryota > Metazoa > Chordata > Mammalia > Artiodactyla > Delphinidae > Globicephala > Globicephala melas. The sequence goes on from NC_083330.1 coordinate 24,113,035, forward strand.
ATGGGGTCTGAATCTTGTTACATGAAGTCAGGGAGTTAATGGTCTTTGGAGAGTAACATTTCTGCCTGTAGCCAAGACAGAAATATAGGTGAAAGGGGAAAGAAACTAGGTGAAAAGGGACATTATACCGAAACCCGAGATGAATTACCATATTTTAGTATATGTTAACACCCTTTTGTTAATATACCTATGATTTAAATAGCACCATGACAGTCCCACTTAGACCATACAGGGCCAAAGGAGGAACTAATGATGTAAGCCTTGACATCTAACCAAGAATGAGGAAGAAGGTGGTCGTCTCCTCTCCCCACTTTTTCTTTGATTATAAAAATGTAGCCCTCGGGCTTCCCTGGTGGCGCTGTGGTTGGGAGTCCGCCTGCCGATGCAGGGGACACGGGTTCGTGCCCCGGTCCGGGAGGATCCCGCATGCCGCGGGGCGGCTGGGCCCGTGAGCCATGGCCGCTGAGCATGCGTGTCCGGAGCCCGTGCTCCGCAACGGGAGAGGCCGCAACGGTGAGAGGCCTGCGTACCGCAAAAAAAAAAAAAAAAAAAAAAATGTAGCCCTCTTTGTTCTCACTGCTATGCTCCCTCGCTGGCCTGCTTTATCTCTCACAAGCATCCTATGCTAATAAACTCATTCTTTGCCTCCCACTTTGCCTCATGCTGAATTCTTTCTGCACTGAGACAAAAGAACCTGAACTTCAGTAAGTCCTGATATCAGGTGAGTGGTTTCAATTAAAAGACTGTGGGTTTGAGTCCCCTCTTAAGTCAGAGATCGTGGGTTCAAGTCCCAATCTGTGGTGTATCTAGGTTCAAGTCGTATTGGAGCGGAGTGGTTTAATATTTATTATAGTTAAAATACAGGCCCACAATCAGAACACTATATTATACCTTCTGAGTTGTCCTGGTAGAAATCCCAGCCAGAGGAATGCATTGTTTTCCAGTTGAATTAGCTGGGAGTCCAAAGAACAAGAATTCTGACCACAGCTGTCCTTGTGATTTGTCTGGGGAAGGCCATTTAACCTAGAGGCTCCCCTTTCTCTTTGCAACATTAAAATTATTAAGTAAGTGACCTTGAAGGTTATTGTGAGGAATGATGACATTTTAAGAAGGCTTGTCTTTGAGGGAAAAGGGGCTTCCTAGCAGTCTCACTAAACCTCAGTGTTTCAACAAGAGGTGGTAAATAGAATAAAGAGAGTGAAATAATAGTAATAAAAAGGGCATTATAGAAAAAGACTAAATAATGCTGTCTTGCCTGTTAAAACCTTTTCTTGCTTCTATTATCTATAATTTCTAGGTCAATTATGCTAATGTCAGCCCAGGGCCTAACTGAGTTAAGGAAAGAATATAGGAAGATTTGTATTGACATGGTGTCAAGAGAAGAGTGGTGTGGGGTATGGAAATGCCCCATTAAGCCTCCATTTGGATATAATAGTCTAATTTGGTACAAGCTCCTAATAGAACTTGATGGTTAGTCATATCCCTGTGGAGCGAAACTTGAGTCTTGCGGATCACACATCCCACAGATTCTCAGTTTCACAAAATGCAAAGTTGACATCAAACTTTTAACAATTAATTCTCCAGAAAGTAGCCTTTGAGAGAGTCTAGAAAAATCAGTCAGCAATATTTATTGAGGGCTTTCTGTATGCCAGGTCTGGGTTAGGCTCCTTAGGCTTAATCGTAAATTATTGTCAGATCATAAAGCAAATTCAGTAAGAGAAACAGAAAATTTCTAATATAAAACATTAAGTGTATTAATTTAAATATTAATGTGAATAAATTATCTTGCCCTATTTTTTCCCCTAGGAAGTCTTCACAGACTGGGAAAGAAAATTTACTCCCAACTTTCCCCCCATGAGCCATGATGACATATAGTCTTAAACCTAGGTACGGTGGGTCTCTGTCCTGGGGCAGGCTCCCCAGCACGTCTCCCTCTACGTAGAAAACGATCTGGATATAGCAAAGAATCTTTACCCAAGAACTGGAAACATCAGCCTGGGAACAGGGCAATTTGGTCATTCCTTTTGGAATAGCTCTGTCCTCCTCTCTATGGGGCCCAGCATTGGTGGAACTTTATCTGAGAATGCATAAGTTCTTGCTGAATCTTGTGTAACATGGGAAAAAGCAAGGGGTGAGCGGCTTACCTTGAAATGACAGCAGCTTGTTGATTGAGTTTCGGCCTGTAATGTAGTATCCATAGTATGCATTCCTAACTGGAATTTCTAAGCATTGCCTCTATGTTCAGAGCAAATACCCATTGACAAGTCTGTGCTGTGGATGGGGAGATAGCCTTTTGCTCACACTGCACTTTAAGAGGTAAAGCCAAGTGACATTTAAGTGGTCAATCCCTAGACCCCCTCGGTCACAACCACTGGCTGTTTCAGCCTCTTCCTCATCTCATTCCCTAGTACTAACCGTCTGGCAACCGAGTAGAGGTATTTTGACAAAGTCTAACCTCCATTCTCTGATATCTCTCTGGATTCCCCAAACTTTCACAAGTGTGATTTAGCTTCTTTATTTTTGGCTGTAGATTTTCTTCCTGGGAGCAATTTAGCGTAAAATGTTCATTTCTCATCCAAGCAAGCAAAAAGATATGCACAAGTACAAAACAGTAAAAATCATTGAAGTAGAGGATTAATAATATAGAACAATTAATTGTAAAAAGAAATCGGTCTAGAATCACATATTACAACTTCAAATATAGGGAAGAAATAGATGGGAAAATTTTATTCATGGAGTTGATGATAACTCCAAGTGAAGAATTTGGTTAAGTATGTTCTTAAAAGCTTTAAAGTAGCCAATGGCACAGAATTAGACTAAAAATGTAGTATGAAAGCTATTAGTTGTAATAATCAACTTAAAATTAAATGACCTTATTAAAAGACCTGAGGCTAGAATTTCCCAAACTGGTGTCCTGCACACCACCATGTCACAAAATGTTAGTAGTATACTATAGAAAGTATACTCTACTGAAGAAACTATTCTAAACTATGGAAAGTATATATACCATATTATACTATACTATTATGTTCTATGCTATACTATAGAAAGTGTTTCTGGCGTAAAAATTATTTGGAAAACGCTGTTTTAAAAATGCTATACATTTCTTAACTTGAGAATTCCTCAGTGTCTTTAACATGATAATGAGCATTGTAAAGCTCGAAGAGGAAATATAGTGTTCATTGTTTCCCATAATATTTCATCAGAGAAAATTGTTTTCATAGTATACTTATTAACGTCTCAGTGTAATGCTTTTCTGAGCAGTTTAGGAAAAACTATATTCAGCATTTAACTGAATTTAAGAATTTAAATTTAAGAAGCATTGAGAAAGAATTAAGGAATAATAAAAATTAATAAATTAAAAACATAAACTGTCCAAATTAATAAATAATTTTATAATTTGGTTCTCTAAAAAAAGTAAAATGGACTCTATTTGACTAACCTGGATGTAGAAAAATAATTAAACTATTTGATACTAATAAAATTGAAATACTAATGAAATATTAATTTTGAGTAAACTATATACTGCTTAAATTGACTCAAAAGGAACGTAGAAAGTTAAGAAAGTAAATATTGTCATAGAACTGGGAAAAAAGTCACCTAAGTGCTTTTTCTGTTCTTTCTGTTATGCTATTTTTTTATTGAAATACAGTTGAAGTACAATATTATGTTAGTTTCAGGTGTACTACATAATAGTATTACATTTATATATATTATGAAATAATCACCACAATAAATCTAGTAACCATCTGTCCCTAAATAAATTTATTACAATATTATAGACCATATTCTTTATCTTGCATATTACATCCTTGAGACTTATTTATTATGTAAATGTAGATTTATATCTTTTAATCTCCTTCACATATTTTGCCTATCTCCACAACCCCCTTTCTTCTGGCAATCACCCGTTTTTTTATCTGTATCTATGAGTCTTGTTTTGTTTGTCTGATTAGGTTTTTAGATTCCACATATAAGTGAGATTATGTGGTATATGTCTTTCTATGTCTGATTTATTTCACTTAGAATAATGCCTTCTAGATCCATCCATGTTGTCACAAATGGAAATATTTCATTTTGCTTAATGGCTGAGTACTATTCTACTGTATATATGTACCATGTCTTCTTTATCCATTCCTCTATCAATGGACACTTAGGTTGCTTCCATACCTTGGCTGTTGTAAAGAATGGTGCAATGAACATTGGGGTGCATACAGTTTTTTGACTTAGTGTTTTTGTTTCCTTTGTGTAAATATCCAGAAGTGAAATTGCTGGAACATACGGAAGTTCTTTATTAATTTTTTGAGGAACATCCATACTGTTTTCTCTAACAGCTGCACCAATTTACAAGTCCACAAACAGTGCATGAGGGTTCTCTTTTCTCCACAACCCTTGCCTTGTTATTTGATGTCTTTTTGATGGTAGTCTTTCAGACATGGGTGAAATGGTATCTCTGTGGTTTTGATTTGCATTTCTCTGATGACCAGTGAGGTTGAGCATCCTTTCACGTGCCTGTTGGCCATTTCTACGTATTCTATCTATTTTTTCTATGTATTTTTCTTTGGAAAAATGTCTATTCAGGTTCTCTGCCCATTTTATTATTGTGTTGTTTGGTTTTTGATGTTGGGTTGTATGAATTATTTGTATATTTTAGATATTAACTCATCAGCTATATCATTTGCAAGTATCTTCTCCCATTCAGTAGGCTGCCTTTTCATTTTACTGATAGTTTCATTTGCTGTACAAAAGCTTTTCAGTTTGATCTAGTCCCATTTGTTTATTTATTTTTTCCCTTGCTTGAGGAGACATAGCCAAAGAAACATTGCTAAAATTGATGTCAAAGAGTGTACTGCCGGGGTTCCCTGGTGGCGCAGTTGTTGAGGGTCCGCCTGCCGATGCAGGGGACGCGGGTTCGTGCCCTGGTCCGGGAGGATCCCACGTGCCGCGGAGCGGCTGGGCCCGTGAGCCATGGCCGCTGGGCCTGTGCGTCCGGAGCCTGTGCTCCGCAGCGGGAGAGGCCACAGCAGTGAGAGGCCCGCGTACCGAAAAAAAAAAAAAAAAAGAGTGTACTGCCTATGTTTCCTTCTAGGAGTTTTATGGTTTCAGGTTTTACATTTCGGTCTTTAATTCATTTTGAGTGTATTCTTGTATATAATGTGAGAAAAGTAGTCCAGTCTGATTCTTCTGTGTGTGGCTGTCCAGTTTTCCCCACACCATTTATTGAAAAGACTGTTTTTTTTCCCATTGTATTTCTTGCCTCCATTATCATAGATTAATTGACCTTATAACTGTGGGTTCATTTTTGGACTGTATATTCTCTTCCATTGAACTATGTATCTGGTTTTGTGTCAGTTCCATACTGCTTTGATTATTGTAGCTTTGTAGTGCAGTTTGAAATCAAGGAGCATAATACCCCTAGCTTTCTTCTTTCCAAGATTGCTTTGGCTATTCAAAGTCTTTAGTGTTTCTGAACAAATTTTAGAATTATTTGTTCTTTTTTTAAAAAATGCATTAGTATTTTGATAGGGATTGCGTTTAATCTGTGGATTGTTTTGGGGATTATGGTCACTTTAATTAATATTATTAAATGTTAATAATATTAATATTTAATATGTAATATTCTTACAATCCATGTAATATTCTTACAATCCATACAATCCAAGGTGTATCTTTCCATCTGTTTGTGTTACCTTCAATTTCTTTCATCAATGTTTATAGTTTTCTGAGTACAAATCTTTTACCTCCTTGGTTGGATTTATTCCTAGGTATTTTATTATTTGGGATGCAATTATAAGTGGGATAGTTTTCTTAATTTCTCTTTCTGATAGTCCATTTTTAGTGTATAGAAATGCAATAGATTTTTGCATATTAATTTTGTATTCTGCAACTTTACTGAATTCATTTACTAGTTCTAATAGTTTTTTGGTGGCATCTTTAGGATTTTCTATATATAGTATCATGTCATCTGCAAACAGTAACAGTTTTACCTCTTTCTTTCCAATTTGGATTCCTTTTATCCCCTTTTCTTGTCTGATTGTTGTGGCTAGGATTTTCAACACTCTGTTGAAAAAAGTGGTGAGAGTGAGCATACTAGTTTTGCTCCTGATCTCACAGGAAATGCTTTCCGTTTTTCACCATTGAGTATAATGTTGGCTGTGGGTTTTCACATATGGCCTTTATTATGTTGAGGTATATTCCCTCAATACCCACTTTGTTGAAAGTTCTTATCATAAATTAGTGTTGAATTTTATCAAAAGCTTTTCCTGCATCTAGTGAGATAATCACATTTTTTTTATTCTTCAATTTGTTAATGTGGTGTATCTCACTGATTGATTTTTATATATTGAACCATACTTTCATCTCTGGGATAAATCCCACTAGATCATGATGTATGATCCTCTTAATGTATTCCTTTTTTTTCTTTTTTTTTCCGGTACGCGGGCCTCTCACTGTTGTGGCCTCTCCTGTTGCGGAGCACAGGCTCTGGACGCGCAGGCTCAGCGGCCATGGCTCACGGGCCCAGCCGCTCCGTGGCATGTGGGATCTTCCCGAACTGGGCCACGAATCTGCGTCCCCTGTATCAGCAGGCAGACTCTCAACCACTGCACCACCAGGGAAGCCCTAATGTATTCTTGAATTTGGTTTGAAAATGTTGAGGATTTTTGCATCTATGCTCTTCAGTGGTATTGGCCTGTAATTTTCTGTTTTTCTTGTGGTGTTTTTGTCTGGTTTTGGTATCAGGGTAATGCTGGTCTCATAGGATGAGTTGGAACATTCCTTCCTATCCAATTTTTTGCAATTGTTTGAGATGGATAGGCGTTAACTCTTCTTTAAATATTTGTTGGAATTCACTCATGAAGCCATCTGTTCCTGGAGTTTTGTTTGCTGGGAATTTTTATTACTGATTCAATTCTGTTACTGGTAATTTATCTGTTACATTTTTTGTTTCTTTCTAGTTCAGTCTTGGGAGATTGTTCATTTCCAGGAATTTATCCATTTCCTCTAGGTTGTCCATTTTATTGGCATATAATTATTTATAGCAATCTCTTATCATCCTTTGTATTTCTTTGGTGTCAGTTGTAACTCCTATTTCATTTCTGATTTTATTTATTTGAGTTTTCTCCCCTTTTCTCTTGATGAGTCTGGCTGAAGTTTTTATCAATTTTGTTTATTTTTTTCAAAGAACTGGCTCTTAGTGTCCCTAATCTTTTCTACTATTTTTTTAGTGTCTATTTTGTTTTTTTCTGTTCTTATCTTTATGATTTCTTTGCTTCTCCTAAGTTTGGATTTTCTTTGTTCTTCTTTTCCTAGTGCCTTTAGGTGTAAGATTAAGTTGTTCATTTGAGATTTTTCTTGTTTCCTGAGGTACGTTTGTATTGCTATAAACTTCCCTCTTGGAACTGCTTTGCTGCATCCTATAGATTTTGGACCATTGTGTTTCCATTTTCATTTGTCTCATGTATGTTTTTATTTCCTCTTTGATTTCTTCAGTGAGCAATTTGTTGCTTAGTAACATATTGTTTAGCCTCCACACATTTGTGTTTTTTGCAGCTTTTTTTTTCTTATAGTTGATTTCTAGTCTCATATCATTGTGGTAGGAAATGATTTCAATTTTCTTAAATTTACTGAGACTTGTTTTGTGGCCTAGCATGTGATCTATCCCAGAGAATGTTCCATGTGCAACTGAAAATAATCTGTATTCTGCTGCATTTGGATAAAGTGTTCCACATATGTCTATTAAGTTCATGTTGTCTAATATGTTATTTAAGGCCAGTGCTTCTGTATTGATCTTCTGTCTAGATGATCACTCCACTGATGTACGTGTGGTGTTAAATCCCCTACTATTATTGTGTTACTGTCAAATTATCCTTTATATCTGTTAATATTTGTTTTATGTATTTAGGTGTTCCTATGTCAGGTTCATATGCATTTACAATTGTTATATCTTCTTGTTGGATTGATCCCTTTATCACTAGGTAATTTCCTTTTTTGTCTCCTGTTACAATCTTTATTTTTAAGTCTTTTTTCACTGATATATTAAGTATTGGTACACTAGCTTTCTTTTGATTTCCATTTGCACAGAGTAACTTTTCCCCTCCCCTCACTTTCAGTCTATGTGTGTCTTTAAATCTGAAGTGAATCTCTTGTAGGCAACATATATATGATCTTGTTTTTGTATTGATTCAGTCAGTCTATGTCTTTTGATAAGAGCATTTAGTCCATTTGCATTTAAAGTAATTATTGATAGGTATATACTTTTGTCATTTTGTTGATATTTTTCTGTTTTTTTGTCTTTTTTGTTCCTTTCTTCTTCTCTCTTCTTTGTGATTTGATGACTATCTTTAGTGTTATGTTCAGTATTAAATTCCTTTATCTATTTTTTGTGTTTATCTATAATAGGTTTTTGATTTGTGGTTACCATGAGGGGGGTGTGCTATGTGTGTGTGTGTGTGTGTGTGTGTGTGTGTGTGTGATTTAAGCTGATGTTTTCTTTGATTTGAATGCATTCTAACAACCCTGCATTTTTACTCCCCTGGCCCCCACCAGCAACATTTAATATTTTGACATCCTATTTTACATTTTTCCCTTTGTATATCCCTTAATTACTTACTGTGGATATAGATGATTTTGCTACTTTTAACTTTTCTACTAGGTTTATAAGTGGTTGATCTACTACATTTATTGTATGTTTACCTTGATCAATGAGATTTTTCCTTTTGTAGTTTTCATATTTCTAGTTGTGGTCTTTTCTTTTTTGATTGGAGAAGTCCCTTTAACATTTCCTGTAAAGCTGATTTGGTGGTACTGAACTCTTAGTTTTTGCTCGTCTGTAAAATTCTTTATCTCTCTTTCAAATCAAATGATAGCCTCGTTAGGTAGAGTATTCTTGGGTATAGCTGTTGTTCTTTCATCACTTTGAATATATCTTGACACTCTCTTCTGGCCTGACAAGTTTCTGCAGAAAAGTCAGCTGATAGCCTTATAGGAGTTCACTTGTATGTAACTTGTTGCTTTTTCCTTGCTGGTTTTAATATTCTCTCTTTATCTTTAATTTTTGCCATTTTAATTATAATGTCTTGGTTTGGATTTCTTTGGTTTCACTTTGTTTGGGTGTCTCTATGCTTCCTGGATCTGAATGTCTGTTTTGTTCCCCAGGTTAGGGAAGTTTCCTGCTATTATTTCTTCAAATAAGTTTTCTAGCCCTTTCTTTCTCTCCTGTCCCTCTGGGACTCCTTTAATGCAAATGTTAGTATGCTTGACACTGCCCTACAAGTCTCTTAAACTAATTTCATTTTTTAAAAATTCTTTTTTTTTTATGTTTAGTTTAGGTGGTTTCCACTACTCTGTCTCCAGTTCACTAATCTGTTACGCTTCATCATGTAAAATACTGTTGATTTTTTCTAGTGTACTTTTTATTTTAGTTATTGTATTCTTCAGATCTGTTTGGTTCTACTTTGGATTTTTTAACTCTTTGTTAGATTTTCATTGTGTATATCCATTCTTCTCCCAGGTTCATTGAGTATCTTTATGATCATTACCTTGAACTCTGTATCAGGTAGATTCTTTTCTCCACTTCATTTAGTTTCTGAGGTTTTGTCTTGTTCCTTTGTTTGGAACATATCCATCGGTTTCCTCATTTTACCTAATTCTCTGTGTTTATTTTTATATATTAGGCAGGTCAGTTACATTTTCCAACCTTGGAGGAGTGGCCTTATGTAGGAGATGTACTATGGGGCCCAGCAGCACACTCCCTTCTGGTCATCAGAGCTATATGCTCTTGGTGTGTCCTCTATGTGGCCTTTGTGGGCCCTTCTGTTGTGGTGGGACTGAGTACTGTAGGTGTGCTGGTGAGTGGGGTTTGTCCATAGCCTGGTTGGCTTCCAGGCCCTGTCTCAAGCAGTGGCTCCTGGCCCACTGGTGGGTGGGACTGTGTCTCAAGGCAACTGGCTGTGGGGACTGAGGGGGACCAGGGCTGGTGCCAATACACTGGTGTGTGAGTCCAGGTCCCCATGCAGGTGGCTGTGGGGCCCTGGGGTTCCCAGGGCCCCACAAACTGGCTGGTGCCAGTTTGCTGGTTGGCAGAGAAGCCCCCAGTGCTTTTAAGCTAGAGGGAGGACTCCAAAATGGTTCTTGCAAGCACCAGTATCCTTGTGTTAGAATGAGTTTCCAAAAATGGCTGCTGCCAGGGTCTATGTCCCCAGAAGGAGTCCCAGACAGGAAAGACAGTCCTCCTGTCTTTCCAGGAGGCTCTACAAGATCAGCAAGTAGGTTTGACTCAGGGTCCTTTGTAATAACTGTCTCTGCCCTGAGACTCAGAGCATGTGAAATTTTGTGATAGGCTGATAACATGTCTTCAAAATAACTATTGATCCTCTAATTTATTACAGTAAAGTCTTCTCATAAATAAAGCAATATCTCTCAAATGCATCTTCTTTCTAGAATTGACTGAATGCTTTTACATATTTCATGTTTTATAATATGCAGCTATATCTTACAGCTAAATTTTATGCATTCCAAGCTTTATACTCTTCATAAATATTTTAATTCAAATAAATTTCAGAGTGTAACTTTTTTCCAAGACCGAAAATATAACTATTAATCATTTCTGATTTCATTAGTGTTCTCTAAACATCATAAAATTAATATTATAAATCTTCATTTAGGTTATTAATTCTTAAAATGGCTCTAGTTTATATTTGAGGAAGTTTTACAATTTTCTAAAAATATTTGGCAAAATAGCTCATTTTATCTGGAAATTGCATTTCCAATTCTGTATCTCTAAGTATTCTGTTTTATTTTCCTGATACATTTTTTCTACATCCTAACTGCCTAAATTATCATGTATGGCTTGTCACAACTGATTACTTCAAATATCACTCTTTTGTTTCACCAATTAGAAATGCTGGTTTGATTCTGAAGCCAAATATCCCCTGTAAGGAAAGGTCCAAATAAGAGAATCACAAAATGAAAAAAAAGATGTTTTGTTTTCCACTTTGGCTGGGAGATATGTACATTTAATTAGGCTTATAAATTTTTGTTTTTCTCAGAAGGATCAAATCTATTAGAAGGGAACTTGAACACTAATACAATAACTCTATGTGAAATACTAAGAATTTTGTAAGATCATCCTAAATTTGTTCCCATTAGCAGGAAAATGAATAAGAAAACCCACCTACAGAAAATGTTAATTTCCCTGAAGAGAGAGAGAGAGAGAGAGAGAAAGAGAGAGAGAGAGAGAGAGAGTGTGTGTGTGTGTGATGAAGCAATTGAAAAGACTCTTCAGTAAAACAACAGAGGTACTGCTGATCTAACCCTGCTCTGGTTCATTCACGTAGAGCTTTCAGAAACTGAATGTAGGTTTTCTATTTCTTCTTCTTTCTCCCAGTCATTTGGAATTTTCTTTTGAAAGGAAATATTAAGAGGCTGGGCTGAATGATAAAGTTACAATTATTTTCTGAGTCGCACCCTATAATTTTTTCTAATCAAAAACCTATACTAGACAATTGTTATGGTTTAGGAAACTGTAACAAATAAATCAAACCCAGTTGGATTAATTCTCAGGTGTTAGTTCATTAGGAAATATATTTACTAATGAAACTAACATCTTCACAAATCTGAATACTGTTGGACACCAAGCTATGAAATGCTTCAGTGTATAAAACATTGTTGCATCCATTGGCATCTTAAGGAGACTAATTGACATTCTTAACTAGACGTCTCATTTCTGCCCCAAAGAGCTAGTTTAGTTTAGAAGCAGTCTTCTCAAGCCTATCTGCCTCTCAATATTTACTAGCTCTTGGTTTCATAAGCTTATTTGTCTGCAGGTGACAATAATTCCTTTTTCTATTTCTCCAACATTTCCTGAAAATAAGATCTTAGTGAGAATGCAGGGCACCTCAGTGACTCAATACATCCACCTTCTCTTCGTGTTTGAGTTACTATCTTTTCTTCAAAGTATTACTTGGGCACCCACTATTGGGTACTACTGTGTAGGGCATTCAAGATAGTTTTCACTCTTCCAAGGTAATTTCTTCTTGAATCTCTTACCTAAACATCTGCAATGGTCACTTCATTGCTACTGCAGGCTCAAATCTTGCATCCTTCCTGTCTATCCTTCACTTCACCTCCAAAGTGATATGTTTATAATGTAAAACCAACCACACCACTCTCCTGTTTAGTCAGTGGCCCCCATTGTCTTCTGTATAATGTCCACATTTCTCCAGCCTCATCTGAAGTGCACAGGTCAGACATTCAGATGTGCTTTCCATCCTCCAAGTACATTAGGCAATTTCGTATCTTCCTGCTTTTGATCGTGATGCTCTTTCTACCTGGAATATTCTTTCATCCCACTTCCTTGCTAGTTGAGGATGCCTATTCACTTTTCAACTCCTAGTTCAATCAGTAACCCTCTGTGAAACATTTCCTGGCTCGTTTCATCCTGTTCTTTATTTATGTTCTTTCTTTATAACCCAACATACTGCTATCTTTATATCTATAATTCTTAATTGTTCTTTTTGAACCCATGACTATCTGTTCTACTATTTTTATTCTCCTGGAAGGCAGAAATTATGTCTGATTTATTCCTGAGGAGCATGGAAGAAAACACATTAATTAGTGATGAATGAAAGGATTGTTAAATAGAAGGGAGGCACCAGTTGCTAACAGACAAGATGAATCTGAAAAACAAAAACAAAACAAATGAGTTTGGTTTTGTGACTTTCTTCGGTTATGCCCAACAGCCTCATGATAAGGAAGGGAAGAGATAATACCCAGGATGAAGAACTGAAAAGTTGGTTTCATTGGAAGGACATAGTGTACAAGAGATCAAGGCTTCCAGTGAGAGCTTTACTGCAATGGCTACCCATAGGGAATGTCTGTGTTGGAGGCAAATGAGCCTGCAGTCTGGTAGATGGGTTGTAAGAACAGAGGTGGTCCAGGAACTGGAGGACCAAAGGCAGAATCAGTAATAGTGAGGCAGTGGGAAGGGAAGGAGGAAAGGAAAATTTTGGAGCTCAAAATTTTGGAAATGAAGCAGTTTGGGGTGATGACAAGGCCCAAGGCCCAAAGCTCAGTTTTAAATTTAGGCAGCTTAATGGGAGGGTAATGAAGATAAAGGTTGTTACCACTAAAGAAACTTTGAGGTCAGGGGGCTCGGGGTGTTATTATTAGAGTGACCATATATCCTGGTTTCCTTGGGCCCAACCTGGTTTATGCTTCTTTTTCCAGCATAATTATTAATAGTATTTATTTCACTCTCAAAAGTTCCTTTGTTTGGATGATAAATTATATAGTCACTCTAGTTTTTATTAACTTTCCCCAAAAAAGCATGATACTACTTACTGTAGCTAAGATAGCTTTGTGGACTTTGGGTGAAAAATGAGGCTTTCAAAACTAGAACTGTAAAAATTAGAGTTAAAAAAGAATATTCAGAGAACAGTTATTGCAATTTACGATGGGAAGATAATAATAATGAATGCATTTTTAATTATATCTCATAATAGAATTTTTAAATTTCACATCTATACACAAAATCTTAGGTTTTCTGTAGTATGGGTCCTACCTTTTAATGTTTCTCAGAATTGAGTGAGCTAAAACAAATTAGCAAAGCTTAACATGTGGCTAAATAATTTACACCTAAAGGCGAGTCTGTCAACTGAGAGATGTTTCAAATATAATTGCTGCGTTGCATCAAGGAAAGAACACAGGATGCAAAATCAGAGGATGTAGCTCGGCTTTTTACCAGCTAACATGAAAATAACCAAGTCAATTATCCTCCCTAAGCCCATTTCCTCACTGGTAAAAGGTGATAATAACTGTCATCTGACCTCTCAAAGGGGCTGTGGTGAAGACCAAATGAAATAATAGAAAATTCTTTTAAAAACTGTACCGATGGAAGTAGACCAAATGTCCTTCTAAAAACAAAACAAAACAAAAACAAAAACGAGAAAAGGGAAAAAGGATTCCCCGTGAGTTATTATAATTTTTGTTGTGAATTAACTTGAATATTTTTCCATAAGTATAGAGTGAAATGAATTTGTCACTGTTAATATATAAATAGATGAATTGTTCATGGTCGAAAAACACATTTCATAAAATAGAATGCTGGAAGAATACTGGGAATGATCGAAAACCACAGTTATCTTGTTAGAAATCTGTCTTCTCATTTTATGTGGAAGACAGACAAAATCATTAGGGAACCAAAGGCCTGATGAGAAAAAGAGGTAATTTTTGGAGACAGAAATATCTGATTCATTCTTTTATAAGTATTTTACCTATTAAAAGCCCTCAACCTAGCCATCAGAATGTCAACCGTTTTATAGATTAACTCACTTAGCCCATGTCAGAGGTTAGGAACTCTCTGGTGAGAACAGCTGTTGATCATTTGTCTTTCCACATCAAAGAACTAGGAAGATTCTTTAGTAAATTAGGGAGGTATTAAAGAGATTAAATTAGTTCAAATTAGTTCCTGGTATAAAGAGAATGCATACCACAACATTAGTTTCCCTATAATGAAGGTAGGAAATAATAAAAACTAATTGGAGCAGTGAAGCTTCCTAGAAAATCTGTTATTGATGGTAAAGCATATAAGACTATTTGATTTTTTTTTGATTCACCTAGAATACTTTATTCAAAGTTTTCAAATATGTCGAAAATAATATGTAAAACACCACATGGAATTCCATTTAAATTTACATGGAAAAGTTCCTTATTTTTCATGCAAAATATAGTTTTTTCAGAGAGCAAACTCAGCTTTAATTATTAAAAGGAGGCAAGTTCATTCTTGCACAGATTTTTCAATAAGTTCCTAGAGTAATAGAAAAATAATGTAGACATTTGTGAAAATGAATATACTTTTGTAAGAAAATGAATATATATATTTTCTTCTGGTTTTATTGAGATATAATTGACATACCACATTGTATAAGGTTAAGGGGTACAGCATAATGATTTGACTTACATACATCATGAAATGATTACAAGTCTAGCGAACATCCATCATTTCATATAGAGGCAAAATAAAAGAAAAAGAAAATACGTTTTTCTTGTGATGAGAACTCAGGATTTACCCTCTTAACTTTCATATATAATGTATAGCAGTGCTAATTGTAATAATCCTGTTGTACATTACAAAATGAATATATTTTAAATTTCAACTACAGTCTAGGAACTGTGCTAGGCATATTACATGGATTATGGTATTTAAATTCCTATAGCAATAAAAGAGTTAGGGATAATTCCCACCCTCACTTTTTATAAAAGGGAAGGAAGGTACAGGTTGGTTAAGTTAGAAGCCAGGGTAGACAGAAATCTTTAGATTCTCCCCACCTTGCCCCACCCCATCTCATGATTCCAGTTCCCTGGTTATTTAATCAGACACTAATCTAGGTAGTGCTGTGAAGGGATTTCTCAGCTGTAATTAAAGTCCCAAGTCAGTTGACATTAAGACATGGAGATTATCCAGATGGGCCTGATCTAATCACATGAGACGTCAAAGGGCAGATTCCAAAGTCCAGAGAGAATTGAAGGGTGAGGACTCAGACTCCATTCTGCAGCTTTAAAGGTGGAGGGGCCCCATGTGTGTGGGCAGCCCTTATAAGCAGAGAGTGGACTCTGGAGGAAAGCCAGCAACAGGGACCTCAATCCAACAGCCATGAAGAAATGAATTCTCCCTTGCCTCATCAGATGAGAGCCTGGCCAATGCCTGGGTTTTGGCCTTGTGAGAACCAAAGCAGAGGACTCCACCGAGCCACACCAAACTTCTGAACTATAGAACTGTGAGATGATAAATGGGTGTCCTTTTAAGTTGCTAAATTTGTGATAATTTGTTACAGCTGCAATAAAAATCGAATCCAGAAACTCAAAGTCATAGAGCAAATAAGCAATAGATCTAAGGTTTAACCCACTCAGCATAAAGTATCTTGATGAAAATAGGTGGGAGCAAGACCAGCAGGTTGATTTGAAGAAATCTTATTCATTCATTCATCATCCATTCATTCATTCATCCATCCATTCACTTATTCATGAACTATCAAATATTTTTTGACTACCTTTTATATGGCAGCCCTATCTCTGTTAGGGTTACAGAGATTAAAAAAAAATCCAGTCTCTTTCCTCAAAGAGCTCACAATTTAAGGATTGAAGGCAGACAAACAAATAGATTGGGGCAGTGCAGTGTGTCTCTTAAGTACCGTAAAAAGATAGGCCAGAGGTTATGGTAGTACAGATGCTTTTAGTCCGATTTCTTACCAACTTGCCCATGGTAGGCAGGATAATGGCCACCAAAGATGTCTTGTTCTAACCCCCAGAACGTGTGAATATGTTACAGGGCAAGAAGAAATTAAGGATGTAAATAAAACTAAGGTTGTTAATCAGCTGACCTTAAGATAGGGAGATAATTCAGTATTATTCAGGTGGGACCAATGTAATCACAAGGGTCCTTACAAGTGGAAAAGAGTGGCAGATAGAAGTTCAGAGCGATTTGATGTAAAAAGCAGTAGACAGGTCATTGCTGGCTTTGAAGATGGAGGAAGGGGCCACAAACCAAGGCATGTGGGGAGCCTCTAGAAGCTGCAAAAGGCAACAAGATGGATTACTCCTTAATGTCTCCAGAAAGGAATGTAGCCCTGCTGACACCTTAATTTTAGCCAAGTAAAAATCATTTTGGATTTCTGACCTTAAGAATTATAAGATATTAAATGTGTGTCATAAGCCAAAACATTCTTGGGTATATGTTACAGCAGCAATAAGAAGCTAATACATGCCTGACATGAGATGACTTAAACTAAAAATGGAAAGGAAAATGTATAATGGTTGTTTTATTTCAGCTAATATTCAAGAGACAGGCTTTAAATATGGAGAGCATGGGCTTCCCTGGTGGTGCAGTGGTTGAGAGTCCGCCTGCCGATGCAGGGGACACGGGTTCGTGCCCCGGTCCGGGAAGATCCCACATGCTGCGGAGCAGCTAGGCTCGTGAGCCATGGCCACTGAGCCTGCGTGTCCGGAGCCTGTGCTCTGCAACGGGAGAGGCCACAACAGTGAGAGGCCCGTGTACCACAAAAAATAATAATAATAAAAAATAATAAAAATAAATAAATATGGAGAGCATATGAAAACGAAAATGAGTGCAAAAAGCATAAATCATTAGAGAAAACATTTATAAATTAAATCTCATCAAATTAAAAATTTCTGTTCTTCTAAAGAAATTCTCAAGAAAATTGAAAAAAAAAAAAGCCTCGGACTAGGAGCAAATATTTACAAAAGTACATCTGATAAAGGACTTGTACTCAGACTACATATAGTTTTTACAAATCAATAGTAAACAATGCACTTTAAAATGGAAAAATATTTCAAAAGATATTTCAGCAAAGAAGGTATACAAATGGCCAATAAACACATGAAAATATGCTTAATATCATTAGTCATTAGGGAAATGTGCAGTGAGATACTAATACATACCTAGAATGGCTTCAATGGAAAATTGATAATGTTAAGTGTGAACAAGTTTGGGAGCAACTGATTCTCAGTCACTGCTGGTGCAAATACAAAATGGCATAACCACTCTGGGTGACAGGTTGTAAGTTTCTTATAAGTTAAACATTTGCTTATCACCTGGCCAAGCAATTCCACCCCTATGTATTTATCGAAGAGAAATAAATATATGTGTCAAAACTAAGATCTGGATGTGAATGTTTATAGCAATTTTATTCATAATCGCTCAAACTGGAAAACAACCCATCAACTCTTGCATGGATAAACAGAGTATGGTATGTATATACAGTGGAATACCGCTCAGTAATACAAAGGAATGAACTGATACCTGCAACAATGTGGGCAAATCTGAAAAACATGCTAAGTGGAAGAAGCTAGATTCAAATGACCACATATTGTATGATTTCATATGATATTTTAGAAAAGGCAAAACTATAATGATGGAAAAAGATCAGTGTTGCCAGGGGCTGGGGGTGGGGCTGAGATGGTGAAGGGACATGAGGAAACATTTTGGAATATTAAAAATATTACATATCTTGTTTGTGGTGGTGATGACTTAATCAAATATATATTTATAAAAATTCATTGGTCTGTACACTTGAAAGGAAAAATTTCAATGTGTATAAAATATATCTCAGTGAACCTGATTAAACTCCTCCCTCCCCCCAAAAGAAAATAAGTACATAGCACGTAATTTAAACAAGGTACTGAACAACTTCATAAATGTAATCTTTCTCAAGAAAATTTGGCTTCTTAAATATAGAAGGGCAGAAAACCCACATAGGTGCAAAATGTTACATGCGTTAAAATTCAACCGTAGCATATATTTCCTTGTCTGGTCTATTTAATCAATGTAAAACTTAAAAAAGAATATTTTAATTAAATATAAGAAGACTGAGATGGATTAAGATAGCCTGAAAAAAAAACAACAGGAAGTGTTATTACATCATCTACATAAAAAATGCACTCGGATGAACAGTTTAATACACTGTACATATTGAGAACTGCACAATAGCTTACTGAAATGAGTGTAATTTATCTCACTCAACACTCAGGAATAGCCTTTAAAGGACTGTTTTACTAAAAAGAGAAACATTTCCAGGCTTATAAAGTGTGCAAAGCTCCTTGGAGAAAAATACAAAGTGTAAGGTATTATAATTTCATGAGCTTTGGGCTGACTTTGACAGTCATTATAGTTGCTCCATTTATAATTGCTGGGGTTGCCTTCATAGAACACATCTTTGGTACCTGCATTTGTAATTCATTAAAAGCACACATCCATTTTGGGAAATGCCATTTTAGAGATATGGACATTGAACTTGTGAGAAGGCAACTATTTTGCCCATTTTACTTTGTGCCATCAGAGACATGGAGAGGATCGGTACCCACGGGGGCTCTTTGGGGGTGCGCAAGTCTCCATGTATTACTTACATGAGAGAGATTTTTAAGAATTTTATTTTGCGAACAGTTATTTTGAGGATGTAATGTGGCAAGGAACTATGATCCTTGCCTCTTTTTCCACAAAGGGGCTTGCAGATTGTAATAGGAAAACCATTAGATTAGAAAAATGTAATTTTATTTTACTTATAAATTTATAATCTAAGGGTAAAACCAGCCCAATCCAGTTCATTGTTAATATCCGTCAATTGCAGCATATTTCATTTGTAAACGCAGCATGCTCCTCACTATTTTAATAAGCATTTCTGCCCCTTCCCATGGGGGTTTGTAGTCACAGTCAATAGCCATAGACTATAAAGATGTGACAGGATGTTTCATCTCATTAAGATGCCACACAACCAGGATTCCTTCCTCTTCCTTCTTACATCTGATTTGTGCTCCTCAAATGTGACCTTTAAGGCCTTTGTTGCTTTGCACACGGGTTGCATGTCCCAAGGGCACATAATTAAGTAGGTCACATGCTTCACACTGCCTATTAGTAGTTGCCTTTCAGCATGCATTTCCTCTTTTCTACTGTGGGAAAATTCTTTTTCATAAGATGCTCTTGGATAAGTTCTTGGCACTTTCCACAAAAGAAATGTTCTTGATATATTGTGGGAATATTTAAGGTCATTCGGCATTTCGTCAGTCATGAGAATAATTGGTCTCATATTTCTTAAAGAGTCCACTCATACTAATTGTAGTATGGCCTTAGGCTTGTACTTCTAGAGGTAGAAAAGAACTCTCAATGATAATAGTTGCGGTTGTAACCTTTGCCAATTAAAGTATATGAATAATTTTTGAATAACGCTAACCATAAAATGTCACAACAAAAAATTTTTTAAAAATTTCAGATGTATTTTGATAATCTTTGACACTTGTAAATTCGTTTGCATAAATGCATATGTACCTGGTAGAGTTTCTATTAATTCCTCTTGGAAATGGTATGGACTCTGCATGCTGTAGGATTTCCCAATCAAATCAATAAATATGCATGCTGTGATTGTTTATAATTTTGCTTTCATGACTTTAATAACTGAGTGTGAATTTTTAGCAACAAGATAAAATTTCATTTTGTTGACTATAATTATTGAGTGGTAAAAGATTTTAAAATATTTAGTACAAGTAGATTTTGAGGAAAATCAGGATAACTGGCTCTGCCTCTCCACTCCATCACAATTCCTTTATCCTTTGTAAATCAAGTAAGTTTCTCCACCAAAGAAATCAACTAGATTAATCTTAGATGAAGCATTTGTGTCCTAATTTATTTATTTATTTTTGCAGTATGTGGGCCTCTCACTGTTGTGGCCTCTCCCGTTGCGGAGCACAGGCTCCAGACGTGCAGGCCCAGCGGCCACGGCCCACGGGCCCAGCCGCTCCACGGCACGAACCCGCGTCCCCCGCATCGGCAAGCGGACTCTCAACCACTGCGCCACCAGGGAAGCCCATTTGTGTCCTAATTAAGAGGCCTAGTTCATTAAGTTGGATTGTGTAACTAGTGACTCGCTCCTCTTAGCGATGTTAATAAAGAGATATCAACAAAACACAATTGAGTTTTCACATGATAATCATGTTAAGAAATTAATAGGAGATGAAATGGTGGCAAAGAGGACACAGAACCCTGTAGGACAGTGATTCTCATATTTTACGTGCATGTAGATCACCTGGTAAACATGTTAAAACACAGATTTTTGATCCAGTCACTCTTGGGTGGGGACTGAGATCTTTCATTTCTAATAAGCTCTCAGGAGATGCCAATGTTGTTTGGTGTGAGGGACCATATTTTGAACAGTATGGTAAGTACTATGGGTCGGCACATAGGTCCGTGGCACCACCTCAAGGCTGAGCTATCTTGTACCCACAGGAATTGTAGCCATGCACTGGGATACAAAACATACTTTCCAGACTAAAACATAACAGTTTGCCTTTTATTCCTCTGCTCGAACTGTCCTGAGCTGAGGCTGTTGACTTAAAGAAGAATGACTGGTGCCAATTTTACTTTGAAATATATTGTTGGGTGATGGTGACAGTGGAATGTTTGGGCCTCCATGTGCTGTGGACATAGTCCAAAAGGGTGATTTACCTGGGGGTAAGGGTGGGGGGGATGCGTGCCAGACTCTGTTTACATTTGTGTACATGCTTGTGCGTGCCCATGTGTGGACTTCCACCCTTAATTGAGTGGAATCATACTGCAGTGGGCTTCTTACTTTCCTTTTTGCCCCTAGAACGTGGAATAAAGCTTTCATTTCCAGTCTTACTGAATACAATGACCTCCTTTTTAATATAAGAGGAATTAAAGCATTTTATTATTCAACTGAAAATTTATAATCAAACCTTTGAATTGAGTTTGTCCTTAACGAATCTTAAGATTATCTATATAAATTTGGAAAAAAATCCAACAAAATGAAGCCAGTACACCTATGAGAGGCTTATTACTCGTTCAAGCTCCAGGCAATAGTTTCTCTCTGCAGCCGCGGTTTTGGAGACAATTAAGATGATCTGGCTGATGAACTTCCTATTGCATTATAACATTTAGATTTCTTTCTGCTTTGTTCTCCAGGATGACTGATTTCCTATGAAGAGTAGAGAGCCAGGAAAGACTAGAGAAAGACAAATACTGTATGCTAACACATATATATGGAATCTAAGAAAAAAAATTGTCATGAAGAACCTAGTGGTAAGACAGGAATAAAGACACAGACCTACTAGAGAATGGACTTGAGGATATGGGGAGGGGGAAGGGTAAGCTGTGACAAAGCGAGAGAGAGGCATGGACATATATACACTACCAAACATAAACTAGATAGCTAGTGGGAAGCAGCCGCATAGCACAGGGAGATCAGCTCGGTGCTTTGTGACCACCTAGAGGGGCGGGATAGGGAGGGTGGGAGGGAGGGAGACGCAAGAGGGAAGAGATATGGGAACATATGTATATGTATAACTGATTCACTTTATTATAAAGCAGAAACTAACACACCATTGTAAAGCAATTATATTCCAATAAAGATGTAAAAAAAAAAAAAGAGATGATGAACTTACACAAAATCCAGAAGAACTAACTGGAGAGCCCTGGAAAATTAATATTTAAATATAGGATATAAGGGATGCTTAACTTTTCCTTAACATAATAAATAATGAGAAACTGACAAGAGAATTCAAAGATTCCATTTCAAACGTTCTTATGACTGCCTCAAGATATTTTTCTGTTTCTTTTTATTATCTTTGGCTGGGTGATGTTTCCTTATAAATAAATCAACAAAGCCAAACAGTAATATGTAAAGGCTTATCGCCAAGATTCTGCCAACAACAGGGGCAATTTCCATGTTTTGAAATAACAAATCAATCTGTGATGTGTTCTCCATAACCCATTTCCTTTCCCTCCTAGGCACGTGACTACCTTGCTTACCCTCCACTGTTAATTGTGTCCATGTGACTGAGTTTTAACTAATGAAATGTGAGGAGAAATGTGTTCCTTCTCTAAGACTGTCATGAAAACTCGCCCACAGTTTAACCTGTGCTCTTTCCCCTCTTGGGACTGACTGGAGAAGACAAGAGCGTCGAGAGAAGGAGGGAGCCACAAAAAGAAAGTCTTGGTCCGTGATTGGCCCACCATGTACAGAAGGTGATCTGGAAAAGAAACTCAACTTTGGACTGACTGTAGAGAAAATAAAACCTCTGATGTTTGGAGGCATTACACATTTCGGATTTGTTTGTAATGCAATAAGCCTACCCTAAATAACACAGGTGGAAAATAGGAAATTAAAGTCTAGTTTTGACGTCTGCTCTCTCCATTGAGGAGAGGGTCTGGGTCTTTGAATATTAGGCAGATTGCCTTGTATTATTAGGTACTCCATAAACATTTGCTGGAAAGAGTTGGTACAACTCTCCAGAGTCTTCTCCTTTTCCTGATTCAGTGACCCAGAGGATGATAGTCCAAGAGCCCATATCCCACTTAGACCTGTATCCAAAAACGACTGGGGCTGTTCCTTTTTTTTTTTTTTTGGCGGTACGCGGGCCTCTCACCGCTGTGGCCTCTCCCGTCGCGGAGCACAGGCTCCGGACGCGCAGGCTCAGCGGCCTATGGCTCACAGGCCCAGCCGCTCCGCGGCATGTGGGATCTTCCCGGACCGGGGCACGAACCCGCGTCCCCTACATTGGCAGGCGGACTCTCAACCACTGCGCCACCAGGGAAGCCCGGCTGTTCCATTTTTAAAAATTCTTTCCAGCTGCACTTGGCTATACCTGTTTCAAAGGAACTTTTGCATAAATGAATTAACCTGTCAGTATTTCTTTTCTGAATCATTTTCTTCTGTTGCAATCTAAAAGATACTTTTATTTAGTGGTAAGAAAAGGTTAACATCACTTATTTGGAAGTAATGTCTGTT
The DNA here is from genome assembly GCF_963455315.2 of Globicephala melas. Lineage (NCBI taxonomy): Eukaryota > Metazoa > Chordata > Mammalia > Artiodactyla > Delphinidae > Globicephala > Globicephala melas. The sequence goes on from NC_083330.1 coordinate 24,136,347, forward strand.
TATTGGCTAGGAAGCAGGAGAAAAGGATGCCTGTATTGTGAAATATATATTGAGCTTAGTTTATATCTCCAAGGAATTTGCACTTTCTGGGAATAGAGGGGAAATTATCTTCTATGATTATTTCTAGAATCTTCTGTTCATACTGAAGAAGTCATGATAACCTGCTGAATCCTTTTGTTCCTTAGGGGACCACTCTGTAGGCTGGTGGGCTATCTATAACAGGATTTTTTCTATGAATTTTTTTTTTTTTTTTTTTTTTTTTTTTGCGGTATGCGGGCCTCTCGCTGCTGTGGCCTCTCCCGCTGCAGAGCACAGGCTCCGGACGCGCAGGCTCAGCGGCCATGGCCCACGGGCCCAGCCGCTCGGCGGCATGCGGGATCCTCCCGTACCGGGGCACGAACCCGCGTCCCCTGCATCGGCAGGCGGACTCTCAACCACTGTGCCACCAGGGAAGCCCCAAGACTTTTTTTAATATATCAAAATGGAGATGTGCTCAGTTTTCAAAAAATATTTAAGTTCCTCATTTATTGTATTAGGTACTTAAGTAGACAATACATAAATACTCAAATGGAAATAGTTCCTACGTTTTGTAAACCTGTTCTTTAGGCAGACAGAAGCTGCTCATGTGAACTTGAAAATAACACAGTAAACCACACAAGTGTCAAAGATAGGATAGATGGCACATTTAAAAGGAAAACAAATCTTTTGTGTGGGAGGATGGTCGCACACTCAGACAGCACTCCAAAGGAGAGAGGATACATACCTTGTTTAGCCCTATTATTGCTCTTCAAGGATCCTTAAGTCAGATGCTTCTTTGCCTCTGTGAAGCCTGCATCATTATTACTGTCAGTGTACATGAGATATTGACATCAGGGCTGCCTTTATTGAACAGAGTACATGCCAAGCTCCATCCTTCCAGTTGATCAGGCCAGATACCTTACCGTCATCCTCATGTTCTCTCATCCTTTCACACCCTATGCCCAATCTCTCAGGAAATCCTGATGACTCACCCCTTCAAACACATCTATCACTTCTCTACTCCTCTCACCTGGACCGCTGCAAGCCCAGACCAAGCCACCGTCAGCTTGTGTTTGATTCCTGCCTAAACTTCCTACCTGGACTTGCTGCTTCAACGCATGCTCCTCTACACTCTCCTTTCTTTTAAAGCAGCCACCCGCATCCTTGAGATCATGTCACTCCTCAGGTAAGTTCTGCAATGGCTTCCAAATTTACAACGATCTCTTGTGGGCTGTTGTGGTACACGATGTGGTCCCCCGGCCTCTCTGACTTCATCTTCCTACCCTTTCCTCATTGCCCATTCTTCCCGCCACAATGGTTGTCCTACGTCCCTTTGAACATACAGAGCATGCCCTTGCCTTGGGGCTTTTTATCTGCTTCCTTTAATGCTCTTCCCCTGAGTATTTTTTAAGGAATAACTGCTGTAATGGACAGATCCAAAATTCTACTGTGGCTCAAACAAAGTGGACATTTTCTTCCTCATTTAATGTTCTTCCATGTCGTCACTCCGGAACCCAGGCTAAAGGAGGTTATGCCACGTTCATCGTGAGGCTTCCAAGGTTCTGGAGGGTGCTCCTTTATGGCAAGCCGGAAGGGGAAAAGAGCTTGGAGGAGTTCGTGTGGGAGCTTTTGTTGGTCAGGCCAGAATGTGGGAGTCACAGCCTCCACTCATATTGTATCGCTAGAACTCAGTCCCACAGCCAGGCCTAACAGAAGGGGGCTAGGAAATGTTGTTCAGTGTGGGCCAGGAGGGGAGAAAGATTCTGGTGAATAGCTGACTACCTCTGCCATACCCTGGTAGACATCTGGATTTCTGTCACTTTCTCTAGGTCTCTTCTTGAATGTTACCTTCTCAGTGAGACCTTCCAGTCATTATCAATACAACATCCCTTCCTATACTCACCGTTCCTCTTCCTTGTTTTATTTTTCTCTATAGGGCTTATTGTCACTATGTATTTGTTATTTGTTTTTAAAAATTGTTTATCTGTAGTGGGCTGAACTGTAGTCGCCTCCTCCCTCACTGCCATGTTCTAATTCCTAGAATGTGTGAATGTGACCTTGTTTGGATAAAGGATCTGTGCAGATGTAATTAGGTTAAGGATTTTTTTTTATATCTTTATTAGAGTATAATTGCTTTACAATGCTGTGTTAGTTTCTGCTCTATAACAAAGTGAATCAGCTATACGTATACATATATCCCCATATCTCTTCCCTCTTGCGTCTCCCTCCCTCCCACCCTCCCTATCCCACCCCTCCAGGCGGTCACAAAGCACCGAGCTGATCTCCCTGTGCTATGCGGCTGCTTCCCACTAGCTATCTACCTTACATTTGGTAGTGTATATATGTCCAGGCCTCTCTCTCGCTTTGTCACAGCTCACCCTTCCCCCTCCCCATATCCTTAAGTCCATTCTCTAGTAGGTCTGTGTCTTTATTCCTGTCTTACCCCTCGTTTCTTCATGACATTTTTTTTTTTTTTGCCAGAAAGCTAATCTTTATTCACACCAAAAAACTCACATGAAGGAAAAACTCTATGTTTGCAATCTATGTGAAAAAGTTGTCATTGATAATTCTTTTTGGTGTGTGATTGGCATTTACTTTATTCTTATTTTTAAATTTTATTTATTGAGGTATAGTTGATTTATAATATTATACAATATTATTATATTTCAGGTGTACATCATACTGATTCGATACTTTTATAGATTATACTCCTTTTAAAGTTATTATAAAATATTGGCTATATTCCCTGTGCTGTAAATATATCCTTGAGGCTTATTTATTTTATACATAGTGGTTTGTACCTCTTTATCCCCTTCTTCTATCTTGTCCTTTCCCCCTTCCCTCTCCCTACTGGTAACCGCTCATTTGTTTCTATATCTGTGAGTCTTTTCCAGTTTTATTATATTCATTCATTGGCTTTATTTTTTAGATTCCACATATAAATGATAACATACAGTATTTGTCTTTCTCTGTCTGACTTATTTCACTGAGCATAATATATTCCAAGTCCATCCATATTGTTGTAAATGGCAAAATCTCATTCTCGTTTATGGTTGAATAATATCCTTGTGTGTGTGTGTGTGTGTGTGTGTGTATATATATATATATATATATATATATATATATATATATATATATATATATATACCACATCTACTTTATTCATTCACCTATTGATGGACACTTAGGTTGTTTCCATATCTTGACTATTGTAAATAATGCTGTTATGAATATTGGGGTGCATGTATCTTTTTGAATTAATGTTTTCATTTCCTTCAGATATACTCATACCATATACAAAAATAAACTCAGAATGAATTAGGGACATGAATGGAAACCATAGAACTCCTAGAAGAAAACACAGACAGAACACTGTCTGAGCATAAAATATAGCAATATTTTTTTGGGTCTGTCTCCTAAGGCAAAGGAAACAAAAGCAAAAATAAAAAAATGGGACCTAATTCAACTTAAAACCTTTTGCACAGGAAAGGAAACCATCAACCTACTGAATGGGAGAAAATATTTGCAAATTAAATGACTGACAAGGGGTTAATATCCAAAGTATATAAACAGCTCATACAACTCAATATCAAAAAAACAAACAACCAATCAAAAAATGGGCAGAAGATCTGAATAGACATTTTTCCAAAGAAGATATATAGCTGGCCAATAGGTGCGTTAAAAGATGCTCAATATCACTAAGCGTCAGGGAAATGCAAATCAAAACCACTATGAGATATTACCTCACACCTTTCAGAATGGCCATCGTCAAAAAGACCACAAATAACAAATGTTGGTGAAGATGTGGAGAAAAGGGAACCCCAGCACACTGCTGGTGGAAAGTTAAGATTTTGAGATGAGATCGTCCTGGATTAAGGGGGTGGTTTCTAACTCAATTACAAGTGTCCTCATAAGAGAAGCGAAGGGAGAAGACACACAGGGAAAGGCCATGTGAAGAAGGAGGCAGAGATTGGGGTTATGCAACCACAGCCAAGAATTCTCCCCAGGAGCCTTTAGATGGAGCATGGCTCTGCCAACATCTTGATTTCCAGTCTCCAGAACCATGAGAAAATAAATTTCTGTTGGTTTAAGCCACCCGTTTTGTGTTAGTTTGTTATGACAGACCCAGGAAAATGACACATCTTCCCTTTTGCAATGTAAACTCCTGGAGAGCAGTGATTGTGTTTTGTTCATTGCTGTAGCTTTCCATACATAGAACAGTGCCTGGCCCTTACTGGCCCATAGCAAATACTCAACAAATACTTGTTGTATGGATGAGTGAATAGAAATAGGGAAACGTATCTCCAGCCTACTCAAAAGAAGTAATTTATTTAAAAAAAATTTTTTAAACATCTTTGTTGGAGTATAATTGTTTTACAATGGTGTGTTTGTTAGTTTCTGCTTTATAATAAAGTGAATCAGCTATACATACACGTATATCGTCATATCTCCTCCCTCTTGCATCTCCCTCCCACACTTTTTCATAGTCTTTATGAAATTGTCTACCCCAGCGAATGATTTTCTGGTTCTTCCTCATTCTGGGACAGTAGTGTGTAGAGGTTAAGAGCTGAGACTCTGAACTTTGACACACTTGAATTAAACCTCTGGCCATGGAATCACTGGCAAGTGTGATATTGGACAAGTTAATTAAGATTCCTAAGCCTCAAATTCTGCATAAGATTGTTGGGAGAATTAAATGAGGTTATAAGTAAACAAACAAATTTCTAGTATAGTGCTTGACCAAATAAGTTGAGAGTAAATCACTATTATAATTAGTTGGGATTAATTGGGAATAAACTGAAATCTTTCAGACTGAATTATCTTTTAGTTTTAAAATCCTTTGAAATGACATCCTTTTATTATAACATTTCTTTACTAAGAATTTCAATCAAGTAAGTCCTTTCTAACCAGAAAAGCCCCTACTATAGTATTTTAGTATTTGCAGATTTACTTCTGTGTACCACATATAAACCATAACAATTTTGTATTAAATATGTGCAAGTTGCTGGAGTTCCAAATTGTAAACTAAAATCAGCCCCATCTGAGCAGCCTGCCTCACTCACAGTTTCAAGGAGACTGACAAGCAGTTGGCCTCTCAACTTCTCTACCCCTTGGCTATGCTGTGTGTAATCTGTCACAGTTTTGCTATCTTGTGAAAATAAATGATCTTCATGCTGCTTATGCCATGATTTAGTGCTTAAATATCACATATTGTTTTTGTGTGTCACTCAGGGATACAACTTTTCAAAAACATAATCATTTATTTGCATAAATTTGCATAACATTGGAGCACAGACAAAAATTCTTGAGCTACTCCATCACAACTGCAAATAAAATAAAATAAAATAAAATAAACCCAAGGGAAAATCTTTAAGACTGTGAGGAAGGGGTTGGGTAATAAAATTGAGGAGTAGTGCCAAAGAAGAGGGAAAGAAAGGTGATGTCTTTAGAAGGCAAGATAGATGTTCTTGATCTGTTTTATTATTTTGTTCATTGAACTGAAAAATATTATTAGACTTCTATAAATTCATTCTCAACCTCAATTCCTTTAACCTTAATTTTCTTCTAAGGTCTCTTATTTCTCAACTGGGAGGTAAAATAATCCTTGGGTTTGAAGACAGAATATAGACTATATATTATGTAAACTCTCAACTCCTTACCCTGCCTGCTCTCCCTCATGCACACCCTCCCCTCCCACCCCAGGCCCTGCCACAGCAACTTTCTTTCTGCTCCTCAGGGTTGTTCTACGCAGAACCTTTGCACTAGCTGCTTCTAGGGCCTAGGAATGCACTTTCCCTGATCTACATATGCTTGGCTTCTTCAGAGAGGCTTCCCTAAATCCCTTCTAGTACACCATCCTGATTTATTCTTTGCCCAGCATTGATATTTTTCTTGGTGTGTGTGTGTGTGTGTGTGTGTGTGTGTGTGTGTGTGTTTGCCCATTCATTGAACTGGTCATCTTCCTATTCCATTAAAAGATAAGCTCCATGAAAACAAGTTCTTGTCTTTCTTGCTTGCTGCTGTATACCCAGTGCCCAGAACAGTTCTTAGTATAACCTACTAGACACTAGTAAATACATATTAAATATAATCAAGTCAGTAGCCTGCTATACACCTATACATTTATTTTATTGTTAATTTCTCTTCTCAGTCCTTCTCCGATATTCCAAATTTTGATTTCCAAATTCTAAATTCAGTCTGAGCTATTATAAATCCCGACTTCTGGAACTACAGAATGATGTTCAACATTAGCATCTGTGCTCCAGATACTAATACACACAGATGCTGGCTATTAAGGTCCGTCAGGGGTGCAACTGGAGAGCGTTTGTCTGGAGGATTCAGTACTACTAGCATTTCTTCTACCTTGGCATTCCCTTGGGAGAAGTACACGCAGAGAAACACTGACAAAGGAAAGCCAAGGACAGCTTTATTATGAGTGGTTCAGATCCTCATGCAGGGTTGCTGGTAAAATGCACCAGGGCAAGCAGCGTCGACCCGCTCCTGAGATGTGTGAGGGAGACACAGCACCACCTGAGAACTCTATCTCCTCAGGCTCGGATAAAAATCTTGGTGTTTTTCACTCTCTGGCCAAGAACAAGATACAAACGATAGCAAATGTCTGCAACTGCAGAGACAGGCATTGGCTCAGCCCGTTTCCTGTGGGAGAGGCCCTTTGCTCTCTTACTATTCCAGACACAGGGATTTAGAAAGAAGAACTACACACAGTAGATAAATTCCCATCCAGACTGTGGTGCAGAGTCTTAAAAAGTTAAACATACATTTACCAGATGACCTAGCAATCCCACTCCCAGAAATTCCTGTGAAGGAGGAAATGAGAAGACTCACATCCTCTTTAGTTATATTTTGTAGATTATAAATTTCCCAATATATGGGAAATTATTTTGATTGTTTGTGATTCTCCATTTTGAAAAAAAAATTTTCCTTTTGAGGCTTAACTACGTAGGGATGCATATTATTCCTGTTCCAATCTGCTTAATTTGAAGAGAAACAGTTATATCTAACCAGTGCTAAATCTCACAAGGGCTTCCAAGATTCGACAGCGCCCAGTCCAAACTCTATCCAAGCTGGTCTGGTTCTGCCATCTAGCGACCATCCTGCTGAACTACATCGGTAGGGCATGACCTAGTCTGGTCTACCCAAGTCCCAAGAATTAATTTTAATTTAATGTCATGTGATTGATCTGAGCCTTCATGTCTTTTCATTCCTACCTACTACCTATGTGACCTTGGGAAAATTAATTAATATTTCTGTGACTCAGTTTATTCATCAGTAGAATGGGGATAAGGACCTACCTCCTGTGATTCTCAGGAAACTCATGTGAGATAATATATGGAAAAATCTTAGCAGAGTGCCTAGGCACAGGTAAATCCTGAAGAAAGGTTTGCTGTTGTTATTATATTTCTTATTATAGTTAAAATTATGCAAGTCCAGAACTGAAAACAAAAATAAGCCAAAGAATGGGCAATCAAGTTATAGGTATATGAGTATTTCAGAATACATTGTCTATAATATTTAAAACTTGGAAGAGGATCAAGTTTATTTAGGCTTTTAGTGTACACTGCCAACAAATGCATTACTGCAATTACATTCGCCTCCTTCCAAGTCTTTCCCCACCTCATATTGAATGTTCCCATCACAGAGACAACTCAGTACTCTGCATGCATTTTAATGCCTTCTTCCTGTTTCTGGAATAGTCTCCCTCACATCTTTACACTTCACAATCCCTAACTCCTAACTCAAATGTCAGCTTCCTGTACATACTCCTCTAGTGCTGCTGAGTGGAGTTAAATCCCACGTAGCCCTTCACTCTCATCTCTGTTAGAGCATTTGACACGGACAGGCTGTGCTGGAGACAACTGGAAATCAGGTGTATGTAGCCCCTTAACTAGACTGTGAAGTGCTTGCTGTGACGTATTATGTGTTATCTTTGTATCTTCTCCCCCCCAACCCAATGACTATTACAAAGACTTCACGTAGCAGGTACTCCATAGAAGGTTGCTGAATTGAAATCAAAGCTTGGCAAGAGAATACTTAGAGCAACTTTTTAAGAAGGCTGAATGACTCTTAGATACTTCTAATGTGTATTGGACTAAATTGGCCTAATGGTTTAAGTTGGCAGCGTTATCCATCAAAATATGCTTTTGGATTAAAAATTAAGTAACATTTATAGTAAAATAATTAAAGAACATTTTGAAATTACCAAAAAATAAAAAAAAATCATGGCTCTACTACCCAAATATTACTAATATTTGATTAATATTTTTTCAGTAGATTGTACAATGTTTTTATTACATGGCTGTGATCCTTGTCTATTTGCAGTGAATATACCCTGATTTTTAAATTTAACATATTTAAAATACTTTCTGATTATACTGTTTGCACATTAAAAGCATCATTTTAAAAAGCAGAATTCCTCTGAATAATGTGCCATAGTGTACTTAACATCATTATGTTTCAGGCATTTAGCTTGTTTATAATTTTTTGGCTATTAAATTGTAGTAACACAAAGTATATCTTTGGGCATAAAGGTGTTCTTTTGTCTAGGACTATTTGCTTTTCTGAGTCCCAGAAGTATAATCTCCATTGTCTTTCTTGTCATAGTAAGCCCCGATGGACCAAGAATTGGCATCTTGTAATACACAGAATGTCTTGATAATAGAAAGGTAACCAGGAAATGGGTTTAGACTTATGATGGCTCCAGGTCCCCATTACAAACTTTGATCACTCAGGATATATTGAAAATGTGAAGAAAGGCTTTAGAAGGTTAGGCTGAGTAAGCACAAAAGGCTGTTTCTAAAAACATTCCCTGATATTACATTATGGAGTTTATTTATTTTTTTAGTTTTTAATTATTTTATTGAAGTATAGTTGATTTACAATATTGTATTAGTTTCAGGTGTACAGCAAAGTGATTCAGTTATATATATATATTTTTTCAGATTATTTTCCATTATAGGTTATTTCAAGATATTAAATATAGTTCACTGTTGCTTGTCTATTTTATGTATAGCAGTTTATTGTTTATTTCTTTGCACATTTGTGTGTGTGTGTGTGTGTGTGTGTATTTTGTTGTTTCATTTTATAAGTGAAATACTCAGGCCCAACCTGTGTTAGCTGAATTCACATCTTCCTTCCACAAAGAATGATTCCTTTGGTTCCTGAATTTATTTATTTATACATTTATTAATTCATTTAAAAAATACTGATGGATGTTTACTCTATGCCAGGCACTTCTGTTAGGTGTTATCTAACCAGACATTAATAAAACATTTCTTAAAAGAATTTTTATAACTTAAAGAGGAAAAGACAAATAAATGATGACAGTGCCTTATGAAACTTACTTTATAGAAGTAAGAATAGCATGGCTTTAGGAGCAAAATGGGGAATTAGTTCTGTTTGGGGTAACAAGAAAACTTCACCAAGGAGCTTATACTTGGGTCTTGAATGATGTAGGAGTTTAACAAGTGGGCTCAGAAGAATTCCAGTCAGAGACCAACATATTCATGTATTTGAAGAAGAATGACATGCAAAAATCGAAAAATTCTTTGTGACTGAAGAGAGTGTCAATGGAAAGAAGGAGCAGGAAATCATGTTGTAAAGATAGAATGAGGTTAGATTATGAAGTGTTTTATGTTTTAAAATTCCAAGCCAAGAAGTGTGTGTTTTATATTGTAACATATTAGGAACCATTTAAAGTTTTCTTCTCCTTCTTCTTTTTCTTCCTCTTCTTCTCCTCCTTCCCTTCCTCCTCCCCCTCCCTCTTCCCCTTCCTCCCTCTCCCCCTTCTTCTTCTTCTGCTTCTTCTCCTTCTCCTTCTTCTTCTTCTTCTACTAAAGCAAAGAAATGACACAAAAATGACAGCATTCAGTAAATTAGACTTTATGCCAGGCATGTTACTTGAGTATTTTACATGAGAAGTTTTCACAACAATGCTATGAGACAGTACAGTTGTTTACTTGAATAATATGGAAGAGGAAAAAAATGACACTTGGATAAGATAAATAATTTGCCCAAAGTCACGCAGCTCATAAGAGCTAACACCCATCCTTCTGAAACTCTTCCAAAAAATTGTGGAGGAAGGAACACTCCCAAACACTTTCTATGAGGCCGCCATCACCCTGATACCAAAACCAGACAAAGATACTACAAGGAAAGAAAATTAGAGACCAATATCACTGATGAATATAGATGCAAAATCTTCAACAAAATATAGATGCAGAATCCAACAACACATTAAAAGGATCATACACTGTGATCAAGTGGAATTTATCCCAGGGATGCAAGGATTCTTCAATATACACAAATCAATCAATGTGATACACCATATTAACAAATTGAAGAATAAAAACCATATGATCATCTCAATAGATGCAGATAAAGCTTTTGACAAAATTCAACACCCATTTCTGATAAAAACTCTCCAGAAAGTGGGCATAGAGGGAACCTACCTCAATATAATAAAGGCCATATATGACAAACCCACAGCTAACATCATTCTCAATGGTGAAAAACTGAAAGCATTTCCTCTAAGATCAGGAAAAAGACAAGGATGTCCACTCTCACCACTATTATTCAATATAGTTTTGGAAGTCCTAGCCACGGCAATCAGAGAAGAAAAAGAAATAAAAGGAATACAAATTGGAAAAGAAGAAGTAAAACTGTCACTGTTTGCAGATGACATGATACTATACATAGAGAATCCAAAAGATGCCACCAGAAAACTACTAGAGCTAATGAATGAATTTGGTAAAGTTGCAGGATACAAAATTAATGCACATAATTCTCTTGCATTCCAATACACTAATGATGAAAAATCTGAAGAGAAATTAATGAAACACTCCCATTTACCATTGCAAGAAAAAGAATAAAATACCTCAGAATAAACCTACCTAGGGAGACAAAAGACCTGTATGCAGAAAACTAAAAGACACTGATGAAAGAAATTAAAGATGATACAAACAGATGGAGAGATATACCATGTTCTTGGATTGGAAGAATTAATATTGTGAAAATGACTATATTACCCAAAGCAATCTACAGATTCAATGCAATCCCTATCAAATTACCGATGGCATTTTTTACGGAACTAGAACAAAAAAAATCTTAAAATTTTTATGGAGACACAAAAGACCCCAAATAGCCAAAGCAGTCTTGAGGGAAAAAAATGGAGCTGGAGGAATCAGACTCCCTGTCTTCAGACTATACTATAAAGCTACAGTAATCAAGACAATATGGTACTGGCACAAAAGCAGAAGCACAGATCAATGAAACAAGATAGAAAGCCCAGAGATAAACCCATGCACGTATGGTCAACTAATCTATGACAAAGGAGGCAAGGATATACAATGGAGAAAAGACAATCTCTTCAATAAGTGGTGCTGGGGAAACTGGACAGCTACATGTAAAAGAATGAAATTAGAACACTCCCTAACACCCTACACAAAAATAAACTCAAAATGGATTAGAGACCTAAATGTAAGACCAGACACTACAAAACTCTTAGAGGAAAACATAGGAAGGGCACTCTTTGACATAAATCACAGAAAAATCTTTTTTGATCCACCTCCTAGAGTGATGGAAATAAAAATAAACAAATGGGACCTAATGAAACTTCAAAGCTTTTGCACAGCAAAGGAAACCATAAATAAGACGAAAAGACAACCCTCAGAATGGGAGAAAATATTTGCAAATGAATCAACGGACAAAGGATTAATCTCTAAAATATATAAGCAGCTCTTGCAGCTCAATATTAAAAAAACAAACAACCCAATCCAAAAATGGGCAGAAGACCTAAATAGACATTTCTCCAAAGACATACAGATGGCCAAGAAGCACACGAAAAGCTGCTCAACATCACTAATTATTAGAGAAATGCAAATCAAAACTACAATGAGGTATCACCTCACACCAGTTAGAATGGGCATCATCAGAAAATCTACAAACAACAAATGCTGGAGAGGGTGAGGAGAAAAGGGAACCCTCTTGCACTGTTGGTGGGAATGTAAATTGATACAGCCACTATGGACAACAGTATGGAGGTTCCTCAAAAAACTACAAATAGAATTACCATATGATCCAGCAATCCCACTACTGGGCATATACCCAGAGAAAACCATAATTCAAAAAGACACATGCACCCCAATATTCATGGCAGCACTATTTACAATAGCCAGGTCATGGAAGCAATCTAAATGTCCATTGATGGATGAATGGTTAAAGAAGATGTGGTACAAATATACAATGGAATATTCCTCAGCCATAAAAAGGAACGAAATTGGGTCATTTGTTGTGACGGGGATAGATCTAAAGACTGTCATACAGAGTGAGGTAAGTCAGAAAGAGAAAAACAAATATCGTATATTAACGCATATATGTGGAACCTAGAAAAATGGTACAGATGAACAGTTTGCAGGGCAGAAATTGAGACACAGATGTAGAGAACAAATGTATGGACACCAAGGGGGGAAAGTGGTGGTGGGGGTGGTGGTGGTGTGATGAATTGGGCGATTGATGACTAATAAGAACCTGCTGTATAAAAAAATAAATAAATACAATTCAAAAATTAAAAAAAAAGAATGTTTGTAAGAGACTGTGGCAGGAGGGAAGCTCTTATTTCACATTGATGAAAAAAAGAAAGAGTCACTGAAGTAGCTGAAGAAGGCAAGCTTTGGGCTGTTGGGCTTGCTGGGGGAGAGCGGGGTGTGATCCCGTTTGGGGGGCTCGGAAGGGGTGCATCAGTGAGCGAGGGTAGGGGGTGGGGAGATGGGGAGGTAAGGCAGGAGAGGTGTCGGGGCAGCAGAATGGCAAAGCCAGCCTTTGCAAGTTACAGAGCAGGGCAAAGTGACAGGCAGTCTTTAGAAGGAGCATGAAAGTAAATTCTCTATATAAGGGACATTTTTTTTTACTGAGAATCACTGAGTTATAGATACATCTGGGTCCTGACACCTTCAATATCCACACAGTGTTGATGGCATCTGGCACATTGTAGAAGTGCAGTGTTTGTTGAATGAATGAATGAGTGACTTCTGTCCTTCCCTCTATATGTGTGATAGAGAAGGAGGCCTGCTTTTAACCAAATACACATCTTCCAGAGCAGTAGCCTAAAGTAGCGGCTGTGAGTCAGCTCTGGAGTCAGAAACAGCTTTACGACTCACTGAGGATGAATTATCAACTTATCTCTTTTGGGACCCCATTTCCTCCTTTTAAATTAGGAACAAAATTCAAACCTACCTAGAAAGATCGTGACATTTTAAAGGCCTGGCATAAAAAGCACCACCCAAAAGTGAGCTGTTATTCGGGAGATTTTAGGATTCTGGCTTAGCACACAGAGCTGTTTTCTTGGGCTTCTGGCACCAGTAGACCTATTAAGAGATTATTCTACCCTATCCACACATCTGTCCTCCTGACATTTTATTTGCCTAGAAAAGCAGAAAGCAAAGGATCATAAACATAAAGATCATCACTTTTCCTTGCCCTAACTGATTGAAACCCTGTTCATATGGCAGGCCTGCTGGTACCGTCAGCTCTTCCAGCACGTCTACCCAGGCCATCTGTTCTGCACCATGTCAAGCCATATGGAACGGGAGCCCCCATGTCTTTGGATATGCCTGGCTTTTTTCTTCTGTGTGTTCTTTACTTGGCTGTACTTCCCAGGTCTACGGAATGCGATGGTTGCAGTAACAGTTCCTTTATCGTCCATCCTTGAAAGGAAAGTGAATGACTTAAATTTTATTAGGAGAGCCTTGCGATTGTGCGTTTGAACACTCCTGTTAAGTAATGACCAAAAACTTCACTAAAAGCCCTGTGACATTTGTGACTCCAGATAAATAATTCAGAAATCATAGTTATATAATTCTTTCTTACCGCTGTCCCTGTTCACTACAAAGGGAATAATATTACATTTCTTTCCTCTGATACTTTAAGTTGCAATTATCTTCTACCAAGCTTAGAACAGCAGATACAGCCCTGCTGAGATGATTAGTTCTTAACTGTGCAGGTTATTAGCTGTGTAGAAAATGATATGCAAACCAAGGTATGGTTTGGCTCCTACTGTGATAATCCCAATGAGATTTACAAATATCAAGGAGATTTCTAAGCTCTCCTTAAAACTCATAGCAAAATGCTTGTCTCTTAAAAGTAGGAGCTTAAATTAAACCTTAATCAGGTTTCAGAAATAAATTTTGAGGATTTTGTCTAACTCAATAAAAGTGTAAGGTGGCTTATTTTTTAAAAAAATTTTAATGGAACAGAAAACAATTTTTTTAATAGAATAGAGGTAAGAAGATGCAATCTCAGCTGATTTTCAGCCAAATCATGAAGTGAGACAAGTTAGTTTTCTGCTGTCCTAACATTCTTACCACCCTCCTCAGTTTTTGTTCCCACTATGGCCTCAAGCCACTTATAAAGCATATTTTTTTCTAGCATAAGAAAAATATATTAAAACACTAGGACGTTAGTATAAATTAATTAAAATATGTCAGGCCCCTGAAGGTAAAAAAAATACTTGCTTTACAAAGGCTTCACAGAGGAAAAAATAAGGAATTAACCTTCATTCTTACCATGGGATAATTTCCTTCTTCTGTTCCTTTTCTCTTAGGCAGTGATTCTACTTCCATAAAAAACAAAAGCTCTTTTCCTTCCAGTCCTTTCCAGAACAGACTTGACATACTAACATTCCTGTAGGCCTCGTCTTTCCCAAAACTCTTAACATTTATTGCCACTTGGTCTTTGCCCAGTTGCAGGCATAATGTCTGGGCCCACTAGGTGTGTGACAAATGAATTTGAGTTGAATGATTTTGTAAAATTCATCATTTTTTTTTTTTTTTTTGCGGTACACGGGCCTCTCACTGTTGTGGCCTCTCCCGTTGTGGAGCACAGGCTCCGGACGCGCAGGCTCAGTGGCCATGGCTCACGGGCCCAGCCGCTCCGCGGCATGTGGGATCCTCCTGGACCGGGGCACGAACCCGCGTCCCCTGCACTGGCAGGCAGACTCTCAAACACTGCGCCACCAGGAAAGCCCTAAAATTCATCATTTACTACAGAACAGAGAACTCTGCGTGAACTGAAAGCATCTCTGCAGTTAATTGTGCCAGAGAAAGTGAGAGCTTACGTTTGAACCCAAAAGAGTTTCCTTACAGTTTTGTGGTTCTCAAACTTTTGCGTTCATACACACTTTAGAGTTCTTACATTTCTGGTGGTACATTTTAAGGGGTTAACAAAACAAAACAAGCTAAGTAATTCAGCAGCAAGTACAACTTATAGCTAATATTTTGTAGCCAGGGGTCAGGGCAGGCTCCTTGGGATGGCATGGGCAAGGAGGTCCTTTACCCCTCCCCTTACCTCTCAGAGTCTTCATCAGCTGCCGCCTTGCTCAAGCCACCCCAAATAACATACAGTTTAAATCAAGGATAGATCTAGCTAAGCAAACTCAGTTTATATGTCTCCCGCCTTCACCTTTCAAGAAGATCACCAACCTATATAGAAATTCAAGTCACCACTGGTCAATTTAAAATCCATTACTGCTGTCGACTAAAAAATTATTCACAACCTAAAAGTTGAGAGTTATGTTTTATTTGGTGGGAGCCAGGATATATAGGAGTTTTGCAACAAAGGACAGGTAGTCTGAACGTCAAAAGAATATTGTTAATTAAAGAAAGCCAGATATGTCAAGTTAAGGAATTTAGCGCTTTTCTATGTATGAAAAGATGCAAGAGTCTGGACTCACTGAAATCACTTCTTTGATATATACCTCAGCCATCTGGGGCCAGTATCCTGTGCTTTCATATTCTAAGTTTCCTCAGGGCTCACTGTGGGGAGTGGCTGCGGTCTGATGGCTGCTAGATGGCAGGTATTCTTTCCTTCCTGAGTTCCCTCAGGGCTCACCAGCTCACCATAGACCGTGACTGCAATCGCTGATGACTGTGACTTCCTTTGTTTACTGATATGGCAGGCAATATTTCATTTATCACTGCCTATTTCATATTGTCTCATCTGCCCTACCCAAGCTCTTTTATACATTCAAGAGGCAAAGTCCTCGTACGTTCCACGAAACTCTCTTTTTCTTTGGCACTGATCATTACGCTTACCTTTTACCTGCAGCCCAAGGTACTCTTATTCCACATCACACTGCACACACAATTCAGTGTCTGGCAGACAGTCATTGATGTAACAGCAGTAATAGCTGTAGAAAATATAGAAGAAAAAGTGGGGAGCTTGTGAAAGGTCCACAACACTTCACTGACATAACAACCATGGAAGCTGCATCAGCAGCAGTGAAGAGGACTCAGCTGGCATCTGAGACTCCCCTCAGAATCCAGGCCCCTCAGTTTCCTTCCTTGATCCTTCATGTCTCCCCTACCCAGGGACAGATCCAGCTTTTGTGGGCTTGAAACTTATACGATTCAGAAGTTCTTCTTTATGAAAAAATAATAAAAATTACAAATATAGAATTAGCTACAAAAATGAATATTTATTTCAACTGAGAAAAAAAACACAACAAATTACACATTCAAAAAATCTGACATACACCCCAAACATCACAAAATCCACAAAAATAATATAATTTTTCAAATTAATTAGCTACCTCATACAACTCTATAATAATACATTCCTGCTGTTTTTGGCTGTATACTCTACGGTTACTTCTTTTTGTAACAAATGGTAAAATTTCGGGCGTTTCCATTTTACTCAAGCAATGACCAATTTCAAATACTCTTGCACTGACAAAACTCAATACCCCCTTTGTTGTAGCATATTATGAATTTTATGTTTTCTTAATCAATGTTGGTATTTCCTATCAAGTCAGCAAGAAATTTATATCTTTTTCCAATGTGTTGATATAATTTACTCCTCTTAGCTAATTTGATTATCAAACATTCCAAAAGCTTATTTATTACTTCTTTTCAAAAAGTCTCTTTGTTTTAATTAATTGTGGCTCTTGGTATGATCTGAAAGTTTAAAAAATTATAATTAGCTTCTAGATGTCAGAATAATGTCTCATCTTTATTACCTTTGTTTCATATTCCTTTTTTCTTTTTCTTTCTTTCTTCCTTCCTTCCTCCCTTTCTTTCTTTCTTTCTTTCTTTCTTTCTTTCTTTCTTTCTTTCTTTCTTTCTTTCTTTCTTTCTTTCTTTCTTTCTTTCTCTCTCTCTCTTTCTTTCTTTCCTTCTTTTATTTATTTTTGGCTGCATTGGGTCTTCATTGCTGTGTGTGGACTTTCTCTAGTTGTGGTGAGCGGGAGCTACTCTTCATTGGGGTGCATGGGCTCCTCATTGCAGTGGCTTCTCTTGTTGCGGCATGGGCTCTAGGCATGTGGGCTTCAGTGGTTGTGGCACACAGGCTCAGTAGTTGTGGCTTGTGGGCTCTAGAGCATGCAGGCTAAGTAGTGGTGGCACACGGGCTTAGTTGCTCTGCGGCATGTGAGATCTTCCTGGAAGAGGGCTTGAACCCATGTCCCCTGCATTGGCAGGTGGGTTCTTAACCACTGCACCACCAGGGAAGTCCTCATTTTCCATTAATTCTTTTTTTTTTTTTTTTTTTTTTTTGCGGTACGTGGGCCTCTCACTGTTGTGGTCTCTCCCGTTGCAGAGCACAGGCTCCGGATGCATAGGCTCAGTGGCCATGGCTCACGGGCCCAGCTGCTCCGCAGCATGTGGGATCTTCCCGGACCGGGGCACGAACCTGTGTCCCCTGCATCGGCAGGCGGACTCTCAGCCACTGTGCCACCAGGGAAGCCCTCCATTAATTCTTGTCTGACTTTTCTCTATATTAATAAATAAATGCTAAGGTAATATTCTTCATATCTCTAATTCAGGAGTCTGTAATTTCTTACCATTTTATTGAAACATCTTTACAAATTACAGTTAAAATGGCATATATAAACTTTATCAACTTTTTAATAAATGTGTTATTGAAGGTTTTTTCTGTCTTCAAACATGTACTTTAGATTCTTAAAGTATTATTGTTCCCATGTACTAAGTCTTGAAAACATTATAATGAGTGTATTATTCCACAGCCAGAGTTATTAAGAAACTCACATGTTGTTAAAGAAAAATCCAAGTCATGTGTGTCTTCAAAATGCTCCATCTGCAAGGAGCATAAACAAAACAAAAATGTGTTGAAAAAATTGGTAGTCAATTTTCCCCTACCAATGAGATTAGGTGAATGAGCTGCATACTGCACACCTTCTGCAATTCTTAAAATATTTTAAAGAGCCCTTATAGCCATTTGTCTTCACTATTGTCATATGCTAATTACTATATTAAGCACTTTACATGCACTACTTCTTTTTTATTTCCACAACTATCTTATTAGTTGTGGATATAATGACTATTATTGTCCCCATTTTATAGGTGAAACAGTTGCTTGAAAGTGTATGTAGCTAGCAAAAGACTGAGTCAGAGTCAAGCTCAGAATCTCTGAATCTAGGACTCAGGCTCTTAACTACTACAAGACACTGCTTTCTTTAATGTCTGTATTTATATAAGTGGGAAAAAATATTTAGAAGAAGGAAGTATTCATCCTGAAGGACCTGAAATGTCTGTATAGCCTTAGCTTGGGGCTATGTGTGGCAAGGAAAACACATTTAGCAAAGCTGAAATGGTCCATATTTTTTCCCACTACTTGTTCCAATGATTGACTGGATTGTGGCAGACATTTTTAGCCTCTGAGACCTGTAGAGGGAGCACGTAGGCTTGAAGCTCTTTCACTGTTTTGTTGGCTCTACAAACCACAACTTTAGTGTGTTGGAAGCATGATGGTATCTTGAATCCACCCCTGACTGACTGTGACCTCTGTTAACCTCTATCACCAGACTAAGCTACAGCTTCCTCATCTATAAAACTATGGAGAACTATACTAAATGGTCTCTGAGGGTTTTTTCTAGCTCTAAAATTCTATAAACTTCACTTGCAGTGCCAGTTTAAGTAGGAACATGGGGTTCCTAGTACCAAAGACATTTATTCATCTTGCTGAAGTCACACTGTTTAAATATGGAGTCATAGTTCCAGGCAGCATGTATAGTAAAAGACAAACCAAACTATTGCCTCTTCTCAAATATTCTGATTTATTGACTATGCACAAAATTAAGGTGAAGGGGCTTTGAGAGTAATATGCTGTATTGTATATAAGTAAAGGTATTATGGAAGATAATACCGCTGATAAAACAATAATCATAATAATGTTCTTACTTGCATTAATATTGGTTTATGGTAACCAGATGTATAACTTCTATAAATCCAACTTAGAAAGTCAGTCATTATTGAGGCATGTTTATAAATAAATATTCCTGACAAAGAATTATAAATGACCAAGAAGCTCATGAAAAAAGTATCTTAGATATGACCCCTCAAGGTATGAGCAACAAAAGAAAAAAAAAATAGACACATTAGTCTTCATCAAAATTAAAAACTTGTGCATCAAAGGACTTTATCAAGAAAGTAAAAAAGACAATCTATAATATGTGAGAATATATTGGCAAATTATGTATCTGATAAGGGTCTAGCATCCAGAATATATAAAGAAATCTTACAACTCAACAGCAAAAAAGACAAACCAAATTAAAAAAATGAACAAAGGACATGAATAAACATTTCTTCAACAAAGGTATACAAATGGCTAACAAACACATGAAGAGATGCTCAACATCATGGTGACTAGAGAAATACAAATCAAAATCACAATTAAGTACCATTTTACACCCACAAGCATGGCTATAATTTAAGAAAATGCACAAAAATAAATGTTAGCAAGGATGTGAAGAAATTGGAACACTTATATGCTGCTGGTGGGAATGTAAAATGGTACAGCCGCTATGGAAAACAGTTTTGCGGTTCCTCAAAAAGTTAAGCATGGAATTACCATATGACACAGAAATTCCACTGCTAGATATATACCCAGAAGAATTGAAAACAAGTATGTGTACACAATATTCATTGAAGCATTATTTCACGGTAGCCAAGGATGGAAACATCCAATCCATGATGAATGGATGAACAGATGGGTTATATCTCTGCAATGGAATATTATGCAGTCATAAAAAGGAATTAATTAGTGACACATGCTTTAAGGTGTATGAATTTTAGAAAGATGCTAAATGAAGGAAGCCAGACACATGGGATCACATATTGTATGATTCCATTTATATGAATTATCCAGGATAGATAAACCCATAGAGATAGAACATAAATTGGTGGTTGTCAGGGGCTGTGGGATAGGGGAATGGGGATAATTTTATAGCTATATTTGGAGTATAACCTTTAAAAATTGTGAATCACTATAGTGTACACCTGTAATGTAATATTGTACATCAACTATACTTCAATAAAATTTTTTAAAAAAATATTTAATTTTATGTTATGTGAATTTTACCTCAAATTATTTTTTTTAAGTTAGTAGAGGTTATCTTTGACTAGGGGTGTTATGCATGATTTCTTTCATCATTTATCTGTATTTTAAAAAATTTAACAATGAACAGTATTGTTTAAATAGTTCGGAAAAACTTATAAAAAAATATTAGCTCCCAAGAACATGACAATTTAAAGCTACACTTTAAGGCAGCTGGAAAAAATGGCTAAGAAAATTCTAAACATCTTTTTACACACTTTGAGAAAAACATGTCTTTGAAAAAACTGTTAAAAACATAATGTTTAGAATGTTCATCTTTGTTCATTAGCAATTAAGGTTTTTTCATGTATTGCTTCCTAGAACTCTTTTAAGCAAATTAAGAAGAATGGCAGCAGAAAAGTTCAAAGACTTACTTTAGAGCTAGTGTCTTTGGGAGAAAGGAGAGTTGGTGAGAGGGATGGGATAACTGTGATGAAAAGGTAAATTCAAATCTACTTTTATGAAAGAAACAACTAACCATTTAGAGAATGAGAGTAAAGTCCATTTCACAGCTGGCTTTGTTTTCCCTCCCTTTCTCTGCTTGATATAGAATTGAGAGAAAATAAATGCACAGTACTCTTTTTTTTTTTTTTTGGCCTTAATCATAAAACTATTCCCTGAAGAGTTTAGCTAGGGCAGTTGAGTTTTGGTTTGAAAAAATTAGAGAAGCAATAAAGGTGAAGGATATGCACTTCTCATGGCTTCTAATTTCCTTCTGTAATGAGTTTCCTGCTTAAATGTGCATGCAGTTTGTCCTCCTTCCTGATGGGAAAATATGTGCAGCAGCAACTTTTCCAAGAGCCAAATTTCCTTCTAGTGCTCAGTTTGCTCCATTGGGGAAAAAGACATACTATTAGTACCAGCCCAACCCTGTGTGGGACACATTTGGAAAAACATGGAGGGTGTTGCTAAAAGGAATAATGGATCAGAGCTTTTAATTTGTCTTGTTGTGAGCTATTTACAAGAAAACCATATATATCTAATAAAATAACTAGATACTACAAGAAAAAAATGATGGCAGAATGTGTTTCTCAAAGTGTGGTATGCTGACCACATGAATCAAAATTTTCCAGGTGCTTGTTAAGAATACAAATAGCAGGTCCAACCCTAGAACCACAGAAACAGAGACCTTGGAAGATAACACTACTTAAAAAACAAACAAACAAACAAACAAACAAAACCTCACAGAAACACACCTATGTACTAAGCTAGAGGTCAGTGAACTATGACCAGTGGACCAAATCCAGCCCACAGCCTGTTTTTGGAGGTGAAGTTTTGTTGACACAAAGCCAGTCTTAGTCTGTGGCTGTATTTGTGTTAAGATGGAAGAGTTGAGTAGTTGTGTCAGAAACTCTACAGCCTGGAAAGCTTAAAATGTTTACTATCCAGTCCTTTACTGAAAAATTCTGCCACCCCTGTTCTAATGCCTCTCAAATTCAAATGTGCATACAAATCACTTAGAAATCGTTTGAGAGAGAAGATTCTGATTCAGTAGGTCTGGGGTAGGCCTGAGAGTCTCTCAGATCTCCCAGGTGATGCTGATGCTGCCGACTTGTAGATCACAGTTCGTAGCATGACCCAGAGAAGTGGTTCTCTGAATATGATAAATGCAAATTCTCAGCTCCGAGGCAGACCTACTAGATCAGAAATGCTGCAGGTCAGACCCAACAATCCAGGTTTTATCAAGCCCTCCAGGTGATTTCTGATGCTTACCAAAGCTTGCAAACCACTTGTCCAGATTTTCCTTATGCAGACTAAACCTCAATAACCACTATTTTCAAAGAGCCTAAAATCATATGTTTACGCTAGACTCCATTCTCATTGATCTCCTAAACATAGTATATATTTGTTGATCATTATAATCAACACGGAAGGAGACATTGTACGAAATTGCCACTTAAAACCATATTATATATTTCTTCCTTATATATTCAGAATGGTGTGGTTGGATAAATAATATTTCAACTGTGTCTTTCTTTGGAGGGAGGGTGTCTTCTATTTTTGTGGCTGCTCAAAATAGTTTCAAATGCCATATCTTTTCTAAAAGGACCAATAGAGGGAGCTGGTGTTATAATCCTCATCCTTAAAGACCAGGGGAATTTTTCCTCATTGGCTGAATCAAAGAAAGAATGACCTCTTGACTCTTCCTTGAGTAAAATGTTATTGTTTTGATGTATAGTTCCTACTGCCCACTTTATATGCAGCTCTTTCTAATGCCAAAACAGCTATATGATATATTCAAACTGAGTGTGACCTGTAAGCAATTCTATTCAATTACTTTCAACATTCACAAAACCCCCTAATATATTCAAACAATGTTGATGGTACAAGAGACTCCTATAACACAGATCTTATTCTCATTACACATATGGTTCTGTGGAGAGCAGGTGTTAACAAAACACGTAAATAAATCTAATTATATAGAATATGATCCCTTTCCAAGATCAGAGAGGAACTGAGGTAGATGTTTTTGTGCATTTCTTAGAAGATGGGGTAGATGATATGAGTGGTCACAGGAGGAACTGAGCCATGTAGCACTGAGCTGAATGATGTCCCTTACCATAGCACTAGAAGAAGTAGGAACTCTTAATCTAATTGTCCAGTTTGTCAGCAGGAGAGACGGTGTTTACAACATGAAAAAGAAGATATTCCCAGGAGTGAGAACCAGCACATAGATGGCAAGTGGACCATACTTGTCCCTTGTCTTTATCTCCAGGAAAATTCAAAACCCATGACTGGCGTGGGTTTTGACTCCATGACTTGACTCCGTGATTCAGGAGTTGGCTTTGCTTACCCAGTTAATGATACAGTTAAAGGATTGAAACAAATGATATTGTATCAATTTGTTCTACCAAGTGACTATTTTCTGATCAAGGACACCATTTAATGGCACATTTTGTACAATTATGGGCCAAGTACTTAGTGCAGTGGGGACTAAATAAATGTTTGCTGATGTATGAAGAGACGGATGAAGGACTGAATGGCTGACCGGATTGATGGAATAAAGAGATAGTCAAGGTCTGGTGAGGGTGTTATCAGTGGGAATGAAAGGAAAAGACAAACTAGAGAAATGTTGTATATATAGCTAGACTCAGGGTTTGATAATTATTTAGATACAAGGATATAGAAGTCAGTGGATACAAAATGACTGTTGACTGAGGGATGATAAGGTCTTGAGCACTAATAAAAAAATTAGAAAGCTAACTGAGCTTGGGTGGTGAGTATCCAGAGATGTGTTTAACTTTAGACTGAATTTGGAGGATCTATACCATCTAGGATGAGGTAAACAAGAGGCTGTTGTTACTGCAAGTTTCAGGTTTGGAAGAGAGATTTGGAATAGTACTAGAGATTGGAGTTGCCTTCAGAGCGATCTTAGGATAGCTTAGATATATGATCAAAAGAAAATATATTCAGTCACAAATGAACTGATCCATTCCGTAGCATTTATCAAAGACCTAATGTGTTCTCTACTCTGGGCTACAGGCTGAGGAGTATATTAGACAACATTTTTAGAGCCTTTATTATATGATAGGCACTGCCTGGCACTGAGGTTGGAAGAGTGAATTTTGATGAAACTTAGATTCTGGTGGGGAGAGATAGAGAATAACTTAATAAGTAAAATATATCCTCTTAGGTGGTGATATGGAGGAAAGTAAGGCTGGAGAGCAAGACAGAGGATATTAGGATTAGGGACTATCAATTTTAAATAGTGTGATCAGGGAAGACCCCACTGAGAAAGCAACATTTGCACAAAGACCAGATGCAGGTCAAGCAGCAATGGTATATGGGAAACAAATGTTCCAGGCAGAGCAGCAAGTAGCAGCAGGAACGCTAAGTGCAAAGGCCCTGGGGTGGAAACATCCCTGGAGAACTGGAAGAATGTCAAGAAAGCCAGTATTTCAAGCAGGGCTAGAATAGAAGAAGGTGAGGTCAGGGAGGGAACAGAGACTAGTGAAAGTGACTTTGGCTTTCACTAAGAGTGAGATGAGAACCTGCTGGAATGATTTTAGTGGAGGAGTGACATGATCTGACTTACATTCTCATAGTATCACTTAGGCTTCCGCTGCAAAAAAATAACTAAAAGGGCAAGAACAGAAGCAGTTAGGAGGCTAATTCAGGTGAGAAATGATCGTGGCTCAGGCCAAGTTAATAGCAGTGGAAGCGGAGACCAGTGGTTGCATTCTGGATCTATTTCGAAAGTAGAGCCAATCAGACTTGGTGATTGATTGATTGTAGGGCATGAGAAAGAAAGGGGAATAAAAGCTGACGCCAGCATTTTTGGCCCTGAGCAATGGGAAGCATGGTGTTATTCCTGGCAGGATGGAGAAGACTGAAGTGGAGTGTGTGGGAGGGAACAAGGGTCAGGAGTTTTGTTTGGACAAGTTAACTGTGAAATCCCGCTGGACGACCAAGTGAAGTCATAGAGGATACTGGTTTATATATGGGTCTGGAGTTCAGGACGGAATTCCAAGCAGGAACTATAGACGTGGTAGTTTTCCTGTACAGATGGTGTTTGCAGCCTGAAGTGGATGAAATCACCAAGGGAATGGGTGTAAGTAGAGAGCAAAAGCTCAAAGACTTTAACCTTGGCGCATTCAGTATTTAGAGTCAGAGAAAACCATAGGAAATGGTAAAAGAGAGGGTGTCCAGGAGGTTATATGAAAGGGAAATGCAGATGGAAATAAGTACAAGTATGTTTGTACTTATTATAGAGGGCCTTCAAAAGAGAGAGAGGTTGAATTTATCAAAGTAGTGAGCAAACAAGAAAGATCTGATAGTGAGGGACACACTGGAAGGGGGGTCATGGTGTTCCAGACAGAGAGGGATGAGATTAACACACCCAGCTCAACTTTGGACCCAGATTGCCTGGATTTGAATCCTGGCTCTGCCACTAACTAGCTGTGTGACATTGGTCAATCACTTAACTTCCCTGGCCTCAATTTCCTCATTTATATAAAACAAGGATAATAATAGTACACATCATAAAGTTGTTATGAGAATCAAATAATTTAATATTTGTAAAATTCTTAGATTCCATAGCATGGTATGTGCTTTGTAGCAGTGTTTGGATTTGACAATTTCCTGAATGATCATCAATGATTTTGGAGAGAGGAGTTTCTATTGGGTTGATAGAATAGAAGCTATCCACTCAAAGGACGAAGGAGGAAGTGAGTATGAAAAAAGATAGAGAACAGTAAACAGAAGAGCCCTTTAAAAGATAATTGTTTCAAAATATATGTTCACATTAATTTAATGGAGAAGGAACCCTATGATATTTCCAGGTACACCGAGATGCCTGTATTCAAAACCTATCAGTTCTTTGGTTGTATCGTATAATAATTTCCTGAATTTGACTGTTTTTAGTCTACAGATGTGGCAATTTAATGATTTAACCCAATATCCCAAAATATCATATGTTAGATTTCTTACTGACTAGAAGTCAGGACCTTAAGTCCTTTGTGTCAACTACCAAGTCTAAGTCTAGAGAGAATATCTGAACCGTAAAACTGCCAAGAACACTTTGTGGTTCATGAGACTCATGGATAAAGGATAATGAAAATTGAACAACTATTAATTTCATTTTTAGTGTTTGTCAATAGCTTAAGCTTTATGTAAAGAATAATAATTTCTATAATACAGTATTAGAAATAAGCAGATATCTTTTTTTGCTAGATTTTCACACATACTCTGAAAATAAAAATCTTGCTCTAGATTCCTCAGTTTTTAAACTAAGTATTTTTGAGAGTGAGATGGCTATAGTAGAATGAAACTATGGTAATTCATCTGCTAGAGACATCATTGAGTGAAAGTAACTTTAGTGAACTTGATTATTTTGGACCTTACTCCTTGCTTCAGTAATTTTTTTCTCGAATGAAACTGCTTTGAGGCCAATGATGTGAAAGGCATGTAAAATGCAATTAACAGAAGAAAAATATCTCTTGTGATTTGATGTTAAGCAGAAGTGATGTAGTGTGACATTAAAAAACGGTATCAGAGGTTCACAGTTTGCATTTCACTTTAATTATAACAATTTCAGACTCTGGAACACTGCAGTTTCACACATGCTTAATTAAATTATGTCAGAACCCATACTTTTAGGTCAAAAAAATTTTTTGGAGGAAGTTTCAGAGACAGATAAGATGGAAACAGCAATTCTTTGTCTTTCTGGCTACTGGACCAGAATAAGCTCTTAAAGTTTCCTTTATCTGTAAAGATCTGTGGTCATGATAAGGAGTGATTTGAATGGAATTCAAAACCCCTAAGACAAATGACATCATTTCCAGTATGCTTGGGGTTCATGGAGGGAAAGTGGTCTGTATTAATTCTACAACTCTCCACTCCCCATAGGGAGTTTCAGACCTAAATATTTTTTTGAAGATGTAAAAAACAGACAACAAACAGAGAGACTAATATAATTTTTTCACAATTAAAGAATTAAACCATTTCTTTTTTTTCCAAAGAAAAATTTTAAAGCTCTAATTATATTTGTTTTATAGATACGAAACTAAAACTTTAAGATATTAATGCTTAGGCTGTATATTGCTCGTTGTACAGTGGATGTCCAAGCTTAACTATAACACACCATGCACTAAATCCTATTCTACACATTCTTTTCAACGGATTAGATCAATATGCAGGAATTACATATTTTCTTCCCTGTCCCTCCTTAGGTTAATAGTAATGGTCTTTTGCCTCTCTAGTGCTCACGTCCTGCCCTCTTCTCCACTTAACCCTTTTCCTGGACACATTCCGTGATAAAAGTTCAAGTGCAAGTCATTGCAGGGGTGTGAAGTCCTCATCTGGGAGACATTAGTTATACTGTAGTACTAGTTATACTGTAGTACCAAGTAAGCCTCAGGGGCATAACGGTTACTTAGATTCTGAAGAAAGCATCTGAGACTACAGAGAATACCAGCTTCAGACATTTTGAAATAGACCAGTTGTTTGCTGGGGCCTAGGACTGTGCTTTTGGAACGTTTTTAACATGAGGTAAAAACCTTGGGAACAAAATAAAACTTACATTTTATATTGGTTCCATTTATTTACTTTGTTGACAAATAGGTTAGGTAATTCTATTCATAATGATAGTTCCCATTCACTGGATAATATATGTTATATTTACACATACAGTAAACATACATACATACATAATATAGCCCTCATTTAAATGGTATTATGATCCTTCTTTTTTTAAATTTAATTAATTTATTAATCTATTTTTGGCTGCGTTGGGTCTTCTTTGTTGCGGTGCGCGGGCTTCTCACTGCGGTGGCTTCTCTTGTTGTGGAGCACGGGATCTAGGTGTGCAGGCTTCAGTAGCTTTGGCGTGCGGGCTCAGTAGTTGTGGCTCGCAGGCTCAGTTGCTCTGTGGCATGTGGGATCTTCCTGGACCAGGGCTTGAACCTTTGCCCCCTGCCCTGGCAGGCAGATTCTTAACCACTGCGCCACCAGGGAAGTCCCATGATCCTTCTTTAAAGATGAGGAAACAGAGAAAGTAAGTGACTTGGTCAAAATCATACAACTTGTATGTAATAGAGCTAAAATTCAAACTCTGTCCCCTCTGGCTCCAAATTCCACCCTTTTCCACCCTGTCACACAGTCTCCAAAAGGAGACCTCAGATATTTCTTAGTCACATATCACCCTCGTGGTTGTTAGTGTAACCTTGTAAAGTGGAAAATCAAGTTATTGTGTGGTCCCCTCAAAATCCACTTCCTTAACTGCTGAACTCAACCAACTCTAGCTGCACTCAGCTGACAGGTTAAAACTGACAAAGTAAAAAGTTAGATAGCCCCTAACTATTAAAATAATAAGAAGAATCTTTTATAAGCAAGGATTAGTAATAGACATAGAATTTCATTGAACCACTTACTTTTTCCGCAGACACTTAAGATATTTCATAGTTCTTTCACTAATGCTTATATTTTCTTGTTAAAAATAAATATTCCCAATTAACGCCTAACATGAGAAAGAGAGGAACACACAGATCCTACGTGTACAGCTTGGTGAAATATCACAACATGAAACCATTCTTGTAATCATCTTCCAGATAGAAAACTTTGCCAGCACTCTGAAGCCCCCTCATTCCCTTCCCAATGGCTCCACCTTCTCTCCTTCTGAAAAGAAACCATTGTCTTGGCTTCTAACATCATAGATGAGTTTTATCTATTTTTGAATTTTTTTTTTTTTTTTAGCCGTGCGGAGCAGCTTGCATGATCTTAGTTCCCTGACCAGGGACTGAACTGACCTTGGTTCCCTAACCAGGGACTGAGCCCAGCAGTGAAAATGCAGAGTCCTAACCACTGGACCGCCAGAGAATTCCCTTGAATTTTTAATAAGTAGAATATTCACGTTTTTAATCTCTGTGTGGATTCTTCCGCTCAACACGTTTATGAAATTCATCCAAGTGGTTGCAAGTAACCATAGTTCTTTCATATTCACTGCTGAATACTATTCCACTGTATGAATATATCACACTAAAAAATTCATTCTACTGTTGTGAAGCTTTGAGTTCTTCCCATTTTGGGGGGGGGGTTATTACAAATAACACCACCATGAGCATTTTTGTATGTCTCTTGGTGTAAAGGTTCAGCTGTAGTGGATAATTCCAAACAGATTCCTGAATTGGTTGTCCTAATGTACAATCTTACCAGCCATGGGAGGGTTCCTACCCTACCTTTTCATCTTGATTTTTGATACTTGTTAATAAGGCTGGGTGCTCAGAGGAAGCATCACCTCTGTCCTACTACAGATTTAATTGATTCCACCCATGGTGATTCAGCTGTCTTCTTGGACTTCATTGTGACCTACTCCCTCGCTGCAAGTGTTAGCTCTCTAGCTGGAACTGTTTTCTAGAGTATGCTGTAAACTGAGACAATTGAATAACTTATGGCAGGGCCCCAGTATGACGATCTCATGTGTGAGTAACCACTTTAAAATCATCTTTGTATTGTTGTTGATTCATTGGTCTGAAAAGAACAATGCCACAGTAAGCCATTCAGAAGGTAGAAGCACATTAAGCCCGGAGGCTGTGCTGTGGTCACAGCAAGAATGAATGCTGAGGTCTTCCTGATTTGTTGTATGGTTATCATAGTGTTTGGATGGAAGTTCTAAGCATGCCAGAACTTCTGCAATGCACCACTCTAGAAGGTAGGGTTAATTGAACTGACAACAGGTGCCTAAAACTTCTGACGCATTTCTTTTAAGTAGGTCAAACCCTTTTATGAAAGTTTCTTATAAATCTTATTTCAGAAATTCTTATAGACTCTACCTGCTTTTTACTTCCTTAAGAGAAAAGCTGTGAGAGATGGTCATTTACCTTAGGTAATCCTAGGTGCCAGGGACAATTCCAGAAGTACATTTGCAAAATGAAATGGATCTATTACTTTAACTTGTCTCTGAAAAGTTTAGTGAGAGTGTGGAGATGGTGTGGAGAATAAAAGAGAATGACTTTTTTATGAGTAATAGGTACGTATCCGTAATTTTTCATCTTGCCGATGTGAAGAGAAACTGAACAAGCAAGTTAAACTTGTAGCCTTCAAAGAGAACCTCTCCCCCCTGCCTCCCGTACCTTAAGTGGTAAAGAAGAAAAGACAGTGTAATCCCTAATAAACAGAAGATTAACAGAGGCTTAATCTCCATGGTATTTCTAGCACCCGAAGTTTCTTAGATCACAGAATCCATTCTCAACCTCTTGGTTGTCACTTTTTTTTTTTTTTCTAATTACATGAATGGTCAATTCTAATTCACCAATTTCTAATAGAGGATCAATATTCTTAATTACCTTTCTTCAGCACATGGAGTCATATGAAGGATGGTGCTGTCAAGTGTCTGGTGATGGAAAACAACAACAACAACAAACAACAGCAAACCCAGTAACCTAAAAGTGAGGCTTTCATGCTCAAATCTACTGATACTGTCTTCTTACCATTAGCTTTCAGTGGCATCAGTTGACTTAATTGATTTCTATAATACGTTCGGCACAACCCTGGCAATTATTTCAAGAAACGGTAGAAATCCCCTAGTACATGGGAAAAAAAGAAGGAAAGTGAGAGTAGGGTTAAGCGAGGAGGAGGAACCTGGAGTAACTTGCACATTTCACAGACGTTAAGTCAATACACGTGTAACTGGCAGGTTTAAAGAGTGGAACTTCTCACTGTGCAAGAAACAAACAGGGGCTTCACTGGTGGCGCAGTGGTTGAGAGTCCGCCTGCCGATGCGGGAGACACGGGTTCGTGCCCCGGTCCGGGAAGATCTCACATGCCGCGGAGCGGCTGGGCCCGTGAGCCATGGCCGCTGAGCCTGCACGTCCGGAGCCTGTGCTCCGCAACGGGAGAGGCCACAACAGTAAGAGGCCCGCATACCGCATTAAAAAAAAAAAAAAAGAAGCAAGCAATTTCCTGCTTTCCCTCAGCCTCTTCACAGGTTGGAGAACCTCTGTGGGGGAAGGTGGAGACCTCTCCTCAACGGTCTTCCTGACTCCACAAGGCTACCTCTGGCTGCTCTAGTCGGGGGGAAAAGAAGAAAAAAAAAAAAGGTAGAAAAAATCTTATTTGACTGGAATGGTTTGAGCTACAACTTATTTACATCTGAATAATAAAGTTCATTTGAAATTTGTTTTGCTCTTAGTGAATATTTACAGCTGCCTACTTTTTTTTTTTTCATGAGATGTTACTATGGATTCTTTGGAGAACCTGCCCCCCACTCTCACCCAAATTATTGAGAATTTCTCACTTGCCATTTTCTTGACTCAGGGGACTCTTCCATCTCTCTGCTTATAATGCCCCCTTCAGCAAGATCTTGCTGGGCAGAAGGGGGCTGGACAAAAATAGTAAGGATCATATTATGACATTTTCCCAGGAGTCTGAATCTGAAGAGTCAGTGGCATATATTTTAATTTTCAACCATTATATTGCACCCTTAAATTAGATGACAAATAATTAAAGTACACAGTTAGGGTTTTTTGTTGTTTTTGTCAGTGCATCTTTCTTTTTAGGTTGTTAAAGAAAAGCTCTGTGAAATTTATACATCCTTGAAACTTTGATTTACTCTGTTCTCATTTTTCAGATGAGGAAACAAAAATCTAAGTTTACACAGTTATTTAGTAGCAGAATAAAAAGTCGAGAACTAGGGTTTCCTACATCTTAGGATACTATTCTTTCAACTATACCATTGTGACTTTAGAGTGGATAACTAATAAAATTGTTGTTTTATGAGTGAGGCCAGTGTTTTTTTTTGCCTGGCGTATCTTAAAATGTTGTAGCAGAGGGTTATGAAATAGACAAAAGTTGCTCTGACTCAATTCTCAAACGATCTTCCTGAGATAAGCTTATCCAATTTAAATGAAGGCAAAGGAGAATTGAGACCACAACGATTATGACACTTAAAAAAAAAGCTTCTCTAAGGAAACTAAAAGGCCCTGTGACAGTTTAAATAGTGAGCAAATTGTGTGTGTGTGTTTATGACACATATTGTTATTATGATATATGGTTTTCCTGAGGGATAAGGGTGGAGGCCAAACAACCACATAATTAATTTTAGTGTTAAATTTCCCAAAGCTATTTAAAATCCATACACGAGTATTGCTCTAATCATCACATGTTAATTATTATTTTCATAGGCCAAATATGAATTGATAGAAATAATTTTAAGCTAATCCCCTTCTCTTATTTTTCACCTTAATATTTCTCTCTATGAAGTGTTTTAATACTGAATCACTGAATATATTTGATAGTCTTGGTAAACCTGTAATTTGGGATTATGTTATTGCTTACTCTGGAAAAATGGCATTCAGACAATAGCTGCAGTTGGATTATGAAATACTCTAATTATGCTGAGTAGAGTGGAAATGATTTTTCTTCTGAATGTTTTGCAATAGTCATGTTAAACAAGTTTTTGGAGTCATTATTACTTGGTCCTTCCTAGCCTCTAGCTTACTCTAAATTAAAAATGTAATTGGAATTACTGTTCTTTTTCACTCTTCCTTTTGCTATAATTAATACCTCTCTCTCTATGTGTGTATATATATATACAGAGAGAGAGAGAGAATATATATACACATACACACATATACATATATGTACATGCACATGTATACACGCACATACACACATAACGTATATTTTATAGAATTTTATTTATAGGTCTCTTTCTCCAAAGTATTTTATGTATAATATATTTGGATCTGTAAGCAATTTTTTTTTTATCAGAGATATTGACCTATGATTTTTTTTTTTTACAAGTTCAATAGATTTTAGTACTCTGTTTTATTCTTTTTCTTTTTTTTTTTTAACATCTTTACTGGGGTATAATTGCTTTACAATGGTGTGTTAGTTTCTGCTTTATAACGAAGTGAATCAGTTATACATATACATATGTTCCCATATCTCTTCCCTCTTGCGTCTCCCTCCCTCCCACCCTCCCTATCCCACCCCTCCAGGCGGTCACAAAGCACGGAGCTGATCTCCCTGTGCCATGCGGCTGCTTCCCACTAGCTATCTACCTTACGTCTGGTAGTGTATATATGTCCATGCCTCTCTCTCGCTTTGTTATGTGGATGAAGTATCATCATCAGATACATACAGGCCTCATAGGCCCACCATGAGAGAATAAGTGAGCAGACATTTTATGTTATTCCAGAGGGTAAAACTAAGACCGATAGCTAGAAATTATTGAAAGCAGATTTCAGCACAATAGTGATCATTGCTTTCTCCCAATTAAACACACAAAGGGCTTCTCGGTAGGGAAGCGAGGTCTCTATCACCAGAAGGATTTAAATAAGAGACTGGATTTATTTGTATTAAGGGAATCTTTTTTTTTTTTTTTTGGAGGTAATGGATATGTTTATTACCTTGATTGTGGTGATGCTTTCAAGGGTGTATGCATAGGTCCAAACTCATCAAATAGTATACATTAAATATGTGACTTTTTTTTTGTATATCAATTATACCTCTATAAAGTTGTTAAAAAAGATTGAATAGGAAGGGTGCATTCCAGAGATGAACAATGTCCTAGAGACAGGAGAATCAGAAGCTGCTCCTGGGTACCTAGAGTGGTCCTATTAGGACAGAGTGAAGGGTACAATAGGCAAGTGCTGTGGGAGAAGGTTCTTCTGGGTCACCTTGACAGCAAGCTTAACTTCTGCCTAACTGGATGCACAATACTGTGAAAGTGCTATTTGGAAGAATTTAATGATTACCCATGTACAACCTAAATCTTTGGTCTATAGTTACTATTTTACGATTCACCCAGCCTCTTGTATGCTATAGATTACTCTGAGCAACTGGAAATCTGGCTTCTTCTCAGATAATAAATTATATTGAAATTTCTGATAAATGAGGGCTCATAAAGGTCTATCACAATGGCTTTTCTGACCACTACTTTGGTTGGGATTTGGTGTGAATACCACAAATACTTTGCTTGCTTTTGGCAAACTGGCTCTAGAAATTCAATAACCATATTAGGTCATTAGTTTTATTTTGATAAATAATATTTTGGCTTGGATGAGACAAAAAAAGAAAATTCTCCTACCTTCATTTTTTTAAAACATCTTTATTGGAGTATAATTGCTTTACAATGGTGTGTTAGTTTCTGCTTTATAACAAAGTGAATCAGTTATACATATACATATATCCCCATATCTCTTCCCTCTTGTGTCTCCCTCCCTCCCACCCTCCCTATCCTACCCCTCTAGGTGGTCACAAAGCACCGAGCTGATCTCCCTGTGCTATGCGGTTGCTTCCCACTAGCTATCTATTCTACGTTTGGTAGTGTATATATTCCCTAGGGGTAAGACGGGAATAAAGACACAGACCTACTAGAGAATGAACTTGAGGATATGGGGAGGGGGAAGGGTAAGCTGTGACAAAGTGAGAGAGTGGCATGGACGTAAGATTCTCCTTTAGTTCTGAATTCAAGTCACACATCCCTATTCAGAAGTGAAAGTATATAACTTTAAAGGATTTGCTTATAATACGTCTGCTCAACTAATAAGAGCTAATTGGGCAGAGATCAGGTCCGACCAGAAATTACTGCCAAAATATGCAAATAAAAATTCTATGACCTGGGTGTGGGCACCAGAGATCAAGTTTTACTTCTGAATATGCATAACTGACTTGAACTAGTTCGATTCCCTCAGAGCACCCAGGCCTTAAGCCTTGGGGTTGTGAAAGTCAGTGTGCGAAAGAGCTGGAGCCTTGCTCTATGAAATGAGGAGCTGCTGCCACTTGCTCAGGAAAGATGAAAGCAAAAGGAAACTTGTTGCATTTTTCACAAGACTCATGTCTACTGGAAAGTGATTAATCAAAGGTTTGTTGAATTCTGAAGCGCTTTTTATCTTGTTTCCAATTCGGACTTATATCCTCACTTGCTTTCAAACGAGATATTAGGCAGTTATGATGTTCTGTTCTGTAATGGAGCCCAACTTCTGTTTCTATAAATATATCTCAGAAGTGATCATGTCAACCAAAATGCAAAAATACAATACAATGGAGAGATATTCAATTTGAAAAAAACCTTTTTTTTTTTGTATGGTAAGTGGCATAAGGTGACTTTCGTATAGTAAGTAACGTTCAAAGAGACACTGGTAAGTGGCATTCTTTCCTGTTTCCAGAAGCTGGACCTATTCTAGAATAGTAGATGAGAAGGGAGTTCCAGGATCTATTTCAGTTTAAGGCTGAAAGACAAGTTTAAGGCTTCAGTTGCAAGACTGGTTTGAGTCTGTAGGTTCTCAGAGGATTTGTTATGGTACCTTTATCTGTCTTTCTTGACTAAGTAGAGTTTTTATTACTTTGTATGATGTGCTGCTAATACAGCTGCAGAAGTGATACTGTTTTATATTGTGCGACAAATGCAATAAAACTTGTCATAACAGAGCCATATTCCCCCCCTTGGATCCACCTATAATTTCTATGGAAAGACAGAGGTATCAGAGGATGTGTGGGAAAATCATTAAGCTTTGCTTCTGAGTCTCTTCTCGCAAAAGAGGATGTCGATGACACGAGAAAGGGAACACAGCAGGATCTTCTGGTCCTTACCCAGCCTGGCCAGGGTGGTGGAGAATCCCTGTTGGGAGTCGTACACTGGCAGATTTTACTATGCAGGTTGTGTATCTCACCACATGCGACAACCTTAGGGACAGCCGAGTGTCTGTTTATGGTTCACTTGGTGATGCACTAACAGTGAAACAAAGGGAGAGCTGGGTACTGATGTGGGTTGCTTCACAGTCTGTAACCCAGTATTAGACAAGGTCTTTCTAATCTGAGCACAGGTTACCTCAGGTTGCTTTGTGGCATTTGGCACATTAGTTTTAAACAGGATGGTACACCCACCTTGTTCCTGCCAAAGAGATGACCTGTTCAAACTAACACACCAACAAACAAAAAATCAAAAATCTAGTTTCCAGATACAGTTGAAAGCAATTAGGACGGGCGATATACACAGCTCACCCCCTGCAAAAGGCTGTGGTAATTCTTGGAAAATTCACCTCATGTTACCAAATGAATTTATCTGATATTTTCAAAGACATTTAATACTTGAAAATTTTCAGAAAGTGTTGAAAAATTTTACTAAATGTTGATTAAATTTAAAAAAATATATGAATGCAGTTCCTTAACTGGTGTAAGCTTAGGTGACAGACTCCTTGAAGACAAGGACTACAGCCTATTCCACATGATTGTTAGGTGGTCTAAAAATGCAGGCTGACTTGAATCAAAGGAGTCTGTTGTGTGCTTGCCTTTCATTTGTGGATAAGCGGAGCAGTGCGCACCTGACATATTTGTGTAAGGCCAGATGAATAAAGAAGGACTGACTCTGCCTCACAGCCTTTCTTCCCTCCTGTAAGGCAACCTTCAGGTTTTCCATTAGATGATACTAGAGTCCCATGATAATGTCATACTTGAAATTTAGGCTTTGGAACTGCCGGATAGGTGAGAATTACATTTCACAACTCTTCATCCAACATCATTCAATTTGAGATACTTGGAGTGAGAGTACCGTTTATAATTACAACATGACAACGATCATCAGTCAGACCTGTCCCCAGGCTACCTGGGACCCATAAGCACCATATCTTGCACTGTGCCCAAAACACTGTGTTCAGTTCTGCTAATCTATCAGGGCAGAAAGGCCATTAGGAACCTCAGCTTTGTCCTGAGGGATTAACTATTATTTTGAAGCTACAAGATGGATGACAAGACATGAGATTTGTGACACAAATATTCTTTATCCACCTTCTAAGATAGAGCCAAACCAAGATCATGGTTTCCCTCAGTGATAACACCCACTCAGCTCCCAGTTCCTGTAGGAAATCATGGCGTTTAGCCAACCTAGAGAACAGAATGTGGTTCATTGGAAACTCAGATTGGTTTCTCCTTATTAACAGTGAGTCACTCAACTGAGAAACTATCGCTGTAAAGGAGGAATTCAGGAACACAAGAGGCAAGACAACATGGGGAAAACGCATGGGAAAATAAAGCAAACATTTCACTACATGCTGTTCAATTTATACCTTTAAGTTTGATATAACTTAAGGGTATAGATTGAAGTGGGCAGGCGAACAGACCCAAACACTGGCATCACCTGGGAGTTCATTAGAAATGCACGATCTTATGCCCAGAGACCTACTAAATCAGATTCTGTGTTTTTTTTCCAGTTTTTTTTTTTTTTTTTTTTTTTTGCGGTACGCGGGCCTCTCGCTGTTGCGGCCTCTCCTGTTGCGGAGCACAGTCTCCGACGCGCAGGCTCAGCGGCCCTGGCTCACGGGCCCAGCCGCTCCGCGGCACGTGGGATCTTCCCAGACCGGGGCACGAACCCGTGTCCCCTGCATCGGCAGGCGGACTCTCAACCACTGCGCCACCAGGGAAAGCCCAGTTTCTGTGTTTTTAACAAGATCCCCTGGTGATTTGCATACTAAAATTTGAGAAGTAATGCTTTATAGTGATCACTTTGCTTTTCCTCCTCCTTCTTGGCTTCATCTGGGTATGTACTTAGAGAAGACTCAATGGTCTGAACACGGATTGCTTTGTGTAATCTCTGCAATGATTCATTTAATGTAGTGCTCTTTCTTTTTCTACTAGCAGTGTGCTTCTAGGCCACCAATGCTTGCTGTCCTAGGAAATGATTATACATTATAACTAACTTTATGGGATGTACATTCATCTATACAAACTGCAGCTGGGAACTTGTCTTAAGCAAAATTACACGATATACACCAACAGTATGTTGGAAGCGATTGTGGAAGCTGACAAGCTACTAAAACTTATCAAAGAAAACCTGCGAAAAATACTCCGTTTTACCACTAGGTGGAAATAGAGTAATTTTGAGTGTATTTCTCAGGGCTATCAACTACTGCAGGAGTACTTCACAAACTGAAAGGATTCTAAGAAATTAATTAATCTAATCCTTACCTCCTTAATTCCATAGATGAGAAAACTGAGGTTTAGAGATATTAAAGAAAATTGCATCTGTCTTATAACTAGTAGTCTACTAGAGCCACTGGGGGAAGAGTCGCTAGTAATTCAGGATTCTTCAACCATTTTCATCTACAAGAATAATGTATTATTATCCTCCAGCATGAAGGAACACATGATGTGACACCTATACTGTCACTGTGCTGCCACTAAAACTAATGACCGGCACAGTTCCTTCTGTTTGTAGGGATAGGCTAGGATAAAACTGTTGTCCCTTGTTCCTTGTATTGTAATGTAATTAATCTCAATCAAGTGATAATTCTCCTCCCTTTTTCCAATGAAGAGATACTCAACCATCCTGTCGACTGAAAAAAATGCACAACCTAAAAACTGAGAATTATGTTTTATTCAGTGGACTTTCTGAGGACTTATGCCTGGGATACAGCCTCTCAGATAGCTCTGAGGGACTGCTCCAAAGAGGTAAGGGAAGAGCCAGGATATAGAGGACTTTGTGTCAGTAAAAAAAAAAAAAAAAAACCATGTAGTTGAATATCAAAATATTACTGCTAAACACAAAAAAACAGACATCTCGAGTTAATGATTTTAGTGCTTTTCTTTGTATGGGAAGATGCAAGAGTCTGGGCTCATTGAAATTATTCTTTTGCTATGCACCTTAACTACTTAGGGCCAAGATGCTGTTTTCCCTCCATCCTGAATCCCTTCAGAGCACACATCGGGGGCGGCTTTATGGCCACAGCAACATCCTCTGTTTACTGAAATAGCAGGCGATATTTTTTGTCCACAGTCCCGTAAAGTCATACAAGACTTTAATCAGATTTGTTTTCACAACAGATTTGGTTTTTGCACTTATACTGGGTTCAAGTTAAGTAGTCTAGAACAGGACTTTAATTAGCAGGTTAAGAAAGTATTCAATGTTTTTCAGAGCTTGTAATCCATTACTAGTATTCTTTTTTTTTTTTTTTTTGAGGTATGCAAAAACCTCTCACTGTTGTGGCCTCTCCCATTGCGGAGCACAGGCTCCGGACACGCAGGCCCAGCGGCCATGGCTCACGGGCCCAGCCGCTCCGCGGCACGTAGGATCTTCCCGGACCGGGGCACGAACCCGTGTCCCCTGCATCGGCAGGCGGACTCTCAACCACTGCGCCACCAGGGAAGCCCCGTTACTAGTATTCATAAGAAAGGAAGGGAATCTGAATTTTGGGCTTGAGGTCCCTTAGAAATAATTGACTTCAATCTCTCTCTGTATTTGTAATAGGGATGAGAGGCATCAGACAACAAGGGATTAAGTGTGTTGCCCACAGTAGCAGAGCAATCACAATGCCCTTCCTCTTTGTTCCATGAGAGACAGTAACAGGCATTTTGGCCTATATCTCTTATGTTTGTTGATGTGTTTTAACCACGAAAGGATTGTTTCCACTTGTCAACTGAAAAAAATGCACAACCTAAATGTTGAGAATTACGTTTTATTTGGTGGAGTTTCTGAGGACTTAAGCCTGGAAGACAGCCTCTCCAATAGCTCTGAGGGACTGCTCCAAAGAGGGAATGAAGGAGTCAGCATATAGAGGAATTTTTACAACAAAAACCAGATAGAGCACCAGAAGACTACTGTTAATTAAAGAAAACCAGACATCTCAAGTTAACAAAGTTAACGCTTTTCTATATATGGGAAGATGCAAGGGTCTGGGACCACACCTTTGATACGGGCCTTAACTATCTAGGGCCAGTATTTTGCTTTTTTCCATCCTGAATCCCCTCCGGCGCACAGTCAGGGCGCTGCTGTGGCTGAGGCCTTGATGGTTGCAGCATCCTTTGTTTACTGATGTGGTGGGGACATTTTTCATCTACACACTCATCACATCAAAGAGTGTGCTTAAAAGTTAAGTTTTGGGTGATGCCTCTGGTATAAAAACAATTTAAGTACCTGAGTATTTAGTACTATAGTGCCAATTTCCTTCTGATATTTCTATAGCATGGTTGACTATGATAATCTAAAAATTAGTATTCTGGCACTGAGTCCTGGCTATTATTACCATATTCTATACAAAAATGGACGAAACCTGCCGAACTAGCACATTAAGAAGGCAAGTCCAAACACGTAGGAACTGCTTCTCCAGGAGGAGGGGCAGCGGGCTGCGCTAAGTGTCTGGAAGCCAGCACTTGCTTTGCTGAGCAAATGACGCGCCCAGCTGCCCTCAGAATGTGAATGTTTGCTGAGCAGTAGAGCCTCAGTTGTGTGACCTACCGGCCCTTAGTGGCACAACTGCATGGCCTGAGTCGCTCAGTATTAAAATGGTACCACAAGGAAAACTGGGATGACCCTAAAATTAGGGCAGGAACTTGAAAGGGCTACAGTGCAAGGGAGTAAATGTCCTGAGTCACGCGGGGAGATGACAAACCAAGCTGAGGTTGCAGTTTGTTAGGGAAGGTACAAGAGCTAGTGTCTTGGAATAGTTCAGGGGACTGTAGCCTCTACTCTTAATCTCTTGAGGAGAGTGAGCCAGGTGTGGACCTATTTCACAAGGTCTAGAGTGAGAAGGATCTGGACAGGCATTCTGGTTCTGCCACTCTGCAAACTTTCCCTGCCATATCTCTCTTTCAGAAAGTTGGGATAATATTCTTCAGCAAAAATCTAGCAGAGATCAGTTAATGGATATAAAGGAGCCAGGAAGTACAGCATCCAGCAAGGAGACACTCAGTAAATGGACTTTATCTCCACCAAGTTGGCTACCCTCTCTGTGTGGCAACTTCCTCACCTCATCCCAGCTCACTCCCACAGAAACCCAGGAGCACCAAGTAAGATACTGCGACAAGCACACTTTGAAAAGTATGACGTTCTACATACAAACACAGGGAATTATTATGATTAAAGGTGAAGAGGAGAAGCACTGGAATCTAAAGACTTGGGAGCCTGAGGGGAAACTGAAAATATAAAACATACTTGAATGAGAACATTTAATAGCAGTGGCAGTCACTTAAGCTGATACCTGCTACAGAATCTGAGTTTGGAAAACCAACTTCTTGGGACATCTCCATCCACCCAGCACTTTCTGATAAAATGGTCTAACTCAACACAGGTATACACCCATCCTGAGGCCCCATTTGGTCCGGGAGTGGCCTGAGGGTGGGGAGAACGGGTTGTCTCAGGAGGGTGTGGGATGAGGGTTTGCCCCGTCTGCGAGCAGTGACTAGTGAGGCAAAGAAGTTTATCAATCGATCAATCAAACTACCGATCAATCAATTCCTGCCACTGGAGCGGAGCGAAGGCTAATCGATTCTTTGGGGGTGTTTTGAATGGAAGAGGGGCGGCAGCTTGACGTGGGATCTGTGGGCCGGGTCCGCCGGTAGCCCCTCTGGCTTCCTGGGCGTAAGGAGGCGCGGGAACGTGCAGGGGCTGGCGTCCGGTGTGGTGTGGGGCGCGCCGGGCGAGTCCCTGCTTGCAGGAGGCGCCGGAGGAGTCCTCGCGGCCGGGGCAGGTGGAGCGGGTTTGCCTGTCTGGACCCCAGGAGCGAGACCCGGAGGCGGGGTGCCGGGCGGGCGAGGCACTCCTCTCATTGGCCGCCGGGCGCCGCCCTGCGCGCGCTCCGCCTTTATAAAGCAGCCGCGGTGGACTGGCGTCCGCACGCCAGGTTCCC
Organism: Globicephala melas; assembly: GCF_963455315.2. Lineage (NCBI taxonomy): Eukaryota > Metazoa > Chordata > Mammalia > Artiodactyla > Delphinidae > Globicephala > Globicephala melas. The sequence goes on from NC_083330.1 coordinate 24,177,827, forward strand.
GGCGCCCGACCCTCCTTCGCTTTCTCTGCACGCTCGCCCGCCCGCGCCCACCATGGCCACCATTCAGCAGCTGGTAGGAAGATGGTGCTTAGTAGAGAGCAAAGGCTTTGACGAATACATGAAGGAATTAGGTGAGGTTCCCCAGCATGCGGCGCTGCAACGTGGCACGTGTATGTCTATCTGTCCCTAGGTCCCCTTCGGCGTGCTGGGCTCAGAGGCTGGGCATGCTTGGCTGCCTATCGCCGACCCCGTTATCCTCTTCCACCTCCGTCACGGGCGAGCGGCGGGGAGAGCGTGGGCCTCTCGGTCTGCCCCGCTCTCTGCTGCTTTCCCCTGGGCGCCACCGCACTTGCTCCCTGCCTTTAGCGCGCTCACCCCCCCTCCCACCCACAACTTCACTTCTTTCGACCCCTCCAGGCAGCCCTCTTAACTTTACCTATTTTTTTTCCTCCACTACTCGTCCTCCCTAATCCTGACCCCGTCCTCCCACTCGCACTCACTCCGTCGTGGCCGCACCCACTCGCCTTGCCCACCCTGCCGCATCTTTGTTCCTAGATGGCGCGCGGGGTCCCCTCCCTCTTCTCCACGGGGACGCGGTTTCTAGCAGAAATCCTTTAGAGGGTCTGAACCGGGCTACTGCTTCAGCTTCCATTCCGCTCTCGGCTGCATCTCCCTTACCCGCAGGTCCCCCACCCGCCCTCTCCGGGTGCGCCGGGCCCTTTGGGTTGGCACGGCTCCCCGGGGAGCATCGGGGCATCCTCGCCTCCGCGCCCCAGAGCGGCGCTCGGAGGCGTGGCACTGGCGGCGCTGTACTGTTGGCGGGTGGCCTGTGGGAGGAGCGCAGTGAGGTTGACTGTGCCTGGGGATGGGGAGGCAGTGCGCCGCGGCCCTGGCCTCTGCATCTAGAGGGTGGAGGGCAGAGAGGCTTTGTTGGGAAACCGCGATCAGAAACTGCCGGTCCCTCCTGCGGCTGCTTTCCTACCACATCCAAGATGGCTGTGGCTTTGCAGAAGGCACTTGACTTATTAAAAGCCTTCCAAGGAAGGATGAGTCTCTGTAGGAAGATTCAAGTTGTCACTCAAAATAGTGCTGAATTTTCTCCTGTCTTTTTCCTGAGCCGGTGACAACGATTGCATGCTGGTTGAAACACTGGGTAGATTGGCAAACAAAGATGAACCTTTGTCACAGGCCCCTAGGAAGTGGGATGGTGAAGCATGGCAAAGATCCTATCTGAGACAACTGCTGGGACTGGGGGACGCTTTAGAAGTCGCCCTCCCACAAATGTTGACATGACTGCTTTCTGGTGCACAAGTCGCTACAAAGACCTAGGCCCTGAGGTACTTCGGAAACACACCTTCACTAACCTTTATGCAAGACAGCGGCTGCTTAAGGCTGGTTCTGTGGTGACTCTTGAGTGTCTTTACGAGCCTGTGAGTAAAGCCACCTAACGTTCTCAAATCAAAGAAACACATTTGTGTCTGTTCACATGTGTGAGGACCGGAGAAGGCTGTTTCTCTGCCTACTGAAAGCGAATGTGTTTATCAGATGGCTGGTTTCCAGAGTTCTGGAGTCATGAAGGTTGTCAAGGCTCAATTCATTAGAGAGCAGTCAAGGTGTAGGAAAAGCAGAGCCTTTTATTTGTCCAAAGTGAGAATATCTAATGACTCTAACAAAACAAGGCACCAGCCTTGAGCTGGCAAAAGAGAAGTCTTCACGGGGACATTTCAAGCCTGGCTGAGTGTTCATCATCAAGTCAGTTCCTCTGTCTAGGTTGTAATCTCCTCATCTGTGAAACCGAGATTTCGCCTAGAACTAAGTTTCCTACTAAATGTTAACATTAAGGGGAAATACACAGATTATAAATTAAATATATCAATACAGTAATTGAGTTACACAGCTCTGAAATAGTTACTCTGTTTGAGGGTAAGATTTTTCCTGTTTGTTAGCGTTATGATTGTGCAGTTAACTCTTAAAACTTTGTGTAATTGGCGTATCTCAGGATCAATGTTGATTTTGTATAGTCTGCTAATCAAATATTTATCAGGGACCTTTTATGTGCCAGACTGTGTGCTGGAGTCATAGAATACAATGGTTGGCAGAATTGAGGAAATTGTAGAAGTTCGGATATCTTCCCTAACTTTCTGAAAGCCAGCAGAGCGTGGTGGCTGAGCTATTTGGAGGCCCACGGCCTGCCTGCATTGTTGGTTCGCAGCCCCCTCCCTCCCTAGCTGAATGAGCTTGAGTGAATTACATCAGTGCCTCACCTTCTCATCTGTAAAATGGAGACAGTGTATCCACCTTCCACAAGGTTGTCATAAGGCTGCCATGAATAATATATGTCAAGTATGAACACATGGTGAGCACTGGATATGTGTTCACGGTGGTTATTGATAAGTGAATAGGTGAAAATATGCACAGCATAGTGATTACAATTGAATTGCTGCTTTTATTATGTAAACTATAACTTTGGTCTTCCTGTTGTTTAACACGATATAACATTCTACAGGAGTGGGGCTAGCTCTGCGAAAAATGGGTGCAATAGCTAAACCGGACTGTATCATCACTTCCGACGGCAAAAACCTCACCATAAAAACTGAGACCGCTTTGAAAACAACACAGTTTTCCTGCATCCTGGGAGAGAAGTTTGAAGAGACTACAGCTGATGGCAGAAAAACTCAGGTCAGTCCTAACTTATAATATCACAGAAGCTTCTAGAATGATAGATTCTATTAATAACAGTCTTACTGCTTCCAGGCAAGAACTTAATGAAAAAGTCACAAGTTGTTTTATGAATTGAGTTGTGACAAATTAGTGAAAGTACCAGCTTCACAACATAGTCTATTTTGTAAAAATAGTTGAAGGGACACGAGAAAGAGTGCATATCTCTTATGTGCATCTAGATTGAAAACCGTAAACTGTGTTACGAATGAAATCAGTATGGGCTAATGAAGTAGACTCGGAAGGGAAAAGATGAAAAAATGTTGGTTAAGGAGGTTATGAGTCACAGAAACTCTCTTTTATTGTACTTTGGAAGATTAAAAAGTATACTTTATTTTGGCAGACTGTCTGCAACTTTACAGATGGCGCATTGGTTCAACGTCAGGAATGGGATGGAAAGGAAAGCATAATAACAAGAAAAGTGGAAGACGGAAAATTAGTGGTGGTAAGTGTCTGACATCTTCTATTTTATTGGGCTTCTTGTTTGAACTCGTAGTTCACATAGGTGTTCTGTATCACTGATCATGAGCAGAACTAGGTTTGGAAAGGAAAAAACTGCAAAGTAACAAGGTAAATACAAAACACTAATAATTAAGAAAGCCCTTTGTAGAGATAGAGAAGTGAGATGATGTACTAGAGGATGTAGCAGGAGCTGGGTTTAGTCCATGCTCTGCTGCTACATTTACAGTTCAGGCACACTTCAGAGATATTGCAGGTTGGATTCCAGACCACTGCAATAAACTGAGTATCACAGTAAAGTGAGTCATGTGAATTTTTTGGTTTCCCAGTGCATATAATTTATGTTTATACTATTATGTTAAGTGTGCAATAGCCTTATGTCTGAAAAAACAATATACATACCTCAATTAAAAAAATACTTTAGGGCTTCCCTGGTGGCGCAGTGGTTGAGAGCCCGTCTGCCGATGCAGGGGACACGAGTTCGTGCCCCGGTCCGGGAGGATCCCACATGCCGCGGAGCGGCTGGGTCCGTGAGCCATGGCCGCTGAGCCTACGTGTCCAGAGCCTGTGCTCCGCAACGGGAGAGGCCACAACAGTGAGAGGCCCACGTACTGCAAAAAACAAACAAACAAACAAACAAAAAAACTTTATTGCTAATAACTGCCCCCAAATTATAATAGTAATACCAAAGATCACTAATCACTGATCACCAAAACCAATATAATAATAATGAAAAAGTTTGAAATATTGTGAGAATTACTAACATGTGACACAGAGACAGGAAGTGAGCAAATGATGTTGGAAAAATGGCGCCAATAGACTTGCTCAATGCAGGGTTGCCACAAACCTTCAATTTGTAAAAAAATGTCTATATATTCTTAGGCATACGTTTTTCTGCTTCTTTAATATGAGGAATAGTGTTTGCTGAGACTGAATGAATAGTTTAGATATTGCAAATCAGTATTTAGTTTACAGTTAAGCATATGCACGTCATAAGCAAAATAACAGGTTCTAGCTTTTCAAACCCAGGAATCCTAAAGTGCATTTTCTTCGTCTATGAAGTAGATTACAACGTTTTGTAGGATTGTGGTCCTAGCATTTAACTATCACCATTGCCCTGTGATGTAAGACTAACCTGACTCTTCTAATATCACTCTTTCTCCTAGGTATGTGTCATGAACAATGTCACCTGTACTCGGGTCTATGAAAAAGTAGAGTAAAACTTTCATCATCATTTTGGATAGGAAGCTGAGAGGATGAACAAGCTCAGTTCAATGAGCAAATCTCCATACTTCTTTTTTTTTCATTACTGTGTTCAATTATCTTTATCACAAACATTTTACTTTAACTATTTCAAAGTGTTGGTTTAATTAGGATCATCTCTTTGGTTAGTAAATAAATCTGTTTGTGCTATACCAGTTTTGCATGTTTTTTTAAGCTTTATAGGAATTTAGTGATGAGTTTTAACATTTATGAATGGAATAAATTCTGGGGTAGCCTTGAGGTTACCATATTGAGATTATATTTTAGTAATTTATATGTAGAACTACTTCTGTGGCAAATAAACTACCAATCATTAATCTTGCCCTATGCTATTTGAACTTTGTATCAACTCAAGAATCTTAAATTTGTGACAGAGACTGTTCTCGTTGAAAAATAGCTACATAAATAAACTTTATAATTTAAATATTAGAATAAAGGTTAAATCATACTGTTAATAGTGTGCTTATAACTATTACTCAGGAATTCTGAGCCAGAAATTCATTTAATAAACTTTCTGAGGACCTACCATGTGCCAGGCAGTCTTCCAGAGGTTAAGGTATATCTGAACACAAGGACAAGTCATTGCACTTGACAAGAAACACTCATCTTTGAAAGTACATAGTGTGCTCATTAACAAAAGCCGTAAAAGTAATTGAGCTCTGAATGAAATACTTGTGTGTATATATAAAGAATAACTAGAATTCTAGTGACTCCTGTCCAATTTCTCAAGCCAAATAACAACTATCTGCAATTCACATTTGGAGAAATTCCTATAGGCACTGGGCTAAAACTATGTACATGATCCTCAGAGCAATACTTAGGGGAGCTAGTAACATCATCTATGTGCTGCAAATAAGAAAATAGGTTTTTGACTACCTAACTTGTTCAAGGACATAGGAAGCAGGAGAGTTGGAGTGGGAACCTACAACTCATGGAGTCCACTCATGACTGGTCAATCATTCTACAGCACTGCCTCTTCTCAGTGGTATAAAGATCCTGAGTTTAAAGTACCTAAATGTAATAACTGAGACTTTTCTGAAACTACTCTCTAGGCACTAAAATATTAGCTGGCAAGAATCTTTAATTACTGAGAGCTAGCAGTCAATGAAAGAGTTGGACTCACTGATACCCTAGCTCTGTGTTGTCCAATATATAGCTGTAGCCCCAGGTGGCTGATGAGCACTGGGTAAGTAAAATACACACAAGATTTAAAGAACTTTATACCAAAAAAAAAAAAAAAAAAGGAAAACACCTCTGATTTATTTTATATTGATTACATGTTGAAATCATATTTTTGGATACAGTTGGTTACCTAAATATTGTATATTAATCAAATTAATTTTACCTGTTGCTTGTCTTTTTTAATGTGGCTAGGGAATATTTAAAAATTACATGTGCTAAAAAAAATTACATGTGCTGGCCTTTTTTTTGAGGGGGGGGTCCATATTTTTAGTTGGACAGTGCTGGTCTAGACTTCCTTTTCTATTTGAATTTCATCTTGTTTATTTTCATCTCCATACTAGAGTTCCTCTTTCATCCCCCTTTTCCACTTCTAATAATAGTGTCCATTTATATGACTCCCTGAACCGAACACTGGGCCAAGTACTTTTAAGAGTTTTATAATTCTCAGAACCACCCTAAATGATGTGTATTAACAATTGTTTTCTGCATTACTTAGATGAGGAAACTAAGTCTCAGGGTCTAGGTAATGATACCGAGCCATACAGCTAGTACGAGTCAGAACAGATTGGAGCACAAGTTCATCTGACTAAAACCTGTGCAACCAGCACCATGTTCTAATGTCTGTATTGCTTCAGTTTATGGACAGTGGAGTATTACTAGAGGAAGGGTAGGCCCATGTTTCTTCCGTGAGGGGAGTTGTTGACATTTTGGGTGAGAGAACTTTTCTTCATTGTGCTGAGCTGTGGCAAGTCGGTGTCCTAAGATCATTGCCACAAAATGCCCATGGCACCCAGCAGTCTACCCCAAACACCCTATACATTTCCAGATGTCTTCTAAGGGTATGGTAGCATACCAAGTTGAGAACCACTGGGTAGAACAAGAACAAATGTAGCTCAGCTTCATCTTATCTAGTGTCAATCAAGCCCTTCTTTCTGCTAAGCAATCCTTTAACATCAGTTCACCCCTTAACAAAAGGTATAAACTAGTGCCTTTATTGAATATTTTTATTTTCTCTTAACTGGTAGTATGTTGGAATGTATTCTGTTTAGTTCTACAACACACTGCATGTGTTGGGAGTTTCACTCCCTGAGTTTCACCCAGGTCTATCAGATGTCCTGTTTTCTTCTCTATGCTTCAACACTTTATTGCCGATAACTTATTGGACATTTCCCTATAGATGTCACATTTAATTTCAAACTGGTTTAATCTCTCTAAAATTTAGTGTGATGATTTAAGTGTTGGGGCTTTGGAAGCAGACAATACTGGAATCCAATTCTGGCTCTCTACCCTTTTAAGAATTGTGTGACTTAGGGCAGGGTTACTTAACTCCTCTGAACTCTAGTTATACCCTTTGTAAAAGACACAGACCTACTAGAGAACGGACTTGAGGATATGGGGAGGGGGAAGGGTGAGCTGTGACAAAGCGAGAGAGAGGCATGGACATATATACACTACCAAACGTAAGGTTGATAGCTAGTGGGAAGCAGCCGCATAGCACAGGGAGATCAACTTGGTGCTTTGTGACCGCCTGGAGGGGTGGGATAGGGAGGGTGGGAGGGAGGGAGATGCAAGAGGGAAGAGGTATGGGAACATATGTATATGTATAACTGATTCAGTTTGTTATAAAGCAGAAACTAACCATTGTAAAGCAATTATACCCCAATAAAGATGTTAAAAAAAAAAAAAAGATACAACATTGCCTAACTTGTAGCACTTCGCATAGGGCCCAGCACAGAGTAAAGTCTTAATGTCTCTCCAGTACTGCCCAACAGAACTTTCTGCAGTGATGGAAATGCAGTGTTATCATCTGAACTATTCAACACATCGGCACTAACCCCGTCTAGGTGGGTATGGAAGCACTTTAAACACGGCGAGTGCAACTGAGGAACTGAATTTTAAATTTTATTTAATTTTCATTAATTAAAATGTAAATTTAAATACCCACATATGGTCAGTAGCTGCTGATTTGGACAGCACAGGATGGTAACCTCATGTTTTCCAAAATCAGCCTTCTTATTTTGATTCCAAACCTACTCCTCTTGTGGTATTTGTTCATCTCAATCCATGGGAATGTTAATTTTCTAGTTCTCTAGCTAAATGCTTTGGAGTCATCTTTAATTCCTTTCTTTCTTTCCCATGCTATAGCTAATCCACTAGCAAATGATTTCAGCTTTACTTTCAGAAAGTATCTAGAATTCAAGTACTTCTTACCTCTTCCACAGATACCACCGTGATTCAGACTCCACTGTTCTCTCTCCCTTGATCTCCCTGTTTGCATTTTTATTCTTCCAGAGCTATCATTTTAAAATACACGTTTAAATATGTCACTCCTCTGGTGAGAATCCTCCACTGGCTTCTCATTTCAGTCAGGGTAGAAGCCAAAATATTTGCAGAGGTCTTATGTGATCTTGCCTTCTGGTTGTTTTCTCCTTTCACTCTCTTAGCAAATATTCCCTTCCAGTAGACCATTGTTGACACAGCTATGCTCCTGCCTCAGGGCCTTTGCACCTATTGTTGCCGCTGCCTGGAACAATCTACCTTCTGAAATCCGCTGCCCAGGCTTTCTCTGCTTTCTCACTTCCTTAAAGGAAGTCTCTTCTCAAATGTCACCCTAGCAGTGAGTCATCCCCAGAGTGTATATTTGCTACCACCCCTCCTGCATACTCTGTATTCCCCTATGCTGCCCTTGCCCTTATCACTAGTCCTGCCTAACTATATGTCTACTTGGTTTTTCGGTTAAAAAAAAATTTTTTTTTGTGGTTATTATCTGTCTCTCTCCCTGGAAAGTAAGCTTTGTTTTTATCATGTTCTCTATCACTCACCTAGGAAACAACCTAGCACATAGAAGATGCTCAATAAATATCTGTTAAATGAATAAATTCATTAATAAATTAATGGCTCTTCTGAGGCTATTTAACATATTTTAATATTATTTAAGACCCTTTATGATTTTGCTTCAGTTTATGTTATTTTTTTAAACCATATTTCTTACCTTTGTACAAATCATTCAACTTAATTAGGTCATTTACTTAGCCCAGAGGTAGTGTACTTGATGACTGTAGAATATGAATGTTTGAAATAGGAAGTAAGGAACTCAGTCTAGTTTCTGAACTGGCATGCTGTGACACTCTGCCTCACCAAGAACTAGGCTGCCCGATTGTGAGCAACATTTAAAACTTATTTTACTGCAGCTGAGTATTCTGCCAACAGGCAATGTCTGTCAAACAGAACTTGACCTGAGTTGTTTGTGGAGCATGGTCCAGATTAGAGACAATCTACCACAAGTCAAATGGTTTAACATAAGTCAAGTTCTCACCAAAGAAAAATGTACAGGCAAGAGATGACTTAACTTTCAGATTATGTCCTTGAGTGCTGCGAGGGCATTGACTGTTCTCTTCAAGCAGAATGAGTGCCTAAGGATGCAGGGTTATTGGCGTATCACACCTGTGAGGTCTTTCTAGGCAATATGTGGCTTTGCTCTGTGCTAGTATAATTATGTTTCATTTATTGCTAATTTAGCGGTTTCTTGAGTCTTAATCTCGTCAACAGTTTTCTCAAACTCTGGTATTTGAAATTATGCTAGGACCATAAAATGATGGAGAGCCATGTTTTTAGCACCTAGATTTTAATTTTGCTAGCTCAGCTGAGGCTCTTACTCAATTCTTTCTGCTTATTAATTAATGATTATTAATGTTGTACTTAAAATTCACTTTTTTCTATTTTTTTTAAAATTGGGGTATAATTGCTTACAGAGAAGTGAATCAGCTATATGTATACATATATTCCTTCTTTTTTGGATTTCCTTCCCATTTAGGTCACCACAGAGCACTGAGTAGAGTTCCCTGTGCTATACAACAGGTTCTCATTAGTTATCTATTTTAGGCATAGTAGTGTATATATGTCAATCCCAATCTCCCACTTCATCCCACCCCCTCCTCTCCACCCTTGGTGTTTATACGTTTGTTCTCTACATCTGTGTCTCTATTAAAATGGTACAGATGAACCTATTAGCAAAGTAAAATTCACTTTTTAGTTTATGAGAATAATTATAGATTTCCCCTGGGTTCCCTGTACTCACTGTTCTTCTTTTTTCTTGTTGCCCTCTTAGAATTCACTGCTGTTTGGTGGGTCACATGTGATGTGGGTTAGTAGGAAGAACTGATGAAGATGGTGAAGTGGTTTAAAAAGCTGAGTGACACATGTTTTGAAATATTGTGAAAGGCAGGGTGGGATGACACATCACTGGTCCGACAGCAACTGGAAAATAACTTGTCTTATGACATCTGGTCTGTCAGGCTCTTGTCACCAGATTATATGTGGACATTTACTTAGGAACAAGTCCATCTCCTCACAGGCTCCTCCTCCCACACTGCACGCTTTGAAAATGTATGAAAAGGAAATAACAATACTTTTCACAGAGCACTTTTTAAAAGTGCTTGTGACGCATGATATGAGGAACGAGATAGAGCAGGGCCAGGGTCCTTTTCATGGAACTGGCATCCTGGTGAGAAAAGATAGAATACACACAGTTAAACCAAGTGGCATAGAGTGATAAATGCAGCAAGAAAAAAAATGAAACCAAGTAGTATGAGAAAGAGTGAGTAGGGTTGAAGACACTTTATATGGGATGGCCAGGAATGCTTCTCAGGGGAGGTATTGTTTGAACCCAAACCTGAATCAGGAGCAGAAGGTAGGCAAGTAACGTCTGGCGGCATAGTGTTCCAGGCAGAGGAGGGCAACTGCAAAAACCCTTTGTGGAGCGGACAGGGGGCAGAGTGACAGAAGCTGATGGACAGAGAAGCAATGAGGGACAAGATGTAGTCTGATATCTGAGTAGGAAGCAGAGCCTGTGGGACCTGGTACTTCTAGTTGGGGATTTGGGTTTGTCTGAAGGTCAAGGGAAACCATGGAGGGTCTCAAGTAGGAAATGCCAGAGCACTTTAAAAAATACCCTAGTTTCACTCTCAGTAATGGAAAACTTGATATTTGGAAATTCTTCTTACTAAAAACAACTGAAAATACTGGAATATATATATATATTTAAATTTCCTTAAAGTGACAAAGAGCTAATAAAATACTGAGAAATTACTTGGCATAGATCTGGGAATCCAGAGATACAAGTTCAGCTAATAGGGCTGGTTTTGCCCTGAAGTATTTATTTGTGGATCCAGAAGAAGTGGCTGAGAGGCTGAGCTGTACTTTTGGCAACAAAGAGAACAATTGACCTTTGTCTGATGGTAGACAGGCTGATTTCATCTTCCATTGTCTTAGAAAAAGAGTTCTTAATGGTTGAAAATTTTGTTACAAGGATGTTCATCAAAGTGCTATTTATATCGGCAGAAAATTGGAAGCCACATAACTTTCTAGAAATGGAGGGCTGATTAATCATGATGTGTCCATACAATAAAACACTAACAGGCATTTAAAAAAGTAAAAAGACTAACAAAAACTTGGAAGAAGCCTCATAATATGCTCTAAGGTGAAAAAAAATCCTGACTATAAAATATTATGTAGGGGAGTTTAGGATTGACATATACATACTACTATTTTTAAAATAGATAACCAACACAGACTTACTGTATAGCACAGGGAACTCTGCTCAATATTCTGTAATAACCTAAACAGGAAAGAGTTTGAAAAAGAATAGATATATGTATATGTATAACTGAATCACTTTGCTGTACACCTGAAACTAACACAACATTGTTAATCAACTATAGTCTAATATAAAATAAAACATTTTAAAATTATGTACACATCCCATTTGTGTAACATTATGTGCATACATGTAGGAAAATATACAAAAATGTTAACAGTGGTTATCTCTTGGGATTGGGGTGATGTTTAATTTCTTATTTACTTGCTTATATATCTGTAATAAGAAAAATGCAAAAACCTAATGCAAATTGCTCTGTATTTTTAATGATAAATAAATAGTATATTAGAAGATACTGCAGAAAAGTACAAATAAGAAAATAAATAGTCCTGGAAGCCTCACTTCCGTAGAAAATCAATATTAGTATTTGGTTATGAGGCATTGAAATAATTCTTTATAAATTTATGTGCATATAGACCCCAAACATTTTATAATGTTTGGGATCATAAAACACAGTATTCTGTTGGCTTACTTTTTTTTTTTTAACTCAAACAAATATAGATTCACATTTTTTAAACCTCACAGTATTTAACTTTACTTCAACTCAATTTTTTATTTTATCAATTTTCTATTGATAAATGTTTAAGTTTTTGAAAGTTTCAGTTATGAACAATGGTTCGATGAACATTCATATACACTAAAGTAATACAATCATTAAAAAACGTTTACAATAGCATTTACCCTTTAGATAGGTCCCCACAGCATTTACTCAGCCTTCCTTAAAACACAGGCCAAGTAGTTGTCAGGCTGCAAACAAAGCTAACCTCACAAAGTGGTAGAGTGCTGTAGCATGTGATTAAGGAAACTTCTACCCTACAAAATATTTTGCCCCCAAGATGCAATTTAACTGTTTTAGCAAGGAGCACATCTTTTCCTTTATACAATTAAAGATCTAGAGCGAGGGAATTGTTGGTTCTAAAGTCATCCTTTTTGAAAAGTTAAAGTTATTTATGATGGGCAGTTTTGCTCTTTCTCATTTGCTGGGCTTTACACAAGGCCATGATGTTCACTTGGGCATAATTCCAAGGGCCTCCATTCTCATTCTCATCTTAGTGGATGGCTCTAGGTTGTGTGAAAATTATGGGCCATGCCACCGAGACCCTAGTATTCAGTTTAGTTTGTTTTTTGCTTGGTTATTTTGTTGGTTTATTGAATTCTCCAACCAGACCATTACTAACAGAAATACATGAGAAAAAAATCCCAGGAATATGTTTCAGGGTTTCAGAACAGTAGCAGTGAAAATAGTGTTTACACAGAAGTTCAGAAAAGTTACATATAAGAGAATAAAGACTTTTTTCATAATTTAGACAGAGTTGGTTTGAAAAAGGTTTTCAGCAAATCACATAACCAAATATAGAAATGAAGGTTGCTAACTCAGGCTATTGCACTAACCACTAAACTTAGCTTCCTCTCTTGGCTGCACAGGGCAGAAGCACAGGAAGAAAAAAAATGCCACTCTTTCTGGAACAAGCAGACTTTTGGAAAATGGCTAGTTCTGGAGCTTGACCTATACGACGCATCCTCCTACAAGGTGTGTACCACACCCAGAAACCTTGGAGAAATCATCATGACACAGATGAGATAATCTCAAAACCTTCTGATTTCATGTTGAAGTGATTAATGATGAGTTCTGATGAGAACTTAAATTCTTTACTCTGGAAATAGGTGGTAATTCTAGGATCCCAGAAAGTTTAAATCTGTCAATTCTGTTTGTTTGGGCGTTGATGGGAAAATGGTGTTGTTTCAAGTCCACGTATCACGGGCACAAATACACACATTAAAATAAGAAATAAGGCACCAGATTAGAAAGAGGCAACACAATGTTAATGAAGGCAGTTATGTCCAGGAGGTAATTTTATTAAAGTGTCATCAGAGTATTTGCCAAGTAGAGAATCACATCTTCTCTATCAGGTCTCTTATTTCACTATACATAGATTTGTATACCTGCAGTCATTCTTTTTGGACCTAAGAGAAATATTTTCTTTGTACCAAGAACAAATTCACATACAAGTCAGTTCTTCTTCATTGTATTAGCTTTGCTTAATTAGCAGATGAGGTCTTTGAGTCCCATTCCAATGTTAGCATGTCTGAATGGACTAATTGTTTGACTGATTCATTCATTCAATTCAGCAAATGTACATTGAGCCCCTACAATGTGCCAGGCATTGTGCTAAGAGCTGGACATACAAAATTGAATAAAGGTGAAAAGTCCCTGACTTCATGAAATTTAGAGTCTGGAGGGAGAGATAGATAATAAACAGAACACTAAGGTAATAATTATAGATGGACAAAATTGCTGTGAAAGACTAAACAGGGTGCTTGATGGAGAATAACAGCATGAACCAATAACGTTGTCTCTGGGGAGGAGAAATTTAAGTCAAAACCCGAAGGAAGAAAAGGATCCAGGCAGGAAAGGAATGGAAAGAGTATTTCTAGCAGAAGGAATAGCGAGTGCAAGTGGCACAAGGTAAAGTCATAGCAAAATGTAGACACTCATATCCCAGTCCCTTGGGCCAGATATATCTCTGAATTCAGAATTTGATTTGCATTTTAGAAAGTTAATATAGTGTGTATATGATATCCATATATTTACCCATGTATTATATGTCTCCCATAGACACCTGGGGACAGTACCCTGTAATCAAACACATTAATATATCTGCAGTGGAACATTTAACTATTAACACAAAATGGGATAAATAAAGACTATATATTTTTTTGACATGGCCTTCTGTCGGTTTGCTTCAGGCTTTGCTGCCAAATGAGTTCAGGTCCAATTAGGTTTTGCCACCAGCTAAATTATGAAAAAAGTCATTTTTCAGAGCCTTTTGGATTTGTGGATTAGAGATTATAGATCTGTAATTTCCCCCACTTTCCCCAATTATTATGACTAACATTCAGTAATTCATTTATTCAACACTTTCTTTTTTGAAGGATTTTCTATACATCAGGTAGTGTTTTGAATGTCTAGAAATGTATTCAACATGACAATATTTATGTATTTTAAAATAGAAAGCCTACTTTCTTAAACATAGCTAAATAAGTTTGAATGTTAATTTTATACCAATATAGTAAAATATTACTAACAACAACTTAAGAGAAACAACAAGAAACCCCATAAGCCAGCACAAAGCATCTTGGTGTGTAGGCTAACTCAGAGAATCTAGAATAAGTTCTTGTAAGAGGGTAGTGAGGGGCTAGAATCTATAACTGGCACCCCTAAAAATCCTTTAATGTGATACTCTTGGAATCCATTCAGAAGTTCCCGATACTCACATTTGCTTTTGATAATTAAGGGAGCAATTTTATCTTTTGGATAATTCCTGCTCCAAATAATGAGTTTCAATTCTGTTCTTGCATAGTACCAGATACTAAAGTAAGAAATTTGTAGGCATAATTTCACTTAGTCCTAAAAAATAAGATAGATATGAATATTATTTCCTTTTTACAAATCAAGAAAGAGTTTTAAAAGCAATCTAAAGGGGACACTGGATCTGCATCAGTAGAGCCAGGCATGCCTGGGGGTTTACCCCCTGCTGTCCAGGGTAGTAAAGGACCAATGACTGACAGGTATGGAATGAGAATGCTCAGGCCCCTCGCATCAGGTTAGGACAACTCTGAGATGTAATGGACACTCCAGAGGTGTACAGTGGACCAGGTGGAGCCAGCCTTCTGCAGAACTGACGAGACCACACCCTGCCTTGGTTTCCTCCTCTTCCTGCTTCCCCTTCTTCCTTGCCTTCCAGATCTCTCCCGACTTCCTTTAGCAAGTTGCTTGCTCAAAAAGTCTTGCCTCAGGGTCTGCTTCTGCTTCTGCTTCTGGAGAACTCGGAACAGCCCTGCTGAGCCCTGGGGAATTCCCGACCCATGGAAACCATGAGAGATAATGATTGTTGTTAGTGATTGTTGCTTGAACCATGATTTGGGGCACTTTGATAGGCAGTAATAGGTAGTCAGACCTCTCTGCAATGTTTCAGTACGTGTATGCAGCAAGGAGTTCCTAGCTCTTCCTCAGCAGGATCTGTGGCTCGGTCCATCCCGATCTGACACACACACACATTCCAGATAATAGGGTTTCTGTTCTCGCTGTAGTGTATCAGCTAACACCACTATCTCAGGGCCCACCGAGTGTCTGATCTGCTGAAACAGCATTGCCTTGGATTAAGGGACCCACTTTATAGTAAATAAGGTGTGACAAAGTGTACATGGCATGGGATCCACTCGTCCTACCATGTAGCACCTCACTTGGAAGATGCTAGCCTGACAGAGCGTGGAACAGTCCTTTGAAGGCAAAGCAAAGATGAGGTGTGGTCCTTCAGGGTGTGTTGTGTACCACAGAGTAACAGCCATTACATACCACTGGGTACCCAATAGGAGGAGTATAGAGGTCCCAGAAACAGAGGCAGGAATAGGAGTGGCCCTGATCATCATCACTTCCAGTCACCTACTTCTTCTTTTTCCTTTGGATCTGCTTCTATAGTTCCTTCTTGCTCCCCCAGCTTTGGTGTACTTCCAGCAGCCACAGCTGTGGCTCTTCACGGGCAGACTGTCCTCTTCGGACTACTGGAGACATTTTTTTTTTTTTTTGTAGTACGCGGGCCTCTCCCTGCTGTGGCCTCTCCCGTTGTGGAGCAACAGGCTCCGGACGTGCAGGCTCAGCGGCCATGGCTCACAGGCGCAGCTGCTCCGTGGCATGTGGGATCTTCCCGGACCGGGGCACGAACCCGTGTCCCCTGCATCGGCAGGCAGACTCTCAACCACTGCGCCACCAGGGAAGCCCTACTGGAGACATTTTACTTTCAAGTGAGGAGGGCTGGAGATGCCCTCCTTTCCCCACAGGGATGCCGGTGCAGTTGTGGGGAACAAAAGCCCTTGCTCTGAAGCTGAACTTGCCCTCTGACTACCCCCACATAACCAGGATGAGCTGAGGTCTCATCCTCTCCTTTCTTCTGCTTCGAGGAATCTGACCTAACTCACTCTCCAGGGTCACAAACAAAATAAATGGTGGGATCAGGACCTAGGGTTGCCATACTGAGCAGATAAAAATACAAGATACCCAGTTAGATGTGAATTTCGAATAAACAGCAATTTTTTTAGTATGAGTATGTCCCATGCAATATTTGGGACATACTTGTCTTTAATTTTAAACATTGTTTATCTGAATTTCAAATTTAACTGGGTGTCCTATATTTTATTTGGCAGCTGTATCAGAACACTAGCCAAAGTCTAATTCCGGTACCTAGGAGTTTTTTAATTAATAAATCATTTAAAATCTGTAAATAAATTCAATGCATATATTACAAAATTCAAAAGGTAATATTGTAACCAAGCAAGGGCTTTTGGGCAGAGAGCCAAACTTTGACAGTGGGTTTGTAGCAAAGTAAGTGTTCATTGCAGGGCACCAAGCAAGGGAGTGGGAGACAAGCCTCAGATCCACTCCAACTTGATCATTGAGTTGGGAGTGTTTTAAAGGGGAAGAACAAAGAAGCTGGGGTTAATCATCGTTTTGTGACATTTCTTAATTGGAGGTTTGGAAGTCAGGACGTCTCTGGTTTACGATTCTCTGGCCAGGTGGTCCATGGCTAGGGGTCTGTTAGCTCATCTTGCTCTGGAGAAACAACCTGGTTTGTATGTTAATAATAATTTCTATAATAGCAATTTTAGTACAGTAACATGTTATCAACAACAGCAATTTTAGTCATCTGACTCTGGTTGATTAGTGTTCAATTAGCACAGGATTGAGGTCAGAAGGGACAAGAAAGGGAATAAAGGTTTGGATAGAGGGAGTAATCATAAACTCAGCAGGGGAACTTGGTTTTAGGGGGACTCTGTTTCAACAGAGTAAACAATGTCTCCCTACATCCCTGTGCCCAGCCACTCAGGTCTCCCATTTAGAGGCTATCATGGTAGCCTGTTTCTTATTTATCTTTCTAGCAATATTCTCTGTAAATACAGGTACAATTATATATGCATCTCTGTACTTTTCTTTATTAGTTTAACAGCCAATCTTGGAGAAAGGTCTTATCAGCCCCTCTGGAATTGCCTTGTTCTTTTTAATAATTACACAGCTCTTTAAAAAGGCTTATTAGTCACGTGGATTGTTTTCAGTCTTTTGCTTTTAGAGATAACCAAAGTCCGGGCTACCTTGCTTTATTTAATTTAAAAAGACTCCAGAGTCGAAGTACCAAAATGCAGATCAACAGATTGAAATGATAAATGCTCCTAATAGAATTGAGGAGAGATGTAGTTTACTTGATAATAAGGTAGAGGAAGTTCAATGGATGCTATCTATGTTCTCTGACATTTAAAATTATTCTGCCCTCCGATAAGTATGCTGGAATTTTTTGAGTGGATATGAATACATTTTGCGTGTAATCCTTTATAATAACTCCCCAAGAAAACTAATAACCATTTACCAATACAAATATGGTTATCATTTGCCGTAGGAATGAGAATTCATGGCATTGTACTTAATGTCACCTGGGAGTCAGTGCATTTTCTAAAAGGAATTACTTGACAGTGGAGTGCCTACTGCTCACATGCACAAAGGCAAGAATGTATTTTAAAAAGACTGTTTCTGGGATAAGCAGAAAGGCCTGTAAGTCAGTAGCATTCCTTTCTAGAAAGGCAGGCTTAGAGAAGGAAGAACAGATGAGAGGTAGGCTCCTGGAAGTTTGTTATGTTAATATGTAACAGAAGGGAAGATTCATTACAGGGAAGGAAGACATAGAGCCCAATTTGCTCAGAGTTGAGATATATGCTGGGTTTGGGGGTTACAGAAGATTGACAAGGGCACGTAGTGTAGTATACCATCGAATAGGGAAGTTCTTGCTGGCTGCTAAAATGATGGAGAAAATGGAATGACGGGGCGGCATGCATGAACTTCTTGTTATAGACTGATATTTTTTGAGGCAGCTGTGGGGTTAGAAATGTCCCCTGCCCTCAGTAGATTTATAGAATAATAGACTGACATGGAAACAAAGATGCTCTCTATACAAACACAGAATCATTTTGAACAGAATTCATATACTACAGTATAAAACATAAGTAATATACATGGTGTAGATTTCTTTAAACTCCGTAATTCTCTGCTAGTCAAGCGTATTGAACTAGACCCTGAAATAAGCCTCAGCTAAAGCAGGCTAATGTAATAAGAATTTAGTTTAAAAGGGAAAATACAGGTTCTTTAATTCCTCTGTATCCTGGGTTTTTCCCTTTCCACAATTAATCTTTTCGCTGCCTTTCAAAACTCTTCTGGTAGATTTAAAAAATCTAGTTCTATGGTAAATGTATTATTTGGAAAAGGAATACTAGCCAAGTAGGCCCTATAGCTTTGGCTTTTTTTCTTTTGCGGTACGCGGGCCTCTCACTGTTGTGGCCTCTCCCGCTGCGGAGCACAGGCTCCGGGATCCTCCCGGACCGGGGCACGAACTCATGTCCCCTGCATCGGCAGGCGGATTCTCAACCACTGCGCCATCAGGAAAGCCCCTGGTTTTTATCTGACAACAAATGTCCACTGGGACAGGGTGCAAGTATTCTCTGAGTTGTGTGCCTGGTATGTGTGCTCTCACACTTTAGTTTATATTAAATAAATATCACAGGAACTGAAACAATCTAACACTCTCCTCAGACACAGGATTTTCTTCAGCACTTCCTTAGAAGCGCTACTATAAATATACAAGCCAATCACCCACTTACAAATAGTACTTGACACCACGTGAATGAGTCTCTAGAACAAACTCATTCCTTTGGGGAGGGGCTAGAGTGCAAAAAATACAGTTTCTTCTAAAAACAAACAAATAAGACACTGATATTTTTCCAGGCGTTGCCTGGTAGTACTAGTGTGCCTACAATCCTGCTTCTTATTTCTTACTCTTTCTAGGCTACCTACACTTCATCATTTCCTCACCAGGTAAAAGATGGTAAAAACAGTGAAAATGATCTTTATTCCTAAATCTTCTCACTTTCCTGTCTTCATCAGTCCACTGATGGACTTTCCTGTTCTCGTGGGTTGGTATTGTAGGGGAGGAAAAAGTTTTTCTCGTCCTTCTTAGGGTCCTTGGCTGGGTCTGAAAATTAAACTGACAGAGACAGATGAACAGGAGAAAAGCATACAAATTGTATTGAATTTTTACATGTACATGGAGCTTGCACAGGAGAATGAAGGCTGGAAGAAGTGATTGGAGCAGGAAGCATTTGTATCTTTTAGGCAAAGAAGCAATAAATTTGCAAAGAATTGACAAGAAAAAGGGGTTTGGGGTATTTCCCTGCTGGCACAGTGGTTAAGAATCCGTCTGCCAATGCGGGGGACAGAGGTTCGATCCCTGGTCCGGGAAGATCCCACATAAAGTGGAGCAACTAAGCTCGTGTGCCACAACTACTGAGCCTGCAAGCCACAACTACTGAAGCCCATGCGTCCCAGAGCCCACACCGCAACTAGTGAGCACAGGCACTGCAACTACTGAAGCCTGCACGGCTAGAGCCTGTGCTCTGCAACAAGAGAAGCCACTGCAATGAGAAAGCCACGCACCACAATGAAGAGTAGACCCTGCTCGCTGCAACTAGAGAAAGCCGGCACAGCAACGAAGACCCAACGCAGCCAAAATAAATAAATAAAAATTAAAAAAATAAATAAAAAATAAAGTGTACAATTCACTGGTTAAAAAAAACAAACAAAAACAAAAAGGGGTTTGGGCTAAGGGTGGTAAACGGTGAAGAAGTAACTTGGAAGATAAGAGTTAGTTTAACAAGCTTGTTTTGCAGATTCTTCTGGTGCCTTCTTTGGGCTAAGAGTCTGTCTCCAGTGAAAGGAGAATTTATTTCCTGTGTTTAGGCAGAAAAGAAGGTAACTTTATCTGCATTTACTGCTTCTTAATTGCCTTCAGCTCAAAATAATTTTTATGTCAAAGAGGCATACTTTGGGATGACATTCTGGTTTCCTTCAGCAAATAGGAGTCATGAAATTAAATAACTCTAAGCCCGGAGGTACTTGGAAAGGCCATTTGGTAGAAAAATCCAGGAGAAACAAACATAGACTCTCAGATTTTCAGGGCTGGAAGGAAACTTAGGAGAATACAACCCCATATCACATATTTGAATCTCTTTGGAAAGATGTAGAATTGTTAAAAGCAATTTCTAGCTTTTTGAACCGTTAAATTTTTTAAGCCTACTCCCTTCCTACCTTCAAAACACTAATTACCAATTCCTAACTTTCAAACCAATAGTATTTTAAAATGTCGTAATTATTGAACTTAACACAAAAAAATAACATTATATGTCACTGCCTAAATTATGTTCACGATTTATTTATTTTGCTTTAAAACAGTAATTCTTTCTTTCCCAAGATAATCTTCCAGTATATTTTTCTATTTTCTCATTTCTCATAACAGTGAAAAAACAGATATTAGCTCTGTTTTCCTCTTCTTGGTTCCAATCTCAAAGGGTATTGAACTGGAAACTTGAGGGGCCTAATCAGCAGAGAAAATAAGATAAGAAAAAGTAAATATAATAAACTATTTAAAAAATCAATTCTGAAGCGGAAGGGACCTTAGTTAGATATCATCTAGCAAAATATCTCCATATTGTAAGATGAAGAGAGGAAGGTACAGAATGTTTGTGTGACTTGTCCAAGGATACACAGAGGCTTAATGGTAGAGCCTCTGCAAGGTCCCATTCACTTGACTTCCAGACAGGGCTCTAAGAAAGATCTCAAGAGAAACTTCAATGCATAAAGAGTATTTTGGTTTCCCTCAGTTTATGAAAACATGTTTACTAGGCATTTGGATTCTAAGAAGTTATTTTCTTCCTTCGTTCGTTCGTTCGTTCCTTCCTTCCTTCTTTCCTTCCTCTCTCTCTATTTCTTCCTTTCTTTCCTTCTCTATACTAAGCAGCTAACTCCAATTTGAACTCTTTTGGCTTCAAAATTATAGGAAATATTTATCTACTGAACCAATTCAATTCTCAGACAATTCTCAGTGTCTGGAAAGAACTCCAGAGACTCCCAGTTCTTGGCTATTTATAATAATAGAAGGGAAGCAGTAGTATAGGTAATCCAAATTAACAAATAATTCTTGAGAAATTTCAAACTAAATTAAATATGGAAATTAATAACTAGATTGATATATTAATGGGATCATCCTTCTTAGGCAAGGCATATATACCAGAATGTTTAGGGCTTTGCTTTCAAAAGGGGGGGACTTACATGAAATCATTCAACAGTATCCCTACAGCCTGTAAAATAAATTTTATAAGAGCAACTAATATTTTGGAATATACTTCAGATAGGAGAAGTCTAAGCAATTGGTTATGGTTTGTTTTAAAGTATGGAATATATTCAATATAGGAAGGAAAGGGGATAGTAGAGCTGATAGGCCTTCTGTGATAAAGTTCCTAGGGTGGATCTCATTTGGAAAAGCTAAAAAGTTGAGAGAGGAACCAAGAGGAGTGGTCACTTGTAACAATTTCTAAAAATATTATTAACGACGCTTTCCCTGTAACCCATTGTGCTCATTCCTGCCTGCCCCCCACCCCAGTGAATTATTTTTTCAAACTCATTCAAACTCTGTGCATCTCCTCTCTTCTGATTATCATTATCTTTCTGATTCTCACTTTTTTAAGAGAGAAGGTAAGCTACTGTTTTTATTGAATAGGAATTCCATATTTTACATCTCTTCTCTTTGAAGATTTTGCAAAGTAGACATCATGAATAATTTAGAGTTTTCTTTTATTGGAAACATTTTTTAAAGACTGCATCAACACATGGGAAATAAAAAGATGTTCTGATACAAAATGAAAAGATGCTGACCTGTCAGTTCACTGTCCTAAAGACCAGTGTGCATCCATGTTTCGCAGAAGTTCTTGAATGATTGTTTTTCAGACTGCTAGATTGGAAGAATACAAGTGGATGAAATTCTTCTTCATTCTCTGAAGATGGCAGAGTTCCAGATTCTTTAGACTCTTTTTATTTTTAAGGATCATGTGACCCTTTGCATTTTCTGTTTTCTTTAAGTTGATTCTTCTTATATAAAGGATTCCAGAATCAGACACCTTTATGGACAAGTGTTTTGCTAAAAAGCTGTTCTTCCTTTACCTATAGATTTTCCTCTTTCAGGCCATTCCCACTTCCTCTTCCTTAAATATCTCATTTCCCAGTTTTTGACCACTAGGTGTCATAAGTATTCACACAAATGCCTCAAAGATGTAAAAATAAACTTTCTCTTAAAATGAGCCCCTGAATATATGACTTTCCATATGCAATCTTATATGATTTGGGCTCACATATTAGTTCCAATTTACATGTGATTCAAATTCAGATTAGAAGGTTCAGGAAAAGGCACAAAATCAAGGAAAAATGAAATGGAAATCTTGTGGTGTATAAATGGTTTGTCAAAGGGGCAAACCTGTGTAGCTTTGAACTCTGCAGATCTTGTTCCTTCCAGACCCCCTTCCTTACTTGACCTCCAGAGTTTCCTTAGACTCATTGTATGAAATCAATAGGCACCTCCTTTTAGGAATGGGCTTCGCAAGAGCACATTGAAATAGCCTTTGGAAATCTTTGCATTACTTTGCAATAGTGATACTCATGAGACACTGGAACCCACTATCATTCTACTTATTTGAGTTTCAGCTGAAGGGGCTGATACATTAGAAGATTATTTTCAAGTCATGGCTTTTTAAGTCTAGGTTGATCAATTCTAACCTTTTCATTTTGTGTTGGGGAAATGATACCTGCAGTAGTTTGCTCATTGTCGAAAGATGTTAGCAGAACAACACATTGGACGCATGTCTTCTGACTCCCAGGCATCCTAGGTCTTCTGTGTAGTTCTTACTGTTCTTAGGATAGATTCATGTATCTGCCTTGGAATTTTGAAAAAAACAATAAACCAAAGTATTCCTTAGACTGTGTTCAATATTATAACAAAAATCTCAGCTCAGTAAGCTTCCTCTGTGGAGATTTAATGTTAAAAACAGAAGTAGCCTGTTAGTTGTTGGCACAATGACAGGAAACAAATTTTAATGCTCTCATTTTACAGAATTTGCAGATTTCATTTTAATTCAGACAGATGGAATAACTGTTGCATTTAACTTTTCTTTGTATTGCAAGTCAACCAGACCTATACATATCTTTCAATGAATTTTTTAAGGAAGATGACCATATTTAATGAAAAGATAATCTTTTGGTATTCTAAGTAAAAAAGAATACTACTGTTGTTCTCACCAAGATAGGCTTAGTCATTTGACTATAAAAGCAGTGAAAATATTGCATTTTAAGTAGCTGTACCATAAAATAATGAATTTTATTTGTGTAAGGTACTTTATTACTTGAGATAAGAAGTGCTGTCCTTGTATGATCAAAAGACCTGAAGGGTCCATGTCCTTGGTGTTCATTCCGTTCCCATGGAGAGGACACTCCATATCCCTCTGGTAAATATGGCCCTTTTGTTTATTCTGACTGAGGTTTCCATGGTAAGTCCAGGCACAGAATTTCTTTTGGGTAAGAATTTTCCCTAATTACAATACTAAACAATTACTTTACCTAAATTCTCTTATACAAATTTTGAAAGACTGAATTAAAAATTAATTCTTTGGCCACAATGACAGTGCATGGAACTAGTTAAACTAGTAATTCTGAGCACTGTTTAAGATGTTTTACCAAAAAATGTTGTAAGGTCAAATAAGTTAGAGAAATAGGTTGTATGCTTGAAATCCTTTCTTAGACATTAAAAATGCTGCTTAGCGTATTACAGGCTCTGAAAAATCCTTCAGTTAAGAAACTTGCTCAAATCTATTGAAGCTAACATTTTCCAAGCATCATTGGTCAGAAACGTTAATTGTAAAATACCAAGTTACATCTTGTGAAAAACAGGTTGAGAAATCGATTGCCCAAATGACATACAATCCTAAATCAACTACTCTGTTTCTTGCAATGTGCAATCCTTCTATTGGATTTTTATCTCATTTATTGTCAGTATCTAAACAGTATTCCCTTTGCCTCCATGGCTACTTTCTGGCCAGTAAGGGTCATAGTTGCAACACAAAAGGCCAAAACCCTGCTATGTTTATACACAGAAATTTCCAAGTATCAATATCCTGTCAACAGATGGACTATTTTAAAATATTACTTTCCTGCATGTTATAAAACAGTTGTTTCAGTTGATTTCCTCTAACCCATTTATTTTCTTTCACTTAATGTAAAATTTTTCCATGTCAGAGTCCATGATTGATTACTAGAGGTCAAATAAGCCTGGACTAAAAATACAATTGTTGTATTTCCTGGGAGTTGACATTATGGCTGTTACCTTATTGTAGGAGTAAATTTCACATTCAACATAGAATACGAACTCGTTAGTGTGGCATAATAGGTTGAGTGCAGTCGTTTCTAAGGTGGCATGGAAGTGGTACACCCAGATCACCACTGGTTATGTGGGATTAGCACAAGAAAGCAAGATAAAGCAAGGTAACCTGGCTACTGTCTCACTTTCTTGTTATCAGTTGGCCTTGGGTCCTGATACTTCCATAACTGGCTTATTCCATAAACCTCACAGAGAATTGTTAACAATATTTCTGGATACAGCCATTGCTTAAGTGATTTGCTTTCCCTGTGGGTATTTTTTATTTCTATATCCTGCAAGAGAGAATTCATTTAGATTATTTTGTCACTATCCCATACAAAGAACTCTTACTAAGCAGTTTTATCCCAAGCTACTGCAAAGACCATTAACTACCTTCAAGTTCAAGTTCAATCCAGAAATTAGCCCAAACTCTAACTCCATTAGTTATGTGCAGAGTATCAACATTTTCTTCTCTTGATATACATGACATGAATCCTACAAAAATATTTCTATAAAGAATTACTTGCTCTTTCTGTCATCAAGGGTGATATAATGATTGTGGTTGTGGGAACCCAGAGTTTCATAGAATTTGTTTTGGTCCAAGACATATTATGATCTGGTTCCCCCTGCTACTTCAACTGATATCCCATTACTCTTCTTCTTTCTTTATTAATAATAAATGGATTACTAGTCTCCAAATATTCCATGATTTTTCTTGCTGTCCTTTTTTGCATATGTGCTTCTCTTCCACTGGAATGCCATTCCCTTCCTTTATCACACAATTGAATTCTTCTCATATTTCCAGATTTGGTTCAAGTGATACCTCTTCTAGGGTACCTTTCATGTCCATTCCTAAGCTCAAAGAAAATTTTAATTGCCATGAAAAAATTGAGATTAAGGACTTCAATAGTTAGTGAATTACTTGGGATAGGAGTAGTTGCTGTATCACACAATCCTCAAAATATATAATTTTTCAAATATGTATGATAGAAGTTTACTTGTCAATCACACCAACTCCCAAAGAGATTAGTGGGAAACTTTCCTCCAACTAGTGATTTAGGATTTCAGCCTCGTTCTGTCTTGTAGTTTCACCATCTGACACTGCGCTTATCTGTATTCAGCTAGTGGAAGAAAAAAAAAGAGTGAAGAAGATATAACCACTTCTTAACAATCTTGATCTGGAATTAATACACGCTTGTTTCCATTACTAAGAACAAGTCACATGGCCCCACCTAGGTGTATTGAGGTTGGAAAGTGTGTTGCCTGACTGGGTTGCAGTTCCTGGTAGGAACTCCAGGAAGGAAATGCATACATTTGGGGCATAAGAGTTAGCTATCTCTGCTACAGTTAATATTCTTATGTTTGCAATGACATAAACTTCAACTTAAGAAAGATTAAGCACCAAGGTTGTTTTAATGAAGTCATCCAGGGGGTTGTTCAGAGAAGCCAAGGAAGAGCTGCAGGGATCGGGTAAACTGGGGAGCTTCAGATATAGGACCCGGAGACACAATGCCATCATAGTTGTCTTTTGTCTCTGTTTTTCCTGCTTATTGATTTTATCCTCTTCTATTGCAGAGAGATGGATTCATATACATGGTGGGGGTGTGGGAAGGTAGTCAATTCCCGGCTTAGAGTCTCCAAATTTTGTGATTCTAGAGCAAAGTAAGAACACTTTTTTTCCCCATTTTGCTATATAAAAATTCCACAGACAGACTGGACAACTTAGCTCATGTGTTCACCCACTGAACCAATCACTGTGGCTACTGCTAAAAAGTGAGATATATAGAGGGCATTTGTGGACCCAGTCCCTACATGACTTGGGATATTATAATCTTATTTCAAAAAGTCCTAGAGTAAGTGGAAGAATTTTATTGTCAAGGTGGATACAAACTTGGGATATAAACTAGATTAGAAGAAGGGCTTCAACACATTGGAGAAGTGTATGCAGCAAATAAGGAGTATGGGAGCAGTTCAGCTTCTGCTGCTTTAGCTGAAGTCCAGGCTTTGTTGTTCCAGTCATAGAGCACAGGAAGAGCAGACTGAGCATAATTCTGAAGGGCCCTAGGATTTTTGGAATGGTAAATGAGCATCGGCTTCACCGTAAAATCACCAACTGCTTCGGCCCTTAACAAGAGAGTCAGCCTGTCCTTTGAAGATTTGAAGTCAGGCATTGACGTCTCCTCTCTAGATATGAAAGTCTAGGTGGCATCTTCTTCCAATATAGGGTGGTTTCATATACACTGAAAGTCTGTTGTTTCGTGTAACTACCTTCATTAATCATCTATAGCCAGATCTTCTGGATAACTTGCTGCAGCTTGTATATCAGCACTTGCTGCTTCACTTTGCACTTTTATGTTATGGAGATGGCTTCTTTCCTTAAACCTCATAACCAACCTCTGCTCGCTTCAAACCTTTCTTCTGCAGTGCCTTCATCTCTCTCAGACTTCATGGAATTGAAGAGAATTAGAGCCTTGGTCTGTATTGGGCTTTTGGCTTAAGGGGATATTGTGGTTGGTTTGATCTATCCAAATCACTAAAACTTTCTCCATATCAGCAATAAGGCTGTTACAGTTTTTTTTATTATTCATATGTTCACTGGAGTGGCAATTTTGATTTCTTTCGGGAACTTTTCCTTTGCATTCCCAACTTGGCTAACTGTTGGGTGCAAGAGTCCTAGCTTTCAGCCTATCTTGAATTTCACCATGCCTTCCTCTCTCACATTAATCATTTATAATTTTTCATTTAAAGTGAGAGACGTGTGACTCTTCCTTTCACTTGAACACTTAGAGGCCATTGTATGATTATCAACTGGCCTAATTTCAATATTGTTGTGTCTCAGGGAATAGAGAGGCCAGAAGATATGGAGAGAGAGGGAAAGGCTGGTGGGTGGAGCAGTCAGAACAAAGGATTTGAATAAATATTTTTCCAAGGAAGACATACAAATGACCAATAGGTACATGAAAAGGTGCTCAACATCACTAATCAGGGGAATGAAAATAAAAAGCACAGTGAGATATAACCTAACACCTGTTAGAATGGTTATTTTGAATAAGAGATAAAACATGCTGGCGGGGGTGCGGAGAAAAGGGAGCTCTCGGGCACTGTTGGTGGGAATGCAAATTGCTGTAGCCACTGTGAAAAACAGTATGGAGGTTCTTCAAAAAAATCAATAATAGAACTACCGTATGACCCAGCAATCCCACTTCTGACATACAAAGGACACAAAACCATTATCTAGAGAGATATCTGTACTCCCATGATCGCTGCAGCATTATTCACAACTGCCAAGGTATGGAAACAACCTAAGTGTCTGTGTATATATCTTAGTGTCATGAAATTCATAGCCAAACCTAATCCTAGCTAATCCAGAGAACTTGCTTATGCAGAGAATAATGAAATCCAGATTAAAAAGCTCTTAGGGGGAGGGATAAATTAAGAATTTGGGATTAACAGATACACACTACCATATATAAAATAGCTAAACAACAAGGACCTACTGTATAGCACAGGGAACTATATTCAATATCTTGTAATAACCTATAAAGAAAAGAATCTGAAAAAGAATATGTATATATACATATATATATGGATAACTGAATCACTCTGCTGTACACCGGAAACATTGCAAATCAATTATATTTCAATAAAAAAAGCTCTTGAGGGGCTAAGTTGATAGTCAAAGCTGTTGTGAAATAAAATGGAATATAAATGTAAATACCACCAGTTTAAAAATATTTCCAAGAATAAACTTGAGGAGAACTGGCTAAAGAGTAGTTTGTATATAAAAACTTGAGTGTGGGTTGGGTGGGGAAGTTGGCAGACACAAGTTTCATATGGGTGAATGGGGGAAATGTACCTTCAACTATTTAAAGGGTTGTCATGTGGAAGAGTGTGATGCCTAATTTGCTTTTTTCCCAGAGGGAATACTTAAGACCAATGAATAAAATGTACTAGAGGTAAAATTCTGCTCTATATAAGAAACCATTTGTCAGTAACTCAGGCTGTCTCAAATGAGAAGGCATTGCTTCGTGAAGTGTTAAGTTTGATCATCATAAAATCATCAGGGGCGGTGATTTCTATGGGGCAGGTGCTTTGCATCTGTTTTCTCATTCAGTCCTCACAAACCCGTGAGGCAGCCTGAGTTTTTATCTGTTTTACAGATTTGGAAGTCGAGGCTTAGAAAAGTCAAGTAACCTACCCAATACGGTCCTGTGGTGAAAGGCAGAGCCCCGCTGGGAAGCTGCTTTGCCTCCCCCTCTAGCTGTCCATCCACAGAAGCCGTTGGGCACAGGCTGGCCAGAAGGGCAGGGGCAGCTGGTGGTACTGCAAACCACATTCCTGAGTTGAGCCACATCTAGAAAAGCCTCTACTTCTTTATCTTGAAAGCATTTTCTTAACTCTAGTAGTAGCATTGAGACTGTGTGTGATACGGCAGGAGAAACCCCACTGGGTTGATCTAGGAACCTGAAAGTAAAAAGGGAAAATCATGAGACAAGTAGGGGAATGGATCAAACCACCTAAATTTAAACGTTGAATTTTCCCCTTCTAGTTGTAGAGTTTGGGACAGGACATGTAAACTGTTCGAACCTCAGTCTCCTAATGAGCAAAATCCAGGTAATTATAGCCAGCTTGCACAGTTGTTGTGATAGCTAAAAAGTAGAATGATTAGCTCAGGCCTGTTGGCAGGGAAGATGCTCAGAACTGATCATTAATTCTCACTGACACCTGGCATGTGCTGAGGTGTGTATTAGTTGCAGCTCGTGGTTAGAAAAATTCAAATTCTAGAGTTCCTCCAGGATTTAAAGCAGAGAATTAAACTCATCTAGACTACATGATTTTTATGAGGCCTTATTCACTACTTGTCTAGAAATTTAGAACTTCGCTCTTTTGATGAAACATACATTGTAGGGACTGGAAAGCTAAAAACGACATTTCCCAGGCTCACCCAAGATTAGGGTTCTGGGTATGATTTAGGTTTTGCCTATCAAATGCACTCATGCAAGACTTGAATAAGTGAAAAAAAATAAACAGGAACAGAGGCACAGAGGCCGTGGCATGCAGCGTTGGGGAAATATAAAAACAAGATCCCCTGCTAACCGAGAAATCTTCCCCACAAAAATAGAAAAGAAAAAAATGTTGTTATTGAACAAGCCTGAACCAGAATGTGATGTGAATTACAGGTAATCTGGTAGGAGACTGCAAGGAGAGAAAGGAATCTCACCCTTTTGTGCAGCTGAGCAGACACAACCCATTCCATCCGGCTTCTCAACATAAACAGCACAGGACAGCACAATTTATCACACATGGTTGGTCCTAAATTCACTTGGTAATTAGGGTAAGCACCTGTGCTCATTGCCTTTACCCAAAGGAAAAATAAATTTCTTATATCATTATGACAGGAGGTAGGTTTGCAACTTAGAGGCAGGAGCCAGCTTCTACCCTCCCATAAAAACTGAGAGATAGGGGCATTTTCTTCCTTGATGCTAACATTTCAGAGTTGGTTTCTAGGTTGAGGAAACATTCCTGGGTTATAAAATTGGCAAGAGGCATATTTAGTTTTTAAAAAGGATTACAAATATTTCAAAGAAACAGGAATTATAAGTTTTCTAAAGTGAATGTTCTAAGAAAAGGGAGAGGGAGAAATGCTTCATTTTATTTCAGTACAAAGAATTAAAGTTTTTTTCTTATTTTTAATTTGGTTTTGCCCTTATATAAATCATTATGCGTACATGGTCCAGAGGTCAACATTTAAGTGGTGGCTTTCCATCCTCTTATCCTGATCAACAATTGTAGGAAATACTCTTTCCTTATATGATGACTAAGATGATGGTCCACTTGAGACTGCAGCTTCCTGACTTGCCAGCTTCCTGGTGATGACAGTTAGCCGTCCTTTGCTGGGCTTGTTCTGTGGTGTTGATCTACAGCATCCTGGATTTTGTACCTCCAACATTTCCAGTTAGTTTGTATGCACCAAATTCACTGTATTAAATCCCTTTCTTCTTAAGTGCCTGAAGTGGTGTCTGTTTTCTACAAATGAACTCCATCTAATTTCAAATCTAATAAAAATATTTCATCTAGTGAGCCACAACTCTACTTTAGACAAAGTTTCTTCAAGATTATTAGTTTAAACAGATGTCTAGAATTTGATACTTTAGATGATTTTACTAGTGAAATTAATGCTCTAACAGGCATAGGTAAATACCTGTTAACTTTTGATTATTTTATGGATAATATAAAATAAATGAGAGCTGAGTGTGTTCTTAATTAGTTTGGGGAACTTCAAAAGCAGATTTCCTGTACAGGGATTTCTTTTTTCTTTTCCTTCTTTTTTCTCCTTCATGTAATAAAAGAAATGCAATTTTTGAGTAAGGTAGTCCAAAACATAGTGAAATTTAAAAGTAGAAGGGGTGTGGCTAATCTGGGATGTTCTCATTTCCAAATTTCAAGGAACAGTCCTGTGTCATATAATAGTATCCAGTTCTCCTCATGGTTACGGACATATGTCTGTCCTCTCATCAACAAGTAAGGGCTAATTCTCTTTCCCTTGAATCTATGCTGACCTTGTCACTTGCACTGACCAGCAGAATGTGGCAAAAATGACTGCAAATTCTGGTCTAGCCCTTAAGAGACCTGGCAAATCTCACTTTTGCTCTTTTAGAAGTCAGCCTCTGTTAAAGAAGTTTGACTATCTTGCTGAAGAGAGAGGACACTTGGAAATTGCACTAGGGATGTGAGACTGTGAAGGGTGACAGCCAGCCCCCAGCCATTCCAACTAGCCAGACGTCTCTATGTCTTTGTACCTGCTGACCCTTCCCTGGAAAGACCTTCGATCTCCCCTTTCCTAACTAACCCCAGTCATCCTTCCAGACATGGCTCAAGTGTCACAAATTGTAGATCATTCAGAGAAGCACGAAAATGTGATAATTACTGCCCAGTTCTTCTAGGAATCGTAGCCTGGGGTGAAGTGGGGGGAGAGATGGGAGAGGCTTCGCATATAATTAAAATCATTTTCTATATATTTATTATTTAGTAAATGGTTACTAATTGCTAGTACTACTAATACAAAATACTAATAAATGAAATACTAGTCATTATATAGCAATAAATGTTATATATTATCATGCAATGAATAGTGTACAGGAAATTTGAATAGTTACTATTTTAAATATAATAATAAAGTTATAAATTCCAGGTGGCCCTTGGCCCCCGCCCACATTTCCCTTCCCAGGTCCTCCTCAGCCCCATGTTTGATATGTATAAATAATGATTTCACAATACTTATTATTACATATAGTATTTTACCTCTTAATGATAGTAATAGATATTTAGTAAATAATATTAATTATTGAGGGATAAAGTGCTAAAAATTGTAAGGCAATGAATAATATTTAGACAGTTAATCTTACGTTGTAATTATATAAAATATTTATTTCCTAGAGCTCCATGCCTAAACCTCATAGATAATTCACTTCAATTCTTAAATACCATGCTTTATTAATAGTGCAGAATTTCAGCCTCCATTAACTAACCTCTGCAGTTCTGTGCTGACACTCCTGTGCATTAGCTTGAAGAAGCTGCTGTTTACAGTGCCCAGGACTTCTGAAAAATTCTTTCTTTATAGTCAATAAAGGAACATAATTATGTTAATACAGCATAGCACACCCTACCATTGTATGTCACAGTAAAGAGGTTAAATAACTGTCATATAACTGATACAACACAGAAATAAAGTCAGGGGGAAAACAGGAGTATTGTCTCATGCAATCTTACTGCACTGTCACTTGGTTCTTAATGCCTTTGTAAACTGTAAAAAGATGTCATAAACCATGTCTCTAAATGATCATGGTATCTAGAGAAATAATGACATGTCAACAAATTATATTCTTACTTCTGATTCTTCCTGTCTGTATCTAATTGAAAGTTGGTGCTGTCCTTACCATGTCCATTTGCCAACCAGTAAATTCACTGACAATAAAGAGATGAGTGCAAGCTCAAGTGAGCTAATGACGCCAAGGGTCAAGTCCCTTCCTTAACTTCCCACAAAAGTGCTCTTTTATTTTTTAGTTATTTTTGATTCTCTAACTCCCTAGAAGAAGAGATGCTAATATTAGTATGATGTTTTGACTCCCACTAGCCTCCAAGAAAGAGTTTCCACTCCAAGTCAACATAGAAACCCGTAAATTTAGGTCCAAAGGTAATGTTTTATTTAGCATCCACTATGCACCAGGCTCTTTGAGTTTTAAGGCACAGAAACCCATTCAAAGTAGGTGATGTAAATTGGGATGGGGCCGAAATCATTTAGGACATCAGAAAAAAAATTTATAGAGTATACTCCATGATCAGTTGAGAATTATTCCTGGAATGCAAGGATGATTCAACATATAAAGGCATAAAATCCCTTAGTGGCAACCAAGGATGGGGCAGTGAGAGTGGTCCACTCTGAGTGCAGGCAATAAAGGGATGTGTTGTCTGTAGAGAGTTTAAAAATGATAATAAAATCGTCTAGGTGGTGTGCTTTTGAATATCATCATGAACCAGCAATTTTAACAAACCTTATGATAAAATAACCCACCCCCTGGAAAAAAATCTTCTGTTGGTCTAGATTCTAAATAGTTGTTGTGCTTAAGTTGAATTTTAATAATATATGTAAGTTTCACATTAGCTTGTGTTTATTACTTATTTATCTTTTCATAAACATTTAATTCTGTATGGAAGCTATTTGAAGAACTCCTCAGTTATACACTTGCTCTCCTACACACATGCAGATTCAGCTACATGTATTTGTTTCGAGGGCAAGGCTGTAAAGTTTTGAGCTCACTTTGGGTACAGTTTATCTCCCTGCATATCCCTCAGTGTAAATAATAAAAGATAATGTAGTTTTTCTTTGTTGTGTGCTTAGAATCAAGGGAATGAAAATTAAAACTACAAGGAGATAACACTAAATCCCACTAGAATAACTAGAATTTAAAATAACTGATAATGCCAAGTG
This sequence comes from Globicephala melas, assembly GCF_963455315.2. Taxonomy (NCBI): domain Eukaryota; kingdom Metazoa; phylum Chordata; class Mammalia; order Artiodactyla; family Delphinidae; genus Globicephala; species Globicephala melas. The sequence goes on from NC_083330.1 coordinate 24,211,425, forward strand.
TTGACAAGGATGCAGAACACTGCAGAACCTCTTTGGGAAGACTATTTTTTATCTATAAGAGTTAAACATCTTCATATTCTATGACCCAGCAATTACATCCCCAGGTAAATATTTAAAAGAAATATATATGTACACCAAAAGATAAAATAGAATGTTGAAAACAATATCATTTGTAACTGGAAACATTTCAAAGAGTTGAATGAATAAGCCAATTGTGGTAGATTTATACAATAGAATAACACACAGTAATGAAGGAAAACCACTGCTATATATTATATTTATGAATATATATTATGAATATATATTATGAAATATATTTATGAATCTCATAAATATATTGTTGATCTATAGAAGCCTTATACAAAATGATACATAGTTTATAATTTATATAATTCATAGTTTATAATTCCACTTAAATAAAATAAATAAATAAATAAAATTCAGAAACAGGAAAAATTGTTCTCTGGTGTTAAAATTAAGGGCAATTCAGGCAGCCAAAGTATGGCCTCGGAGGGGCATGAGGGTATTTTCTCAGGATCTAGGAGTATTCAGTTTTTGACCTAGCTGTCACTTACATGGGTGTGTGCCCTTTGTGATAGTTCAATAAACTGTACCTTTATGATTTGTATACCCTTCTGAATGTATAATTCAATAAAAATGTTTATTGAAAAAAGATAGCCAACAGTTAAGGTATAAACAAAAGATCTAACAGGCATTGCATTTGGGGATATGAAATGCAATCTGATATGGGTGGACTCATGAATTTAGCTGTAACACATTCAGATAGAATTCCCCTTAAGAAAATCTGAAACAAAGAAATCCATATTTATAAGAAAAATAAATGAAGAGCAGCATTATTTACATAGTATTAAATACATCTTTTAAGGAATGACTCTCTTTTTTGGTTCATTGAAATGTAGTGTGAATTTCAAATATTTTATTCTAACACTCAGAAAGAAATTTATTACGTAATTTTTTAAAGTGCTTTAAGTATTCCACCTTCCACCTCACAACTATGTATTTCTTTTTCCTGCATATTTACCTTATGCAACTCTAATAAAGTATCTTTAGTATCATTATCATCATCATTATCATTATTCCATTGCTTAACAGTAACAAAGAGCTGTTTTGGATTGCACGATAAGCTCAGAGTTTAGGAAGGCAGATATCAGACTAACATTCCACATGAGCAAACAGGCTCAGACTGGGTATAAGATTTTCCTCATATCCCACCACTTATATGAGATGAAGCTGCACCATAGTCTGGTAGTTTCTGTTCATTAGGCCTTGAATCTGTCAAGAGTCTTGGTTGTAAGCCACTGAGACCAAATGTGGTTGAAAAGAAAGAGAGAGAGAGAGAGAGAGAGAGAGAGAAAGGAAGGAAGGTTGGAAGGAAGGAAGGGAGAGACAGAGAGGAAGGAAGGAAGGGAGGGAGGAAGGGAAGGAAAAAGAAAAAGAAATGGAAAAAGAAAGCCAGAATACATATATCAGAAGCGTATCAGGTGCACAAGTATTAACAAGAGTCTGGAGCACCCGTCTTGGAAAACTGGCAGTTCCAGGCAGCTCCTCAGGCTTGGCAGCAGGAACTATAATGCAGAAACCATCTGGTCTTTGTGTTGCTGTTGGGATGACTCTGAAAGCCAAAAGGATTTGTTACTTGCTCAGAATTCAAAGTTCCAGGAAGGAGGCCTGATGGACTGAGTTTTGGTTTTATGCCCACTCCCTGACTACACAAAGGGGCCAGGAAGGATTTGAGTCCCTTCATTCCTGGGTGGAGGCAGTCATAGTTGGGGAATTTCCCAAAAGGGATATTTTTTTGGGACTTCCCCTAATGAGATATTAGGGCAGCAATCCCCAACCTTTTTGGCACCAGGGACTGGTTTCATGGAAGACAGTTTTTCCACGGACCAGGGTAAGGGGGGACGGTTGATGGTTTGGGGATGATTCAAGCGCATTACATTTATTATGCACTTTATTATTATTGCATTGTAATATATAATGAAATAATTATACAACTCACCATAATGCAGAATCAGTGGGAGCCCTGAGCTTGTTTTCACTTGACACCCACAGATAGGGCTTTGATATGAGTCTGCAAGCAGTTGATTTATCATGGTCTCTGTGCAGTCAAACCTCTCCGCTAATGATAATCTGTATTTGCAGCCGCTCCCCAGTGCTAGCATCACTGCCTCAGCTCCACTTCAGATCATCAGGCATTAGATTCTCATAAGGAGCACGCAACATATATCCCTCGTATGCGCAGTTCACAGTAGGATTCAAGCTCCTATGAGAATCTAATGCCGCCACTGATCTGACAGGAGGTGGAGCTCAGGCAGTAATGAGAGTGACGGGGAGCGGCTGTAAATACAGATGAAGCTTTGCTGGCTCACCCGGTAACAGTCTGTAGCCTGGGGGTTGGGGACTCCTGTATTAGGGTGTTGATTGGAGTGAGTTGTTGGATGCTGGAGAGCCAAAGAATGGCAAAAGCCTTCTGTAATACTCATCTTCTTACTGGAGAAAAGACCAGATAGATGAGTCATGTTAGCAGCTAAAATCATGATCAAGGTGAAAGGAAGTCTGAGGGATGGTGTAGGTAGAACACTAGGTTATAATTAACCTAACTCCACAGACACAATGAACCCAGTGCTTCTGGGAGATTTTACAGCCCTCACGGGTGCTTGGAGCTAAGTGTGTTGCTTTAAGCTGAGTCCCCCATTTGCTTTCCAGACTGAGTTGACTCTCAGTCTTAAATATTGAAATACAAAATAAGGCTGCATGCCAATCATTTTAAAGACATAACGGGGTGAAAAACAAACAGAAAACAATCACAACAGAAGAGCTAATGGGTGCCTGAGAGAATATGAAATAGCAATCAATAATGCAGTGGCAACAAGAAAGGTTGAGGCTGCTGCCAGTGTAGCAGCTGCGATAGTTTAGGAAAACAAGAGGAATTTTAAGGGTATGTATTTGTTTGTTAGGCCTGGGGAGCTGTGATTCTTCAATATAATTTTCAATATGATCTGTGGAATTTTAATATAGTCCTGGTTGTGATCATTGTGTTTACGTATTAGTTTTCTAGGGCTGCTATGACAAAGTACTACAAACTAAGTGGTTTAAGCAGCTGAAATTTCCTTTCTCAGAGTTCTGGAGGCTAGAAAGTCAAGATCAAGGTTTTTGGCAGAGTTAGTTCCTTCTGAGGGCTCAGGGCGAATCTGTTACTTGCTTCTTTCTGTCCCAGCTTCTGCCGGTTTACTGGCAATCTCTGGCTTTCCTTGGCTTGTAGACGCATCACCTGGATCTCTGCCTTCACGTTCAAGTGGCATTCTCTCTGTGTGCCTGTCTCTTTATCCAAATTTCCTCTTTATATAAGTATACAAGTTTTATCGGATTAAGGCCCACCCTAATGACCTTATTTTAATCTATCTTTGTAAAGACATTATTTCCAAATGAGGTCACGTTCTGAGGTACTGGGGGTTAGGGTTTAAACATATCTTTTAGGGGGACACAATTCAACAGAGGGGATGCTTGTTATTAATCAAGAGTAATACTTTGTAGTTTGTAGTATCTTTTTCTGGAGACCAAAAACCATGTCCAACACTGTTTCATATACAGGAACAGCTCGGTTTGGGAGAAGGTCAGTAATTTTACTAGATTCAAGACAATGCCCAGGGAAGCAGACATTTTGTCCAGAGGTCTGACCTTTACTAATTCTACTAAGTTCCTAGTTTCAAGTATACTACAAAGTATAAAAATCCTTTCATAGGAAAGGATTGGCTTTGTCATATACTCCATAACACATTTATTGCATTTAGAGGTTTTATTTCTTCCATTTCAATCTCAGTTTTCCAAAACTTGTTGGGGATTTTGCTGCTGTTAATAATTTTTTGGCCTTTAAATATGACATCACTGGTAAGGAGGTGTTATAGGTTTGTAATTAACAATAATAGCTAACATTTATTAAACAGATATTATGTGCCAGAAACATAATGAGATCTTTACATATGTTATCTCATTTAATTCTTGAATTATTCTCACTTTGCACATGAGGAAGCTGAAGCTGTGGAAGTTTCCATGAAAGTCGAGTAATAGTGAGGGGAGAATTTAGACTCAGGCTGATTGTAAAGTCCAGATGTCACCGCCACACAGTACTGCTGACTAAAATTACAATTATCCCCCAATTTGCCTTTCAGCTCCAGCCATTACCTTTTTTATTCATAACTAGAACTTATCTAAAATACTTGCGGGGTAGTAACAGCAACATTGCAGTCAACTGTTCTGCATATCTTTTTTTTTTTTTTTAACATCTTTATTGGAGTATAATTGTTTTACAATGGTGTGTTAGTTTCTACTTTATAACAAAGTGAATCAGTTATACATATACATATGTTCCCATATCTCTTCCTTCTTGCGTCTCCCTCCCTCCCACCCTCCCTATCCCACCCCTCCAGGTGGTCACAAAGCACCGAGCTGATCTCCCTGTGCTATGCAGCTGCTTCCCACTAGCTATCTACCTTACGTTTGGTAGTGTATATATGTCCATGCCTCTCTCTCGCTTTGTCGCAGCTTACCCTTCCCCCTCCCCATATCCTCAAGTCCATTCTCTAGTAGGTCTGTGTCTTTATTCCCGTCTTACCCCTAGGTTCTTCATGACAATTTTTTTTTCTTAAATTCCATATATATGTGTTAGCATACGGTATTTGTCTTTCTCTTTCTGACTTACTTCACTCTGTATGACAGACTCTAGGTCCATCCACCTCATTACAAATAACTCAATTTCGTTTCTTTATATGGCTGAGTAATATCTTTTAGGGAAGCTGCCAGTGAGGGGAAGGGTTAGAGAAGGAGGAAGAGGGGAGAAGGTGGGGGACAGGAAAGGAGGAAGGGGTGTATCAGGTCATCACCTGTGAAGGTTTAGGTGGACACAGGACTGCACGGCCGCTCTTCTCCTCCCTGCCACACCCAGAAACTCAGATAAGATGGCAGGAATTGACCTCTTCGAGGGGGATCCAGAGGTCTGGACCCAGTGCCTGAAGCTGACCAGCTGACAGCTGTCTAGAGAGTCATGCCGACTGAATAAAAAAGGACCACCCAAAAGTTGAGAATTATGTTTTATTCAGCAGACTTTCTGAGGTCTTATGCCCAGAGGACAGCCTCTCTGATAGCTCTGAGGGACTGCTCTGAAGGGGTAAAGGAAGAGCCAGCATATAGAGGAATGTTTGCAACAGAAACCAGATAGTTGGAACATCAAAAGATGACTGTTAATTAAAGAAAAAACAGACATTGCAAGTTCATGAATTTAGCACTTTTCTTATATGGGAAGATGCAAGTCTGGGCTCTTTGGAATCAGTCCTTTAGCAGTATGCACCTTACCTAGGGCCAGGATCCTGTTTCTCTCCATCCTGAATCCCCTCCACAGTCAGAGCAAGTAGGATTTGAGGTAGCGTTGAAATATTATGTTGGAATAACACTCTTTAGATATAATCACTTTATTATATAAAAGATCATTTTTTTCTTTGGGCCCAGGTTAGCACTCCTCTGGGTTATTTCAGAAAGACATTCAGCACTGAGAGATGAATTTGTCTCTACCCTGCGTCTGCACTGGATTAGACATCTATGGATTTAAAGGGGGGACAACATGATTGTCCCAAATAAACTATTATTCTTCTGTAAGGCCGGTAATGGATGAAAAAAAGCTGCATTCTTTTCTTTCCGAAGTCTGGAGAGAATGGGAAAGGGTAAGGCAGGATATACTGACGTATCCTTTGGCAAGCTTCAGCTTCTGAGTTTGCCCTATGCCTTTCCCAGGATATATGCCACATCAAGAATGCACAGGGGCACAAGAAGAAATTAATCTTGCCATCAGGAACACTTTGCATTTGGAAATTCTCTATTTCAGGAAGCATCAGCTTCCAAGAGGTCTGGCTGCTTTCTTAATTATCTTTGAACACAGCAAATACTCCTAAAGGGAAGTGATTTGCTCTTTAACTCTCTTTCTCCCTGACTGAGTACAAATACTATGGCTTTTAGCAGGTTTTTTTTCTTTTCTTTCTTTCTTTCTTTCTTTTTTTTTTTTTGATGGGCTTGAGAGCTATACAAATAAATCCTTTATGATCTTTTACATTTATTCATTTTTTCCAGGAATGTGCTGAGGTGTCCAGATTGTAAAAGTAGTGTGATGATGACTGAATTGGATGGCAAATGGAAGCAACATCAGGTATCCACCAGCCAGCAGGACACGGGCTTGTCCCATGGCAGCAGAAAGTTGGTCTCTGGGCCAATAGCAAGGCTGAGAAGTGGCCTGATCGGGAAAAGAGCCAGTGCTGACTGCACCCCAGCGCTGCCAGCCCAGCCAGGGCCCAGGCAGAGCCCCGCCCCCTCTGCTGACAGTGCAGAGCCGCCCTGACAAAGGCTCTCTGTAGGCTCTGGGCATAGACCTCCCACAACTACAGATAAAACAGAAGGAGATTAACACGTGTTAGAAGCTGAACAAATAAGTTAGGGGATAATATTTTTAAATGTTTACATATCTAGATTCTGACCTTTTAAAATTCAATTTCAAGGTATGCAGATATGACGGCAGGAGATACCCTTAGTCCTGTGCAGCATGTGCTAAAACAGCCCCTGCTTTCTGTGGGTGTCAGGGTCTAAATCTTCCTTAGCTATCAGTTTGTTTCTCAGGAAGTGTGCCAAAGAATTTGTATATGCAGAGGGATGGGGGACCCCAGAGCTTCACTGATTGGGGAGGGCGTTACGGATGAGAGTTCGTTCAGAAACTGAAACCACGGTTTCTTCCTCTACTCCTGGCCCTCTTGGTGACTTTCTGCCAGTCTGAAGCAGGAAGTTTCCTCATAACAACAAAGAGATAGAGTGGGACCTAACATGGTTTCTTATGAGCTGTCATCTTTACACCTTTGAATTGGAAATGCCTCTGTAATCTATTAGGCTAACAGAAAATATATGTTGTGATAGCTAAAAGCAAGCTTTTTGGGGTTATTAGATAAGAAGTGTTAAATACCTGTAGAATATCATTAAAATTCAATATGTGCTGTTGAATTATGCAATAGATTATTATCTCTACATCTGGATTCAAAAAAAAAAAAAGAAAGAAAGAAAAGAGGAAAGGAAAAAAGACTCCAGTTACTATCATCTCATATCTCTGAACTTGAACTATTGAAATGATTGCCTTTGCTGTATAAGCAAAGTTAACCTGAATGTACCTGCATTTTGCCTTGGGATAATGGTATTTAGACCATCACACGATAACCAACTATTTCAAATCTGTTCTGGAAACCAGTTAAATAGAAATAATCTCAAAAAATGAATATTCGGAAAATGACGCTCCCTTTACTCTGGAAAAGGAGTGCTTTGAGCAGCTAGGAGAGCGGCTCTTCCACTGCTCCTTTCCCTCTTCATGGGTTCGTGTTCAGGTTGAAGAACCACGTTACTCCACAGAAGATGACGCAGCAAATAACACGAAGAAGTGCTGCGACAGAGAAACAGGACAATGAAGTAAGAATGGGAAAACATTGGTCCCGTGCTGCCATCCTCTCTGCCCTGCTTCCTAGCCCTCCTCTAACTTCTTACTCACTGGTGGGAAAGCTCTCTCTCTGTTTCTCTCTGTGTCTGTCTGTCTGCCTGTCTCTCTCTCTTTCTCTGTGTCTATCTCTCTTGACTTTTCTTTTTCATTTTGTCCCAGGAAAATGCTTCTCCCTTAACAGTTTACTCATGGCATCTCAAACACAACCATTTCTATGTTCTCAGTATTCTGAAAGACTAAGAATTCTGATTCCTTCATTCTCCAAGCAGATGTTCCTGTGGATGAAAAATGTCACTTGCCATATCAGGAAACAAAGGATGTTGCAGCCATCAAGCCATCAGCCACTATAACCGCTCCAACGGCGAGCTCTGAAGAAACTCAGGGTGGAGACAAACAGGCTGCCAGCCACCAAGTCGTCAGCCACTGCCTCAACAGTGCACCCTGAGGGCATTCAGGATGGGAAAGAACCAGATACTGGCCCTAGATAGTTGAGGTGCCAAAGGAATGATTTCAATGAGCCCAGACTCTTGCATCTTCCTGTACGTAGAAAAGCTCTAAATTCATTAACTTGAGATGTCTGGTTTTTCTTTAATTAACAGTAATCATCTGATGTTCCAACTACCTGGTTTTTGTTGTAAAAACTCCTGTATATCCTGGCTCCTCCCTTCCCTCTTTGGAACAGTCCCTCAGAGCTCTCTGAGAGGCTGTCTTCTGGGCTTAAGTCCTCAGAAAATCCACTGAATAAAACATAATTCTCAACTTTTAGGTTATGCATTTTTTTTCAGTTGATATCCCCAGTAATTTTAATAGCTTCTAGACTCACTCCATGGAAGTGCTAAATATTGGAAAGTCTCTTGCACAGTGTATATAAACCCTTACAGAGAAGTCTCATGACCACAGCCTTTGGGACACATTACTCAACACAACTTGCCTTGGGCAGGTCAGGGACTGGGATACTGATACCACCCTGGGAAATACTATAAAGATGCAGTAAGGACCAATGAGCTTTCTCAAGGAGTCCCCTATTTCTAGGTTAGAGATCATAACTCAGTGTTAATTAAAAGGCTGAAAAGACACAGGGGAAATAATTCCAGAAAATTTTCAGAGAGTAATTCGTTAGAAACTCCTATGAGACTAGCTACTAAATTCATAATGGTTTCACCAAAAGATCTGATCGTTGGCACTGTATGTTTCAGAAACGCAATTGCCTTAGCAGAATTGGCTGCCTGGGCACGTGGCAGCTTTTTTTTTTTTTTTAACATGCTGCCACTATAAGCGTTTGCTATTGTTAGTTATTATACATCATAAAATGTCAGTAAAATGGGAGCAACTATGAAAAATACCCATGACCCAGTTTTTATGAAGTTATAATAAGTAAGGGATTTTTTTTTTCTACTGAATATAACAAGTTTAATCTTATCTGTGTGCCAGTAAGAAAGGTGGTGGGGAAGTCTGGAAGGACAAATGCCTCAGATAAGCAGCAAACCACAAGCATTCAATCACGTACAACCGTGTGTAACTCAACCCCAGGGTTTCACTTCTTACTTTGAAGAGATAGATTTCTTGAAAGAAGTGTGATGAGGCCAGATACATCAAGAGTAAGAAGGAAAGTCATCTCGGGGGGGATTTTTATAGGCAAGGGGGTTACTACCACTATTATTAAGCACCTACTATTCATCAAGCACTGTTCTTGGCACTTTGCATATTTGACCTCATGTATTCTCAGCAACTCTATGAAGTTGGTATAATTATCTCTGTACTGCAGATGCCTACCATCGGGAAGTTAGGTAAATTTTGCAGTCTCACAGACAGTGGCTTTGGAGAGTCCCAGGCCGTTCTGATTCCAGATCTGAAGCGCATGCTTCTGCCGTTCCTCCTCTCGGTAAGTATCAGGGGCGCTCAATCAAGGACAAGTGAAATCCGAGGAGGGCTGCCTGGAAGATGCCTGAATGAATGAAGGGTAAAATCTCACTGCTGGGCCACAGAAAGGAGCCTGTGAATTCTACTCTCCTGTCTTTAAACCAACCAAATCCCCAGCAACAAACCCAAACCACAGTGGTATTAGCTCATCACCTCAGTCCCTGGAATTCATGCAGGCAAGCTCCAATTTCATCCTGTTTCTCTGGTCTTGTTTAGCATCTCATCTTGACTTCCAGTCATTGCCTTTCACCTGCTTACATCCTCGGCTTCTTCTGTCCACACCTCCTCCATATGCTCCATTGGACGGGATTCTGTGATTCTGATTTGTGTGTTTCAGCTTCTGCCTTTCATTCATGTGAGTAAACCCTGTGGGCCAGGCCTCTTGCCACACAGATTTTGGCCAGGAAGGATACTGCACCATGTTCAGAGATGAATGTTTAATCACTAGTAACTATATTTGGACATTTTCCTAAAAGTTGTTAAGCTATTGCTTTTCAAGCTGGTAAAACCATTTTGTGTTTCATTTTATTTTATTTTAAATCCATAAGTTTGGTTCTTTGTCAGTTTAATCATTTGGTAACTTAATTCTTTCTTCATTTCCCACTGGGGACCCCAGGAGTGATGGCTCAACAATGCTCAGCCCCGTGGTTCCTTCCTTCAGTTGGGCTTCTACTTCCTGCAAGTAGAGGTGGAATTCCTGAGTCAGACCCTAGAGATGATGTGGCAGGGACATGGGACAAAAAGAGGTATTCTATTCGGGTGGCTGGGGAGGAGTGGGTAGAACTTCCTATGGTCCAGCTGGGTCCGGACAGTCTTGTTCCCCCGCAATGCTCACCTGGGATGAGGCTGCAGCACCTATCTCTCCAAGTCATGCAGAAGGAAGCAGAATCTAGAGCATTTAAAATCGCTTATTTTCCTTCCCTTACAGAGGTCCGAGATGAATACGCTGAGAATTAATAGCTTTAAAGAAATGGCTTAACAACTTTTAGAAAAATGTCCAAATATAGTCATGATGATTAAATACATTTTTCTGATCACAGTTAATATTTACCAATTCAAGTAGAAACTTTTCAGTTTGTATCGATTTTTGTTTCAAAATTTTAAACATCACTTTCAGTTTGTTAACACTCTAGCATCTAAATTTAATGTCTTTTTGGATTTTTAACTTTAACTTAACTTTAATTTTTAAAGCTAAGATTCCTTAGCTTTCCTTACAACTTTACATAGATAATGACTAAATATCAAATTAATTTGAGGAACAAATCGCCCAATCCATTAAAGTGTTCCCTGCAAAATATCCTTACTACCTTTCTGTTGATTTGAGCAGTTTTCTGTTTTTAAGTTGAAACTTTCTGCAAACTGTTACTTATCTTTCTGTTTCTGAAATTCTTGATAGAAACCAAAATATCAGCATTTTATCTCTGATAGGACTCTTGGCTAATTCTGATTTATTTCTGATGCTCTTCCATTTTAAATTTCATTTAATGAAAATTCAATTTAATTCTAATTCTAAATGAATTTTAATTAAAATTTAATTTTCTGTGTTTTACAATGTAAATTAAACTAAAAATCACTTGCTAAAAATGTAACTTAAGGCTGACATGCCATTCGGGGAATTGGTAAAATGATTCTAAGTGTGCCTACATTTTGGAAAGAATCATTTCATGACAAAATATCTGAAAAAATCAAAAGTCACATGCTGAATGCCAAAAATTTGGATGGAAAAAGTGGTTCATATTGGTACATCCAGTAAATTTATTATTTGCCACCATTTTAGCATTCTATTAGGATTATTTTATCAGGTAGCCAATCAAGCTCAATTTAGCAAATATGCAGAAGAATATATTTGATTACATGTAATAAAAATATTTTTATTAAAACTACTTAAAACTACAGTTTGTAAATTTTTGTCATTCTGCAAAGTAATTAGTTCAAGAATTGATTTTTAGTGAATTGGCCTGCCTCCCTATCCAGGACTCTGTAGTTAAAAATACAAACAAGAACATCAATAATAATGGCAACATTTATCGTCAATAGACAGTGAACCAGCGCTGGGCTTGGTACTCTGCCGTAATTGTCTTCACTGAATACAAACAACTTTTCCAATAAGGTATTATTATTATAATTTTACAGAGAAGGGATTTGGGGTTCAAAGAAGTTAATAATATAAATTGACCTGGGGAGGAAGAATCAAAACTTCTTGTCTCAGTGGCCAGGTTGCCTAATATAGTTCCCAAGCTGTGAAATGCAAGATGGAAATGACCCATCTCTGCCCTAGATCTATAAAGATTGAGATGAAGAAAGAGGTTGCTCCTGTTTCACTGTCTAAATAGAAAGAGTCCAGCAGTTCCACAGATTGTAGCATCTGGGGCAAATTGCAGGTGGACTGGGAAGGTTTCCAGCCCATTAATTGCTGAGGGTGTGGGAGTGGCAGTAGAGGTGACACAGCTGATAGGTCAGGTCTGGGCATCTAGCTTGCAGAGGGTTAGAGACTGGCCTCTCCAGGTCATGGCTGCAGCTCCACATTCAGCATAGTCAGCTGCCTGCTGGTCCCAGCGCCTCAGCACAGTTCTCCATTCTTCCCCTCTAAGGCCGTTAGGTCTGATAGATACAAAGGGATGGGCTGTGGCTCCTAAGAGCAGCCTGGAACTGATTATTCTCTGGAATGATGTCAGTCAACCCTGCATGGCTGGGAGGAAAGTGAGGTCTCTTGTGTTCTAACCTCAAAGCATAGAACTGAAGGGCATGTGCTCAAATCTGGTTCAAGGGATCCAGCTGTCAAGGTCCACAGACCAAGAGGGATGCATATGGGATGCTTTTGACTGGCATCTAGCAAGCTTTTGTTTGGGTAGATTGGGATGAGATGTTTATGGGCTGAAATGTTGTATGAGTCTTAGTTCTTTATTAATACCAGCCAGAAAATAACCCCTCCTCCCTTTCCTGTCACTTTCTGTAACTGTCACTGACCAGCCTGGAGTGATTATCCTGAATTTTTCTACCCCAGTGACGGGTCTGGGTGTAACTGGTGATTGCTATGTGCTCTGTCACTCTTGCCTCAATGCTGCTTCCCCTCTCCTGCTGCAGCTTCAGGAAGAACAGAGCTAGAGAATGAAGGGAAAGGGACCTGGAAAGATTTCCTTTTCCTTCTTATTTATTTAGTTATATAGCAGGTTCTTATTAGCTATCTATTTTATACACATTGTGTATATATATCAATCCCAATCTCCCAATTCATCATACCACCACAGCCCCCCACTTTCTCCTTTTCCTTCTGCTCGAGATGACATGATACACTATCTGTCAGATTATTTTTCCCTTCTAATGCCTCATCTCATACCCTTCTTAGAATGAATGTTTCTAGTTAGTGAGATGACAAGTTTTTATATACGATTTTTTAGTTTATTTTTTAAAATGTACAAATCAGTGTTTTTTTTAAATATATTCACAAAGTTGTACAGCCATCACAAAGTTGTATAACAGAAAATTATCACAATCCTCAAAAGAAACCCTCTTCCCATTAGTCCCCTTTCTCCTCCCTTCCCAAGCCCCTGGCAACCACTAATCCACCTACTGTGTCTATTGATTTGCCTTTTCTGAAAATTTCATAAATATAGAATCACAATATATGACTTTTTGCTTCTGGCTTCTTTCACTTAACATGATGTTTTCTGTTTTCGTCTATGATACAGGCTACAGCCTGTATCAGGACTTCATTCCTTCCTATGGCTGAATAATATCCCAGTGTGTGAATACACCCCATTTGTTTATCCATTCATCAGTTGATGGAAATTTCACTTGTTTCCATTTTTTGGCTATCATGAATAATGCTGTTATAAATGTTCATATACAAGTTTATGTGGACATACGTTTTCATTTCTCTTGGGTAATACTAAGCAGTAGAATTGTTGGGTCATATTGTACTCTATATTTAAATTCCTGAGGAACTAACTACCACATTGTTTTCCCCAGTGGCTGCCCCATTTTACATTCCCACCGACAATGGTACAGAGTGAAGCAAGATAATAAATTAGTGCCAAGTAAGGCAAGTAAATTACTGAAAGTAGAAATGGACAATGTCATTAGTGTGTGAGATTAAAATGAAAAAGAAAATACTACAGTTAGTGACTGCAAGGCGAGATGGGAGATGGTGTTGCTTAAAAGAAGAAATAAAAAACTGTTTTGATTCACTGATGTCAGTGAACAAAGTGGGATTTGTACACATAACAAACACTAAGCTAGGAAACTGCCTTCCATGTGCAAGAACAAGAAACTAGGAGAAGAAAGGATATCCTGAAATATTCAAGGAAGCTTTCCTTTTTCTGCCAACCTGAGAGATAACAATAGGGGATTTTGAGGAAGAGAGTCTTTAAATGTTTGTAGACTATTTTTGTTTCTGTCAAAATTCCTCAGGTGAACAAAGGAAATCAATATAAATGATAGAGGTCTCTGATACATTTAGGAAATGCAAAACAATGACAACAGTAAGAGCTGGACAGATCCTAACTGATACAGAAGTGGTGGAAAATTCCATTACCTTCTGAATATTTATCCCTGAGACTACAGTAGAACATCTACTGCTAACATTCATTCAGTCAGTGCAACGCTGAGTTAAAATGGTTTAATCAGTCAAACACATGAGTCAAATTTTTACCCCCATACCCAGGAGAAGCAGTCTTTCACAGATGTTTTATACATATAGGATCACCTGGAAAAGAGACATGTTCTCCGCTAAGTATGGAGAAGACTTGATTAGAATTACCTACAAATATTTTGGGGCATTAGTCTTAGCTATTAGGATGTTCTGCATAAAACCCCCAGAAGTTAATAGGAATTAATACTGTAAATCAGATCTATGATCAACCAGAATAGGATTAGGCCCCAATTAAGACCACAGGGATGGTTTATGGGATGACACCTGAGATTCTGGCTCTCAACCTGCACATAAGGAACACACTAGAACTCTTTCTCATACTTTCAGAGCCCATGTTTGATCTGTCACACCCATAAATCTTTTACAAAATTTCATCGTATGTATACTTTTTTCTTTTCTCTTTCTCTTTCTGGCTGCGCCGTGTGGCTTGTGGGATCTTAGCTCCCCAACCAGGGATCGAACCTGTGCCCTGTGCAGTGAAAGCGTGGAATCCTAACCACTGAACAGCCAGGGAATTCCCAAAATTTCATTATATTTTGACTTGCCATACATATTTGTTGAGATTGGGTTTCACTACATGTTGTAGAGTCCCAGAATACCAATGGCTTAAACAAGATAAAATTTTATACCTTTCATGTAAAGTCCAGAGGTGCACAATGCAGCGTTGATATGGCAGCACTAATCCACGGTGACCCAGCCTTTGCCCGCTCACCAGGCTACTTCCATCGTGTGTGCCTGTATCTTCGTGGTACAGCCATCACAGCTGTGTCCCAGGCAGTAGGAAGGAGGAAGAGACAAGCAGCGGCAGGTGTGCCCGAGCTTATTCATAAGGAGGATTAGAGAAGCTGCCAGAGCCAACTTCCACTCCCATCTCATCTAAGAACATAATCACATGACCACACCAAACGGCAAGGAAGGCTGGGAAACCCAGTTTTAATGCCCAAAACCATTTGCCCAACAGAAAGAAAATGTAGGTTTCCATTTTGGTAATTTGTTTCAATTACCATGAAAGAAAGGGACAACAAATACAGGGGGACAGACTACAATACTTGCCACATTTTGCAAGTAAAGTACTAGTCTAGGTTGGGTATTGTAATTCTTCCTTTTAGTTTCCCTACGTTTACTTTTTTGAGTTTCAGTGTTGGCTTCGACTTCTACTGTAACTGGCTTGATCCCTGGGAGCTCCAGCCATGGAAATGAAAACTAGATAAGGGTGCACTTCATGGAGTAACAGTGAAAATGTTTCCTCTCAGTATCACACTATTATCACTGAATGGTTATACTTATCTCTTGTGCCCTCTTCCTGTGATTATTGACTTTCGTTTTTTAATTTTTAACAAATTATCAAATTTAGCTACTCAGCAAATCATCTTTCCAGACTGATTACTAAATGTCGTTGTCTGTTTGCGTGACAGCCATCTCCACATCACTATGAACACTTTGGATGCTCTCTGGACCTTCTGAAGCATGGATGTCTCTTCTGTGACAAATGTCAGATGTGAGTAAATGAACTTTACCTCAATGGAGAGAGAGACACACTTTGCATAAATGATCAAAATTCATCAGTGGTTTGCCAACTTACGGATCATCAAAAGGAACTATCCTCTATGGCCAAAGAGATGGGAATAGATAGTGTCCTTTAAAATCTGGGACTACAGGTAATAATAGGCATTTTGTATTTGAAAGTTGCTAAGAGAGTAGATCTTAAAAGTTTTTATCACAGGAAAACAAAATTATAACTGTGTGCCAATGGATATTAGCTAAACCTATTGTGGTGATCATTTTTCAATAAACACATACATCAAATCATTATGTTGTATACCTGCAACTAATATAAACTTATATGTCAATTATATCACAATTTTAAAAAGTAAAATAAAATGTGGGAATATAATTACAGAAAAAGTTGATAGTGAAACATCATAAACATTGAAAGAAAATCTTGCTTCAGGTGCCAATTAAAGTGGACTACCAAGTTAAAGAAGAAAAAAATAGTCTATTTAAACTATATAAATATAAGAAGGATATTTTAGGAACAGAATTATCCCTCAAAATTATTCATCCAAATCTTTTTATTTTGTCGATGAGGTTACTGAGATGTAGGGAACTGAGCTGAAAACACTACTGAAATTAATTATAAACCTCTTGAGGATATCATTTCTATTTTTGTCATTATTAAATAATAGTCACCTGTAAAATCTGACAAGATTTTGTCACATTCTCACAGGGATACAAATGATTAAAAATAATGTAAATCATTAATTAATGTAAAACCCTTAGTAATATAAATTTGGGAGCAAATTCCTAAACTTCTAAAAATGAGGGGAAAGAATTATTCATAAAAAGACATAGTTCAGAGGATGAGATTGACATTTAAGTATAATACTGTCCTTTTTGTGCATGTAAAAGAGCCAGTCAATATTTAAGTGTAATTATCTAACTACTAACATTTAAAAGAAAAAAAATTTTCTAACTACTAACATTTAAAAGAAAAAAAATTATCTAACTACTAACATTTAAAAGAAAAAAAAAGAAAATTGTTTTTTTTCATCATTTATTTCCTACACTCTCATCTCTTCACAGTAGGCAAGATACAAATTTTTCTTGGTGAAATCTAATGAAGAAACCCACCAACCTGCCCATCAGGGCCGAAGCCAGGGCATCTATCAGCTAACAATTACAAGTTGTATTTAGTCCCATTTATTTGTAAATTAGCTTCTTCTTTTCAGTATATTCTTCCAAAAGAAGGTTTGGAAAATATTTTATCTGCTTCTATTGGTTAAGGAACATTTCTTTCTTGCTTCGATTGCCTAATGAAGAAAACAATAACTATGATCAATTTAAACAAGACCACAGATAATCTAACTGTGAAGCTAAAATAATTGCTAACTTTCCATCATTTCTGCATCTTCCATAGAATGACCTTCAGCCTGAAAAGTTCACTGAGAAAGTCAGTAACAATTCCTGTCATTGCTCTGTATCCCTGATCATTGTGCTCAGAAAAGAGCTGACGTAACCAGTGCACTGAAGATGTCGTTCCTGGTTCTTTTAAAGGGCATCTCTGTCAATTTTGCTGCTGTGGACATCTATCCTTCCTTAAGAGTCATAAGTTAAAATTGAAGAATTTATGAAAAGTTGTTATTGAGGTGATATTAAGATATAGTAGCCTTTAATGTATTATCACATTCTTAACAAATGTTACTGGGATGGCAAAATAAGGCAAGAAACAATAAAAAAATGGGAACAGAAGGGATTTCATAGGATTTGTCCTTGGTTTGTCATTCTCTCTCTCCCTCTTTCTTTTTCTCCCTTCCCTTCTTTCTCCCTTCTTAGAAACTGGTTGTTGAAAACCTGTTACTGAATGATTTTGTAATGGCAGAACATGCTCTGGCAACATATCAAATGCTTGAAAAAATTAACGTGAGGAACAGGCTGGCAGCTTGCTGAATTCATTTAAAAGACAGCAACTGTTATGGAATAAACAATCAAAAGCGAACACTAGCTGGATTTTAAAGTAAAATTTCGTACTTAATTGAAGACTGGTATTAATTGAACTAATTCTTCAATGCATAAGGGTCATTTTCATACTGTCAAAGTATTGTTTATAGAATGAGTTATGTCTTCTTATGCACTCTCTGGAGGGATTGTAAAGAGCTTGTGACCATTTTTGAACGGTTAAAATACTCAGTACATCATCACCAAGATGTCCTTCTAGGAAAGAATTTCATTTAAATCCAGTTAAAGTAGACTTTAATATTCATAAGAGGATAGAATTGTCATCTGAATAAATCTATCATGCAGATAGATAGATAGATTCTTGTGGCAAGAATTAAATAAAGTCCAGAAGCTTAACATTTTACTGGAATTTTTTCTTTCAAAAACTGGAAATAAAAATAATTTAATCTTTCAGTTCATGGAAATGAGCTTATAAAACTTTCAGACCACAATGGTAAGGTAGATGCACAGAAAAGGGGGAAATTTAAAAAATCATGAGGTTTGGGGGTTTTCATTTGTTTGTTTGTTTAATTCTATGCAAATAACTTTGAAAACCTGAATAACATAAAGAATATTTTGAAAAATATAACTTACCAAAACTTAACCAAAAGATTAGAAAAAAAAATCTAGGCAGATAGATTTCCAAAAAATAAATAAAGTAGTCCAAAAGTTGCTTTTGTTTCTTCAAACGTTTTCCTGGGAGAATTCTATAAAATCTTTAGAGAACATATAATTCCAATGTTATTTAAATTGTTTCAGATCATAGAGAAGGGGGAAAGTCCCTAAGTGCATTTAATAAAGCAAGTAAAACATTTATACCAGAGGAATGACAAAGATCACAAACAAGGAAATCTATAAACCAATCTCATTTATTAATAAAGTTCAAAATCCAAAATAAAATATTAGCAAATAAAACTAAGTAGTTCCTGAGAGGAGACCAAGATGGCCGAGTAGAAAGATGTAGAACTCACCTCCCCCCATGAATGTATCAATCATACATCTACCCGTGGAACAAAAACTAACCAGAGACTGGAAGAAAGATTCCTGTACAACCAGGGCTATAACAAAGGAACACATGGAATCGGGTAGAAAGGGAGGAGAAGGAATCAGGTTGTGAACTGTGCCCCTGGGAGGGGACTCAGAAGAAGAGGAACATTGCTTGGGTGGAGATTCTCCCTGGGGAGTGAGCAGTTCAAGCCACATACTGGGCACCACTGCCCTGGGCTCAGACACAGGTAAGACAAGTCCCCTTGCTTTGTTAGAGGGGCAGTGATTAACAGACGGGCTGAGGGAAGCCTGTACCCCACTCATGAGAAGCACGCACATGCTTGCTTATTCCTTTAACAGGGTAGGGGGGCAGATTGAAACTGCAGGTTTCCCGCAGCCTCTCTGGAGAATGCGCCTGCCTGAGCTAAGCATCTTCTCTGGCCCCGCCTGTTTCATGACACAGCTCTACAATATGACCAGGACAAGGGTGGCAGTGGCTGAGGGGAGAGCTCAGCTGTGAGGGATAAAGGCAACTCAGACCTGGAGTAGCATCTGAGCAGGGCGGGGGACAGTCACTACTAGTGCTTAAATAGGCAGCAGCACATCAGAAGCCATCCAGGTCACTGAATGTGACCAGGGCAGCCACTGTCCATGCCCAGATCCATGCTGAGCACTTGCACCAGCCCCTCTTGCTCCAGCACTACTCCCCTCTGGGTTGAAGATGCCAGTTCTGGGAGAGGGGAGAGCACACACTTAAAGGGAACAGAGCCAGCTCAAACCCAACAGTCAGGGCTTCTACTCCAGCAACTTGGGACCCACTCTCACCCTGGATATGGTGTGATGGCCATTGAGCAGAGGTGAAGCCTAGGCACAGCAATCAGACAAGAAAAATAAATAAAAGGCATCCAAATGGAAAAGGAAGAAGTAAAATTGGAAGGAAGTATATTGTATGATATAATACAATACATAGAAAACCCTAAAATCTCCACCCAAAAGTATTAGGACTAATAAATGAATTCAGCCAAGTTTTGTGATATAAGATTAATACATAGAAATCTGTTGCATTTCTTTACACTAACAATAAAATATCAGAAAGAGAAAGCAAGAAAACAATCCTGTTTAAAATCACATCAAATAGAATAAAATACCTAGCAAAAATTTTACCCAAGGAGGTGAAAAATCAATATTCTGAAAATCATAAAGCACTGATGAAGGAAACTGAAGGTGATTTAAAAATTGAAAGATAGGGACTCCACTGGTGGTCCAATGGTAAAGAATCCACCCTCCAATGCAGAGGGTGCAGGTTCGGTCCCTGGTTGGGGAACTAAGATCCCACATGCCGCGGAGGAACTAAGCCTGTGCTCTGCAACTATTGAGCTCGTGTGTCTCAATGAGAGATCCCCTGTGATGCAAACTAAGATATCCTTTGTTCTTGGATTGGAAGAATTAGTATTGTTAAAATTCTGCCCAAAGGATCTACAGATTGTTTGCAACCCCTATTAAATATGACATTTTTCACAGAACTAGAACAAATAACCCTAAAATTTATATGCAACCATAAAAGACCCCAAATTGCCGAGGCAATCTTGAGAAGAAAGAACAAAGCTGGAGGTATCATGCTCCCTGACTTCAGACTATACCACAAAGCTACAAAAATTAAAACAGCATAATACTGGAACAGAAACAGACACATAGATTAATGCAACAGAATGGAGAACTCAGAAATACAGCCACACACTTATGTTTAATTAATATGTGGCAAAAGTGACAAGAATATACAATGGAGAAAAGATAGTCTCTTCAATAAGTGGTGCTGGGAAAACTGGACAGCTACATGTAAAATAATGAGATTAGAATATTTTCTCACATCATATACAAAAATAAACTCAAAATGTATTAAAGATCTAAATGTAGGACTGGAAACCATAAAACTCTTAGAAGAGAACAGAGGCAGAACAGTCTTTGACATAAATCATGGCAATACTTTTTTTGGTTGGGACCTCATTAAACTTAAAAGCTTTGAAAAGCAAAGGAAACCATTGACAAAATGTAAAGACAACATACTGAATGGGAGAAAATATTTGCAAACGATATGACCAATAAGAGATTAATATCCAAAATATATAAACAGCTCATATAACTCAATACCAAAAAAACCAAACAACTCAATTTAAAAACAGACAGAAGACCTGAATAGAAATTTTTCCAAAGAAGATGTACTGATGACCAACAAGCACATGAAAAAATGCTCAATATCACTAATGATCAGAGAACTGCAAATCAAAACCACAATGAGATATCACTTCACACCTGCCAGAATGTGTGAATGTCTACAAATAACAAATGTTGGCAAGGATGTGGAGAAAAGGGAACACTTGTACACTGTTGGTGGGAATGTAAATTAGTGCAGCCACTATGGAAAACAGTAAGGTGGTTCCACAAAACACTAAAAATAGAACTACCAGCAATTTCACTTCTGAGGATATAGCTGAAGAAAATGAAACCAGTAATTCTAAAATATACATGCACTCCAATGTTCTTAGCAGCATTATGTACAATAACCAAGATGTGGAAGCAACCTAAGTGTCCATTAGCAGATGAATAAAGATATGCTCTCTTTATATATACAATGAAATATTACTCAGCCATAAAAATGAATGAAATAATGCCATTTGCAACAACATGGATGGATCTAGAGGGTAGAATGCTTAGTGAAACAAGACAGGCAAAGAAAGACAAATAATCTGTGTTATCACTTATATGTGGAATCTTAAAAATAAAACAAATGAATGTATATAACAAAACAGAAACAGACTTACAGATGTAGAGAACAAACCAGTGGTTACCAGTGGGGAGAGGGAAGGGAGGAGGGTCAAGATTGGGGTATATTATTAAGATATACAAAGTATTATGCATAAAATAAATAAGCAACAGGAAAAATTGGGCAGCACAGGGAAATATACCCATTATTTTCTGATAACTTTAGAGTGTAATCTATATAAATATTGAATCACTATGTTGTATACTTGAAACTAATGTAATATTGTAAATCAACTATTCTTCAATAAAAGAAAACCTCAGTAGTTCCTTAAAAAATAGTAGATCATTACCAAGTGACTTTATTCTAGAAATGTAAGTTAAGTTAATATTATGACCTGTATCGTCATATTATAGAACCAAGAAGAAAATGCATATGACCATCATCAGCAATGCTAAAACAAAAACAAAACACTGAGCCAGCATGTTTTATGGGAACAATTGAGAAATATTCTGTTGATATCCAGAAAACATTAAACAATGTCTACTGTCACATTTCAATTTAAATTGGACTAAGATATTAACAAATGCATTTAGGAAAAGAAAAAGATATTAGAGTTTCAGAAGTTAACAGGAAAAGTTAAAATGATCGTAACTGAAAATATTATTTCATTCTTAAAAACTGCAAGATAATTAAACTAAAATTACTTCAAACAATAAAGAAATTTATTAATATAATGATGTACAAATTTAATAATGGTAAATCAATGGGCTTTATGCATATGGCAATAGGACATAGAAGAACAAATTCCATTTGTAGTATCAATAAATATAATAAATAAGGAAACATTTAAAACTAATATGAAAAACCTATACGAGAAAACAGTTTTGAACACTTCTGAAGGCACAAAATAATACTTGAAGAAATGAGAAAATGTACCATGTTCTTTGATAGGCACATTCATTGTATAAACGTCAATTCTCTCTAAGTCAATTTGTTAATTTAACATGATCCCAATAAAAATGCCAACTGTTTACCGTTGATTTTGTTATTGTTCTTTGTTTGCTTGTTTGTTTGTTGGGGTTTTTTTTGCGGTACGCGGGCCTCTCACTGTTGTGGCCTCTCCTGTTGCCGAGCACAGGCTCCGGACGCGCAGGCTCAGCGGCCATGGCTCACGGGCCCAGCTGCTCCGCGACATGTGGGATCTTCCCGGACCGGGGCACGAACCCGTGTCCCCTGCATCGGCAGGCGGACTCTCAACCACTGCGCCACCAGGGAAGCCCTGTTCTTTTTTGTTTTTAGATCGAGGGATTATATCTAGTAGAGGTGATTCTCAAGTTCATTTTGAAAAATGAACATACCTCATGCATATATCCTGATAAATAACTCTGAATGAATCAATGTTTTAAATGTAAAAAATAAAACAATAAAAATATAATATAAAAATACAAGTAAACTCCTATAAAGGAGGAAGTTTTTTAAATTATAGACTCAAATCTATAAGCCATAAAACAAAAGACTGTAAAATTCAACTACATTAAAAAAAACTAACGCATGTGGTAAAAATATTATAAGCAAATTAAAAAGACAAGTGAAAAAGTGGGAAAATTATCTGTGACTCATATCACAAAGGAAAGACTCACTTTCCTCATATAAAACTGTCTTTGAAATAAATAAGAAAATGTCTACTAAACAAATAGGGAAAAAATAATAAAAGGATATGAATAGACAGTAAAGCAAAGGCAATATAAACAAACTCTAGATTTGTAAAAAGCTGTTCATCTGCACTCATAATAAAGAAATACTAATTCAAACATTAACATACTTGTGGTCTCAAAACATGGCCCCAGAATTATTTGGCATTCCTCCCATCAGGTGGTGTCACTTTCCCTTATATCTGGGGTCTGTAATGTTCTGACAAACAGAATACAGCAGAGGTGTTTCAGTGCCAGTTTCTGGGCCAGAGCTTCTAGACACTGGACGTACTGTCTCTTTCTCTTAGAACCCAATCACCATACTGTGAGGAAGCACAAGCCTCCAGTAGAGATGCCCATGTGGACAGGAACCAACAGCCAGTACCAGCTTGCCAGCCATGAGAGTATGCCATCTTGGAAGGAGACCCTCCAGCTTCAGTTGAGCAGTCCTAGCTAACACTGCATGGAGCAGAGATGAGCTGTCCTCACTATGTTCTGCTGAAATTGAAGATTTGTGATTAAATTAAATGATTATCTTGTTTTAAACCATTAAGGGCTGACTTAGCATGGTTTTTGAAATAGGTAACCAGAGCAGCCATGATTATTGTTTTTCACCTCTTTTAGAAGGGCAAATATCCAGAAACTTGACAACACAGGGCTACGTGGAAATAGTTACTCGTACACATTCCTAGGAGATAAGAACACGAATTGAGGCAGCTGTGGAAGCAATTCTTTTCCTGTTTTGTTCTTTTTTACTCTTTTGATTTTGGAATTATATGAATATAATATCTTTTCCACAAGTCTAATTTGAAAAGAAAAAAAGTTTAAAGTATACGCAAGTTACTTTATTATGTAGGAAATTTATACTTAATATGCATATTAAACTATATAGTTTATAAGAAAGACAATTTCACAAATATTGTCTCATTTTATCAATCATAGCAATTCTGTGACGAATACATAAGTAGGGTGATTATTATCCTACAATAATCTAATTACAATTGCAGAAACCAAAACTCTAGTTGTTACTCATCAAGCAAATGGCATGGCCAGAATTTAAATTGAGCTGTCCTTGCAAAAGGCAGCTTGGCTTACTGGAAAGCAAACTAGAAATTAGAAGACCCAGGTCCTACTTTTAATTTTGTCTTTGATTCCTTGAATATTTTTGAATGAGTTGCTTAACTTAGCTTTCATTTGATTTTATCATCCGGAGACCAGACATGAAAATACCTACTGTTCTAACTTCCCCTGGAGAGCATTATAGGGATAAAATAACATAACAAATGTGAAGGTGCTTTGAAAATAAGTAAATGCAGAACATTATCACCAGCAATTGTAAATATAAAGCTAAAATAGATCATGGCTCTGCTTAAATATAACAGAATAAACATACTGCATTTACAGTAAAAATGATGGAGGAAGAATACCTGTCAACATGAGATGTAGACAGATTTCCAGGAATTAGGAAACAGATGGAGAAAAGGAAACTGATGAAGTAGGAGAGAGGCAGCACTGTGTAGCATAGACTCAGAAAAAAATACAGTCAAAAGGTTGCTGATCATCCCCAAAGATCTCTGGACTGTCTCAGGATTTGGATATACTATGTTCATTACTTCCACCACAAGCCAGAAATAAAAGGCTTTTCTATAAAGATATCAATGTCCACTCCATTCAGGCATTTAGGTGTCTCCAGTGAGATGACTGACTCTTGTCCAGTCATCTCAGAGTTAACTGACAAGTCCCACCCACATACCCAGGGCTCTCAATCAGCTTTCTGTTGCCTCATTCTTAAAAATGACCATTGAGAAAACTGGAAAAAAAAATAAAAAACAGGGAATAGAAAAAAAAAATTTAACTCCCATTGGTATCTTTAGAAAGTCTCACCAAAATTTTCCATCAGCTGTTATGATGAAGGAAAGAAAGAATAAGAGAGAGAGAGGCAGGAAGGAAGGAAGGAAGGAAGGAAGGAAGGAAGGAAGGAAGGATGGAAGGAAAGAAGGAAGGAAGGAAAGAATATACTAAGTAACAATCAGAAAACAGAAAGACCTCTTTGACATTCTTTCCACCCACACAAAAATCAGTAGAAATTTAAATTGCAAAAATATTCTAGAAAGTAATACAAAAGGATTAAGAGTTGTAAGATAGAGGGGAAAAATTCAGAGTTATGGAATATCAATATATTAGATCCAACATATAACTATGAAATTCCAGAAAGAGAGGATAGTAAAATTGAAAGGAGGAATTATCCAAGAACTAGAGTAGCAGTTCTCAAGGTGTGATCCAAGAACCTCTCAGGTCCTCTCTTCTTCTTAGTAACCAAAACAACATAACTCAACAGATAGAGAAGGATGTCAATAGATAATATGAAAAACTGGAAAATCTAGAACTAGCTGTGTGAGGCATTTATCTAGAGATAATAACCATTTAAAGACATAACTACTACAAGAAACAGGTAAACAATTAAAGAGATTGTCTGTGGGGATAGGAATGGGGACAGAATAAATTAGTTAACGATCCTTTCTTTTAAATATCAGTATTTACGTATCTAACTATTATAGATAGCTCAGTTAATAGAGGGTTCACTATCGTGAAGGAATTTCCCACAGTTTCACATTAGGAGGCTGAGAGTTGATCCTTCCTGAGTTTTGGAGGTGAAAATTATTGACACTAGTCTGCAGGTGGGTCCTCCTGTTGACTTCATGTACTCCCTTCCATGTAACTGTGAAATTTTGTGTGTGTTTGAGGAACATTGTGTTGTGCTATCTTTCTCAGTCTTAAACTACGAAGTAAATTAAATCCCTGCTAAATGTTCTAGCTCTTCTATCTTCCTTTCCTTGTTCCCCTCCAATTCCTTGTTGGGTTGTCCCTTTATAATTCCTTATTACAAACTTGAAACTAATGAGCTGGAGTTCTTATTAAAGAGTTTTATGTTCTTTTAAAGAAAAACAATTGGGCAATTTATATTGAAGCAAATTCTTAGAATCTCTTACCCTAGTTTTTAGTGGAATATTTGGGGAAATCCAGGGACAACTCTGGAACAGCAAATCTCTTTAGATTGGATCCTGTCTCTTGAAAGGGAACATTAAGTGATGACCTTGAGTAATGGACACTCTGGAATGGAATGCTGGAAATGGAGTAGAGACACCTAAGAGCCTTGTGCCCCTGTACAGACACGTGGGTCTACTGTTTCCTGGAACTATGGAAGTCAGCCATTAGCTTGATATATTTCACATGCCACTCAAGGGGGGAAAAAGGACATAAATACATCTTGCAGCATAGTAGTTGCAGTGTGACCAACCATCCTGGTTTGCCTGGGGTTATCCCAGTTTTAGCACTGAAAGTCCTGCATCCCAGGAAACCCTTCAGTCCCAGAAACACTGGGACAGTGGTTATCTTATGGTTGTATGCCTAGTGTGAAGTCAACGGCCTAGAATAAAATCCCAGCTCCACCACTTATTAGCTGTGTGACTCTGTTGAAATTATTATTTTTTTTCCACATCTTTATTGGAGTATAAATGCTTTACAATGTTGTGTTAGTTTTTGCTGTACAACAAAGTGAATCAGCTATATGTATACATATATCCCCATATCCCCTCCCTCTTGAGCCTCCCTCCCACCCTCCCTATCCCATCCCTCTAGGTCGTCACAAAGCACCGAGCTTATCTCCCTGTGCTATGCAGCAGCTTCCCACTAGCCATCCATTTTACATTTGGTAGTGTATATACATCAATGCTACTCTCTCACTTCATCCCAGCTTCCCCTTCCCCCCTGTGCCCTCAAGTCTGTTCTCTACATCTTCATCTTTATTCCTGCCCCGCCACTAGGTTCATCAGTACCGCTTTTTAAAATTCCATATATATATGCGTTAGCATACGGTATTTATTTTTCTCTTTCAGAGTTACTTCACTCTGTATGACGGATTCTATATCCATCCACCTCACTACAAATAACTCAATTTCATTCCTTTTTTAAAAAAATTTCATTCTTTTTTATGGCTGAGTAATATTTCCATTATATATATGTAGCACATCTTTATCCATTCACCTGTCGATGGACATTTAGGTTGCTTCCATGTCCTGGCTATTGTAAATAGTGCTGCAATGAACATTGTAGTATATGTCTCTTTTTGAATTATGATTTTCTCAGGGTATATGCCCAGTAGTGGGATTGCTGGGTCACGTGGTAGCTCTATTTTTAGTTTTTTTAAGGAA
The DNA here is from genome assembly GCF_963455315.2 of Globicephala melas. NCBI lineage: Eukaryota > Metazoa > Chordata > Mammalia > Artiodactyla > Delphinidae > Globicephala > Globicephala melas. The sequence goes on from NC_083330.1 coordinate 24,238,678, forward strand.
GCTCCATACTGTTCTCCATAGTGGCTGTATCAATTTACATTCCCACCAACAGTGCAAGATGGTTCCCTTTTCTCCACACCCTCTCCAGCATTTCTTGTTTGTAGATTTTTTGATGCTGTCCATTCTGACGGGTGTGAGGTGATACCTCCTATGTGTTGAAAGTATTTAATCTCACTTTTTCTCAATTGCTTTAATGAAAGTAGGGATAAACTAGTACGTATGTGGTGGGGTTGTGATAATAAATGACTGAATATGTGTAAAGTCAAAGTAGTGCCTAGTAGGTAGCAAGCAATCAATAAATATTACCTAACAAAACCAATAGTAGTGCTACTATTTTCAAGTAGAAAGATGATTTATTGCACACCAAAATAAATAGAGTTGTGTACATAATATCATTTTGGTTTGGAGATTAATGAGGTCAAATAGCGCCAACCAATGGATATTTGGGGATGTCAGTTAGCTGAATCAAAATCAAGTATTTATTTGGTTAATCCTATAAACTCTGCAGAAATAGCTGTCAGGAAAGGCAGCACCTCATATTCATCTGAGCTGTAGACAAAGCTTCAAACAATAGGTGATATTAAAACAACCCAATAATCAAAGCTACTTTCATACCTAAGATGTGAGATCATGTTCACCTTGCATCAAATATTTACTGTTGAAATCGAAATGGACATCAGGTATTTACTGTTGAAAGCAGAGGTAGTAGAATAGGGAATGTAGTGAATCAGGGCCATGTGTAATTGAGCTCGAATTGTTCTAGTATTTTTTTTTTGGAAGGCAGCTATGCTCACCACTATACCACCAAAGCTATTTTTTTTATATTAAGTAAATTCTAAGTCTTTCTGAAATTGATGGTTGTAAAAACTGTACAGTAGACATAGGCTTTTTTCTTTTCTTTTCTTTTCTTTTTTTTTGCTATTCAACATCTGAACATCTTCTTTTTTGTTAATCCCCCATCATGTGAGCATTGGTCCCACTCTGGAACCAAAAAGGCCAAATTCTGCTTCCTCCTCCCCTATTGCAGGTATAACAGTAGTTTTCAAACCTTTGTGTGTGTCAGGATCACATGGAAAGCTTTTTAAAACATGGATTGCTGGGCCCCATACCTTGGAGGGATTGAGAACCTACAGTTCTAAAAAGTGACCAGGTGATATTGATACCGCTGGTGAGGGATCACACTTTAAGGACTAATAAGTTAGTACAGGAGCACAGGACTTAGGTCAAACAAAGAGATGCATCTGTCTGGGACTTGAGACAATAATGCAAACACCAGGACGGCTGAGAAATTATCTGTAAATAGAGCAGGCATATCAGGAATCCAGCTCTGTCAACAAAAATGTTCAACAGCAGGTTTCAAATCAGGTTTTTATATGTGTCCTTTGACACAGCCTAATATGTAGGGCATAAAGATGCTAGGAGTCTGTCCTTTGTAGTTAACAGTGCGGTCAGGGAAAAGGGGTGAGAGATGTGGTAGCAGGGAAAAACTCAGATGAGGGAGGAAGATGCTGCTGTGAGCAGCAAGCAGCCCAGAACAGTGATGAGTAAGTTGCTGAAGGCACTGCTAAGAGACTGGCCTGATCACATGACACCACCCCCAAACTTAGTTCCGACCTTGTGACTCACTACGTGACACAGGGTGAGCCATCTGACTTTCAGTTCCTACCCTACTAGGAGGAGTAATAAAGCAGACAGAGATTTTATTGTAATAAATAAATTAGATTAAAGGAATTTGCATGCACTATAAAACAGAGCATTCTTGTGGAAAGGGCAACAAGAGTGACATTTTTAACATTAAAAAAAGGCTCTTCTTGCATCAGTATTTCTACTGAATTTAAGATCCCCTTTCTAAATATCACTCTTTATTTCATCTTGTTTTAGCCACAGTACTGATTTGTTAATTATTTTTTCTCAAAAATTCTTATAACTCAAGAGATTCAAAGTTCTTTCTAAAATCCAAACCATAAAAGTAGATAATTCAGTGTTAATTTAGTCTTCTTATGTATCTATAGGAAGTCTACCCTATATATTACATTAATTTGATTCATAATTAAAATTATTTCCACAAAGAAAATTCCAAGCCCAGAAGCTTCATTGATGAAGTCGATCAAATATTGAAAGAACTACCAATTTTGCACAAACTCTTTCAGAAAATGGAAAAGAGAATATTTTTTCTCATAGAAAATTTTTTTATTGAAGCATAGTTGATGTATAATATTGTATGTTACAGGTGTACAACATAGTGATTTACAATTTTTTAAAGGTTATACTCCATTTATAGTTATTATAAAATATTGGCTGTATTCCCTGTGTTGTACACTATATCCTTGTAATTTATTTATTTTATACATAACAGTTTGTACTTATTAATCCTCTACCCCTATCTTGCCCCTCCCCTTTTTCCTCTCTCCACTGGTAACAACTAGTTTGTCCTCTATATCTGTGAGTCTGTTTCTTTTTTGTTATATACACTAGCTTGTTTTTTTTTTTTTTAGATTCCACCTGTAAGTGATATATCATACAGTATTTGTCTTTTTCTGTCTGACTTATTCCATTAAGCATAATACCCTCCAAATCCATCCATGTTGTTGCAAATGGCAAAGTTTCATTTTTTTATGGCTAAGTAGTATGTATATATATATATATATACATATATATATATGTATATATATATATATATATACACACCACATCTTCTTTATCCATTCATCCATTGATGGACACTTAGGTTGCTTCCATATCTTGGCAATTGTAAATAATGCTTCTATGAACTCTGGGGTGCCTGTGTCTTTTCAAATTAGTGTTTTTGCCTTTTTTCACATACATAACCAGGAGTGGAATTGCTGGGTCATATGGTAGTTCTATTTTTAGTTTTTTGAGGAACCTCCATACTGTTTTCCACAATGGCTGCACCAATTTACATTCCCACCAACAGTGTACAAGGATTCCCATTTCTCTACAACTTCACCAACATTTGTTATTTGTGTTCTTTTTGATGATAGTCATTCTGACAGGTGTGAGATGATATTGCATTGTGGTTTTTGATTTGCATTTCCCTGATGATTAGCAATGTTGAGCATCATTTTATGTGCTATATCTTTTAAAAAGAGTGGATATCATCTAGGGAAGATCAAAAGAAATACAAGCACGGTATATGGAGTCCTGTCTCCTTTGACCTTCACAGTCTTTCATAGCACACGATTCCTTCAAACACAAAATCATTGATACTCATGCAGCTAAAATGTATTGATACTAAAATATGAACCCTGACTATAGGTAGATTGTACTCATTTAATACTCACAAAATCCCTCTAAAGCTATTACTATGATTATTCCAATTTCACAAATGAGAAAACTGTAAATGAATTTAAGTAACTTGGTCAAGGTCACACAAAAGCTAAATTTTGTAATCAATTTTCAAACGCTCATTTGATTTCTTCTGAGAGATAGAAGGTAAAAATAATAATCTGAGAAGCTTTGCATGTGTATCTTCTTGGTAGTCAGAGTGTTGCATAGCTTTGTACACTGCCCTAAGTGATGCTCCTCTCCAGATATTAGCTGAAACATTAAAAAGACTTCCTTTTTCCATAGAACTAGAAAGGATCTTGAAAAAATTGTTTTCTAACTATTCGCTTCTAAGAGGTGTATTAGTGCACACCCATTTTATATTGCCATCAAATCTTAAATCTCCTAGTTGGAATTCAAAGTAATCACATTGTTTTGATATTTCTAAAACAGTGAGAAAGCAGTGAGGTAAAGCAGCATCCTCTGCCTTGCTCCCAGGTCTAGATGCTTCTTTTCTCCTTGTGTGTTCTTACATGACCATTTTCTTTCCCATCTTTCCACACTCAGCCCACACCCAGCCTCCTCTGCTTCAGACCTACTTTGTAACCTTGCTGTCACATCAGCACACTTAAAGAAAGTTTACTTTTTTCAATCCATTCTACATATTTCAGCAGTGTCCCTTCTGCATCATGCTAATTTGGTCATGTTATGCTTCTCCCTGGAAATCTCCCCCAGCAACTTATTGCTTAAAGAATAAAGTTGAAACTCCTTAACATGACATGACACTGATACATTAATCTATCAAATGAGAAATATTTACAATGATTGTTCCATATCTTAGTTTTCCTTAAAACATTCCTATGAGGAAGATAGATGTCAAATATTCTCCCTAATTGTAAATTAAAGAAACAGAGGTGAATTACTTTCCAAAGCTATCCAGGAGTTAGATGATGAAACCAATGACAAATTATATTTCTTAGTCCTCTGTTTTGCCTCGAGAACAGTGATTTTAGTCTTTTTTTTTTTATATCGCTTTGGCACACACAATAAATAACTCCCATGTTCCATACATTCCCATGTGCATACTCATGACATGTCCAGTTGGTGGCTCTCTATCAAGTATCCCTTTTCTACCACTTATGAAAACCTATCAGCGCATGCTGGTGAGAGGCACTGTGGGATCAAGGTTAAGAATCAAACTTTATAGCTCCATAGCTCTGGGTTTCAGCCTAGGCTCTGACCTTTATGACTGTAAGACTCTGCGGCAAATTGTTTAACCTCTTCAAGGCACCATTTCTTATCTGTAAAATGGGGGTGAATAAAACACAGATCTTAGAGATTTAATGAGAATAGAATGAGATATTTATAAAGTTCTTAGCACTTTTTTTTGCGATACGCGGGCCTCTCTCTGTTGTGGCCTCTCCCGTTGCGGAGCACAGGCTCCGGACGCGCAGGCTCAGTGGCCATGGCTCACGGGCCCAGCCGCTCCGCGGCATGTGGGATCCTCCCGGACCGGGGCACGAACCTGTGTCCCCTGCATCGGCAGGCGGACTCTCAACCACTGCGCCACCAGGGAAACCCTGTTCTCATTTATTTTGAAATTTCCTGTCTGAGGATTTGGACTCTATTTTAATAATAAGTTCCTTGCAACACAGCCTCCTAATGGATTATGACAAAGCAGTGTGTAATAATACTGCTTTCTAGATAATGCATCTTTAAAAGAGGTAAGTAGTTGGGGGAACTCTGAGTTTCCTCATGTAGTCTGGTCTCCTCCAGACTCAGGTGTGTCTGGAAAAGAGGTACAGAGCACAGCAAGCATGGGGTGTGACCCCTCTGCTAAGGAGCCCCCAAATTGTTAACAGCAGAAATGAGGAGTAGACTGCAGTCAGTGATTTCTTTTCAATAGGCTTTTGAAAAGAACAGTCTCTTTTCTTAGGGGTTAATAAATACCATACAAGTATTTAAGACAGTCTTGTATTTTTTACATAATTATTGAAATATTGCTGATTCTAGAATTAATGAGAGCAATACTCAAGAGTGTTAAAAGTCAAATCTTTGACTTCATCTCGAGCTGGATTCACGTCTCCACTCCTTTTCTTACTTTACTTACTAGGCAGAAATCCTGAAGTTACTTGACTTCTCTGGGTCTCTTTCCATAGTTGTATGATGGGAAAAATAATAAAACCTACATCATAGGTAGATGGTTTGAAGACTAAATGAAACCTTAGATGTAAAATGTTTAGTACAGTTCCTGTCACATCCTAAGGACTCAAACAATAATAACCCTTATTATTTTCTCATTTGAAATCACTTCTCTGGTCTCCTATTTGACCCCATTTTGAAATACTGTTATTTTTATCCATGGTTATTCTTCTCAGTACCACCCTCACTTTTCCTGATCTCTTGTGTTCAGCGAAATTGTGTCTACAGCAAAGAAACCTCAAGTGTGGGCTGAAATGAAATTGGAAGGTTGACAGAGGACCTAGTGTTTGGATTTCTTGGAGGCCTTAACTGGGATGACGTTGGTCAGGACATGTAGTATCGCTATTCGACTTTCTCAGAGGGGATCTGACCAAATGAAGGGACCTTGGAGTCCAGGAAAGGAGAGCAAAGGGGTGCTGGAGATCACCACAGACTTGGGGAAACCTCAGCATATGCATGACTGCGATGACCTTTATGCTGAGCAGATGGAATGAGAAATGAGGCACAAACTGAAAACAGCATTTAAAAATTTCATTGAGAAAGTAGAGGCTCTAACTAAGGAGGAACTGGACCTTGAAGTGCCTTTTGGGGACTTGGGATTTAACAGAGCTCCTATAGGAGTACCTGCTTCCTTCAGCCTACTAGTATTGTGCTGGTAAATGCTACAGAATGGCCACCTTTTGTGGTGACGTTGGATGAAGTGGAGCTGATTCACTTGGAGCGAGTCCAGTTTCACCAGAAGAACTTTGACACAGTAATCGTCTACAAGGACTACAGCAAGAAAGTGACAACCATCAATGCCATTCATGTTGCCTCTCTTGACACCATCAAGGAATGGTTGAATTCTTGTGACCTAAAGTACACAGAAGGAGTACAGTCCCTCAACTGGACTACAATTATGAAGACTAATGTTGATGACCCTGAGGGCTTCTTCAAACAAGGTGGCTGGTCTTTCCTGGAACCTGAGGATGAGGGGAGTGATACTGAGGAAGGGGATTCTGAGTCTTAAATCAAAGATGAGACTTTTAATCCTTCAGAGGATGACTATGAAAAAGAGGAGGAGGACAGTGAGGAAGATTTTTGATCAGAAGCTGAAGAATCAGATTATTCCAAGGAATCACTGGGCAGTGAAGAAGAGAGTGGACAGGATTGGGGTGAACTGGAGGAAGAAGCCCAAAACGATGACTGTGAAAGTCGCTGTGAGGAAGAGGAACAGAGTCGCAGTGTGAGCTGGAAGAGGAAGGCATCTGTGCACGGGTCAGGCAGAGGCTCTAACCGAGGTTCCAGACACAGCTCTGTGCCTCCCAAGAAAAAGAGGAGGTAACTTCGGAACTTTAACCCTCAGCTGCATTCTTCCTTCAGCCAATCCCTGGAAATTTTACATGACATAGAAACTTTAAAAAAAAAAAGAAAAGCAAAGAAAATGGAGGCTGGTCCTCCATTCAGAGTTTTCATTAAGTCATCAGGAGCAGACAAGCTGGCTGTGTTCTGAGAACCTTCCAATTTGTGCAGGAGAAAGCTTCTCTGAGAAAGTGTTGCTTGAGCCTTCCTGTCGTGCGTGGGAATGTCAGCAGGCTGTTGGGTACAACTCTAAGTCCGATTACTGTTTAGCATTTATAAATTACCGTCGGCCCACATGATTTATCTCAACCTTTGTACCAGTATGGTTTTAGTAATAACATTGCATGTTTTTAGGTGAGATAAATGGTAAGAGTAAATTCCTCCTTGAAATTAAAAAGCATATGTTAGAAAGATTAGCAGTGCCAAGCAGTTTATAATGTATCTTGCTCCTAAGGGAAAATCCTATGGACATTTTTACAGCCAATTACAATGAATCCAAAGTAGCATGAAGAATTGCCTCACTCTTCCCTTTTCCTAAATTCATTGCATGAAATGCTGTACTCATTTTTGATAGAACTGAGTGACCGCCTTGTGTTCAGCTTGTCTAACAAAGCAATTGCAGACCTAACCGTTCCTGGAAGAATCCAGCCAACTGCTAGAAAACACAGTAATGTTGTAGAATAGTGGTCACAAAACATGTGATTTCTGGAACCAACAGGTTAATCACCCAAAAATATAACAGCAGATTGTGGCTTAAGCTACTACTCAGCACCCTGTCTTTTTCATCACTGTGCCTCTCCAGCCTTTCTTAATATAGTCTTCTTTCTCCTTTCACTTATATCCTTCCAACTGCCTCAGAAAAACAGACTTACACATGCACATGCACCTTGATATTTACACATTTACTGTATTTCTCTATCCTTTCTTCAGTCCTCCTCTTTTGTATATATATATATATAAAAGTAAGCTTTAGGCATCAGATCACTATGCTAATTTTCCTCTTGATATCTAAACTTATTACTGGATAATTATGCATTAATTAGCAGTTTAGGGAAACTAGCAACTTCATATACAAGAAGTTACTCTCTGGGGTTAATAAAGATCATACAAGGCACAAGAAATGCAGTGAAGCTAGAGGAATCCCTGGTGTTCCATTAGAGTGGTTACCTATTATAATTCTCCCTAAGCTGTAAGTCCTGTGAAGGTGGGTATTACACCTACTTTTTCCATCACTGTATTGTCAACACTTAAAAATAATGCTCACTATATGGCAAGGAATCAATAAATATTTGCAAAGTAAGTGATCTCATGGAGCAGCGGCCATGTATGAAGAACTGATTTAGGTCCTGAGTAAGAAGAAGCCTCAGTACTGAAGGAGTTCACAATCTATAAAGAGGAGCCATGGCCTTTGCTCAGGGATTATTGTGAAGAGGATTTGAAATTTAAGCTGGACCTGTACCCATAAGTAGGAGTTCCCCAGATAAAATGGGAGAGTGAGGAGAATATTCTAGACAAAGAGAATAAGATTACAAATGGCACAGAGGCTTGATAGTGCATTTGGGAAGCATAAGTGAAAAGGGTAGCCAGAGTGTAGGCTCTATGTGAAAGTATGAGGTCAATGAGGTTTGAAAGGGGGCCGAAGAGGTTGGACTTTATCCAGTAGAGGGAGCCATTTAGGATGATTGCCCTAGAGTGATAGATAACTCGGCTCAAAGTGAGAGAATGGATGAGAGAACCTGGAGAAAGCACCCTGTTTGGCAGACATGGCAAATGTGCCTGAGGGAGCAGAGGAGGGCCTGGATGAGAAGACAGTCGATGGGAAAGGATGGAGTGGATAATTGTGGGCAACAGTGTGGAGGCAGAGCTAACAGGATTTAATTACTAATTGAAGGATAGGAGGGCGGTAACTCCTTTACTCAAAGTTTTCTCTAAGAAGTGATACGCATACGCAGGTGACATTTACCAAGACAGTAAATGGGAGAGTAGAAACAGCTTCTGGGAAAATGATGAGTTCTGTTTAGAAGATATTTATTAATGGTTCCAGCTTTGATAGTTTCACAATGATGAACCGTGAGTAATTGGAATGGGAGTTCAGATCTCAGAAGAAATGTCAGTGCAAGGGACAAAGTTAAGAGTGATTTGCTTTAGAGATGATGGTTGAAACATTTGATGAAATCGCCAAGGTAGAGCATGCCAGATAAAGGACAAGAAGACTAAAGAGTGGGTCTTGGGAAATGTTTCTGTTTAAGGGGGAATATAGAAAGGAGAATGAATGAAGGGCTAAAGAAGAAATTATCAGGAAATACACACTATAGACAAGTAGAAACCAATAAGGGGAAATTTCATAAGGGAGGAGGAATGTTGAAGAAGACTAATAACTGTAGAGTGCTTTTGGTATTTAAAACTTCATTGGTGGCTTTGGAAACTATAGTTAATTGGTGACTGTGGGATTCAAATTACAGGGAGTTAAGAAGCAACTATAAAGTGAGAGATGAAGGCATTGAGCATTTTGACTATTCTATGAAGATTTTAGCAATGAAAGGAAAGGAGGATCCATTGAGAGCTTGATGAGGTAGCAATATCAGAGAAGGTTTTATTAAGATGATAGTGTAAGCTGTCTAGGAAAAATAATCATCAGAGAGGAAAGGATGGAAGATTCCAGAGAGAAAACTTTATTCATAGAACAATCCAGAAGAATGAAAGAAGGAAGTAGGGTCTACTACTTGGGCCTTAAAATGATTAAATTCATTCTCTCACTGTTTTCAGATGATAGAAATTGAGTGTTCTCTGAGGTCCAGAAACAATAAAGGTTTTCTAGGGAATATGTATTAGGTTACAATGATAAAATAACCTTGCTGTTTTGAGGATTTGGGGCGGGGGTGTTGAAACCTTAGGATACATGGGGATACAAACTCAATCTAGCCTGAACTGAGAAGTCAGCAGCCAGGACTCTGCCCCGAGGGTTGGCACCTCTGCTTTGCTTACCTTTCCTTAACCTTCACTATGGCCACTCCACTCCATTTATTAGACTAAGGAAAGTAATTATTTATAATACAGTCCATTCAACTTGGATCTGCAATAGAAGAAACCTAATTCCTGGTTATAATGTGGTTGTAAAAAAAAAAATTTGCTCATGTGTAATGGGCAGATTGTGGGCTGAGAGATTAAAAAATCCTGGACACATTTCTTCTGGGTCTGTGAACTGAGCTTTTAAGGTGATACTGGAACATGAATGAAAACTGTGACTGATAAATTAACCATTGGACCAATAAGTGCACTCATATAGCTTGCAGGTGATGTCAAAGCACAGGATATTTTCCCCCACAACCTCCTTCCTAGGAAAAGAGAGCGAAGAGAAGTTGATGACATTTGTGTTCAATTAATGTGCTTGGTTGTAGAGGGCTTGTGAACTCAAGACACTAGGAGCATTAACAATAACCAGATACCAGATAAAGAATGGGTTTGGACACTTATCTGATGGGCTGTTACATGACCTTCACATTGGATTAGACTTTGTGTTTCAGAGCAACCACTGTTTTCTCATGAAGTAGAGTGTATCTCATGAAGCTTCTCTAAGTGAAGCTCTTTGTAGAAAGTAATGACTTTCAGTAGTTAAAATACCTGATGAATATCAAAACCATGAGGCAGTAACTTGTACAAACAAAACTGGGGAGCCTAAAAAAGTACAAGTTTGTCCACTTCTAAGCCAAAGGAGGAGTTTCAGATTTATAAGAGTTAAACCCTTGGCTGTTTGAACAAGCTTGGCATTGCCTAAGTTGCTAAGTGAGGAATGTCCTGAAGGAGAAGAGGAAGGAAAGAGTGGTTTGTTAAGTAAAATATATTTAATTTGTTTTTTTTTAAAGTGGTCAGTATTTATGAAAATAACTGAAGGAAAAAATCAGTAAGTAGAAAATCAACAAAACAAGGTACTCAGGTGTTCTTATGATTTTTTTGCAGTATTCATTATACAGGGCTGGCCTCCAATTTCAAACTCTAGGAGGTATGGTTTGTTAGTTAACAGCGGAATGGGCCACAGCCAAAGACTTTGGACCTGAAACTAGACCCTCATCTTTAAAGATGAACAGAGCTGTTCAGGAAGAACTAAAGATCTAAGCTGAAAGACAAAAGAGGGTATTAAGGCAGTAAGAGCACCCAGATATCCGAGGATTCTGTCCTCGTCATCGTTTTGTCCCTGGGATATGCGTAATTCTCAGTCCATATATGACACTGAAAAATGATTTTTTGACTAAATGAAAACCAGGTAATCAATGATCCTATGGACAGGGACCCTACATTGATGGGGAAATTCAGGAATAGAAATGCTCAGAAACTCAGGATGTTGGAATTAGGGAAAATTCGGTTAGGAGACAGTGAAAGACAAACGTAGGTCAGAGTTCAGGGTCAGGACCCAAATCTTAAGAAAACAGGTGCTGATAGTGAAGGGAAGTTGCCAAAGCAAGATCTAGGCTTAAGCAATAAGGCAGAAGCCAATTCATCAGGCCTGCATAACTAAAGCATGCATTCATTCAGCAATTAATTATTGAGTGCTTTTTCTGTAACAGGCACACTACTAGATGCCAGGAATAAAGCCAAAAGGGACAAAGGTTCCTGTTCTCATATGGCAGATAGTAAGAGGAGACAAGAAATAAGAAAAAAAGGAAAGTAAAATACATACCGTGCTACATGAGGTTAAATGTTTTAAAGAAAAATAAAGCAAGAAGGGGGATAGGAACCATTGGAAGGGGTTGTGATTTTAAATAGGGTGGTCTGGGAAGATATCACTAAGGTTACAACTGAATAAAGCCAAAGAAAAAAAGATAGATGGAGCAATTCACATAAATATCTTGGGGAGGAGTAGCCCAGGGGAAGGAAGCAGAGGAAACAGCAAATGCAAAGTCTCTGAGGCTTTGAGACTGGAAAGGATCCAAAATTTTCTAGAAAGGAGGGAGGCTTGTGTGCTTTGAGGGAGCGATCAAGTGGCAAAGTATCAATAGTAGGAGATGAGATCAGAGAGGTAAGGGGAAGGCCAAAATGGGGGCAGATCACATACGACTTTGTAGAATTGGACTAGAGGTGCTGAAATGTTGCTTCTCCAAGATCAGAACTGTTCAAGACCAAGGTCAGGTTGAACCTCCCAGGATCCATCACATAAAAGCACTTCTGTGAGGGGTGAAGAGGTTGAGAACCAGATAAGTCCTATCAGCTAATCCTCAGGGGAAAAAATTGCATAGGAAACAAAATGTGTCATCAGCCCCCCCTTCCCCTTCTTCTGGGGTCCTCTCCTGCTACCCTCTGCCCAGTAGCCAAAGGAACACATTTTCTGTCCTATTTTCTGTAGAAAGCTAAAGCATTCACTTTGGTGGCTTAATGTGGAGCTAAGGTTATTTAAATTATAATGAGGGCAGACTAAGAAGTCCTCAGTATGTAACGGAACATAATGATGGAATGAGAAACATTGGAGCTGACAGATTTGGGCAGGGATCTGGTTATCTTTAGCTGGTTCACTATTGGCAGCTCCCTGTGTGAGTAGTAACTGATATCCAAATAAAGCTCCCAATTTTAGAGTCTTTCTCTCTATGACTATGTGAGTATATGTGGTTTATTATACACATACTTATAGTTAACTCTGTTTGTTGAAGTAAAATTCCAAGTGCGATTAAACTTTTAAAGAAAGATAATAAAAACAAAATGAAGTCTAAATTTAAGTGAAACATAAGTGATCTCCTACATTCTAATTCTGGGTTGTCCACCCCTTTCCGTTATGCATTTTGTAAACCAGTTTTCAGGCAAGATCTGACACCTACATAAGTGCTAGAGGAAGGGAACTTCTGGAACTGGACGGAGTTCAGTGGGGACATTTATAGACCAACTTCCATTTGCCTAAAGTGACTCAGCTTACTCAGTTTTAATTATTTCAAAATCCTCAGCACCGTCTCTTCTAGCTAGGGTGCATTCCTGGTTCTTTACATACATGAAAGGCAGCAAAGGTGGGATAGATGACACAAGTTTCTTTGTTTTTTTCTCCTGGAAAACATTACCTCTTGAGTGGGGGGAGTCAGAACTCTCTAGGAATGAAGTGATATCCTATTTCATATTCATTATAAGCCCAATCCAGGCTTCCACGAGTCTAAATTCAGTTGTTCAGCCACTGCTTAGCACAGCTAGTTTATCAAACAGGGTATTGTGCAGTCTAAATAGAAACAAAAAGCTTTTTGATTTGGGCAGTTCTCATGAGAGCTCATTGAATTTATTGTGATATTTCTCTACACAGAAAGGAACCAGATTAGTATCCAATAACAGATCAGCACATTTATAAATGCTGAATGCTGAGCTGTGGGCACCATGTGATTGGATACAGAATTTGTAATTATTTTTGCTTTATCGTGTTTGCTGCAAGGACAGGGTGAGTTTACGAGGCACTGATCTCATCTGCAGGGGCCTGGGATAGCAGCCAGTCACTGTGGGTGCACACCAGCCCCACACGGAGCTGGATGCAAGCAGCTCCCAAGAGGCTGTGCAGGCAGGTGTCAGCACTAAATGTGCAGACTCAGAGCAGAAGACGGGGGATGGAGGATGCGTGGGCCTTAGTGGGTTAATCTGTACTTGAGCTGACAGGTGTCCCTATCACCCCTGGGGCGAGATATCCATCCACATATGGCACCACAGTTGAGGAGGAAAGGGGAGCCGTGGGAATTGTTCAGGAGGCAAGTGTCAAGGCAACTGACTCTGAATATTTGCCTGAATGATCAGACTGAAAACCAGGGAGACTTTTCTTTTTTTAGATTTGAAAGCATTTAATGACACAGCATATATTTAACAGGTAGGGTAAAAGTTGAGAGGTTCAGGTCATATAACTGAGTACTAAGCCTGAATAACCACCTCTGTGCTCAGGCCCAGCCTCTGGAGTTCATTCCTATCAATACCATTTTGATTGTGCAGTAAGATGAAAATTTGTCATTACAATCATTACAGTGACAGAGAAATTCACACTATGTATCAAACAGCAAGGTAATGAAGCAAATTATTAACACAGTATAGCAACGCACAAGCAAGTAATCATTAGGGTAACATTTCTTTGTCCAGTAAATGTTTCTTTTCCACTTACTAATGACTTAAACTGTTATTATACAGCTAGTTTTATTATACTTTGTACTAGAATTATCTCAAACATATAATATAATGTATTTCAGGAAAAAAATCAAAATTACAGATTATTTAAAACAGTATCAGTTTTCTATTCCTTCTTGTAGACCGACATTCTTAACTGTTGTCAGAGCTGATGCAGAAAAGTCACATCAAGAGACAGTGTTAGTCACTCAGAGGCAAGAAGAGGTTCATTTTCCTGGTGGTGAGTTAGACTGACAATACTTGTGGTTTTTATGCTGTAAAACCAGTACAAAACAAGACATACACACACACACTTTTTACTGAAGTATATACAGAAAAGTACACATTTAATAAGGATACAGTGAGAGGAATATTTCCAGACTGAGCTACTCATGTAACCACACCAAGAGTCATTATCAGTATGTCCCTTTCCAGCATTACAATTCCCAACAAAACTACTATCCCAGCTTCTAATAATATCCATTAGTTTTAGTTGCTTTGACATTTAATGTAAATGGTATCATACAGTGTATCATCTTTTGTGCTTGACTTCTTTCACTCAACATTATTTTTGTGAGCTACATCCATTTCGTTGCATATTTGTTCTTGTTGCTGTAGAGTACTCTCTCACATGAATATATCTCAATTTTTATATCCATTTAGGGAAATAAGGGACACTTGGGCAGTTTTTTTTTCTTGTTAACCTCCCTTAACCTTTATTAGCACTCTTCACCCCCACTCTGCTCCTCCAGAACCAGACGTTTCCTTTGGGCACTTTCTAATCTGTACTTTTAATAGAACTTTCATGAACATTCTAGTACATTCTTTGGGTGACTACATGTATGTGTTTCTGTTGGGTATACACCTAGAAATGGAATTACTAAGTCACAGTAAAGTGCATGTTCAACTTTGATAGAAACTGCCAGTTTCTAAAGTGTTATACCAACTTTCGTCTGTTTTTTATACCTGTGAGTGGCACAAAAATTTCCACTTAGCTCTTGCCTGAAGTACTTCCTTTCTTCCTTCTTGTCTTAAAGTGTCTGTGTTTTCCATAACAGCAAGGCTTTCTGCCAAGTCCCAAGAAGTAGAGGTTGTAGAATAACAGAAAGGAGGAAATTAGGGAACAAGCCTCAGAATTTAAAAATTACCTGAGATTGTCATATGACTTGGGCCCTAAGTCTCTTTACCTCTTATTCTCTCATCCAAGTACCAGCTCCTATTTAACTCTATGCTCCACTCAAGAATCTGACCCTAATTCTCACTTTCCCCAAAACTCCCAATCACCTCAGACTTCTGCACCAAGTCATAGAAAATGGATCTTTGGGCCCCTTGTGCATTGGGAGTTGGTTCTGTAGTATCTGAAGTTTGACCTTCTTGTCATATTTTCTCAAGGAAATAGTGTTAGGTGACTGGGTTGAACTCTACAGCTGGGATAGTAACATAATGGTTGATAAGCCTTTTAGGGCTGTCTGTAATCTAACCTTCATATATCACATTACACCCATAGGAAAAGCAGTTTTAACAACTGACTATTTTTTTTTAAGCACTGGGAATCCAGATGGATAATAAATTGGGAACCCTTTGTATTTCTATATCAAACCTCAGTGTTCTTAATTTATAATAATTAGAAGCCACAAATAAATTAATGGACTGCTGAAGGTTATCTTCCTAATGAGAGCCAATTGTATAAAAAGCTGAGTTATCAGATGTGAGAACACATTCTGTGAGCATTTGGAAAAGAAGGCAATATCTCTGTGCTTGACCCTAGGGCATGTGGCTAAGATCAGCCCCTGAGCTGGTCTCTGATTACACAGATTCATCTATTAGCCTTCTGCCATTAATCTCATTTCTCACAGAGAAGGGAGTTCCAACTGTAGGGTTTTCAACTGTTTTTCTGGAGGAAGAGGTCCTTTATGACATTAAACAATGCATACCTTCCCACAGGGTAGAGTCCCTTGCTGAGTGCACATGCCAGTTTTACTTGATGAACCACACAGTACTGAAGAGACCACAACTACACTGTTTATTTTATTAAAATCTCCACTATTGTAGCTCCTATTGCATTACCCTAATGTTGAAAATTAAAGTTATATAATTCAGTTAACTGCTGATCTCCAACTGTTAAAAAACAAAACAAAACAGAAAAAAACCTAACTAAAGCTAGTCAGTTGTGTCTAAGTTGGATAGACTCATAACCACTTCTGACTCATTGGAGAAAACTGCTGACTGAGAGTTTGTGCATGCTTGGGAATGAGTGCTTGAAATAATACAATTGTATGTTTACATTTTACATGTGATGTCCAGTATTAGCTCTGATTATACTCATCTATTACTTTGAATTACATCTATTAAATTAATCCTCTGGGGGAGGATTCTGGGAAGACGATGAAGTAAGAAGCATCAGGAATCCATGTCCCCAACCAGACAACAATAGCACTGGCAGAATATGTCAGATGTAACTATTGTGGAACTCTGCAGTCTACTGAAGGCTTAGCTTGGCAGCAGTCACCCATCCCCCAAACCCCAGGTGTGTCAGGCAGCTGTACATGTGCTCCTGAATCAGCTTGCGTGTAGTTTTGGGGAGCCAGAGTGGGAAATAAGACCGTCTCCTTCAAATACGTAAGATCAGTGATCTGATCACTGATTGCTGCTTCTGATTTTAGAGGTAGAGTCACAGAAGCAGGCAACATTGTTGTTGCATCTCCTCCCATTGTTTCAAGACCCTTCCCCTCAGGCTGAATTGACTTCTAGGGGATTTAAGGGGCCAACACCTGCCCTCCCCACTTTCATTTTTCTCTTTTCCCCCATTAGGATCCAGATGTTAAAGACATTCAAAAGCAACTGCATATATAGAGGAAATTAGAAAGTCACCATCCATGCCCTGGGAAAGGCATAGGCTCAGAAAAGACATGAAAAGACCTTAAGTTTACACCTCAGGCTAATCCTTGGCACAGAGACACACTAAAGCAACCAAAATAAAACAACAACAGCAAACAACATTGAAGGAAGGGGGAAAATTTGATTTCCAGAATTACCAGATTATTAGATTCAAATGTTTCATTTTCAACAAAAAAATCACAAAGAAACAAGAAAGTATGTCTCATTCAAAGGAAAAAATAAACCAGCAGAAACTGTCCTTGAGGAAGACCTGATGGCAGATTTACTAGATAAAGAACTGTCTGAAAGATGCTAAAAGAGCTAAAGGAATACATGGAGGACGTAAAGAAAAATGATGTATAACAAAAGGGAAATATCAATAAAGAGATGAAAAACCTAGGAAGAATCCCAAAAGAAATTCTGTAGCTGAAAAGTACAATAACTGAAATAAAAAATATTCATTAGAGGAATTCATAGACAAATTTGAGCAGGCTATTAAAGAGTCAGCCAACTTGAAGATAGGACAACGGAAATTATCAAGTCTGAAGAACTGAAAGAAAATGATCAAAGAAAAGTGAACAGAACCTATATAGAACACCATCAGGTAGACCAACATATGCATTTGGGAGTCCCAGAAAGAAAAGAAAGTGAAAGAGGCAGAGAGAATATTTGAAGAAATAGTGGCTAAAATTTCTTAAATTTGATACAATACATTAATATGGACATCTGAGAATCTCCTCAAACTCCAAGTAAGATGAACTCAAAGAGACTCACAGCAAAACACATTATAACCAAACTGTCAAAACCAAAAACAGAGAAACTTAAAAGCAGGGAGAGAGAAGTGACTCTTCACATACAAGAGATCCTTAATAAGATAATCAGCAGATTTCTCATCAGAAACTTTGGAAGCCAAAAGACAATGGACTGATATATTTATAGTGCTAAAAGGGGGAAAAAAGCCAACAAGAATCATATATATGGCAAAACTGTGCTTCAAAAATGAGAGAGCAATCAAGACCTTCCTAGATAAGCAAAAGCCAAGGAGTTGGTTACCACTAGATCTGAACTGCAAGAAATGCTCAAGAGAGTCCTACAGTGTGAAATGAAAGGAAACTGGACTGTAACTTGAACTTGTATAAAGAAGTAAAGATTGAAGTAAAAGTAAACACACGGACAATTATAGAATCTGGTATCATTGTAACTTTGGTTTGTAACTCCACATTTTGCTCCTTACATAATTTAACAGACTCATTCATTAAAAAACAATTAGTTTATGTTTTTGGACACACTATATAAAGATGTAATTTTGTGACATCAACAACTGAAGGGCTGGGGATGGAGCTAAAAGGAGTAGTTTTTGTATGGTATTGAAGTTATGGTAGTATAAATTCAAATTAGAGTGTTATAACTTTAGGATATTAAATGTAATCCCCATGGTAACCACAGAGAAAATAACTACAGAATATACACAGAAGGAAATGTGAAGGGAATTAAAATGTTTCACTATAAAAAAATCAACACTAAAGAAGACAATAATGCAGGATATGAGGGGAAAAAGCTATAAAGCAAATAGAGAAAAACAGCAAAATAAAGTCCCTTCATATCTTTAAATGTAAGTGAATTAAACTCTCCAATTAAAAAACAGAGATTGGCAGAATGGATTTTTTTTAGAATGGTGATTCAACTGTATGCTGTTTACAAGAGACTCACTTTAGATTTAAGGACACAAATTGGTTAAAAGTGAAAGAATGTAAAAAATATATTCTATGCAAATAGTAACCAAAAGAGAGATACAGTAAGTCCCCTTACAAACAAGTTCCATTCTGAGAGTGTGTTCACAAGTCCAATGTGTTCATAAGTCTAACAAAGTTAGCCTAGGTACCCAACTAACACAGTTAGCTATATAGTACTGTACTGTAATAGGTTTATAGTACTTTTCACACAAATAATACATAAAAAACAAACACAAAAAATAAAGGAAGCATTTTTAATCTTACAGTACAGTACCTTGAAAAGTACAGTAGTACAGTACAAGGGCTTGCAAACAGGGGCTGACATCAAGTGAACAGGCAAGAAAAGTTATTGACTGGAGGAGGGAGAGGAGTGTCAGCAAAAGGAGATGAAGGGCTAGCTGTAATTTCACTCACTCACATCCTGGGCTTGAAATAAAGATACTGTACTACTGTACTCCATACAGTACTGTAAGTAATGTACACAAAACACAACCACCTGTAGAAGATGCATGCACGTGACAACGTATGCCAGACTCGTGAACTAACTTACATGATTGGACAATGCGAACACACTTTCGCATCTTTGAAAGTTCAAATCTTGAATGTTCGTATGTAGGGGACTTGCTGTATATACAATGGAACATTATTCAGCCTTAAAAATGAAGGAAATTTTGATATATGCTACAAATATGGTTGAATCTTGAGGACATTATGCTAAGTGAAGTAAGCTAATCAGAAAAATACAAACACTGCATAATTTCATTTGTATGAGGTACTTACGGTAGTCAGAATCAGCGATAGAAAGTAGAATTATGGTTTCTAGGGACTGGAAGGAGGGAGGAATGCGGAGTTCTTATCTAATGGGTATAGAGTTTCAGATTTGAGAGATGGTAAGTGTTCTGGTGGTGATGGTTGAACAACAGTTTGGATGTATTTAATGCCACTGAGGTGTACACTTAAAAATGGTTAAGATGGAAAATTTGTGTTGAACGTATTTTAGCACAATAAAGAAATTGAAAAAAAGATACTCTCTGATTTTGTTCTTGACTGTTAAACAATGAATTTCATTATCCTTTCTGCAGATAAAATCTATTTTATTTTATTGAAATCAATGTGGTTTTAGTTGCAGACGTAGTAGTGGGTTGAACAGATTTCATATTGACCCCAAGACAAATCTGTACAGATGCTTTTATGAACAAATTCTTGTTATTAGCTTTTTGAATAAACATTTTGCTCTTTCCCATAAATTTTGAGGTCCCAGGAGGAAAATTTTTTATATTTCTGGTGAACCATAGCTCTGCTTATGTGTAATCTCCTTGCTTCTTTAAAAAAAATTGCTGGAATTAACAGAGAAAATGTGCTCTTAAAAATCAACCATGGAAGTTTTACTGTGTCCTTTATAGGTAAAGAATTAAGGAAAGAACCAGAGACAGGATCCTTGACCTTGGGGAACTTATATCTAGCTGGCATATGGTTTTAATTAGAGCTCTTCAGTTTTAGTGGCAGAAACCCCATTTAAGTGGACTTAAGGAATGTCAGAAATGGATTGTTCGGCTCTGGTGGACATCCCCTCTGCACCCAACACTTCTGTTCTCACTGGCCTGACTGCTGACGTCCAGCACCTGTGACTCTTTACCTGCAGGCTCCTTTGGCCTTGAGTGGGAGAGGCTGGAAGTGCTCTAGAATTAATAATTAGGAGCATTCATCCACCAGCGACAGGAGCTGGTGGATAAACACCCCAGCTCCCTTGCCTCTCAGGCAGGAGAACGGAAGCATGTGTTCTATATTGGAGTTCCCCAGTAGGAGTTGGTTCCTGTTGCCCAGAATGACAGCTTATTTGTTAATGTACCCTTAATTGGCTTTTTTTAATCTTGCCTGTCTCACTAAACTATTTTCCTGCCAGTATTTTCTGGGCTCAATCCCTACACAAACTACTTGCACTATCATCCTTATCTCCGGGACTACTGCTGGGTGAACCCACACTAAAATAATTGGCTTTTCTAAGTGAGAAGTCCAATGGTAAATTTTGGGACACTGCTGCATCCAGGGGTTTAAATGATATCATTGAGAATGTATGTCTCCTGTTCAGCTCTTCAATCCTTTATCCTAGCTCCATTCTCACTCACTGGCTTCCATCAAGGGGACAAGATAGTTTCCAGCAGTCCATCTCTGGACCATATTCTCTCAGCAACACCAACCCAAAAGAGCTATTCTTCTGTAGGTTTTCTGATAAAAATTGGCATGATTTAATTGCCCTGAATTTAGTTCCTGCCTAACTCTAATTTAATCAATATGAGATGTGAGATGGAATATGCTGACTGGTTTATACCTAGGTTAAGTATTTAACTCTGGAGCCAAAGTCAGGTCAGGCCAGTCCATACCACATTCTATATAAATGGATCAATGGGTTTTCCAAGGGAAAATCAGGCTGCTATTTACAGGAAAAAGATAATAGATAATAGAAAGGTAAAAATTATAAGGAAGCAAGATATTTATATTTCATAACAAAGTACAAAGCAAATATGGATGCCAAATATGGATGACCTTAAAAGGGAGGATTACTACCCAGAACTGAGGAATTGCACCAGGCAGAGGAAGGGAAAGAATGCTAATAATTCCTATTAATCAATTGCTATGGACCTAACTGTGCCCCCCCCATTCATATGTTGAAATTCTAACTCCCAGTGTGATATTTGGAGATGGGACCTTTGGGAGGTAATTAAGTTTAGATAAGGTTAGGAGGGTGGGACCCTCAAGATATGATTGACAACCTAATAAGAAGAGACCCCAGAGCCTCCTTCCCTCTGTCTCTTTTTCTCTCTCTCTCTGTCTCTGTCATGTGAGGATGCAATGAGAAGGTAGCCATCTACCAGCCAGAAGGAGCGCTCTCACCAGAACCCAACCATGCTGGCACCCTGATCTCAGACTTTCAACTTCCCCAACTGTGAGGAAATAATTTCTGTTGTTTTAAGCCACCCAGTCTAGGCTATTTTGTTATGCTAGCCCACACTGATTACATGATACATCGATCAATGGCCTCCAGCTGTGAACCATGACCAATATTACATGTCTGAAATATCATTTGGTAAATATCATTTGAAATGAGACATAGAAAAACTCCACCAAAGGTAGCCAATGGCATGCTCTAGTCCTGTTGGAAGAGAGCCATCAATACACATTTTATATTTTGAGCGGAGTATAGTGAAACATGCTTTTTTAGGGAGTAAAAACATCGAAGAGTCTACGGCACATTTTAATTATTTGGTAACGTAAATTAATTTACTTATTTTGTAAGATCTGATGGGTCAGAGTTAATGCAATGTGTAAAATACTATTAAGGGTAGTACTTATGTGATAGAGATTGTGAAATCCACAAGATACTTTGACATAATTTTTACCTCTCTCTGTCCTATGTGTTGAAGCAAGAAAACTGAGAGCATCTTCCTCTGACAACCTGATGATCCCCTTTGGTGCCTGTCATTCTTGACTGAACTGAGCAAGATCTTTGCTGAAAGGAAAAGTTCTATGGTCTGAATATTTGTGTTCCCCCACGCCCCGCAAATCCATATGTGGAAACCCTAACCCTCCACGGTGATGGTATTAGGTGATTAATCACATTTGGAAGTTAATTAAGTCATGAGGACAGAGCCCTCATGGATGGGATTAGTGTCCTCATAAAACAGACCCAAGAGGGGCTTCCCTGGTGGCACAGTGGTTGAGAGTCTGCCTGCCGATGCAGGGGACACGGGTTCGTGCCTCGGTCTGGGAAGATCCCACGTGCTGCGGAGCAGCTGGGCCCATGAGCCATGGCCGCTGAGCCTGCGGGTCCGGAGCCTGCGCGTCCGGAGCCTGTGCTCCACAACGGGAGAGGCCACAACAGTGAGAGACCTGTGTACCGCAAAAAAAAAAAAAAAAAAAAAAAGAGAGAGACCCAAGAAAGCCCTCTTGCCCCTTCTGCCGTGGGAGAACACTGTGAGAAGGTATTGGTCTACGTGGAAGGGTGTTCTCACTGGACATCAAATCTGCACGTGTCATGATCTTGGACTTTGCAACCTCCAGGACTGTGAGAAGTAAATGTTCATTGTTTTTAAGCCACCAGTTTAATAGTATTTTGGTATAGCAGCCTTAGTGAACTAAGACAGTATATTGAATTTCCTAGCATCAGAAATTTTGATCTCTTATCTGTTAAAGGGGGAAACTGATATCACCTGATAAATTTGTTGTAGTAGAAATATGGAATTAACTTATGTATTTGTAACTCATTTTCATAAAGGAGTTGTCATTCCTTGTACCTAAAGACATAGAAATAACTATTAAAAACTTAAATAGGGCTTCCCTGGTGGCGCAGTGGTTGAGAGTCTGCCTGCCGATGCAGGCGACACAGGTTCGCGCCCTGGTCCGGGAGGATCCCACATGCCGTGGAGTGGCTGGGCCCGTGAGCCATGGCCACTGAGCCTGCGCATCCGGAGCCTGTGCTCCACAACGGGAGAGGCCACAACAGTGAGAGGCCTGTGTACCGCAAAAAAAAAAAACAACTTAAATAGAAAATGTGTTTCAAGACAAAGAGTAGATATAAAATATGCTTACTGGGGGAGTTAAAATAATTGCCATGACTTGAATTCAAATTTGACTTTGAGGTTTTTGGTTGTTAAGGCAAATAGGGAAGATGGCAAATATTACATTACCAAAATAATCCTCAAGGGAGACTGTATGTCTGTGTGTGTGTATGTGTGTGCTTGTGTGTTCTGTAAGTCTTGAGTCAGCTTTGGGTGCTGAGTATTCTTAGTATTCGGCAATGGGGCAATGTGCTCATTGTTTTTGTTTGTTTTTCATCGGTATTTGCATGTTCTGTTTTAGTTTTTTTTTTTTTTTTTACTATCTTCTTGCTCAGGCTTATTCCTGAGTCCTAGTCCCACTCTTCTATGGCCCATACACATCCACTTTAATGTGATTGATTGTTTGGTGTCTTTCCACAGATGCAGAAATATGTGTTATTTAGCTATTGCTGTAAGACTTTTGAGAAAGGCAAAAAGTACACCATTAAAACATGATTACAGAAAAGCTCTTCTGTTAGGGGAAAAGGTAATTTGGGCCAAGTGTTACAGATATCCAGTGGTCCTTTTAGATTCAAAGAGAGAAATTAGAGTAGTTAGAAAAATGGATGTTCATGGTCTCTCCAAGTACCCTTTTGCTCATATAGGCCTTTTTTATTTTTAAGAAAGGAATAGCTAAAATATCATCACAGAAGATTATAAAACTCAAATTACAGCCTGGAGTGTTGCTATTTTCTACCAATATTTCTATATAATTGCTCTCTGTGTGTATAGGGAGGACACCAAGTGTATTAAAAAAGGAAAGGATTTGGACAGACCTGTGTTCAAATCATGGCTCTGTCATTTACGAACTGCATGAACCTATGGTCTGTAACATTCTTCAGATCTCTAAGCCTCACTAGCCTCACTTATAAGCCTGGTTTGATAACACCTTTCACAAATTTGTGAGGATTAAATGAGATCATGAATTTATATACAACATCTGATAGCTCACAGCTCAATACGTATTTTTAAATGAATAAAGGACCCTCAGAGAATATGATTATGATGATGGCAATGATGATTTTTTTAAAGAAAAATACTGACTGAAGGACAGAAACAGGTACAGAATAGTAATTAAATAACAATTTCAACAGACCTATAAGAATTTGGTTTGTCATCATCAAAAATATTTTTAAGCAAGGAGAGACCATAGAAGCCAAGCTTAACTCAGAGAGCTGGTATATTCCTACTAGTAAAAATTGGTCCAACGGTTCATTTTCTACTTTGAAGTAATTGAAAAGAAATAGAATGATTAATTTTTCTCAAAAAGAAAGAAATATGCAATCATGAAGTGAGTTTCCTCCATATTTCTTTGTGGGAAAATCGTATGACCTTTTGCTTCTCTGTGCCCCTGGGGAACAGGAAATATGCTTTTGGTGGCTCTGGGCCATTTTACTTTATTCCTTACAAGGAAGAAATTCAAACTAGAAAATTTTCTCAAGAATTCAGGCTGCCCTTTGAATAGCTAAAACATACTTGTTTGTGGTTTATTTCTTCTCAAATATCTGTTACATATATTAAGCAAATCCATTGCTTTAAGAAGAGAGAGACAAAGTCATTCAGAAAGGCTGACAATAAAAGAAAGAACAAAGTCAACCTAGGCAAATGCAAAAAAAAAGAAAGCAAGGATTGTCATATGTATATCAGTCAAATCTGAATTTAGAGCCAAATGAATTAAATGAGGCAACAGAGGGAATTTTACAGTGATAAACATGATCCATGATGAAGAATAAGTATGCATCAACTAACATAGCATCACATAAAGCATAAGTTAAAAACTACCAGAAGTACAAGGAGAAATAGATGGAAACACAGCTGTAACAGTCTCTTATAGCACATGACCAATCAATTCACCAAAAAAAAAAAAAAAAAGATATGAAAAACCTAACTATAAAACAATTTCAGAAATTGGCCATTAATTTTTCTACAAAGAAAATCATAATTAATTTCCAAAGATAGAAAGAGTACAGAGATCGTTCTCCAATCAGATTGTAATAAAACAAGAAATTAATCACAAAACAACAACAAAATGTTAAGACAGTGTGGTATGAAAGTTCATATAAATCTCAGATAAAAAAGAAAATCAAAACCCACATTAAAGAATTTCTCTAAAATATTATTACTAAGACTATAAACATCTGAAGCTATGGGATAATTCTAAAGTGTTTTAGAAAAAATTCACAGTCCTAATAATTATGCCGATAAACAAGAATAAATGAAAATGAACAAATAAGTGACATAGCTAATTCAGGAAATTAAAAACAATAAAAGAATGAACTAAATAAACTTAAAAAACAGAAAGAAATTACTACTAATAAATGAGAAATAAAAAAATACTTGAAAAATAAGAAAATAAGTCAAAATTATGGTTATTTACAAAAATGAGATAAACATGTTCAAAAGTCAACATGTTCATTCACCAAAGAATACAAAGTCCGTTTAATATTAGAAAATTAATTAATTTAATTTATGCTTTCATAGATGATCATATCATCATATGCAAAAAACATGTTTGATAAGATTCAATTCCCAGTCAAGATAAAAAAAAAAAAAGTTCTTAGTAAACCAGGAATGGGAAGAAAACTTTCTTTAGCCAGATAAAAGGTCTCCAGAGACACCTCAGCCAACACCATAATTAATGGTGACATATTGAAACCATTCCATTTTAGATTAAGAATAAAGCAAGGATGTCTTTTATCACTATTCTTCTTCAACATTCTACTGGTTATCCCAGTCAATGCAGAATGATAAGAAAAAAATATTGACAAATATCCAGCCTAGAAAGGATGACGTGACAGTATGATAGCCTGGGAGGCCCTGACTTTCTAGTCCTGGGTCCTACCTCTGACCTCATTCTTTGTGTTCTGCCCAGGCTTACTGCCCTCTTGCTGTCCCTCTAAGAAACCAGTCACGCTCATAATTCAGAGCCTGTGCACTTGCTGTTCCCTCGGCCTAAGGTTCTCTGTGTAACTCCTTCAGATTCTTGCAAAAATGTCTGTTTCTCAGAGTGACCTTCTCTGACCACACTATTTAAAAATTAAACCACCTTCTCCCTTCCTCTTCCTTCTAGCATTCCCCTTCTCCCTTCCTTTCTTTATTTTCTCCAAAGCATTTCTTGCCATCTAACAGCCGTTTATTATCTATTATTTATTGTCTGTCTCTCCCTAAGAGAATATAAACTCCATTTAAGCTGTTTTTTTTTTTCTTTTTTATTCATTACTAAATTCACCTTGAACGGTGCCTGGAACAGAGAAGGCATTAAATATTTATTATATAAATGAATGAAATCTAGAAAATCTAAAAATTCTATATTAGAATGAATAAGAGTTTAGAAAAATTGCTTAAAACAGAATCAATATAGAAAGTTACCTGAATTTCTCTACATCACCCCAGTCAGCTAGAAAATATAATTTGGAAAAAAATTACTTTTTTATAAAAGTAACAACACTTTTTAAGATTTTAATTTAAGAGACCTAGGACTTTTAAGTTAAAAACTGTAAACTAGTGTTAAAGGCATAAAATAAGACTGAAATAAATGGATTAATAGATCATGTTCTTGGATAGAAACTCAACATGATAAAGATTTCATCTTTCTCCAAACTGATCTTCAGTTTCAAAGCAATGCCAATAAAAGTTTCAACAGGGTTCTTTTTGTGGAAATATGACAAGTTGATTTTAACATTTTAATATGGAAGACAAAAGGGCCATGAACAACCACTCCTAAGGAAAAAGACAGACCGTGGGACCTTCCTTATCAGAAACCATGATAAAGCTATTGTAATTAAGACAGTATGATATTGGTGCATGGAGAGCCAAGTAGACAAATAGAACTGAGGGGAGATGCCAGAAACTAACTTACACACATATCGAAGTAGATTTATGATGTAGTGGATAATGCAGATTCATGAGTCAAGGAGATAATTGATTTTAATGTAATTGAATTTACCAATATTTTTCTGATAATACTTGTGCTTCTGGTGTCTTGTTAAAGAAATCCTTTAAGACTGTAATGATAAAGATATTCTCCTAAACTACCTTTAAAACTTTTATAGTTTTTCCTTATATTTACATCTTTAATCCACTTGAAACTGAGATTTTGTTCATAACGTAAGGTTGGAACCCACTTTTATTTATATGTTTGTTTATCTCGCAAGAAGAATCAATTGTTGCAGCCCTTCTTTGCCTCACTGATTTGCAATACCCATTCTGTCATAAATCAGGTTTCTGCATGTCTGTGGGTATGTTTCCTGGGCTTTCTATTCTGTCCTGTATAAATATGAAGATGCCTTACCTCATTAGTCTTAGAAATGCAAATTAAAATCATTTCTTATATACCAAGTTGGCAAAATTAAAAGGCCAGATAATATCAGGTGTTTGCACAGATACGAAACAGAGATGCTTAACCATTGCTGGTGAGAGTGTAAACTAATAGGATTATCTTAGAAAAGTTTGGCATTGCCTAGTAAATTTGAATATTCTGACCCAGCAATTCAATTCCTAGATATATTCCTTAGGAGAACTCTTGCACATGTACATCAGGGATGTGGAAACAATGTCCACAATAACATTGTTTGTTAACCAAAAACCTGGAAGTAAACCAAATCCCTGATAACCTGAATAAATAACTTATATTTGTATCATAGAAGAAACACAGCAATGGAACTGAGCTAACTTCCGTTACTTGAATCAACATGGAGAAATCTCAAAAATACATCATTAGGGAAAGAAGCAGTCACTGTAGAATACATAAATTATAAAGTATGAAGAATAGATGATTAGGAATATACACAGAAGTGATAAAACTATAAAGGAACACAAGGGAATGATTAATTTAAAATGCAGGATGATGGTTATTTCTGGGGTTGGTTGGGATGAGGGGGATGTGTTCAAGAGGTATCTAGACTTTATGGTGGATACATGCTTTTAAAAAATTATTCTTTATACCTATAAATCTGTATGATTTTTATATGTGTGATATGTTCTACAATAACAATACTTTAAAAAGGAAGTGACTATAATACAATAGATGAATCTTACCTAAGAGTTATTTTTTAAAATGTATCATGGAATAATTCAATAAATAATTGTTTAGAAAGCAAATCAAGGTTTGTAGTGGGCAAGTTTAAGCCAGGAACCAGGGCAAAGGGAACTGGATGGTTTTATGGTCAGGGTCAGGACACTGAGAGAGCCAAGTGACCCTCCTACTCTCAGGACAACAGACTGGACGTCAGAGGACAAATGACCCCCATGTAGTATTAATGATGCACTGGCAATTTTATTACTTAATTCTGGTGTGTGCGGTCTGAATGAGGAGGACCACTTATCCTTCTGAGTGTACTGATGATTAAAATAGCACTCCTTATTTATTCCAACATAATTTAAAAGCTAGTTATAAATCCCATGTTTGCACAATTATTTTCATTGGTTTCATTTTTCAGTGGATTGCTTTAGAGAAAGCCACCTTAAACTTCTCCATAAAATTTCTCCAAACTATATTATAAAATTAGTTGTGTCTTATATTTCCACAAACAAGGTTATGAACAATCTTGTTTGATTTTTTTATTAACAAAAAGTTATTCCCTCAGGGCCCCTAAATTTAGTCGTCTATCTATGGTTCTCAGCTTGGTTTATTCCTCGCAGTAAGTAAATTCAGCTGTTACCCATTTCCTTGAGATAGCAGTAAACTTGATCTGTAGCATAGGAATATTTGATTGAAAGATTTTCTTCTCAAACAAAAAAGAAGTTTAAAAAATCTCAATTGTTCCTCTCCAAAGACAGGTTAAACTTGGCACTGGACTCGTTTTTTTGTAAGTAATCTGTGTGCCTCAGCACTATAAATGAAGAAATATGTATAGAGCTGCTGTTCCTAGTCTTCAAACATCTGCTTCTCCAGGGCTTGTCAATCCTGTTCCCCTAGGAGGAGGAGGACATGATGTTGTAGTTCTCTCTCTCCTTCCCCTACTATCCTCTCACTTTCCTCCAAATCATTTATCACAAGGTTGTAAATTTCCCTTCACTTATCTTCCATTCACTTTCGGCGGGAGTAGTCCAAGTATTGGACTAAATTTATGGACTCTAAGAGTTCCAATGATACTGAAGCCCCCAGGCAGTCACTGATGTTTTCTCAATTTCACTCAGAAGTTGGGTACAGACATCATGTATACTCCTTGCCAGCTCCTTGGGGCTCTTTTTTCTGAATTCCTTTAGTCTCAGCCTCTTAGTTTTCTGGGAACTCTTTCAGGACACAGTGGGCAGAGTAAACAACAAAGAATGGAACTAAGTGCACGTTCTGATTCTGAGAAAGCCCCTCCTCTGTGGCAAGAATTCAAGCACGAGGATACAGGTGGGACAGGGTGTGGAGAAGAGAGCACATTGTTTACCAGCTCTCTGCAATGTTGAAGAAAATTACTTCAGATATTGGCAGAAATAGAGATTTCTTTAGCGCATTGGGTCCACATAGATACTTTTCTTTTTTTTTCAGTTGAGAATTTGGACTGTTTCTTCAAGGTAGATTACCAGACTTATTTACTGAATTTTCAGCATCCATACTTAGCACACTTACAATAGTCCTTGTAACATGAGCATCCTTGCTCTGCAAGGAAAATCTGTAAGGAAAGTTTGAATTGGTCAAGTGATAAAATCTACTCTGAAAAAAGATAACTTTTCATGAATTCCGTCACTTGATGCTGAAAACATGAATAAGTGATTTTAGTCTCTGGCACTATTCACAAATAGCTCATGTCCAAAGCATAGATGGATTATCAATGAATTTTTAGCGCAAGTCACACAATGCTGCTGGCAGAAATTCACTCAAAAAAACCGTGTGTCTCTGACAGTGTGTTGCTAGGAATTCTATCACAGATTATTATGAGGTGATGTGATGGGAAAAACATAAACCTAACATGAAAAATAAATTCATTCTATAATAAGTCCAGAGAAGCTTAAATAAAACCAGGCAATAAATGTGATAAAACATGAAATCTATTTAGTTCCTAAGAACCAGGCTGTCAAGTTTCTAGGAACAAATCTTAGAATGTGAAAATCAACTTTCTTAAAAATTAATTTAAGAAATAATAAAATAAAAACTGATTTTGTTAACTAGCTCTATTAAATGAAACCAAAATTATTTATCAATTTACCCTAAATTAACAAAACCAATGTCACACTTATTGCCACATGAAATACCTTAAATAAAGATTCCCCTATTTTAAATTCCCTTTTCATTTAGTTTTTCTTGAGAGTTTGTATTTGCGGGGGTGGGTGGTGGGGAATATGAGCTAGGAGGCACTTATGAAACGTTTACTGAGTGGCACTTATGCTTTCCTGGTCAAATGAAATAATTCAAAGAAGAATGCAGAGTTTTCCTGCCCTGGATGCAGGGCACCTTGCCCTGGCGGCCACAGCTGGTTGCAGCCTCCACCTTCTTTCAGCACTTCCAGAACAGCCTACTGGGAGGCACCCCCTTCCTCAGGAGCCCCTTCTCTAAACCCCTGGTCCCAGCAGCAGCTGGATAGCAGCTCTATCTCTTCCACAGAGCCATGTGGCTGACAGGGTCTTGGTGCTCTCTCTGGGTGTCAGGGCTGTGCCTCTGAGGTGGGAGAGCCGAGTTCAGGACATTGATCCACCAGAGACCTCCTGGCTCCACATGATATCAAACAGTGAAAGCTCTCCCAGAGACCTCCATCTCAACTCTAAGACCCAGTTCCACTCAACAACCAGAAAGCTATAGTGCTGGACACCCTATGCCAAACAGTTAGCAAGACAGGAACACAATGCCACCCATTAGCAGAGAGGCTTCCTAAAATACTAATAAGGTCACAGACACCCCCAAACACCACCAGATGCAGTCCTGCTCACCAGAAAGACAAGATCCAGCATAATGCACCAGAACACAGGCACCAGTCCCCTCCACCAGGAAGCCTACACATCCCACTGAGCCAACCTTAGCCACTGTGGTCAGACACCAAAAACAACAGAAACTATGAACCTGCAGCCTGCAAAAAGGAGACCACAAACACAGTGAGTTAAGCAAAATGAAAAGACAGAGAAACACACAGCAAATGAAGAGCAAGATAAAAAACCACCAGACCAAAGAAATGAAGAAGAAACAGGCAATCTACCTTAAAAAGAATTCAGAGTAATGATAGTAAAGATGATCCAAAATCTTGGAAATAGAATGGAGAAAATACAAGAAACGTTTAACAAGGACCTAGAAGAACTAAAAAGCAAACAAGCAATGATAAACAACACAATATTAACATTACATTAAATGCACCAACACAACATTAAATGCACCAACATTCAAATTATAAGGGTCCCAGAAGAAGAAGAGAAAAAGAAAGGGACTGAGAAAATATTTGAAGAGATTATAGTTGAAAACTTCCCTAATATGGGAAAGGAAATCGTCAATCAAGTCTGGGAAACACAAAGAGTCCCATACAGGATAAATCTAAGGAGAAACATGCCAAGACACATATTAATTAAACTATCAAAAATTAAATACAAAGAAAAAATATTAAAAGCAGCAAGGGAAAAACAACAAATAACATACAAGGGAATCCCCATAAGGTTAATAGCTGATCTTTCAGCAGAAACTCTGCAAGCCAGAAGGGAGTGGCAGGACATATTGAAAGTGATGAAAGGGAAAAACCTACAACCAAGATTACTCTACCCAGCAAGGATCTCATTCAGATTCAACAGAGAAATTAAAACCTTTACAGAAAAGCAAAAGCTAAGAGAATTTAGCACCACCAAACCAGCTTTACAACAAATGCTAAAGGAACTTCTCTAGGCAGGAAACACAAGAGAAGGAAAAGACCTACAATAACAAATCCAAAACAATTAAGAAACTGGGAATAGGAACATACATATCAATAATTACCTTAAACGTAAATGGATTAAATGATCCAAACAAAACACATAGACTGGCTGAATGGATTGAAAAACAAGACCCGTATATATACTGTCTACAAGAGACCCACTTCAGACCTAGGGACACCTACAGACTGAAAGTGAGAGAATGGAAAAAGATACTCCATGCAAATGGAAATCCAAAGAAAGCTGTAGTAGCAATTCTCATATCAGACAAATAGACTTTAAAATAAAGACTATTACAAGAGACAAAGAAGGACACTACATAATGATCAAGGGATCAATCTGAAAATAAGACAAAACAACTGTAAATATTTATGCACCCAACATACGAGCACCTCAATACATAAGGCAAATGTTAACAGCCATAAAAGGGGAAATCGACAGTAACACAATCATAGTAGGGAAATTTAACACCCCACTTTCACCAATGGACAGATCATCCAAAATGAAAATAAATAAGGAAACACAAGCTTTAAATGATACATTAAACAAGATGGACTTAATTGATATTTATAGGACATTCCATCCAAAAACAAAAGAATATACTTTCTTCTCAAGTGCACGTGGAATATTCTCCAGGATAGATCATATCTTGGGTCACAAATCAAGCCTTGGTAAATTTAAGAAAGTTGAAATTGTATCAAGTATCTTTTCCAACCACAACACTATGAGACTAGGTATCAATTACAGGAAAAAATCTGTAAAAAATACAAACACATGGAGGCTAAACAGTACACTACTAAATAACCAAGAGATCACTGAAGAAATCAAAAATACCTAGAAACAAATGACAATGAAAACACGACGACCCAAAACCTATGGGATGCAGCAAAAGCAGTTCTAAGAGGACATTTATAGCAATACAATCCTACCATGAGATACAAGAAAAATCTGAAATAAACAGCCTAACTGTACACCTAAAGCAATTAGAGAAAGAAGAACAAAAAACCCCAAAGTTAGCACAAGGAAAGAAATCATAAATCTCAGATCAGAAATAAAAAAAAGGTAAGGAAGGAAACAATAGCAAAGATCAATAAAACTAAATGCTGGTTCTTTGAGAAGGTAAACAAAATTGATAAACCATTAGCCAGACTCATCAAGAAAAAAGGGGAGAAGACTCAAATCAATAGAATTAGAAATGAAAAAGGAGAAGTAACAACTGACCCTGCAGAAATACAAAGGATCCTGAGAGATTACTACAAGCAACTCTATGCCAATAAAATGGACAACCTGGAAGAAATGTACAAATTCTTAGAAAAGCACAGCCTTCCAAGACTGAACCAAGAAGAAGTACAAAATATAAACAGACCAATCACAAGCACTGAAATTGAGATGGTGATTAAAAATCTTCCAACAAACAAAAACCCAGGACCAGATGGCTTCACAGGCGAATTCTATCAAACATTTAGAGAAGAGATAACACCTATCCTTCTCAAACTCTTCCAAAATACAGCAGAGGGAGGAACACTCCCAAACTAATTCTATGAGGCCACCATCACCCTGATACCAAAACCAGACAAAGATGTCACAAAGAAATAAAACTACAGGCCAATATCACTGATGAACATAGATGCAAAAATCCTCAACAAAATACTAGCAAACAGAATCCAACAGCACGTTAAAAGGATCATACACCATGATCAAGTGGGTTTTATCCCAGGAATGCAAGGATTCTTCAGTATACTCAAATCAATCAATGTGATAAACCATATTAACAAACTGAAGGAGAAAACCATATGATCATCTCAATAGATGCAGAAAAAGCTTTTGACAAAATTCAAAACCTATTTATGATAAAAACCCTCCAGAAAGTCAGCATAGAGGGAACTTATCTCAACATAATAAAGGCCATATATGACAAACCCACAGCCAACATCGTTCTCAATGGTGAAAAAGTGAAAACATTTCCTCTCAGATCAGGAACAAGACAGGGATGTCCACTCTCACCACTATTATTCAACATAGTATTGGAAGTTTTAGCAACAGCAATCAGAGAAGAAAAGAAATAAAAGGAATCCAAATTGGAAAAGAAGAAGTAAAACTGTCACTGTTTGCAGATGACATGATACTATACATAGAGAATCCTAAAGATGCTACCAGATAACTACTAGAGATAATCAATGAATCTGGTAAAATAGCAAAATATAAAATTAATGCACAGAAATCTCTTGCATTCCTATACACTAATGATGAAAAATCTGAAAGAGAAATTAAGGAAATACTCCTATTTACCACTGCAACAAAAAGAATAAAATGCCTAGGAATAAACCTACCTAAGGACACAAAAGACCTGTATGCAAAAAACTATAAGACACTGATGAAAGAAATTAAAGATGATACAAACAGATGGAGAGATATACCATGTCCTTGGATTGGAAGAATCAACATTGTGAGAATGACTATTTTATCCAAAGCAATTTACAGATTCAATGTAATCCCTATCAAACTACCAATGGCATTTTTCACAGAACTAACACAAAAGTTTTCACAATTTGTATGGGAACACAAAAGACCCCGAATAGCCAAAGCAATCTTGAGAAAGAAAAACGGAGCTGGAGGAATCAGGCACCCTGACTTTAGACTATACTACAAAGCTACAGTAATCAAGACAGTATGGTACTGGAACAAAAACAGAAATATAGATCAATGGGACAGGATAGAAAGTCGGAGATAAACCCATGCAGATATAGCCACCTTATTTTTTGATAAAGGAGGCAAGAATATACAATAGAGAAAAGACAGCCTCTTCAATAAGTGGTGCTGGGAAACCCAGAGAGCTACATGTAAAAGAATGAAATTAGAACACTCCATAGCACCATACACAAAAATAAACTCACAATGGGTTAAAGAACTAAATGTAAGGCCAGACAGTATAAACTCTTAGAGGAAGACATAGGCAGAACACTCTATGACATAAATCACAGCAAGATCCTTTTTGACCTACCTCCTAGAGAAATGGAAGTAAAAACAAAAATAAACAAATGGTTCCTAATGAAACTTAAAAGCTTTTACATAGCAAAGGAAACCATAAACAAGACAAAAAGAGAACCCTCAGAATGGGAAAAAAATATTTGCTAATGAAGCAACTGACAAAGCATTACTCTCCAAAATTTACAAGCAGCTCTTGCAGCTCAATATCAAAAAAACAAACAACCCAATCCAAAAATGCACAGAAGACCTAAATAGACATTTCTCCAAAGAAGATACACAGATTGCCAACAACACATGAAAGGATGCTCAACACCACTAATCATTAGAGAAATGCAGATCAAAACTACAGTGAGGTATCCCCTCACACTGGGCAGAATGGCGATCATCAGAAAATCTACAAACAATAAATGCTGGAGAGGGTGTGGATAAAAGGGAACCTCTTGCACTGTTGGAGGGAATGTAGATTGATACAGCCACTGTGGAGAGCAGCATGGACATTCCTTAAAAAACTAAAAATAGAACTACCATACGAACCAGCAAACTCACTACTTGGCATATACCCTGAGAAAACCATAATTCAAAAAGAGTCATGTACCACAATGTTCATTACAGCTCTATTTACAATAGCCAGGACATGGAAGCAACCTAAGTGTCCATCGACAGATTAATGGATAAAGAAGATGTGGCACATATATACAATGGAATATTACTCAGCCATAAAAAGAAATGAAATTGAGTTATTTGTAGTGAGGTGGATGGACCTAGAGTCTGTCATACAGAGTGAAGTAAGTCAGAGAGAGAAAAACAAATACTGTATGTTAACACTTATATATGGAATCTAAAAAAAAAAAAGGTTCTGAAGAACCTAGGGGCAGGAAAGGAATAAAGAATGGACTTGAGGACACAGGGAGGGAGAAGGATAAGCTGGGAAGAAGTGAGAGAGTGGTATGGACATATATATACTACCAAATGTAAAATAGCTACTGGGAAGCAGCCACATAGCACAGGGAGATCAGCTCGGTGCTTTGTGTCCACCTAGAAGGGTGGGACAGGAATGGTGGGAGGGAGATGCAAGAGGGAGGAGATATGGGGATATACATATATAAATATAGCTGATTCACTTTGTTATAAAGCAGAAACTAATGCACCATTGTAAAGCAATTATACTCCAACAAAGATGCTAAAAAAAAAAAAAGAAGAATGCATAGGTTTCATTGCTAGATTAGACACTGAGGTTAAAGAATAGGGAACAGTGAAAGGAAGGAGAAAAGAATGGATGTGGTTAGAAAGGAGAGAGGACAGTGGTAACTGTGAACCTAACAATGCAAGTTTTATGAACTGATGATCATTTTCGAAGTTTATTTAAACACACAAAAAGGTTGAGTAATTTAGGAATTGTATGAGGCTCCCTGCACAACTATAGTACTAGTTCCTTCCCAAGCTTCCCTTCTCCCTTGATAAATTATATTGTGCACAGTCTTTTTTTTTTCATTTTACTATTTTTAAACAATAACAAAAAACACCAGGGGTGTGTTTTGATTCTGCAGCTGCAGCGGTATTGTTCTCGTCCACTTGATGTGATGGTGGATGCTGAGAATTCAATGGCGATGATGATGATGACTTCTGGCAGGCAGCTTTAGAGAGATCTCTGGGGTTTTGTGTGACTTGGGACATGTTTTTCCTGAACCAAAGGGGAGAGTCAAGGTTTTCTTACCTTACCTCTTGAGAAATGTCCTATAGTCCTCACAGATACAGAGAGTGACTTGAGCTAAAAGGATGATTATATATTGAAAGAGCTAGTGCTGTTTGATCAGAAGACACAGAATAGAGATGGGGTAGTCGTCAGAGGGAAATGGAAAAACTGACTTGAGACAGTGTTATTAAAATAAAAACAACAAATGAAATAGAAATACCTTCTGATATTACTGTAAAATGAGACAGATGCAGGAAATCTTAAAAACAGTAAGATGTAGGAGCTCGACACTTCTTCTACATTTGGAAAGGCAACATTTATCTATTTTCTTAAAATGACAGGAAAAGAAAAAGCACCTCAAACTTCTTCCATGTTTTATAGATTTATTCTTGGCACTGGCATAGAAATCATCCAATCAACACATAACCGCTTCTGTCAGTGAACTAAGATACTCCACATACAGTTGGCAGGAGGGCTCACCTCAAATGTGGGGCTGCTTCATGGATTTTATTTAATTAATTAATTTATTTATTTTATCGGAGTATAATTGGTTTACAATGTTGTGTTAGTTTCTGGTGCACAGTGAAGTGAATCAGCCATACGCATACACACATCGCCTCCCTCTTAGACCTCCCTCCCCCCACATCCCGCCCAACTAGGCCATAGCAGACCACCGGCTGAGCTCCCTCTGCTATACAGCAGGTTCCCACTAACTATCTGTTTTACACGTGGTAGTGTATTTATGCTGCATGGATTTTAAAATGCCAGAAATCTCATCTTCCCCAAAATAGCTCTCCCACCAAATGTAAATCTCCAGTATTAGTGTTAATACCGAATTAGATAGCTACATAGCTTCTATATGGCCATCTGACCCTCTCTTATCAGTTTATCACAAGAGGATACATTTTAGGAGAAGCAAGACTTTAACAAGCCCTGTTGTATGGGAGTAGGTCCAGGGTCAAAAGGTAAATCATAATACATGCCTGGGAAGGGAACAGTGGTTCCAGAGGGAAGACGGTGGGATATTTACTACAAGAATTGTTTCTGTATAGTTCCTACTCCTCCATCACGCTTTAGTGAATGTAAATTTTGGAATTCTGTATTACTCCAGTCTTAAAGGAAGAAATACCTCATCAACTTTTGCTCCTGGGAAATCAAATCTGGAAATCATCAGGGTGGGATACTAAAGAAAATTTCCAGCTTTATTTTATCTCCTGAAAAATTATGCCTGAGCTTGAGGTTCTGGTCAGATAAAAATTGGCCAAGAGCCAATTCATTGGTTTCGCACTAGTTTCTCAAGGTCATGGAAAAATTCCAGGAATGACAGCTTTCTTCCTGCATGTTATCAGGTATGGACTTCACTCTGCTGTTCCGTTCAAATGGTTCAGTTACTGAAAAAAGAATACAAAGGAAAATATGAGCAGAAGCATTACCTGCCTTCTCACTAGACCTTAATGATGTATCTAAAATGGGGCCAAGGCATGGAATTTTTTCAGGTGTATGTAATCTAGTGGAGCCAGCTGCACAGGTGAGGTCCATGAATAATGCACTGAAATGGTAATGAGAATTTTATGAATATGTGTGTGTGTATATATATATATATATATATATATATATATGCCCTTCCTGTGAGAAAGAGTTTATGTTTTTCATCAGCTTCTCAAATGGAACCATGACCCAGGAAAGTTTAGGAACTGTCATAGAAGATGTAAAGCTTTGAGTGAGTGACTCTGCTCTGAGGGGAAGGGGAGGGGACTGTAAAGGAGGAATTTATAATGAACACAGTTTAATGATATTCTCTGGTGTAACACTGCATAAAACAGGCACTGTGATGTACAATCATAATTCGTTTGAGTCATGTTGCAATAGGCACAGGCACTTGGCTCCTGCGTTGTATGCAGAAACTACGTGTTGTTGTAATTTGCACTTCAGGCAGCTAGGGGAATGGAGGCTGATCTGATGGCTTACTGAAGTTTACTTCTCTACCAGGAGTTAAGGGGGTTCTTAAAAATGGTGGGGTCTGAATAGTGTGATTTGAGGGAAGGAGTCTTGATGAAATAAAGATGTCCACTCCTTTTATGTCAGTTTAAATAATTGCTTTTCTAATACTTAGCACTAAAATATGAATGAATTGTAGAATTCCTATCCACTTAACTCCTTCCAGATCTGTTTGTGTTGGTTTGATGGTTATTTAAAGAGAGCTGGTATGGTTTTAGTAGAGGGTGTAGTGAAGATGTTAGTCAAGTCCTGAACAGAGTTACTTACATCACCTTCCATCTTTCCCCTGGTGGTGTAGCACTTAATATTCTAACATAACAGCATTTCATGATTATTGTACCCTGCAACTGAGGTTAAGTGGGAAAATAATATGAAGAGAGATACGAAATTACTTATTATCTATGTTTGTAAAACCACTGAAAAGAAAACACCAGTGGCTTAATTTAAAAGGGGAAAATAAAATTTTTAAGAGTGAACAATTATTTAGTCATGTAAATTTTATTATAAATAATAACTGCCAATTGTTCTATGCATGCAAAATAAAACAAAGATAAGCTGTGGGTAGCATGAATATTAGAAATTCTCTTCAAGATATGCAAAAGTTTGAAAAGAATACTAATTTTATTCAGAAAATCATCTTGACATATTTGGTTATGTTGACTAATTTGATAAAGAAGACAAGATAATTTAAAATAATAATATTTTGAAGTACATTTCACCATAATGCTATTTCTTATTGAGTAGTTAAAAGAATCATTAATGCAAATGGATATTTTAAGCAATAGTATTTAATAAGTATTTCTCTATCAGAAAATATAGGCTTAGTTTTTTTCCAGTTACTCTTATCAAAAACTTTAATATAAAATCTAAATACCTCTTAGATAAAAGTGTTTACTCAGCAGTTATTGCACAATGATGAAATGCACCATCTTTAAAAGGCCACATACCTCAGCTGTTAAAATGTGCTTTATTGACGATTTTGTTTTAAAGAAAATCCACCCTTTAGTCTACAAAATATAAGCAAGGAGCCAATTATGACCAACATTGTTACTAGGCTAGGCTCTTAAATTACATCCTATGTGCAGGGTGAATAGAATAATGTGGTTGAATCAAATGCTAAATAAGTAGCAATTTATTAAAGAATGTGGATTGCATAGCTGAGATGACATTAAAAGGTATTAAAGCTTAAGGAGCAGAATCAAAACCTCTCACTTAGTAAAAAGCAGCAGAAGGATTCTAAAAGTCTCCTAAGCTTTGCAAGATCTGGGTAAGACCTAAGACAAAAATCTTACCTATAGTTTCAAAATATATGAATAATTACATAAAGTAGTGCTTTAAATTTCACAGAGTGCTTTCAAGCACATTGTTGTATTTAACCCTCACAATAAACCTTTTTTTTGGGCAGGGTCTGTACTTTTTTCACTATAGTATTCTCTATGTCTTTACTGTGCCAGGCATAGAGTAGGCACTCAATAAAGTTTCAAATGGATGAGTGAAAGAAAGGTAGAGTGACTTGGTCAAAACTCTCAGTGTGTAGAGGAACTTGGGTTCACTCTTGGTTTTCTGATTCCAAATCCATGTTCCTTTTTACAATTTTAGCTTTCATCTTTCTATAGAGAAAATGTTTTTCTTTTTTCCTCACTTCTGAACAAAATCTGATGAGTTCTACATAACTCATAACCTCTATCACTATTTTTAAATAGTGAAGCTAGGTAGTTTAAATCAGGTGTTGACAAACTTTCTCTGTAAAGAGCTAGTTACTAAATATTCTCAGCCTTTTGGGCCTTATGGTCTCTGCTTTAACTCTTCAACTCTGCTGCTGCCAAAAAAAATCATAGACAACAGTCAATGAATGGACACAGCTGTGTTCCAATAAAACTTTATTTATGAACACTAATATTTAAATTTCATACAATTTTCTTGTGTCACAAAATATTCTTCTTTTTCATTGAAGTATAGTTGATTTACAAAATTATATTAGTTTCAGGTGTACAACATAGTGATTTAATATTTTTGTAGATTATATTCCATTCAAAGTTATAAAATATTGGCTATATTCCCATGCTGTACAATATATCCTTCAGCTTATTAATTTTATACATAGTAGTTTGTGCCTCTTAATCCCCTACCCCTATCTTGCTCATCTGCCCTTCTTTCTCTGAACTGGTAACTGCTAGTTTGATCTCTACATCTGTGAGTCTGTTTCTGTTTTGTTATATTCATTCATTTGTTTTATTTTTTAGATTCCACACATAAGTAAAAACATACAGTGTCTGTCTTTCTCTGTCTGCTTATTTGACTAAGCATAATACTTTCTAGGTCCATCCATGTTGTTGCAAGTGGCACAATGATATCTCATTGTCATTTTGATTTGCATTTCTCTGATGATTAACAATGTTGAGCATCTTATCATGTGCCTGTTGGCTATCTGTATGTCTTCTTTGGAAAAATGTCTATTCAGGTCTCCTGCCCATTTTTTTTTTAACATCTTTATTGGAGTATAATTGCTTTACAATGGTGTGTTAGTTTCTGCTTCATAACGAAGTGAATCAGTTATACATATACATGTGTTCCCATATCTCTTCCTTCTTGCGTCTCCTTCCCTCCCACACTCCCTATCCCACCCCTCTAGGTGGTCACAGAGCACCGAGCTGATCTCCCTGTGCTATGCAGCTGCTTCCCACTAGCTATCTATTTTACATTTGGTAGTGTATATATGTCCATGCCTCTCTCTCACTTTGTCACAGCTTACCCTTCTCCCTCCCCATATCTTCAAGTCCATTCTCTAGTAGGTCTGTGTATTTATTCCCATCTGACCCTTAGGTTCTTCATGATATATATTTTTTCTTAGATTCCATATATATGTGTTAGCATATTATATTTGTTTTTCTCTTTCTGACTTACTTCACTCTGTATGACAGACTCTAGGTCCATCCTTCTGCCCATTTTTTAATTGGTTTTTTTTTTGATATTGAGTTATATGAGCTGTTTTTTATATATTGGATATTAACTCCTTATTGGTCATACCAGTTGCAAATATTTTCTCCCATTCAGTAGGTTGTCTTTACATTTTATCAATGGTTTCCTTTGCTGTTCAAAGCTTTTAAATTTAATTAGGTCCCATTTGTTTATATTTGCTTCTGTTTCTTTTGCCTTAAGAGACAAATCCAAAAAAAGTATTGCCATGATTTGTGGCAAAGACTGTTCTGCCTCTGTTCTCTTCTAGTTTTATGGTTTCCAGTCCTACCTTTAGGTCTTTAATACATTTTGAGGTGTT
The DNA here is from genome assembly GCF_963455315.2 of Globicephala melas. NCBI lineage: Eukaryota > Metazoa > Chordata > Mammalia > Artiodactyla > Delphinidae > Globicephala > Globicephala melas. The sequence goes on from NC_083330.1 coordinate 24,280,591, forward strand.
TTTTTTTTTTTTGTATATGGTGTTGAAAAAATGTTTTAATTTCATTATTTTACATGTAGTTGTTCCATTTTCCCAGTATCACTTATTGAAGAGACTGTTGTTTCTCCATTGTATATTATTATCTCCTGTGTCATAGATTAATTAACCATAGGTACATGGGTTTATTTCTGGGCTCTCTATTCTGTTCAATTGATCTATGTGTCTGTTTTTGTGATAGCACCACACTGTATTGATTACTATGGCTTTGTAGTATAGTTGGTAATAGTCTTCTTTTGATTTTTAAAAACTATTTTAAAGTGTAGAAGCTATTCTTAGTTTGTGGGACAAACAAATACAGAAAGTTGGCTAGGTTTGGTTCACAGGTCTTAGTTTGCCAATTCCTGGTTTAAGTAATGAAAGTAGCAATAATAAGAGCTCAACTTCCTGTGTAGTAATTAAATAAAATCAGTCTAATCATTCTTTTCTTTTAAATTGAAATATAGTTTACATACCATATTTGGGTGTACTACATAATGATTTGACACTTGCATACATTATGATATGTCTATTTACCTGTCCCTATACAAATTTATTACAATATTATTGACCATATTCCTTATGCTGTATATTACATCCCTGTGACTTATTTATTATATAACTGGCGGTTTGTACCTCTTAATGTCCCTCACCTATTTTGCTCACCCCCAACTTCTCCCTTCCGGCAAGCACCCATTGTTCTCTGTATCTATGAGTCTATTTGCAGTTTGTGTTGTTTTTTAGATTCCATGTATAAATTGTATTTGCCTGACTTATTTCACTTAGCATAATACCTTCTAGATCCATCCATGTTGTTGCAAATGGCAAGATTTCATTTTATGGTTGAGTAATATTCCATTGTATGTATATACCACATCTTCTTTGTCCATTCATCTATTGATAGACAGCTTGGTTGCTTCCATACCTCGACCCCTTTCAGTTTATGTGTCTTTAGATCTGAAGTGAGTCTTTTATAGCAGCATATATATGGGTTTTGTTTTTGTGTCCATTCAGCCACTCTGTATCTTCTGAGTGAAGCATTTAGTTCATTTACATTTAAAGTAATTATTGATAGGTATGTAATTATTGCCATTTTGTTATTGTTTACTGGTTGTTTTTATACTTCATTTTTGTTCCTTTCTTCGTTTACTCTCTTCCCTTGTGATTTGATGACATCCTTAGTGTTATGTTTGAATTCCTTTAATCTTTTTTTGTGTGTGTATCTATTATAGGTTTTTGCTTTGTGGTTACCATGAGCTTTATATATAACAGCCCATATATATGTGATTATTTTAAGTTGACTATCTCAAGTTCAAATGAATTCTAACCTCCATGCGTTTTTACTCCCCCAGCCCCTATTTAAAATTTTTGACATCATATTTGACATACATCTTTTTGCTTTGTGTGTCCCTTAACGACTTATTGTAGATATAGATGATTTTACTACTTTTGTTTTATAACCTTCCTATAGCTTTATAATTGGTTTATTTATTACCTTTACTGTATGCTTGCCTTTACTAACTAGATTTTTCTTTTCATAATTTTTATGTTTCTTGTTGTAGTCTTTTCTTTTCCACTTAGAGAAGTCCCTTTAACATTGCTTGTAAAGCTGGTTTAGTGGTGCTGAATTCTTTTAGTTTTTGCTTGTCTGTAAAACTCTTTATCTCTGCTTAAAATCTGAATAATAATCTTGGTTGGTAGAGTATTCTTGGCCATAGGTTTTTTCTTTTCATCTCTTTGAATACCTAGTGCCACTCCCTTTTGGCCTGCAAAGTTTTTCTGAAAAGTTAGCTCATTGTCTTATGGGAGTTCCCTTGTACATAGCTAGTTGCTTTTCCGTTGCTGCTTTTAAGATTCTCTCTTTATCTCTAATTTTTGCCATTTTAATTATAATGTGTCTTGGTGTGGACCTCTTTGTGTTCATCTTATTTGGGACTCTCTGCACTTCCTAGACCTCGATATCTGTTTCTCTTCCCAGGTTAGAATAGTTTTCAGCTATTATTTCTTGGTTTGGGATTATGTCAGTGTTGAATCTACCTAGGACTTCAGGAAAAGAAATGCCACTACTAAGAGCAGGAAAGTTTTCCTTTCTGAAAAAATAATACTATTTTTAAAAAACCAAATACTTTTGTTTGAAAATTGATGCATCTATCCTGACATAATCAATGACAAGAACATATCTCAAAGACTAATGTATGTTCTAGGGAAAACATAGACATCATGCCCAACTTCTATAGGAAAATGAAGAATGAATTCAATGAAAAAGATACAGAAATGCTGCTGAGGGATGGATGAGGAGTGTTAGGAGAAAGGAGACATTTCCAAAGTTAAACGGGAAAGAAGATGAGAGTTAACTGATTCAGAAAGAGAGGTGTTGGCTTTCTTTTTCGTTGTGTATCGCATTAGTACTATCAGAAATATTTATTAAAATGTTGAAATATGATCAGAATATGACTATAAAATAATCTGTCATGTTTCATAAGAAATTGCATGGAAAATATAACTTTAGGATGAGAATCTCTGCATTCATTCATTTGCCATTATTTGTGGTTAGAAGGGAGCTATGAATAAAATGGAATGTTAGAATCGTAATATTCATTATGGAACCCCTACTTTTAAAAATCCATTTCAAGTGTGTTTTTAGTCCCATTCATTCACTGTAACTCTCAAGGAGCATATGTTTCTCTTATTTTGGAGAGGAAAATTAGCGTCAAAATTTTCTTCTGAGAGCTCAGTTCATGATGATTGTCCTGGTCCCAATGAGGACACATCTGTCTGGATTAAATAACTTGTGGCTAACTTGACAATTACTTGTCATTCTGCTGAAATGAAGAATGTCTTTACAAATGGCATGAGAGGGTTACGTTCCAGTGAAGACCTTGTGAAACATCCTCATGGGAAAAATATATTTTGTGTGAAAAACTAGCAGACATCCCCTCAAAATCGTCCTTTGGTCTCATGGAAATACTGTCATTATTCCAATCCACACATCAGGGCAGGTGAGCATCATCAAATATTCCTATTCATCTGACCTCAAACTTTTGTTGTGGTTTTACTCAGAAGGAGGTAAACCATGCGAACATGGTGAGACACAAGTTCTTTTGAAACACCCAGCGGAGTCTGAGATGCTGCTTGCTGAGTCAATAAATTTTATATTTAAACTTGAATGTTTGTTTCTTGTATGTGAAGTCCCCACCCCTTCAGTGTTGATTTTGGAAGTTACATAAATTGTTCAGATTTCTCCTTGCCGTTTTCAGATGTTCATTTCTGAAGGGTGTATTAATGAAGGTGTATTTCCTGTGTGTGTCATAGGGGTTTCTGTTTCATCTTCCTTCTTGAACTGAAGTATTAGACTATGACCTCCTGTTCTTGTCTTCTTGACCAAGTCCTGCATCTCCTCCGGTGAGAATCTTCATGGACCAAAGGGCTTTTATTCCATTTGTGTACAAGCTCCGATGGGAGTTAAAAGAGAAAGATCTCTTTATTTGGAGGATGTCCTGTTTAATGCGAAAAAAGACAGACTGTGACAAAACACACTGGTCTGTGTCAGCTCTGTTTTTAATTGCTTTGAAACATTGAGATATTTACCAAATCCCTTTCAGCTTTTTCATCTGTAAAATGAGGTTAATTGAACTACATTTCAGTCAGGATAAGCTTGGTTTTGCTGTGGTACCAAACATGTCCCAATTTCAGTTGCATAAAAACGCAAAGTTTTTCACATTGTCCATGATGAATTTGCAGGAGATCTTGAGCCCGGGTAGTCACTGAGGGATTCAGACTCATCAGATACTGCCCAAAGCAACCAATACATGCTATTAGTATTCAGTTTTCAAATCTCTTCCCCAGGCCTTGAGTTTATTAAGTATATTATATGTTTATGTTTCCAATTTATTTCAGCTAAGGATTTACTAAATGTTTGTTACTAAATGTTTTGCCACAGAATAACACAGAATGCAATTCTTTCGGCCTCCACTAACAGTTTCCTTGCCAGTCACTGCTTGGTCCCTAAACTAATGCTATGTATTTTAGTTTAGCAAATAACCTCCCCAAAAGTTAATGGCTTAAAGCAACAAAAGATTAATTTTCACCCAGAACACATTACATTAAGTGTCAGTTGGCTGTTTACTCATTGCAGCCCCCCAAGGATCCAAGCTCAGTAGCCACCACATCAAACATTGTTGGATGTAACACCAAAGAGCAAAGAGAACTCTGAAGGGTCTCACATCAGCAATTAAATACGCAGCCTGAGAGAATCACATGTTCCTTCTACTCGGAACTCAATGGCAGGAAAAAGTCATATATCCTCACCAAGTTGACCAGAAAATGGCAGCTCACAAATATTTGATGAAAAGCACCAATGACTATTACAAGCTATTCCCTTCCAATCATAAAATTACATGATGGTATTATTCTTACTATGGTTCAAAAAAATCTTTGGGTGCCAACCATTGGCCACCGAGAGATAGTCATTATTCATGCATAAAACAATTTTTGGGGTTGGCCAAAAAGTGCCTTCAATTTTTAAATAAAAATAAAAGGCACATTTTTCATTTTCACCAAGAACTTTACTGAACAATGTATTCATCCTTTCTTCCACTAACATTCTGCCATTTTTCAGGCAACTTCATAATTCCATCTTCCCCAAACTTTGTATCTTTTTGAGCAAAGAACTGTTCCAGGTGCCTTCTACAGTCTTCCAGGGAATTGAAATTTTTTCCATTAAGAGAATTTTGTAAAGACCTAAATAAATGGAAATCCAAAGATGCAATGTCTGGTGAATATGGTAGATGAATCAGAACTTCCCAGCAAAACAACTGTAACAGTTTTTGCCTGGTCATCAAAGAAACATGCAGTCTTGCGTTATCCTGATGGAGGATTATGCATTTTCTGTTGACCAATTCCAGAAGCTTTTCGTCGAGTGTTGCTTTCAGTTGGTCTATTTTTTTTTTCAATTTTGATGCATTTATTTTGTTCTATTTTAATGTCTTTTTTTAATTGAAGTACAGTTGCTTTACAATGTTGTGTTAGTTTCTGCTGTACAGTGAAGTGAATTAGCTATATGTATAAATATATCCCCTCTTTTTTGGATTTCCTTCCCATACAGGTCACCAAAGAGCATTAAGTAGAGTTCCCTATGCTATACAGCAGGTTCTCATTAGTTATCTATTTTATACATATTAGTGTATATATGTCAATCCCAATCTCCCAATTCATCCCACCCCGTTTCCCCTCTTGGTGTCCATACTTTTTTTTCTCTATGTCTGTGTCTCTATTTCTGCCTTGCAAACAGGTTCATCAGTTGGTCTATTTGGGAGCAGTACTTGTTGGAATTAATCGTTTGGTTTTCCGGAAGGAGATTATAATAGGGGACTCCCTTCCAATTCCACCATATACACAACATCACCTTCTTTGGATGAAGACTGGCCTTTGGTGTGGTTGGAGGTGGTTTATTTCACTTGCCCCATGATCTCTTCTGTTCCACATTATTGTACAGTATCCACTTTTCATTGCCTGCCACAATTTGTTTTAAAAACAGAATGTTTTCATTACATTTAAGTAGGGAACCTCATTCAGAAATATGGTCAAGAAAGTTTTTTTCGCTTAACTTATGTGGAACACAAACATCAAAGTGGTCAACAAAACCAAGCTGGTGCAAATGATTTTCAGCACTTGATTTGGGTATTGTGAGTATGTCGGCTATCTCCCACGCGGTATAATGTTGATTGTTCCCAGTTAATGTCTTGATTTGATCGCTATCGACTTCAACTACTTGACTGTGGAGCATCAACCAGTGAGAAATCTCCAGCACTAAACTTCACAAACCACTTTTGACATGTTCAATCAGTCACAGCACCTTCTTCATATGCTGCGCAAATCTTTTTTTGCATTTCAGTTGTGTTTTTACCTTTCCTGAAATAGTAAAGCATAATATGCCAAAAATGTCGCTTTTTTATTCCATCTTCAATATTAAAATAGCTACACAAAAATTCACCCATTTTGATGTCTTTTTTTAAGTGCACGCTGCTATTACAGCTGTCACGTGCAATCTAACAAAATTCTTTCGAATGAAGTTAAAAATATCCAAATGCTACTAGAGCCGTCTTATGGAAAAAACTGAATGAACCTTTTGGCCAACCCAATAACACTTAAAGAAGTATTCCTGAATCTGTAATGGCTGTGAGATTTCAGCACCTATGAATGAAGATAACTAATCAGGACTCTAGGAGAAAGTGGATTAACTGTATTTAGTTCACACCTCCTATCTACTCTTTTTGTGCCTTGGTTTCTCTGGGACAAATGCAGCCAATTCCAGTGAAGGCTGAATTCAAGGTTGGAAAAAGGCACAGCACTCTCCTCTGTTTTTTGTCCAGTGTGTTGGCTGGCATTGATAGCAATGAATTTTTCAGCAGCCAATTTTCCACCTATATCCATTTCCAGAAGTTCTGAGGGGATTGCTAAGCCAGCAGTCAAGAACAGAGGCATCGGGCTTCCCTGGTGGCACAGTGGTTGAGAGTCCGCCTGCCGATGCAGGGGACACGGGTTCGTGCCCCGGTCCGGGAAGATCCCACATGCCATGGAGCGGCTGGGCCCGTGAGCCATGGCCGCTGAACCTGCGCGTCCGGAACCCGTGCTCTGCAACGGGAGAGGCCACAACAGTGAGAGGCCCGCATACAGAAAAAACCAAACAACAACAACAACAACAAAAAAAGAACAGAGGCATCTTTATTTGGCAATGGTGTAAGGTATTTTAAGCACACTGATTGATGTTCAACCTGCAAAACACTGTAGCTTCATTGTGCACGTTTCCAAGCCCACATACTGGAGCAAAAGATGGTGAGTAAAATGGGTAGCCAAGAATATGCTCCAGTTCTGTCATCCCTTGGTGCTTGCATAGCAAGGGGATGGACATGAACAGGAAATGAGAGAAAATAAAGGTCACACTCTGTGATTAAATGTACAGATGGTTATAGTTATGAGACTTCAGGTAAAAAAATAAAGTTTCTCCCCCAATATATGGTCCACAAGCTTGAACGCTGAGTAATGCAGATAATCATTTTCAATAGGACAAAGTGTGCCTCAGAGTTTTGAGAAAGGAGTCACTGGGCTGTGATAGAAGAGGGCTTGATGACCACTACCTGTAACCCTTTTGGGGGTCTTCAAATTCCTGAGTCTAACAAGTTCCTGACTTATGATTTAGCTTGCAGAAGTTTAGTCTTCTAGACTAGAAAATCTAGAGCCATCTTTGACAGCCTGGCTCTGCAGCCTTTTAGCTGAAGGACATGGGACAACTACTCTCTCTGTGCCTTAGTTTCCTCGTAAATAAACATTACTACATGCAGTTAGTCCACTGTAAGCACCTAAACTGCATTATCGTATGGGTTCAGAAATCATCAGTTTCTGAGGAATATCCATGGAAATATTAGTTCTTTTTTTAATAAAAAGGTTTTTTTTTATTGAAGTATTTACAATGTTGGGTTAGTTTCTTGTGTACAGCAAAGTGATTCAAAGAATACATATTCTTTTCCATTGTGTTTTATTACAGAATATTGAATCTAGCTCCCTGTGCTATAGAGTAGGACTTTGTTGTTTACCTATTTTATATACAGTAGTTTGTATGTGCTAATCCCAAACTCCTAATTTATCCCTCCCCCACCTCCTTTCTCCTTTGGCAACCATAAGTTTGTTTTCTATGTCTGTGAGTCTGTTTCTGTTTTGTAAATAAGCTCATTTGTGTCATATTTTAGATTCCACATATAAATGATTTCATACATTTATCTTTCTCTTTCTGACTTACTTCACTTAGTATAATAATCTCTAGGTCCATCATGTTGCTACAAATGACATTATTTCATTCTTTTTTATGGCTGAGTAGCTTTCCATTGTATATATACACACCACATCTTCTTTGTCCATTCATCTGATGATGGACATTTAGGTTGCTTCCATGTTTTGGCTATTGTAAATAGTGCTGCAATGAATACTGGGGCGCATGTATCTTTTAAAAAAGTTTATTTTTGTGCAAAAATATAAATATAGCACTCTTTTAGTGCTCTTAAAGAGAATATTTATCAACTTGAACAAATAAAATGTATGTATATATAAACTTCTAGTAACATTTTGATATACTGTAGATAACAGAGAAATTTGGAAATCATTTTTTAATTAAAATAATTTTATTGAATTATAGTTGATTTATAATATTGTATGTTTCAGGTATATAGCACAGCGATTCAGTGTTTCATATATGTATATTCTTTTTCAGATTATTTTCCCTTATAGGGTATTACATAATATTGATTATAGTTCCCTCTGCTATACAGTAGGTCTTTGTTGGTTATTTATTTTATACATAGTAGTGTGTATATGTTATGCCAGACAGAAAAAGACAAATATCGTATGATATCACTTATATGTGAAATCTAAAAGGAAAAAAAGAAAGACACAAATGAACTTATTTCCAAAACAAAAAGAGACTCACAGACATGGAAAACAAATCTATGGTTATCAAAGGGAAAGGGAGATCGGGGAGGGATAAATTAGGAGGCTGGGATTAACATATACACACTACTATGTATAAAATACTACTTCTAAATTGTGAGTAAAGAAAACATTCTCAAAGTGGTTAATTAATTTAAAGATGTTCTAAAGCGTTTCCCCTGCTCCTCCAGAGCTTTCTGCAGAAATTTGACTCCAAAATCTCAAAATGCTTCTGGTCCCGAAACTCAGAAGTATTGTTCACAGACTCAAGTTCAGAATTCCCTGTATGTCAGTGTATTCTGGAACATGGAAATCATGTTTCAAATACTTGTCTCAATTTATTCTTCTTAACCCTCTTTGGGAGAAAAGAATTTTCTCTTACAGAAGAGTTGCCCTCAACATTAAAATGACCCCTCATGATAAGTTTTAATCAAAATAAGTTGATGAATCTTGGATCAAAGTTTTAAAATTAGTGAAATATTCTTTAAAATCAACTAAACCATGGAGTTAGCCATATTTTGAAAAATAGTTGACTTTTTTGCCATTGATTGTAGCAGTGGTTAAAAAGTGAATGCTAATTTTTTTTTTTTTTGGCGGTACATGGGCCTCTCACTGCTGTGGCCTCTCTTATTGCGGAGCACAGGCTCCGGACGCGCAGGCTCAGTGGCCATGGCTCACGGGCCCAGCCACTCCGCGGCATGTGGGATCCTCCTGGGCCGGAGCACAAACCCGTGTCCCCTGCAACGGCAGGCGGACTCTCAACCACTGCACCACCAGGGAAGCCCCAAATGCTAATTTTTAAATTAACAATCTTATCTCTTGGAGAAAAGTGGCTCTTTCCATTTTTAGGTCAGATTTCAGAATCAAGAGGACTGGCTGTTTCTCAAATTCAGGAGATTCTTCTCAGGCCAAAATGGTCATGTTGTGTAATATTATGTATGTGTAGCTAAAAGATATTTTTGATGAAAAATTTGGGTTAGGTTAATAGAATGATAAAGAAAATGGAGCCAGGAATTCTTTAAAGCCTTGATAGTAGGGCTAAACAGAGTAGAAAAAGTCAAACGTCTATTCATTCATTCAACATACATTTATTGAGCACCTACTCTGTTCTGGACTGGAAGCTGTATATGCAAGGATGATACAGGAAGACAAGATTCCTGCTCTTGAGACTGCATGCTGCTGAGAGAGAAAGGCAATAAACCAGTAAACAAGACATGTAATAACAGATAATGATAAATGCCATAAAATAAATAAATGGTATATTCCAATGAAGAATAAAAAGGGGGCATTGACTTTATATAAGGTGGTCCAGGAAGACCTCTCTAAAGGATAACATTAAGGCAGAGATCTGGAGAAGATACCAGACTCAGAAAGAAGAGGGAGAAGAGAATTCTAGACAGAAAAAAACAAAAGTCTGGGGCAGAGAATATGTTGGCATGTGCAGTGTACGTAGTAAGGTTACCAATAAGAACCAATACATTTGTTTGCTTCATGAGTCTCTGAAAAGTCTCCATGGTTTAGAATTGTTACCCAAGTTGCCTCATGTTCACTGTAGCTTCCATTATTTTTTGAAGTAGTTAAATAATAGAATTTTAAAATAGACCAAGTATTAAAATCTGATGGCCAAGAAAGAACATATACACATAGAAGCCACTAGACATTTCAGAAATGTATAGATCAAATTACTGAAATGTAAAGAGCAAAAGTACTAGAATATGATTCATCTTAAGCTTATTTAGGTAATCGTGGCTGTTGCCAGCTTTTAACTGTATCCCTAAAACAGAGCTCACTTTAATTTAATGGACGTGCTATCTCTCCCATATTTAGCTGGGGATGTGTTTACTTTATAACTGGAAAAATTACCCATTTCCTAGTTCTGCTGGATTTAAAGCAGGATTGTTTTCTCCATGTCGGGTATAGGGCTCTCATCCAGCTCGAATCCCCAGGGAGTCCTGAGCAGCTATATCGGGAAATCCCATCGTGGGAGCACATTGCTATGCGTCAGCCCTTCCGTGCTTTCAATGCAACCCTTCACTTACAGAACAGATGCTTAAGACATGGTTTGGAATCTTGACCACTCCCTCTGTGTGCTGACCTTTTCTTCAAATATTGAGGAAAACATTTTGAAAATTGTATCAAAACGGTTTGCTTGATTCCCAAACTTATTAGGGAACTTCCTAAATTGTCAAGTCACCTTTCACCCTGAAACTCTCAGGAGAAAAACCTAACGAGATTTGGTGATGAAATTTTTTTTCAAAGATGCTCTAATTCTTTTTCTTTTCATGGATCATCTGCCCAAGATGTACATACAATTTGAAACCGAACCCTTGGGCAAAGAGGTTATCACTTCCAGGGAAGCATTTCACCTTTCCCTGTGAGCTGTGTGCAGTTCTTACATGGCGGGAAATGTGCTGTCAGCATGTGAAGGCCAGTGACCAGGCATGGCAATGGCTTTGACAGAGAAACTCTTCCTGGTAAAACTGGCTTGTCTTTTCCTAATGAAGAAATTCCAAAAAGTGAAGCTGCAAGTTTCCTGTTTTGGAAGGGTAATATATGTTTGGAAAAATTTGGACAAAGGCAAAAATATATATAAATCAAAGGTGACTTTAGCCGAAAAAGAAATCTCTTCAGAAAACATGGTGGTCATATCATATCTGACTGACTGATGTGAAACTGATGTGGACTGCGTGGAAAAGGGTGCCGAAAATTTCCTAGAGGATTTATGGTGAAGCTACAATTTGACCTGCCTACCTTCCAGCTTGTTCCTGCTGATGCGCTTGGTGAGAATTGCTAGCAGGGAAAGCACTTACGTGAACATAGCTTGTTTTCCTGTTTCCCCTTGTTCGTGATTATGTTTAGCTTCTAATCAGGAAGAGACTGAATATCTTTAAGAAAGTCTAATAGATTTGTTTATAAGTCCCCGTCATAGGCGGATGAAATCTTAGACAAGGTGGCTATAAATTACATAATCAATTTTCCAACAATTTTTTTTCCAGTGACTTCCACATCTACTTTATGTTCTAGACTTAGTCTCTTCCCCTGACCTTTGTTTTTAGTTCTTTTGCTCAATCATCATGGTGCACTAGCAAAAGGAGCACTAAACTTGAAGTCAGAAAACCAGTTGTGTGTGACTTGGAGCATGTCGCTTAACATCAAACCATTATAATTTCCTAAAATTTATAAAATGAGAATTGTAACACTTGCCTGTCTCTCAAGGATGCTGCAAGCACCAAGTGGATATTATCATGAAAGTATTTTGTAGATTGTAAAGGCTTAAACAAATGTTGGTTGTTATTTAGTTGTCTTATTTTAGCTTGAGGGAAGAAGATTGATTTTAGATTGTTAATTTCTTGGATGATAGTGGCGCTGTAGAAATGAAAGTATCAAAAGAGATTAACATCCTGAGTTTCCTTAACTGTCAGCAGCACAAAATATGTCTTTAGTAGGACGTCCTGTATACTTTCCTGTGCACAGGAATCACCTGGAAGATCTTGTTAAATGCAGATTCTGATTCAGTAGATCTGGATGGGATCTGAGATCCTGCATTTCTAAAACCTCCCAGGGGATGCTCATACTGCTGGTCCTTAGACTGAACGTTGAGTAGCAATGGATCAAGGAGAATGAAGAAATGGGAGGAGGTAACACAGGTGAGGGAACTGATGAAGACAGAGCCTTTCTGTCTGTCATCTTTGTATCTTGGTACCATACTGGTGAAATGACTTAATGTAATAGTAACATAAGAAAGCTTTCTACTAATACTGTTAAGTATCTGATCATGGCTTGTTGTTCTTAACTGAGCCTATTTCCTAGGCAGTAAATCTGGCGCAAGAGGTACATAGAAGAAATTGTGGTCTAACTAGGAACATGCCAGCCCCATTCATGATCTTCTACCTACACAGTAACAAACTCAGAAAATTCAGTTTGTAAAAGAACCAGTCCATATTTTGCCAACTGGGAACTGATCCAGTGGTGATAAGATCATTAGCTACTGTGACTTTAGCCATATTTAAGGAGTATTCTCTTGGGACACTAGTATAACATGTCTTGATTGGACATTGTGAACTAACATCCTTGTCGTTCACATTTAGAACGAAATGACTTCCTTCTGGCATTTCCACAGTGATTTGGTAGCCTGCCATGATATTATGCATTGTTCAGAATAATTTTCCATGTTACTAAGGTCAATTCTCTTGATTTATAGCTATTTGTAAAAGTTGGCTCTCAAAAGGGGTAGAGAAGTCAAGAAGAAAATAACTTTATAATAAATAACTCCAAACAAAGAGCAGATAGTGAAATTCTTGAAATACTGTCATAATTCTATAAAGGTATAGGCCTATGGTATGTAGCTGTTGCTGAGACAATTCAAATGCACAACTGTTGCACATTTTTTTTTTTGAGACAAAGTGCTGTCTAGGCTCTTCGTTGACTTCCAAAATAATCACTCCTGAAAACGTGCTGTTGTAATTTGTAATAAAGCTAAACAGGCATAAACATTGTTCAGGTAAATTCTCTAAGATTTGCTGCTTACCTAGTCACTCCACTTGTATAACCAGGATTTTGGTCAAAATTACCTATAAGGGAACATATAGTTAAATATCTACTTACACCAATAACTGATGGGATCCTTTAGTTTGCTGTTTTATATTTAAAAAAGAAAATCAGAAACAAACTTGCTTTGTGAGTGAATCTCAACTGTAGAGTGAGAACTCAACCCTAGCCTTTTTTTTATTGTAAAGTTTTAAAAATCATTAATAAGGAAGATACAGGAAAACAAAAATACTGAATCATTTGGTTCTATCTTTCGTTTTCTATTTCCTTTACAAAGACTCCTTGAGGCTCTTAGCTGAGTGTGAGGTCTGTGTGATGGGGTGTTTGTATCCAAACTGGTAGCTGTTGCTGGCACCCAAATTCATTTCAAGCTTAACGTTAGGCTTTATTGCCCTAGAATGATTACTTCCGTGTATGGGGATTTTTAACATGTGGCAAATTCTCTATTGTTAATTGCTCAAAGGTCTAGTACAGAGTCTTCACCAAGTATATTCCATAGCTTTTGCTATCTCTGTTCCTAACTGCACAGAACTGAAAGAGGTTCCCTAAGCCTCCAAAACACATTGTGGGATGCAGGCCAACAGTTGGTTCCTCGCTGAGATGGCCTCTACCTTTCAACACTTCATCTGACTCTAGGGGCCAGTGACTTTGCTACCACTCTGAATGGGGTGGAAAGAGCAACTTCCAAACTGACCACAAGTTGAAAAACTGCTGTAGTATACAAAGTCATTAAACGTTTCCCTTGACCTATCTATGAAGTGCTGTTTTCATGTCACGGCCATGATCAGGGAGGCTATAGTTTGGTACCCAGTAGAGGAAATGGGTTATTGTGGCTAGCTCTGTTTACCAGAGGTCATACGGTGTTAGTAAAAGTTTCCTGTGATGTCTGTAAGAGTAATTAAATTAGAAGACAAATCAAATTAGCCAACAAAATCTTTTTCTCAAAATAAAAATATTTTTCTGAAATATCAAAAATTAATATTCATTTGGGAAAATTAAAATACAGAAAATTATGCTCGAGTCCCACCTCCCCCAATTCTATCATCCAGAAATAAACAGAGTTAACACTTTCTGTGAGCACTCATACTTTCTTCATATTCTTGGGCAAGTTATTCAATCTTTCACTTTTCCCTCATCTATAAAATGGGAATAAAAATAGTACCTATCCTCTAAGGTTGTTTTGAAGATTTACACAAATTATTACCTATAAAACATATAGCTTAGTGTATGACAATAAACAGTTAATAAACATTTGCTAATATAATCACTATATACACATATTTACAGCTAGTATATATATTATTTCCAAAAATGGGATAAAACTACACATGCTATGTTGTAACCTTTCTTCACTCAGTAATATGTTGAGGTCAACTTTCCATGTCGGTAATTGTAGACCTATGTCTATTATTTTAAATTACTATGTAATATTCTATTATACAAACGCACTCAAGTGTTTTAAAATCTGGTTTTTCCTTTATCTTCCTCACTGGTACATCTTTGCAAATTTTCTTACACTAAGTTCCTAGAAGTGGAAAGTGTCAAATAATACATATTTTTTAAAGTAATTGTTTTTAATAGCTCAGCTTAAGTTATTTTAAACTCTTTTATAGCTCAGCTTAGCTTAAATTAACTAAAAAAATGTAATTTTAATAATCATATTTGATAGGCAAATGAGAGAAACCTGGTACGTGGCTGTATGCTTGGTAGTTGTAAGCACTGACTTTAACGAAGCAGACCTGACCCACTACTTACTAGCTGCACGACCTTGAACAACGTCTCAACCACTCTGTGCCTCAGTGGCTCTATTGTAAAGCAGGAATTCTTTAAAAGGACCTACTTTATAAGTTATTGTGAGAATAAAATGGGACTCTGTATACAATGCACTAAGAATAGTGCCTAGTTCATAGTAGAAGCTCAACAAATATTACTGAACGTTTTTTTACATAGACAGAGTAAAGTAGAAAAGGGAGTAATTATCTACTGAAATTGCTCTTTATGTAACTTAGGAGAAGTGAGAGAAATTTTCACAACTTTCCCCAAAAGAACTATTAAAAACACCTTAATTCATTTTAAATTATTTTTTTTTCTCTCCCCTTCATTCCATATAGATTGTTAACTTAACTGATTGATGTGGTTCTGATGCCTTGGCAGCCCATGTAAGCAAACCAAATGCTAAGTCTGTAAACACCTCAAGGTTAAGAAATTTGAACCTAAGGGAACCTAAGGACAACCCATCACAAACAGCCAACTGGGCTTTTCCCAAGAAGGCAACTCCTATTGGTGGAGGGCTCCTAGCCACTTCCGGTTTGGTGCTACCCAGTTGGAATCTACTTTTGCTCAAATAAACTCTTAAAAATTTTAGTATGCTTCAGTTCATCTTTTAACAACATTGATATAACATCACTGGAGGAAGTGCTTTGATTCGTTTGGTAATAAGGAACTAAATCATCTGAGTGCTCAGGACCTGCTCTTCACAGTGTTGTAGGTCCTGTCAAGTTATTTGCGCTCTGCTTTAAACTCTAAGGCACGAACAGAAAGAAATCTTACCTTTACTTCTGGTGATGCTTGGCAATAGACATAAAAGAAAATTATTTTTTTTGAACACCGAAAAATACCAGCTAAACAAACTTACTCTGCATTGTTCTTTAAATAGGATTTGTTTTCATTTCTAGAACCTATCCTATTAATGTACTTAGGGTAAGGCTGCAGGTGTAAGTTTTAATTAAATTCTTTTTTAAAAAGTTAAAATATATCTTGATATATTGGTTCAGACTTCTTCAGACTCTTTCAATTACTGTCTTTTACTAATGATGTAGACTATTTAAAAAGAAAAAGTAGAATTTGACTTTTGCATTTAAGTGGCTTCCCAGACCAACATAAGTTGGTAAAAACAGAAAAGACTCACACTGAGTGTCATAAGGGTTTCTACTTTACCAAAAAACGGGAACTACTTGATGTCTTCTTTTAACACAGGAAGATTTCCCTTAGCCCTGCTCTTGCCAGATCTGCTTGGTCGTGATTGGCAATGAGACTGCCAGCAAAGCAGGTTAAAGACCCTGTGGCATCCCGGTCTTTGATCACTAGGCAGGCGGCTAACTCACTCAGCATATTGGGCCCAGCAGTCATCACCTAGCAGTCATAAGGGAAATGTTGATTTAAATTGTGTTGTGAATGCCCAGGCTAAAGAAATGGAATGATACAACCTCTAAGGAGTCTTCTTTGCCCTTCAGGTATAATGCTTAATGAAGGAGAATGGATGATAGAGCAGAGGACCACTCAACATTCATGCATAAGAAAATAATATCAACTACCTTCTTTAGACCTATCCTCAAAGAACAACATAAAACTCATGAAAATTTTATTTTTTGGTCTCAATTGACTTCCCTTAACAGGTGTCTGTTCTCCCCTTCTCACCTGGCTCACCACTCACTGAATTGTTACTTGTAGGCAGGACCTTTGCTCATTCATCTTTCTTCAGTAGTAATGTTTGTTGAATAAACGACTCCACCTCTTGAATTTAGATTGTGATTCGCTTGTGTAAGGTGGTGTCTAACACGTTGTTGTTAGTGATTACTGTGAAGAGAGAGTTTTTCTATAATTTTTTCACTATATTCATTGGGATCAATAAAGCTGAGTGGGGGAAATAATTTAGTATTTTTGTGGTTTATGAATCATACTTTTACTTTCCGAGTAAATACTGAAAATAGTGATAGACCCAGTTGAATATTTGATGATATTGCCTTTTTTCTACTACTTTCTACTCTCCAAAAATAGATTTATCTTCCTTTCTGATCACATGGAGGTTATTTCAAATACCCTCTCTCCAATTCCCACAAACTACCTATGGATGAACAGAGAGTTTGTACCCAAAGGAGGCAAAGATGCTTCAGTTTAGACATTTGCTGGCAGTAGAATGGTCTGACTAAAAGTGATCTCACACACCTCCCAGCCGACTCAGCAAAACAGATATAAATCAGCAGGAAGACTGAGTGGGTCTCTGATGAATCCTGCAGGAACTGTAGATTCAATGAGCTATAAGCACAGTTTCCAAATACACAGAAAGCTGAAAGAAGTTTTTTCTTCTGGGCTTTTCTGACTATTTCCTGTGTGCTTTCCACTCAAATGTTTTTGTACTCTCATCAACAATTCCAAAATCTAAAATCAACATGAATTCTCTACATGATAAGTACTGAGGGTGCAATTGAAAATGGTAGTTCTAATCACTGCTCCATGTTACAAGTGGAAATAAATCTTAATCATATGACTATTTCATGGACTCCCCTGTCTTTTGTGATTTCTGAATGAGAAAATCCATTGGCTTTCCTGTGGAATCAGGAATTTAAGAGGAAATCTGTTAAGTCAGGTATTTAACTATCTCTGGGTTATGCATGTGACTTACCAGAGAAACAGAGAAGCAGACAGATTTCCTGTTTATAGTTTAACACTCCAGACCTAGCCATTTCAAGAGGAAAGGAGGGAAAGTTAGATGTGACAGCACATTATAGTGGCATCTCGTTGTTTTTCATTGTCTGTAAAATTCCTAGGAAAAGGATTTACCTTGACTAATCTGGGTAAACATCTAACCATCTGTTTATTTTCAAACTCAGCATGGATTGGAGCCTCTGTGTGCAGAAGACTGTGGTCAGAATTGGCGAAGTTGTACTCAATCATTCATTTATTTTATTCAGCAAACATTTACAAAGCCTCTTCTAGGAGTCAAACACTGTGGCCTGGAAATTTTTAGAATCAAAATATTTTAAATTAAAAATTTCTTCAATTGAGCTCTCAGTCTAGAACTGTAGATGTCAATACATTGCTATATTGCAGTGTAACACAGTGGAGGGGGTTATTGAATTCTCCTCCTTTGAGACAGTTCAGAGAAAATAGCATGGGATTGATATCACTTGAAAGATGATAAAGAATCTATCAGATGGGAAATAAGGTGGGATGGGAAAGGGAAAAAATATAAAATGCTTATCTCTGTCCACATGGAACTTTTAGAAGTTTGGGAAGTGGGTAGCTATAATATTAAAATAACTGCAAACATAATAAGGTTATTTGACTATTAATAGCCAATTATCAATATATTAGATAAAATGATATAAAATTTAGAAATAATTACGATCTTAGAGAGCAGCCAGATCAGACCCCCTTTTAAAGATGGAGAAACTGGGGCTATGCAATGGTAAATGAGTTACACAAGGTCACCCAGCTGTGGGGAAATGGAACAAGGATCCAAGCCCATGACTTCAGATGAAGCGTATTATCTATTTTGTTTCCTTTTATTAGTGGAATGTATCAAGAGTGTAATATAATATATTTGACTTTATTCACTATTTCTTAACAACTAATCATTTAGGAACCTGATAAATAGAAAAAGTTTTATATACAGTCATTATTTGGAGCACTCTTACACAAAAACAAAAAACTCCAAAAAACCTATGTGCTGAATATAAGGATTCATATTTATGTGTTATGTAAGAATAGACATGATAATATTTTAGGTACAAAGCACTTTCACATGCATCATATTTTGTCCTCCCACATCAAATGTGTGGGGTAGCCATTATTGCCCCCATTGTACACATTAGGAAATTGCAAGTTAGACTTTGTGACAGAATGCCACACAGGTTCTAAGTAGCAAAGTCATGGTTCAAATCCATGTTTTTCTACTACAGTTGCAGGATTCTTGCTATTACACTCCCATTGTTTCTCTAACACATGAAATATCCAATAAATACCTGCACCTTCCCAGATCAGTCAGCTATTTAGTAATAGTCTCTGTGACCTAGCAATTTTCTGGAAGCTTTCATGGATACAAAGTAGCTTAGGATGTATCTTACTTTCAACAGTGTACCATCTGGCTGAGGAAGATGGGACTTGAATAAGATGTGGCATAATATGAGATAGGTTTTAATAAAAAATTGAAATTTGTACCAGATTTAAGTACAGTAGGTATTCTTTAGTTGCCAAATTACATCAGGGAAATACAAGCCCTCTGATGATTTATTTTGTAAATCCTAAAATTGAACTCTATCATCAACTTACTCTACATTAATAACTTATTTAATGCAATTTATATGCATTAATGATGCATTAATAATCTGAAAAAATGCAATTATAGAAGACCAAGAATAATACTAATGCCAAATGACAGATTGTGAAAAAATTCATGTCTGTCTTGAGTTTCAGCAAGGGAGTGATATTATTTGGTCTTCTTCATGGATGTGAAACTTTAGACTTGTCACAGATCCAGTTTTCAATCAAAACCCTTTAACTGCAGAAGCAACCATTCTTTGGTGGTGCTGGGATATTCACCTTGCACTACTAGACCAGTTAAAACTGTCGCACAAGTCAGTTACCAACGGCAGGATTTTATGCTTCAATAAATAGTGCCAAAATTCCAGTCCTGAAAACTGGGACCTGAGAACTCTGTATTCCATCAGTGATCTTTTTTTTTAAGAGACAGTAAAAGGTGAGAAATGCTATTTCAAAATTTAGTCCTGTATTACATTTTCTGAGTAATTTGAACTTATTTTCTAAATTCTGCTGAAAGATGATTTATATTTTGCGAATGTTTAGCATTATTTTACAGTTTGTTTTCCCTGTTTGTTTTGCTATTTTTAAACCTTCATTTTTCCATATGTCATGGATAATGGCCAATTATGTTGCCTCCTGTGGAAATAACAAAGATAAGAGGTAAACACTGGCTTCCCTTACGAAGGACTTGATTACATCTGAGTTGATTTTTATGGTAGTATTTTCACTACCTTTTGTTATTTAGGGTCACATGGGGGACATTTGGTACTCCTGACTTTGATGACGTTTTACTCCATTTTAATTGATAACCATGTGAGGAACTACCTTAAATGTCTAACTTCGGGAGTCTTTGGCACAGTGGTTCTCAAGCTGGCCACACACTGGAATCTCCTGGGTGTTTTAAGAAAAATACTGTTGCTTGGGTCTCACTTATCAATCACCCATACATTATGACTCAACAGACCTGTGGTGCAATCTTCATACTGGGATGTTTAAAAACTTCCAGATGATTCTAATGTGCAGCCATATTTAGAGAGCTACCACTTGGTTTAGAAGAAATCATCCTAAAAGCTAAGCAGCAATGTCTTTTTAAGAAGTCATCAGGTAAATCTTTAGTCAAGAACTAGAAATACTACGGTCAACATGAAACCAAGACTCTCACTAGTAAAATCCAAGTACTATGCTACTTCTAGGCAGTGGGGTGTTAGTAAGTGTTTAAAACCATCTCCTCAAGAAACAAAGCTCTAATTGGTTGTGTTTTGCCTCTTACCCTGGTGTAAATATTCCCATCACGGCTGATTCCTTTCTTTCTTTTTTTTTTTTTGGCCACACAGCCTGTGGGATCTTAGTTACTTCATGGACCAGGGGTGAACCTGGGGCCCTTGGCTGTGAAAGTGCAGAGTCCTAAGCGCTGTACTGCCAGGGAATTCCCAGCATCACGGGTGATTTCAACCTACCAATGTTTTAAGAACTGGCTTGCCAAATTCCTGAAAATCTATCAGCTCTTATGAAACAATTTGAGCTAGCTCCAGCACACCACTGCTGTTAAGAGAACGACTTCCAAGAGAATGACATCAGAGAAGTTATTTACCCTTTTGGGATTAAATGTATTTATTTAGGCCTTGTTTAGGTTAGAGTAGATAATCATCAATTGCCATCTTAAAAAGTTGCTTAGATTAGCAGAGTTGTATAACAATGGTTGTTATATAACTCTCTATATACTTCTATGCCTAGAAGTAGCATAGCACTTGGATTTTACTAGTGAGAGTCTTGGTTTCATGTTGACCATAGTATTTCTAGTTCTTGACTAAAGATTTACCTGATGACTTCTTAAAAAGACATTGCAGCTTTTTGATTGTTTTTACTTTTGTGTAAATAATATTCTTTTTTTATTTTATTTCAATTTTTTTTGCGGTACGTGGGCCTCTCACCGCTGTGGCCTCTCCCGTTGTGGAGCACAGGTTTTGGACGCACAGGCTCAGCGTCCATGGCTCACGGGCCCAGCCGCTCAGTGGCATGTGGGATCTTCCCGGACCGGGGCACCAACCCGTGTCCCCTGCATCGGCAGACGGACTCTCAACCACTGCGCCACCAGGGAAGCCCTAAATAATATTCTTAATAAAGTTAATCACTTGGTGGGCAAAGCAATATCAACAGCTCTGAGATCCTGTAAATTTCTCTTCATTTTGGGATCCCGTGAAGCCCTCATCTATTTGAACACCATGTGCATTACTAGATAAATAATAATAACAAAAAATACTTCTATAATGCTTTTCCTGTGCCATGCACTGTTCAAAGCACTTTACATATATTAACTTATTTATTATTCACACTCCTTGAGGTATGCTCTATTATTGACCCTATTTTTACAGGTAAAAATACTGAGGATCTGAGAGGTGAAGTAACTTGCCCAATGACACACAGCTAGTAAGTAGCAAATTGGAATTTGACCTAGGCAATCTGACCGCTCTTAACCAGCTTATATCAAAAACAACTAGAGAGTCACAATTATTTTCTGAGACTATTTTTGAATACTACAGAACTCTAGTGGTTTTTTTTCCCCTCTCCTCTCTTCTGGTTGTTTGAAGATCTTTTTCAAATCTAATAATATGTATCACCTGCTGAAATAATTATTTTGTTTTCCTCATTATCAGTGTAATTCCACTTTTCCTGTTATGAAAGCAAAAGTACTCATGATTTTTGTATAATAGTGCAATTATATTTATTGAGGAATACTTTTTTATGGTGAGTCATATTACCACAAACCTCTAAAAATCACACCATAGTTTTTAAACTCTCCTTTTTTGTGGGTTAATCTAACTGGAGCCAAAGAAATAAAACCCCACCCTGGTTATGATGCCTCTCAAGACGTATTGGCTGAATGCCCAGAGGCAGAGAAGGACCAAGTGTAGCCTAAACAAAATTGTTTGGAAATAACTTCAAACTTGCATAAAATTTCAAGAATCAGACTAATTCAAAGAGAACAAATACAGCTTTTACTCAGATTTATCTGTTGTTAAATTTTACCCTGTTTGCTTTATCAATTGCTCTCTTTTTGTATGCATGTACATATTGTGTGTCACACACCCAACAGTTTTTTCTAAATTTTTTGAGAGTAAATTGTATACTTTATGGCTCATTACTCCAAAATAGTTCAGTGTATATTTCCCAAGAGTAGGGGGATTCTCTTACAGTAAACTTCTAATTTACGACTTATATTCCAATTTGCCAATTAACCTAATATTGTCCTTTGGAGTATTTATTTTATCTCTAGTGCAGGATCCAGTCTGGGATAACTTATTGCATTTAGTTGTCATGTATTTTTAGTATAATTTAATCTGGAACATTTTCATAGAGCCTTTCTTTGCCTTCTATGACACTGACATTCTTCAAGAATTCATTTAACACCTCCTCCCCTTTTTAATAGAACATTCCTCATTTGGAATTTGTCTGCTGTTTCCTCATGATTAGATCTAGATAAGGATTCCAGGCCAGAGTACTGCATAAGCCATGTTGCTTCCTTCTCAGTGCATCACATTTGAAGGCACATGGTTTTCATCTACCCTCATTGATCAGCTTATTTTTGATTACTCAGTAAAGAGGTGGCACAGTTTTTCCACTGCATGGTTACTATTTGTTCCCTTGTAACTAATAAGCAATCTGTGTGGAGGTATTTTAAGATCAACCTAATACCCTGCTCCTAATCAAAATTTTGCTCTGGCTTCTACCTCCATTGACAATTCTTGCCTGAGCCAATATTGACCGTGATGGTTGAAAAAATGACAATTTTTCCAATCCCAGCACCTTTTCCACATTTACCAGTCAGGCTATGACAGTCTACTGTAAGGAAGATACTTTCTTCTCTCTCTCTCTCCCTCTTCCAGTACGTATTCATGGTTTCTTCTTTGTCTCCCCGTGTTCTATAATTTACAATTTTTCTCTATTATTTACTTCTCAAATTGTCCCAGTTTTGTCCAATTGAGAGCACCCTCAAGCTGACTCTGATATTTTGGTGACATATCTCTATTATTTTTGGGGAAAGCGTCCTTAATTTCTGGCATAAAAAGATATTTCAGGCTTACGTTGTACCTACCCTGCTCTCACATCAGAATCAGCCATTTCTCCAAGGAACCATCATTCTTTTTAGTGGAGAATATATTAGACACCAAGATCTGAGTGCTGGGTGTACTCATTCCTACTGAGATGTCTTTGCTTGTAAGCTCTTAAGGTAGATAGAGCTAAGAAATATATGCATGTGTATACACATATCCATACATATGAATTTACATCTATTCCAATCCATTTGCACACAGTTCTTTCTTGCCTTCCCTCTGTCATACTTGTATGTGCCTTCTTCCAGAAGGAAAATTCTAGCTCCTAACAACATCAAAATATATTCTCATTTGCTCAATCATGTAATATATCTGAAATAATTTTGTTACCTGGGCAGAGTGGTCCCCTATTCCTGCCTGTCAAAAATCTGCTGGACCCAGTAATTCCATGCCTAGTTAATATTCAAAAGAAAAGGAACTCATGTTTCCACAAACAGCCTTATACAAGAATGTTTATAGCAGCTTTATTTATAGAAGCCAAAAACTGGAAATAACTCAATTATCTTAAGAGAAGAAGGGATAAGTAAACTGTGATATATTCATGCAATGGAATACTACTCAGCAATAAAAAGGAACAAATTAATGTTGCATGCAACAATATGGATGAATTTCAAAAACATTATGCTGACTTTAAAAAGGCAAACAGAAAAGAACACATAATGTATGATCCAATTTATATGAAGTTTGAGAACAGGCAAAACTAGTCTACGGTGATAGAAACTAAATCACTACTTGCTTTTGTTGGAGCTGGGACACGGCAGGACATTGACTGGGAAGGAGTGTGAGAAAACATTCTGGGATTAGGGAAATGTACTATATCTTGATCAGGATGAGAATTATATGGGTGCATGCATTTGTCACAGCTCTATCTTTAATATCTGTTAATTTCACTGTCTGTAAATTAACCCTCAGTTTTTAAATTGGCTGGAGTAGCAGCTGCCCTTTTTAGCTGAAGCTAGACTCCTCAGTGTAAAACAGCTCCTTCTTCTAGTTTGTTTCACTTCTGATCCTCTAAACCCATTACTCTCCTGGTCCCTGAAGGCATTTGAGTTTGCTACCCCAATCAATATACTTACTTCTTTTTACTATGCTATTACTTCCTTTTACTATCATTTCAAATATTTAAAATACAGCATAAGTTAGAACTTCACAGATAATCAAATGACATTATCCATTCTTTAGGTCTGACCAATATACACACTTTAATCTTTAATACAGTAATGACGTGCATACAAATTGAAAATGTTTAAATAACACTGAAATTTAGATTAATCCTCCGTTTAGGCCTTTGCTTATCTGATCTATTAAGACAAAAGCGGAAACAAACAAAGTGCAGTGTAGTCAGGCCTCGCCAATGGAAACAGCTGATTTCCAACATCAAATGATCAAATATCACTTCAATGAGGAAACAACTTTGTCAGACCTTCTCATAAATTCTGGTGCAGACCACGTCCTTCATCTTACATTCCTTAAAAAAAAAGAGAGATTAATTGAATATCTAAAACTCAAACTAGGTGACAGCAAATTTGTAATAATAACAGACATTATAAGCAATCTCATAAGATTAAACTCAGAAAGAAATAAAATATCGGTATGTCAGTCTCCAGGAATTTGGAATCATGACCATTGAAACAGGGGAAACAGTTTTAAATCTGATCTAAGTTACATCAGAGGCATATATATATATATATTTTTTGTAGTACACGGGCCTCTCACTGTCGCGGCCTCGCCGTTGCGGAGCACAGGCTCCGGACGTGCAGGCTCAGCGGCCATGGCTCACGGGCCCAGCCGCTCTGCGGCATGTGGGATCTTCCCGGACCGGGGCACGAACCCGTGTCCCCTGCATCGGCAGGCAGACTCTCAACCACTACGCCACCAGGGAAGCCCCAGGGGTATATTTTTTAAGTGGCAAGTTTTCATGCATAATTGGCACAGATTTAAATCTACTAAAACAGTGGTTTTCAAAACTATCTGCACATCTGCATTATCTGGGGAACATTTAAAATACTGATGGCTCCTCCTCCCCCAAGAGATGTGCAGGCAGTTGATCTGTATTGGGGCCCCCATACTGGTATTTACTCCCCATGTAAATCTGCTGTGGAGCTAAGGATAACGCTCCTCTGTACTAAAGAAAAGAATGTTCCAAGAACTACATAAATCTATCTATGGTCGATGTGTGTGTTGATTAGTAAGAACAGAACCTGAGACTTAAAAAAATTGTTAGAGGTCATCTCATATAACCTTTGTCATCATTTTTACCTGCCAACTACAAAAGGTCTCCAATGGCCTCAGCTTGAGTTGTTGACATGTTTTAGTCCAAGTTACCATGGATTCTTGAAAACAAAATGCTTAGCTATCTACAAATATTCTACAATCGACTGGGGATGTGCTTTGCTTTTAAAACTTAGATTTGCTTTTCTCCTTGTGTGTCTAAATTAATGAGGTTTACCCATACTTTTTTTTTTTATCATTTTTAGGTGTTGTTATTTCTAAGATAACAAATGAGTTGTATCATTTCTAAATTCTTGAATCTGAACCTGAAGTACCTGTAGATGAGTCTTTATAGTTCAAAGATCACCCAAACATTAACTCTGATTTTATTCTTAGCCATTCTTATCCATTTGTATTGCAAGGAAAAGAGAATATTTTGAAAATAATATAACCATTTTCTCTATTTAAATGGCTATATTTATGTATTTAGAGTAAAATTACTCTTACCACTACCATTTTTCCATCCACCAACTTTCTCTTTATTGTTGTCTCTTTGCCATTCCATTTCTGTACTTGATTCAACGAGCCTCTTGTCAAAGTTACAACGCTCTGCAAAGACAGGTTTACATAATTGACTTGCTTGGACTTTGGTTGAGTAAAGAAGCAGTTCATTCAGTATTGAATCATTTTCATAACAGATGTTTTATGAGGCACGTTCATTTTTCAACAGAAGGGAGTGGTCTACCCTTTTGAATACTAGCAGGAGTAATCTTCTCTCTCAAAGTAGTAGATTGGACCAAATTTGAAGAGAAACAGTTAAGTTTACCTTTGCCTTTCTATTGTCAGCTGTGGTTTCTTCAAATTCCTGGCCTAGCTTGAAGGAGATCTCTGTATCTTTAAAGGTACTTTCAGTTCTTACAGTTATAATATCCCCTTTTTTGCTGATGATCACTCTTGGTTTGGCCAAATCTCCCAGTTTTCTGGTGGCTAATCCCACACCTGAAAATCAAGATACTGTTAGAATTTTGTTGACCAAGAGAACCTCTACCTAAAGGGACTATGGGTGGCCATATTTTATGCTCAGCTGTGCCTCAGCTGTGTAGATGGCAGGTAATAGCACTTACTGCTAAGGACCTTCTCCCATGTTTCATCACCTAATGGAAACACATGTCCACGGACTTGAATATTTTAAGTTTTGTTACTACAAAAGTAATGCCTGCAGATATTAAAGCTAAAAGTGTTTAGCTTAAATAGTGCAAGTCATCTATTTTTACCACATCCAAACCCATGCTCCATTAAAAACTACTATTTATAGTTTTGTATGGATCATTTCAGACATTTTAGTTTGTATGCATAAATATTGTAGATATATTTTTTAAATGAGACTATGACTTACGCATGCTATTCTATGATTTTTTCCCTCAGTAGTATATTATGGATATAGAAAAGAATTCCTCCCATATCCTTGATAGAAGCTCATTTCTGAAATTTTGTTGTAGCCCCTAAAATGATCTGTACCATTACAAATGATCATTAGATAAATAAAATAATTTTTAAAAAAATTTCTGCATTTAAAAACAAAACAAAATTAGATTCTTAAGTATTATTACTATATTACCCAAGATTACAGAAATACATGGAAAAATAGAAATGTCAAATGAGAGAGATACATGAAGAAAAAGCTAGTTATATATAAATATACATATATTTACTTTTATATATACATAAAGAAGTGTGAAGAGTTAGAGCCAATAAAGGATTGTGAATGATACTCTTTCTTCTAATTCTGATTAATCATTTTTTATTTGATATGATTTAGGACAATGCTTTTCAAACTAAACCTCTACAATAGAGACTAAGAATCTACAACACCCCCAGGTGTCCTTATGCACTCTAAAATTTGAAAATGACACAATTAGGAAGTTTTTCATTGAGACTTTCTTATATTGTATTTTGCTTCTTCCTTGGCTATAAAGTGAAGTCCATAAATTTAACCAACCTT
Organism: Globicephala melas; assembly: GCF_963455315.2. NCBI lineage: Eukaryota > Metazoa > Chordata > Mammalia > Artiodactyla > Delphinidae > Globicephala > Globicephala melas. The sequence goes on from NC_083330.1 coordinate 24,307,999, forward strand.
ATGGTATGGATCTATTCCCGTAAGTTCCCATAGTTTTCCAGGCAACACAACATGATTTTGCTCATTTTATCTAAAAGTAGAACACCTTATATGCTTTCTGAACAGGAAAAATTACAAGTACTTTGATGAGCATAGCAATCTGAGGTCATTGGCTTCACTCTCTACTTATTTATACAGCTCTGGACATTTCCAAAAACTCCTCACACTTTTGTGCTCATATCTATGGAAAATTCTCTAGAAATAGTAGCAAATAAAGTTGCTCTACTAACGACTAGACTTTCCATCTCCATCCACTGTTCCATCTCCAGGAAAGCCTGATGTTAGTGTAAGTGAGCTTGAGTTCACTGCCACAACACACTTCTTTTTCTTTCAGTAACTTTCCTAGACTGTGAATATCCTGCTTTATGAAGAATTCACTTTTTACAAAATCTTTATCCACATAGTTATGTAATAACAGACAACCTAGAGGTAGAGACAGAAAACTTCTGGTATAGCTAAGCATCAAAATTTTAGATAGAGGTTTTCCATTAACTTTAGTATATTCAACTCTTTATTTCATGAGCACTTTAGTTGTTGTAGATCTAACTTTCAGGAAAGCCAGAAAATAGGTTGACTAAGCTTCTAAGATTTCTTTCCTCCAGGTTTGGAACGAAAACCTTATTGATATGAAACTGCCTTTGAAATCAGTGGGCACTCTAGTGCATTTAAGCAGCTCTTATCTGAGTTAAAATCTATTAAAATTGCCACAAATAAAATGCAAATAAATTATCTGATTGACACAACAGAAGATTAATCCCAGAAGAGGATCGTACTTCAACCTGTGCAAACTCCCAGACTCCTGGAAAAGGAGTTAGAAGGAAATAGTCATGCATCTTTCTCAAAAAGGATCCTCTCAATTAGAACAACAGAGAACATTTCTTACCCAAAGCTTTCATGTAATCATCAAAGTTCTCACTGGAGACAAGTTTCCAGGTGCCTAAGAATTTGTTGCTCATTGTGATGGATGAGAATTCAACACAGTGGTAGGTGAGATTCAGGAGACTCAAATGAGATGCTGAAGTCTCAGAAGATTCTTTTCAAAGATGTCCACAGCATGTGACTCTCACAGAGACCCAATGGGGAAAAGCAGTGTCAGGACTGGGCAATGAATGGCTCTTCAATCATCCACTGGGACAAAAGAAAACCTCACATAATGTCTCCTTCAGTTTCCAAAAATGTTTATAAAAATCAATGACAGTACTATTTGAATCTTCAAAAAAATTTTGGTTGCTCTTACATTTTTAAGAAGTGCTTAGGTCCTTAATGCTTTGGAAAAGAGTCTATCAGTTGAGTTCTATACCAAATTAAATTATATGAGCATTAATGAATGAATGTGTGTGTGTGTGTGTGTGTGTGTGTGTGTGTATTTAGGCATCTTGTTCACTCTCAATCCTGAGTCTGCACAATTAAGAATTCTTATTGAAAGAGAATAAAGAGAGGAAAAATGTCCATGAGTATTGTGATAACTGCCTCAAATATGTTGTGGGAGAGAAATGCAAGGGAGCAGTGTGAGGAAGTATTCATAGGTAAGGGAGGCTTGGCATAGTTGGCATATTCAAGGCAGTCAGAGTAGGCAGACAATACGGTCAGTCTATTACAGCAGAACACAGAAATTGCTTTCATGGGTGAACAAAAAGTAGCACTATAACACACTCTTTGACCACAGAAAAGATTTTCATCTTAAAAAACCTTAGTTCCAAATTAAGCAGGTTCTTGGTTAATACAACAACATTGAGTTTAAGTCCTTTAAAATAAATCTACAATTTTAGAAAGGATTTTCTACAAAAATAATATTAATATATATTGAGAGCCCAGTAGTCACTGTGCTAAGTGCTTAATATAGATTATTTCATTTGATTCTCTCAACAACTCCAAGAGTAAGGCATTATTATTATCTCCATTTTACCAGTGAGAATACTGGAGCTTGGGGAGGTTAGGTAACTTCTGTCCAAAACTTGAATAAGGTGAGGTAGGATTTGAACCTGGTATTTTTTTTCAGTGCATAGATGTTAGACCATTATCTTACACTGCTCCTGCTATAACATGTGTACTGGAGGCCCTGGCCAAAGATCAGGCAATATTGACATCACCATGGATAGAGACACTCATTCTCTGCTCAAAAAGCAAGAGAAGCGAAAACCAAGAGATGAGGCATCCAGATTATATGATACATCAAAGTCCCAGTCTTTGACCAAGGGGAGCAAATATGAAACCACTTTGAACATAAGTGTTACTCTTGGGAATACCAAGTTGATGCCATACCCTTTCCTAGCAGTTTTTCTACATTGACATTAATCCTGGCCTTGAGACAACTGATATTACTAGCTTTTATATATTTAGTACACAGTTTGGCACTCTTCACAATAATGAAAATAACTCATTATCAATTTACCCATAGCAGGTAGAATCACTGACCTCTAGGGCTCAGGTTACCAATGTCATAGCTGCAGCATAACAATTGCAATTATGTGGTTAGGGTCCAAGTTGGGTTAAAAAATGTAGAATTATACACAGTGAGTCCAAGTGTCATCTTAAATTACTTGTGCCTGTATAACTCAAGATGGGAATTAAATAATGACTAGAAAAATTCCTCAGTTAACTAGCTAACCCAATCCTAGACCCAGGAGAATGTAACTGGAGAGAGTACATTGTACTGGGATATAAGATACAGCTATGAAAGAAAGGGCTTTTGATTAGTAAATATGTTATTTTCCAAAACACTTAATAAAAATGAATAATGCTATGACTGTGTCTTCAAAAATTTAGGCATTCTGCCTAAATTCTGAAGGTCCTATGAAGGATCTTCAAACTTTCCCAATTGAGCTGAGCCCTTGTATCTGGAGGGATTCATTCAGGAAAACTGTGTGAATTTTCAGCAGACCTTGTTTTGCACATAAGAATAGCAGTGGAGCTTAAAATACAAACATTGAGCTATATATTGGCAAGGCTTATAACTTTGAAGCAATTTTAGACAAAGAAAAATTTTATATTTTAGGATTGTCAACAATGTACCTGACTTCTGGAATTGGCCAAGATGAGATTCTGAGGCCCATGTATGAGTCAAAGGCACAGATCAAAGCAATGAGAGAAGATACTGGCTTGAGACTTTTAAGGCACTCCTAGATAAGAACGTCATCAATATCCTACTGAGAAAGGATTGATAATAAACATCAGAGTCACATTATAATTAGACATATACATTTACATTTGAACTAAATGTTTGTAAAATGGACATTGTCTCTCTACAGTGTGAGTTCATCTTTCAGGGATTTATTGCCTATATAAATTCTCAAGATAAAATAAAAATAAGCTACTAGAATGATACACTGAAAAGAAAATCCAGAAGTCCAAACAAAATGGATAAGTAAAGCTTGCTGTATATAAAATGTCCTTACATATTGTCATCAAGCTATATCCAATTGTATATTTGAAAAGTGATAATCATCCTGTAGCACAAGAACAAAGAATTCATGATCCTCCACTTAATACAAAAGATGTGACTCCATTCCTTCCATTCATTTAACTGCAAAAGCATTGAGAGCCTACTAAGGGCTAGACACACTTCAGGGTGCTGGTTAAACATCATTGAACAAGATTCCATACCCTCAAGGAACTTATATTCTATTCACAACTTGATAAAGACTTAAAGAAAGAAATTTTAATTCCAGTGAGTCTGAAATTATCTGTAAAATAGAAATATTGTGATAATAATTGGTGCAAGAAAATCACATAATACTAGAAAAAATAACCCAAAAATGATCATTTAAAAAAATTGAGAAAATAGAAATAAATCTTAGAATTTTCACTTCCTCATGATAGATGAGGAAAGTAAGGTAACTTTCCAACTGTGACATCTAAAAAATGGACAAAATTATAAAAAAATTCTTCAAGAGATCAGAGAGATAAAAAAGGCAGAGAAAAATTAAGGGTCTAAGATATGGGCAAAAAAGAAGACCAGAGAAACAGGCCCAACAATTAAGGCTGCTGCCCTTATGGCAATCCATGAATTCTGCAAGAGGCAGATGAGAGGCAAAATCTGAAGGACATTTATGACATTGTTTCAGGGTTAGGGGAACAATGAGAGAGAGTCCTGGTTAATCATATTTTAGTTCGGGACTTTGAAAGGCTGCAATACAGGAGGAAAGGTGAACTAGAAATAGACCTGGCTAATACAAATTCAACTCTTAAAATTAGTTTACTGTGATCTGGGTCAGCTAGTGAACTTGGCTACCAGTAAGAGACAAACATAAACTCTCTGCATAAGAAGATAATGTCACTCTAGTTCTAAATTTATTTCTACAAATTTTCATACACATCACTAATCAAAAATAAATAGAATAAAAAGAGACAGAAAAATATGCTCAAAAAGAAAAAATAAATGACAGAAATAGATAATAAACAAAACAGATGTTAATAAAATAAAAACAAACATATTATAGAAAATATCATCAAAACTAAAGTTTTTAAAAGGCTAATAAAATTGACAAACTCTTATCAAGATGGATTTAAAAATAGAGAAGGCAAAAGTTATTGATTGCAAGTATATAAAAGGGTATATCAATATATCCTAGAGTTATTAAAAAGATCATAATATAATGAACAACTTCATGCCAATAAATTTGAAAAATTTTTAAAAATTTATAAATTTCTTAGTACACAATTTACCAAAAATGATACAAGACAAAATAAAAGTGTGAATACTCCCAAATCTATTATTATTTAATTTATAAATAAATTTTCTCCCACAGAGATACTCCAGGCCTGTAAGCTTCACCCATGAATTCATACAAATATTTAAGGAAAAAGTAACACCAATCTTACACAAAATCTTCTGGAGAATAGAAAAGGAGCTACTAATTTCCTCCTTGCTTTTAGCAAGGTCTTTACAAATACTGTTCACTTTTCCTGGAAGGTCTAACCACTCCTATATGATTAATCATTAACTCTCAGCTCAATCACGCTTTCCTACCTTTGTGTTGACAACCTTTAGATTCAACTCAATCATCTGTACTAAACTTGTCTAATATACCCTTGTTTTATAATTACTGCAATCAGCAGATATAGAAAGAGAAATTGACAATAATACAGTAATAGTAGGGGACTTTAACACTCCACTTACATCAATGGACATATCATCCAAACAGAAAATCAATAAGGTGACAGTGGTCTTAAATGATACATTAGATCAGGTGGACTTAATAAATATCTACAGGACATCACATCCAAAAACAGCAGAATACACATTTTTTTCAAGTGCACATGGAACATTCTCTAGAATAGATCACATGCTAGGCCACAACACAAGTCTCAATAAATTAAAAAGAAAAAAATTATACCAAGCACTTTTTTCTGACCACCATAGTATGAAACTAGAAATCAATTCCAGAGAGAAGAATGGGAAAAAGCAAACACATGGAGACTAAACATGTTACTAAAAAAAAAAAAAAAACCCCAATAAATCAATGAAGAAATCAAAGACAAAATCAGAAAATACCTTGAGATAGATGAAAATGGAAGCACAACACTCCAAAATCTATGGGATGCAGCAAAAGCATTCTGAGAGGGAATTTTATAGTGATACAGGCTTTCCTCAAGAAACAAGAAAAATCTCAAATAAACAACCTAAACTCCACCAAAAGGAATTAGAAAAAAAGAATAAACAAAGCCCAAAGTCAGAAGAAGGAAGAAAATAATAAAGATCAGAGATGAAACAAATAAAACAGAGATCAAAAAACAATAGAAAAGATCAAGAAAACCAAGAACTAAAATATGCACCGCAAAACTAGTAGAGCTAATAAATGAATTCAGCTAAGTTGCAGGATACAAGACTAATACAAAGAAATCATTGCATTTCTATAAACTGATAATGAACTATCAGAAAAAGAAAGTTCAAAAATCCCATTTAAAACTGCATCAAAAAGAATAAAATACCTAGGAATAAACTTAACCAAGGAGCTGAAAGCTGTATACTCTGAAAACTATAAAACATTGGTGAAGGAAATTGAAGATGATACAAAGAAATGGAAAGGTATCCCTTGCTCTTGATTGGAAGAAATAATATTGTTAAAATGGCCATACTACCCAAAGCAATCTATAGATTTAATGCAATCCCTATCAAAATGCCCATGAAATTTTTCACAGAACTAGAACAAATAATCCTAAATTCATATGGGACCACAAAAGACCCTAAGTTGTCAAAGCAATCTTAAGAAAAAAAGAACAAAGCTGGAGGTATCACCCTCCCAGACTTCAGACTATACTACAAAGTTATGGAAATCAAAACAGCATAGTACTGGCACAAAAAGACACATAGATCAATGGAACAGAAGAGAGAGCCCAGCAACAAACCCACACACCTATAGTCATTACCTATGACAAAGGAGGCAAGAATATACAATGGAAAAAGGCAATCTTTTCAATAAGTGGTGCTGGGAAAACTGGATAGCTACATGTAAAGTGGTGAGATTAGAACATTTCCTCACATATACAAAAATAAACTCAAAGGGAATAAAAACCTAAATGTAAGACCTGAAACTATAAAACTCCTAAAAGAGAACATAGGCAGAACACTCTCTGATGTAAATTGTAGAAATATTTTTTTGGATCTGTCTCCTAAGGCAAAAGAAATAAAAGCAAAAATAAACTAATGGGAGCTAATTAAACTTAAAAGCTTTTGCACAGAAAAGGAAACCATCAGCAACACAAAAAGGTAACATACAGAATTGGAGAAAATATTTGCAAATGATATGACTGACATGGGGTTAATACTAAAAATATATAAACAATTCATACAACTCAAAAAACAAACAACCCAATCAAAAAATGGGCAGAAGGCCTGAAAAACATTTTTCCGAAGAAGTCATACAGATGGCCACCAAGCATATGAAAATATTCTCAGCATTATTAGAGAAATGCAAATTAAAACAACAATGAGATATCACTTCACACCTGTAAGAATGGCTATTATCAAAAAGAACACAAATAACAAATGTTGGAGAGGATGTGGAGAAAAGGGAACCCCTGTACACTGTTGGTGAGTATGTAAACTGGTGCAGCCACTGTGGAAAACAGTATGGAGATTCCTCAAAAAACTAAAAACAAAACTACCATATGATCCAGTAATTCAATTCCTGTATATATATCTGGAAAAAACCAGAAAACACTAATTTAAAAAGACACATGCACCCCAAGGTTCATAGAAGCATTTTTTGCAATAGCCAAGATATGGAAGCAACCCAAGTTTCCATCAACAGACAAATGGATAAAGAAGATATGGTATACATATACACAATGGAATATTACTCAGCCATAAAAAAGAATTAGATTCTGCCATTTGCAGCAATGCAGATGGACCTAGAGAAAATTATGCTAAGTGAAATAAGTAAGACAGGAAAAAAATACTGTATGATATCACTTATATGTAAAATCTAAAAAATAATACAAATGAATGCATATAGAAAAACAGAAACAGACTCACAGGTATAGAAAACAAACTAGTGGTTACAAATGGGGAGAGGGAATAGGGGAGGTGCATGTTAGGGGTATGGGATTAAGAGATACAAACTACTTTGTACAAAATAGATAAGCAACAAGTGTATATTATTTAGCACAGGGAAGTATAGCCATTATCTTGTAATAACTTTTAATGGAGTATAATCTGTAAAAATACTGAATCATATGCTGTATACCTGAAACTAATATAATGTTGTAAATCAACTATACTTCAATAAAAACAAAATAACCACTTCCATTGGGTAAATCCTTAACTTGCAGCTCATTCTTATCTACCTTTGGAGAGACATCCTTTAGATTTCAATTCAGCCATCTTTCCTATCCTTTTCTAGTATATCCTCATTTAACAGTTACTGCAATTAACTAATTCATTCATTAACATGTTAATTTTTATTGATTTTGGACATTATTTCATTAATATATATGTCATCCACTGAAGTCTTGATTCCATGTGCATGGGGACAATAAGTGATTTTATTCACATAAAGTATTTAACACCATGCATGTATACAGTAGGTAATCATTTGTTTACTGACTGAATGAAGAAAATATATATTTTCTACTTATGAGGGACTTTCTTTGCATTAAATCATATAACAAATGTGAAAGCATCTAAAATTCATGCTTATAATCAATAATATGATTTTCCTAAACTTCCTTTCTCCTCCTCTCCCCTTCCTTCTCTTCCTTCCCTTTTTTATATGCTCTGGAGACGTGGAAAGAGCAAGGTTGTGAGTTATACCTAAGTGTAAAACTTAGTTGTAGTGCCCATTGCTTCATTTAGTCATTGCTTTGGTCAGTGGTAAAAGCAGGTTGTTCTTTCCATATTCAGGATGACATGATCTTATCACAACACTAGGAAAGTGCATGTAAAATAATTCCAAGGTTCATTGTACATATTCTCACCTGCATGCATGCAGATAATTTCTCAACATGAATTTATTGAACTGTAGTTGCACTAGAGATAACATGGTGAGTGAAACAGCAACAGTTCCTGCCCTCATGGGCCTTATACTCCAGTAAGGAAGACAAATGTTAAACAGACATTTAGAGACATTTTAGAATATCCAATTATTATTTTTTATCATTTACAGATGGAGGCAATGAATGACGTTAAAGAGCCAATGAACCGTTTCTATGTAGGACGATACCTTCTGTAATTTCTTAGACACCAGATGCCCTGAGACCAATGGTCTTATTTATCTTCAGAACTCAGCCACTAGGGCATCTGGGCCCCTCCAGACATATATTTGACAGAAGGTGACAATGGCAATTCAGGCTTGATAGCTTCCTCTTTCATGCTTCAAATAACTGCTTTTCTCTCGTCTTAAAAATGCTGAGATTAAAGTTGCTTTCTTAATGAAAACCATTTCTTGGAGCTTTCTCAGCCACCAGTGGGTATTTGATCTTTTAGTTACTATGGTGACAGTTGCATTATGCTGCCCAAAGGAAGTTAATAGCTTTTCTTTTTTTGAATGGCAATAAATAGAGGGAAGAAGTAGTTTGTGATTCCTCCAAACAATGCAATTAGCTTTGTTTTTCCTAGACTTGAACATACACGGCCTCTTTTCCAAAGACTGGTCTAAGCTTTCACATCATTATTCCTAACATCCGAGAACTGGTTACTCATTCACTGGGGAGGGAACCAGAGACAGAATTTCTGCATTTTAGTGTTTTCCTCTAGTCATTACAAGGTATGATGAGCTGGTCACAGTTTTTTCTACCTCATTTGCATTTCCTCTTGAGAGAAAGTGATATTAATAGCATTAAAATAGGTCGTATTTTCAGGCATTAGCACAAAGAGCTGTAGGAAACACTTCTTAGGACTCAGCCATCTGCTCCCTTTTAGCCTATGGGAGAAAGGAATCCCTTAAAAATAATTCACTTGCAAAGCATAGTGAAAAGTGTGTGAGTGTGTCTGTATGTATGTGTGTAGCTTTATTTCATAAGGAACAAATATAAACTCACAAAAATTCAGATGATTTTCTAATCATGTGTTATCCAGGTTGCCAACTTAATTTCCTACTTTATTTCCTTGATTGTTTTACAAAATTTTTCAATAATTGAGATGGTATAAAGGCTTTGATAGAAAATGTGGTTTGCACACATATATATGTGTATATATACATATATACACGCACACACGTGTAAACTCATATTTTTTAAAATTTATTTTTGGCTGCACTGGGTCTACGTTGCTGTGCACGGGCTTTCTCTAGTTGTGGCAAGTGGGGGCTACTCTTTGTTGCAGTGCACAAGCTTCTCATTATGTTGGCTTCTCTTGTTGAGGAGCATGGGCTCAAGGCTCTCGGGCTTCAGTAGTTGTAGCATGTGGGCTCAGTAGTTGTGGCGCACGGGCTCAGTTGCTCCACAGCATGTGGGATCTTCCAAGACCAGGGCTTGTACCCATGTCCCCTGCATTGCCAGGTGGATTCTTAACCACGGCGCCACCAGGGAAGCCCTAAACACATATTTTTGATTAAAGTTAGATCAGAGAATCAATTCATGTTTAAACTGTACTTTCATTTATTCATGCCAACTCATTCCTTCCTTCAAACAATTGAAAACTAATTTTGTAGTTAAATTCTAGTCTATAACATGCTCATGATGGAATACACAGTGCAAATGCAATCTCTTAAGTGGCACACTGACTCAGAGTAATGTTAGCTGCTGTCATGAGCTCCAGGATTTCAGAGCCTTAACCCAGAAGTTTATTTCTTGCTCCCTGTCGTGTCCACTGCAGGTGCTCCTGGTCTATGGGTAGGCTTTTCTCCATGAGGTGACTCAGAGGCTTTGGATCCGTTCATCTCATGCCTATGCCATCCTTCAGGTTTCAGAGTCCAGTCCGCCAAGTGGACAGGGGTTGGGAGAGACGAAAAAGGTTGCACTTGCCTCTTTACTCTCTTGACCCAGAATTGGCACGCTTCACTTCCACTCACACTCCAATGCAGGAAGTAGTCACATGACCCCACGGAGACAGGTTGGGTACTGAGCAGTGCCTGGCTTGCAGACTCTTCTCGGTACCAATGCTATACTATGGAAGGACAAGTCCAGATTTCTAGTGGGCAATTAACTATCTCTGATGCATTCAAATCTTGGCACACTGAGTCCTGACATTATGTCTGAATATCTATCTTAACATCTATCTTTTGAGAGAATGTTATAATGAATTTGGAATAAGTTCTGGTCTAGCTTTACCATCTACCAGATGAATGACATTTGGGTTGCAGTTTTATCACCTGTACAATATTGATTGTTCTGAGGATCAAAAAAAGAAAACTTTTGTGAAATTGTTTCGTAACTTATGTATTGACACCTGAACTCTATTTTACAAAGTAAACAGGAATCCATTTTCCCCAAATCCCATTTCTAACCGATTAGTTGCTTCTAGACCCTGCCTACTTCTGCTGTGACACTCTTCTGATCCGACTTCTTCTGCCCACTGTTTTAGTGCACACACCTTCAGTTCCGTGGTTCCTATTCTTTGCATTCTAGTTGCCTTATTATCTGGGAGGGGGATGTGGGGAAAATGAGAAGACGTGAGGGATTCCCTGTGCTGGTCCATTGCAGAATGTCTTATTTACCCTCATCACAACCCTGTGAAGTAGATGATTTCCATTTTACAAAGGAAAAAACTAAAGTGGGTGAGCAGCTCACGCAAGCTCACAAAGCTGTCAGTGGCAGAAGCAGGATTCAAGCCCTGCTCTGCCTGGTTCTCAAACCCCATTCATCTCACTTCCCTGCAATGTGTCTCTGGAATAACAGGCACCTCCTCTTGTCATGGGGCTGGTGGTTGGATGGTCCCTCCCCACCCTGTCCCTCTCCAAAAATTACACAGAATCTAGATACCAAACTTCAAAGTGGAAAGACTATATTTCCCTGTAAATGTTTAAAATAGAAATCTTAAGACCCATAACATGAGGATTTGGTTATGTCCCGATTTCTTCATCCTGTTTCCATCTATTTTCTGTTACTATCTTCGGAGTAATCAGTTGTCTTTTCATGACTCTCAAAGCATGTCCTTTTACGTTTATTGCACTTTTGTGCAAAAATATGAAAATTAAATACACTAAGAGTGTTCAAAACAAGTTATTTTTGTCAGTGGTTTACTTAGTAGTATTGGGTAGCTAAAGAAGAAAGCTGGTGAGTTAGTCTTTGATAATAGTATTCATCTTGGTTTTAGTATGGTTGATCTTTGGATAATTAATACTCTCCTGTAAACTTCAGTGTGGATTTAAAATATAATAGTTTACTAGTAAGTTATTCAGTCTAAAAATATTCAAAAATAAATATATATTTTCCTTTGTGGTTTATCAAATCTTCTCTCACTTCCTCTACTTCAAACTCTTTTGGAAAGTGAATAAATAATGGCTTTTTATTGCATAATGAAAAGTGTCATTATTATCCTTTTTCTATAAATCCAGTACAACTTGACCAATATGACATGTGATTTACTTCTAGATAGATAATGACTATTTTTGAAGGAAAGTCAGATATACCAAGAGACTGATCATGTGAATGTCCTTAGTAAAGACTAATAATTCTCAGTATAAACTTTAATGAATTTTTTTCTTACAGGAATTTTGACACGATTTGACTGAGAATAAAAATAAAAGCAATAGGGTTTCAACATGCCTCTGCTACTTGTAACATTAAAAGGCAGTTATGATTGCTGTTTGCCATCACCTAATACAGTACTGAACAAACAGTGGTCACTGAATAAGAACTTGCTGGATCAGTGATTTCCTCAGGAGTAGCATGTTTGATTCTACCTACTAAAGACACCACAGCAGGATTTTATTTCTCATTTAGGCTGTGTGTACTTTGAGCTGTAACATTTATGAGAAGAGAAATGTCTTGAAAATTCAGAACTATATTATTCTTTTATAAATTTTGTCTCTGTAAAGACTAAGATTTAAATAAGTGCCTAGTACTTTTTAGAAGAATACCCTCTTCCTAACGGTTGTGGAAAACATTTTGACCCTTGATCTGAGTTGTTGCTTAAGTGCTGTCATCTGCAGCCCCATTGCAGAGACCTGATGAAGGAGCTATTGGCCTCTGCTCCCCTTTGTACACAGGACGCTACCTTGGGGGCTGAAATCCTCTTTGACTTCTGGCAAACAAGCACAGGTACATTTTGTACACACTTGAGTCCTTTAGGAAGGACAGAGACAAGTCATGGGGGGATGACTGTCATTGGCCTCATCTGGCAGTTGTGTGGCTACTACCAAGCCCATCACTTCAAGTGCACAGCTGTATCCTCAGAGGTCTTCAGGATTTAATATGACAGCCTAGTTCCTTTCCTTGGACAAGAATTCAGCTATTGTCCCAAAACTATGCTCAGTCCTTTTGTACATTGCTCTTTAATTTTATCCTTACTGAGGTGACCATACCTCACAGTTTGCCTAGGACAATCCCAGTTTATGCTTGTTGATCAGATGTAATTATTGAAAGTGCCCCTTTCCACTTTTCACTTCTTACCCTGTTTAGATGACAAATTAGCACGTATTTAACACTATCCTCAGGAATTACGTTTCACCAACTACTCTCTGGTTTTAAGTTTAAGTTGCAACATGAGATTTACATAATTCTTCCTCTTTTTCCTTTTCCTCCTCCCACTGCTACAAATACCCTCGATTTTTAAATTTTACCTATATTACTCTGTTTTGCTCTAAGCCCTGAGAGTACTTCCTAGCAAAAGTACTTGGTGAAACTATTGAGGAACATTGTGTAGCTCTAACAATTATATTCCTACTAGGCATTTAGAAATTCTGGACTGGCATGTAATAAAATATCATTCTGCAAAGACTAAGTTGTAAGAAGTGGTGACCGATGCACTAGACTGATTATTTTAAATAAGTTTATGGAAAAGTAAGATAATGATTGTTTTAAATGTTCTATAATAATTCATGCACAGTGTATAATGTCCAGGCTGTATTTTGTAATCTCTCTCTCATCTATCTATCTATCTATCTACATATCTATATCTATCTATCTATCCATCTATCTATCTATCCTATCTACTTTATGCATGGTCAGCCTTCTGCAAAAATAAAAAATAAAAAGCAACGTTGATTTTCAAAATCTGTGATGCCCAAAGTGGGTTCCAATGATTATAATGTATCCCCCTTTGAGGTCACATGAATTTCAACAGAGCACCCTTTGACAGAAAGCATTAACCTAAATGGAATGGGTCCACTAGAGGAAAATCAGTGACTGCAGAATTCAGGTGTACAAAGAATAAAGGGCACTTTGGTGATCTTACAATTACACGAGAGACAAGAAGTTTCTTATCTCACCAATTTATCAGATTGCCCCTAACCCTCAAGATTACACAGCTCCAAAACTGCACTTAATTTGGTTTTATTGGGCAAATTTATGTTGAGCAAGTTTTTAAAAAATCACTGGTCCTGAGGCACATCTTCTTCAAGTCCCAGTTTCCTGTTAGTGAACAAGTTTTCACTGACACATACAATTTCTTCATACCTTTTTGTAGATTCCAATGCTGACAATATTATTCATGATATATTCCTAAAAACAAAGAGGGCTCTATTAGAGTTGCTACATGACATATTAAGTTTGATCTCTCCCTCTTTTCCCAGACCCTCTATTTGAGATACAAGACAATTGAGTAATTTGAAAGGCATGCCTCAAATAGGAGCTTCTAAAAATATTAAATTTAGAGAAAACTCACCACTACCATTTTTCCATCTACAATTTGTCTTTTGATTGTTGTCTCTTTGCCAAGCCATTTTTGGAAATGAATCATTGAGCCACCATCTAATGTTATGATTCTCTATAAATGCAGAAAGGAATCAGTCAGAAATAGCAATTCACTACATTCTAATCTACACAAGACTAGACATCTACTTTTTTTTTTCGCTGTACGCGGGCCTCTCACTGTTGTGGCCTCTCCCGTTGCGGAGCACAGGCTCCGAACGCGCAGGCTCAGTGGCCATGGCTCATGGACCCAGCCGCTCCGCGGCATGTGGGATCTTCCCGGACCAGGGCACGAACCCGTGTCCCCTGCATCGGCAGGCGGACTCCCAACCACTGCGCCACCAGGGAAGCACGATCTCAGTATTTTTGAAAGAACTTTCTGTTTTGTTGTTAACCTTATTCCTGTCGGCGCTAATAGTGATTCTTGGCTTTGTCAACCCAGCAAGGTTCTGGACTGCAGCACTCACTCCTGTAGGAATGCATGAGAAGAGGATTCAATGAGTAGAGAAAACAAAACACCTTCTTAAGAAGTTTAGGAAGAAGTGCTAACAATCATTTTGGAAAGCAATTTAAAAAGAATGCATCCTTCCCCCATTGAAGTTTTGGATAATACGCCATATTTTCTTCAATGCTCTCTGTGACAGCTGGATTGAGCCAAACCTCCCAATCAGAAGATATGTCTAGTAATTATACTTGACACTTTGAAAGCTAAATTCACTTTCTGACACTCTTGCACTTCATCTAAAATATATATTTTTATGGTGCCTTTCGGTCATATGCTTGGGCTTTACCTCATGAAATATTGCAACAACAGCACAGGGGATGCTATTATCCTCATTTTAGAGATGACTACATTGAGTCCCAGAGAGGTAGAGAGGCATGTTCTAGGTGATGTGTCTGGTAATTAGCAGAGCTGAAATTTAAGCACAGGTTTTCTAATTGTCCAAGAATTTTTGCTTACTTTTCTTCTTAAAAAAAAAAAAGAAATGCAATTTTCAAAGTATCTAATCTACTCTAAAAGAATATGACTTACAAAGTCTAAACTTCTTTCTTATTTGCATATAAATTTCAGATCTGGCTGAGTAAGAGGAGGTAGGCAAATTGGACAATTTGGCTGAGAGCCTGGCCCTGTTGTTCAGGTTGGGGACTGTCCATTGTTTAACTTGACTCCTGCAATAAGTGGGCAGAAGGGCTGACTCCCGACTCTTAGTATCGATATAGAACTCGATTTCACATTCATATTGCGGGTGGACAAGATGCCTCTGACCACAGAAAAGCAGTGTCAGACATGGATCACAAAAGAGTGAGGAGTGAGGAGGTTAAAACCCGAGTTCCAACTTTGCCACTTGTTAGCTTGGCCACATTATTTCCCTTTTCCCTAAACTTCAGCTTTCTCAGTAGTAAAATGTAAGTATAGTACTCACCTCATAGGTGTGTTGGAGATTAAATGATAGGACTTAGCATGGTATTGGCACATAGTATGTACTCAGTTGGTTATTCTCTCTTGCACTCTGCTTGAGACCAGCTCCCAGTCAAAACATGGCAATTTTTGCCATCAGCCCCAAGTTTCTTAGATGCCCCAAAATTTATTTAATTATTATTAAAACAAAATTTTTTAACTCAAAACAGGTGAGTCCATGAATCCATAAAGAGAGAGGGAAACATGTTTTTATTACTTTCTGAGAGAGTTTATACTAACGAAAAAGGAACAAATATACATTATGAGCACATTGACTTATTGTGTATTGATCATTTCAACCAGGTTTTAAAAAAAAGTAAGATTAAAAAATTTTTTGACTTTATATGCAGTTTATTATTATAAGAGAGGTTTCTCTTAATTAAATGTTTAAAATTAATTAAATATTAAATAATTACTATTCTTCTAGCATTAGTAAAGAATAGTTTAGTTATTATAGATCTGAGCCATTGTAAATGATGTTTATTCAACTTGAGTAAGAACTAAAGTATGCATAGAGTTTATACTTCTGAGGAAATACCCAATGGTAGGAAATGCCATGAGTAAAAATGTTCTATTTCCCCAATAAACATTTTGAACTCTTCAAAATAATGTTATTAAAAACCTCCCACATGCATCAGAACTCTTAAAACTAACCAACTAGAAATTTTTTTTGTTGCTATTGCTCTTTTGAAGTTATAACTTAAAGCAAACCTTGAAACAAATTTACTTGATAAATTTAATTATAGATAGGTAGTACTGTCTATAATGGGGAGCAGAGAAAAGTTATTTAATGAAATGACCAAGCTAAAAATAAACTCTATCATGAGGGTAAGATGAAGTATTTTCTAAAAGGATAAATTGTTTAAATATATGGATAATAACTAGAAGGAAGCATCTGTGAGCCTAGTATTCCAAAAAGAGACAATTATTACTGGTAATAAAGTAAAAGTAGATACACAAACTTTGTTAACCTCATTTGAATATACCCTAGGATCACAAATGAATGAGAGAATTGTTGGAAAATTCATTGTAAAGTGCAAACCTAACCATATCACAAAATGCATTGCCAGTTTCCAAATCTTGTGATGGTATTTCCCAGTTGTTTCATGTATTCATCAAAGTTTTCACTGGAGACCAGTTTCCAGGTTCCCAAGAAGGGCTCAGTCATGATGGAAAGCTTGCTGAGAAGAGGCGCTCACAATCAAAAGCCAAAGAAACTTAGGCAATCGTGTGACTCTTCTGAAATGGCCAATGGGCAGCAGCAAGACAAAAGATTCTAGGCACCAGCATTGACTCATTTTATTTACCTCCAAATAAAGAAACAGAAAATTAACAGGTTAAGTTGAATTTAAGTCAATTATTATAGCTTCTAGCAAACAGATTTGTAAACTGAGTCACCTGATAAATATTACTTGTGGAATGAAGACAATTTTCAATAGAGATCAGCATTTTGAACTATGAATGCTGAGTCAACTCTGAAGGAATAGCCCCACAAATGTCTAATGAACAACTGACTGAGGTATTTTCCCACCTGATACAAGGACATCCTTGACTGATCTACCCCAGCTGTTTTTTATTTGGACAAGTCACAGTGCCAGAGTACCCTCTTCATTAAAATAATATCTGCCCCTCCCTTCCTTGCAGGGTTGATGAATTGATATTACTTAGTGTAACTGAAATGTCTACAGTTGGCTGGAATGAGTTGCAGGGTATTTTTAATATTATCATTGTTGTTAATTAAGAGTAATTGCGGACTGGGAAGAAAAGTAACAATTATCATTGATGATGTTTTGTAATTTAAATCCTAAAAAGGTGGTGGAGCTATGCTTGGAAAATTCATCTGTTAGGCTTACAAAGAAATCCTGATATTAAAATATACCACTTGAAATTGTGAGAGGAAGTTTTAGGGAGAAATATGATATTTTGATATCTGCATTCTAAAAGAAAGACAAAGGCAGCAGATAATTTAAATATCTGTGAAATTACTTCTGAAATCATCTTCTGTAACCCCAGTAATGGAAGTGAACTTTGCAGGTAAGGTCTTTACTAGGAAGGATTGGATTCAGAGGCTATAGATTTATATCACAGCTTTGAACTCCAGTTGTTTTAAAGAAGGCTGGAATATTAGAGTGCCAGGCACCAGAAGAAGAATATTCATACTATTATCTGCCTGGGTCAAATATTCCTTCATGTCAAAGAAATCTTCATTCAAACCATCTCTTTGTTGAGAAAGCATTTAAAAAAAAAAAAAAAAAGGTTGATGTTTTGGCACCCCAAAGTTATATCTTAAGTGGGATAAAGAATTTCTTTTGATGAAAACATGTAAAGAAGATATTTATAATGCAATATCTTTATAGGTGAAATAGTTATTAAACTATCTGGAGGGCAAAACAGGGGAAGCGAAAACCTTAGAGTCAGTTTCAGGAAACTGAGACCTGGGCTAAAAATAAGTGCCTTAGCAGTTGAAAGCGAACTCAGAGGTGATGCTCAAATAAAGAGCCAGTGACTAGATCTTGCTTTACTGCTTCTAGATAGGTATGTACTCTGCCTGAAAGAAGGGGGGCATACAAATCTGGGCATGTTTGCCAGTGCGGTGGTGTGACAAATGTCTCCCCTTAGTCTAACCATTTTCGTTCCAATTATTCTGCCTTTCATTGATTCAGAAATCCATCCTGTGGCCCATGAGACAAAAGAGAAAGTCAAATTTCTGGCTTCTATAAAATCCCCTCACCCTTAAGAGAGAGGCAGAGGGACAGTCCCCTCCTTGACAACTTTTGCTTTCTTGTATGACATTTAGAACTGCTGCATCCATTGTGTTACCAACTCAGAAATGAGGCCAAAACTGAGAATGGCAGAGAGGAAAAGTGGGAAGAACACAAGACACTTTATTTCTGGAATCTTTATTGGGAGAATTAATGAATTTCATTATTATTTAAATAATTTTATGTCTGAGTTTTTGTTCCTTGAAGCTTAAACCTTCATAATTGATATGCTCTCATAAATAGCTTCACCTAAATTTGGACTCTTAAAACCAGTTCTATGTATCATGTGATATTGGTCTCGTTCACAGCATCTCCCAGCTCTCTAGATCCAATTCAAACATCACCTCCTCTATGAAACTGGTTCAGAGCTGGTTGATCCCTATTATGTGATACAATTATACTTTAATAGAAGTATTAATATATTCAGGAAATTTTCTTATAGTATTGCAACGAGTCGTCCTCCAGCTGTCCCTCTAAGCTCTTTTATGAGTACATTAAGCAAAAAAATATTTCTGATTCACTTCTGAATCCCTAAGACCATGCCTGGTATATTGTAGGTGCTCAATAAATGTTTTATGAATGAATGACAAAAGGAATAAACCATGTTTATTTCTTTTTAACTGACAGTTTCCCTTATCGCTGATCTTAATCTCTAATAGCAACTAAAGACAAAGTTTTAATACATTATTCTCTCCTGATCTGCTCATATGACAGGCCTTTCATTATGGTCATCAGATGGTACAGGGACTCTCAGACTCCCTTCACCTTTGCTTAGTATTTCATTGTTACCATACATCTCTCTTCTCAACCAAGAAAGTTCTCTCCTAGTCCTGCCACTTCCAACACTAGCCTTTGGCACCTTTTTTGGATTTTTTTTTTAAAGCACCACTTCCTGCAGTAAAAAAATTTAAAATAAAATGTACTTAATTGTTAACCCTAGCAAAGGAACTAGAATACAGTAATCTGTTATAGAACAGTTACGCATCTTATTTTCATGACAGTTTAAATGCTTATTTCCCCATTATCTCATTTTTCCATGCTTCTCCAGTATCTCATTTTCTATATTAACTTTCCTTCTTGTGACATTTTAGGGATTAAATACTTTTAAATAAATTTCAATTTTAAGATGCTACATTATCCACTGGTGAGGGATACTGATGAAGTTAAATACGTACTAGAAGCTACGAAAGTATTCAGAAATATGTCTGCTAATTTACTGCTGTACATAAAATAGCTGGAGTCACACTAGATTTTTTTCTGACTTTTTATTGTGGTAGAATATACATCACATAGAATCAACTGTCTTAACCATTTCTAAGTGCACACTCTTAACCATTTCTAAGCGCACACTTCAGCGGCATTAAATACATTCATATTGTTGTGCAACCATCACCACCACCTCCAGAACTCTTTTCATCTTGCAAAACTGAAGCTCTACCCATTAAACAGTAACTCCTCATTGTCCCCTCCCCTACTTCCTGGCAACCACCATTCTACTTTGTGCCTCCATGACTTTTCCTACTCTAAGTACTTCATACAAGTGGAATCGTGAAGTATTTGTTTTTGTGTGTATGTGACTGGCTTAGTTCATCTGGCATAATGTCGTCAAGGTTTATCCATGTTGTAGCAAATCTCAGAATTTTCTTCCTTTTTAACATAATAATATTCTATTGGATAATCAAAAAGTGGTGTTTACATTTTGCTTATACATTCATCCTTTGATGGACATTTGGACTGCTTCTACAATTTAGCAATAAATGAATAATGCTGCTATGAACATGAGTATACATGTATCTATTTGAGACCCTGCTTTCAATTCTTCTGGGTATATACCCAGAAGTAGAATTGCTGGATCACATGGTAATTCTATTTTTAATTTTTTAAGGAAGTGTCCTACTGTTTTCCACAGCAGCTGTACCATTTTACCTTCCCACCAACATTCCAATTTCTCCACATCCTCGCCAACAAGTTGTTTTTTTATAGTCTCTGTCTTAGTGGGTATGAGGTGGTGTCCCATTGTAATTTTGATTCACATAATCACTAATAATTAGCGATTTTCTACATCCTTTCTTGTGCTTCTTTACCATTTATGTATCTTCTTTGGAGAAATGTCTATTCAAGACATTTGCCCTTTTTTTTTTAGATATTTCGGGGTAGGAGTTTATTAATTTATTAATTTATTATTTTTGCTGTGTTGGGTCTTCGTTTCTGTGTGAGGGCTTTTTCTAGTTGTGGCAAGCGGGGGCCACTCTTCATCGCGGTGCGCAGGCCTCTCACTATTGCGGCCTCTCTTGTTGCGGAGCACAGGCTTCAGACGCGCAGGCTCAGTAGTTGTGGCTCACGGAGCCTAGTTGCTCCGCGGCATGTGGGATCCTCCCAGACCAGGGCTGGAACCCATGTCCCCTGCATTAGGAGGCAGATTCTCAAGCACTGCGCCACCAGGGAAGCCCCATTTACCCATTTTTGAATCAAATTTTTTGTTGTTGAGTTTTAGGAGCTCTCTATATATTCTGGACATTAATCCTTTATCAGAAGTATGATTTTCAAATATTTTCTCCCATTTTGTGAGTCACCTTTTTACTCTGTTGATAATGTCTTCTGTTGCACAGAGTTTTAATTTTCCTGGAATCAAATTTGTCTATTTTTTCTTTTGTTGCCTGTGCCTTTGTTGTTATATTCAAGAAATCATTTCCAAGTCCAATGTTGTGAAGCTTCAACCTTACATTTTTTTCTAAGAGTTTTAAGATTTAGTTCTTACATTTGAGTCATGGATCCATTTGAGTTAACTTTTACATATGGTGTTAAACAAGGCTTCAGCTTCATTCTTTTGCATGTGGATACCCAGTTTTCCCAGCACTATTTGTTGAAAAGCCTGCATTTTATCCATTGAATGGTCTTGGTGCACTTGTCAAAAATCATTTGACTATATATGCAGGAGTTTATTTTTACACTCTCTATTCTATTCCAATTGTCTATAGGTCAGAGTTTATACCAGTAGCACACTGTTTTGATTATAGTAGCTTTGTAGTAAGATTTGAAATCGGGAAATGTGAGTTCTCCAAATTTGTTCTGTTAGACCTGCGCGGTCTCCTAGGAGTTTCGACTCGCCCAGGAAACAACAAGAGTCGGAAGTCGATGCAAAACGCAAGAGGTTTATTGAAGGCCGGTGCACCGGGGTTCCTTGGTCCTCACGCAGGAGGTCGAAGAAGGAACCCTTTTGGGCGCGAATATGTCAGTTTTATAGGTTCCCACTTCCCCGTATGTAAATTATAGATTTGGTTGTGTTCTCCTGCTGATTGGTCCCGGCTTAGGCTCGGACCAGCGAGGGAACTTGTCCCCAGCTGCCTGATTGGTCTTTGACAGACACCTTTTTTACATTTTGTTATCTCCCTCCTTCTCCCCAGCTGTCTGATTGGTCTTTGACAGACACCTTTTTTACATTTTGTTATCTCCCTCCTTCTCGGAAGGGGGCCGGACATCCTGGAAATTCACCCATTGTCTAAGAAGCCCCTATTGTCTGGAGAGTTCTTAATCATTAGCTGGAACAATGTCCCTCGAGTCCCACAGTTCTTCTTTCTCAGGATTGTTTTGGCTCTTCAGAGTCCCTTGATATTCCATATGAATTTTAGAATGGGCTTTCCTATTTCTGCAAGAAACATCATTGGACTTTTGATAGGGATTCCATTAAATCTGTAGATCGCTTTGAATATTATTGACATCTTCCAATCTATGAATATGGGATGTCTTTCCATTTATTTATGTCTTTTAAAAATTTCTTTTATAGTTTTCATTGCACAAATCTTCCACTTTCTTGGTTAATTCTTAAGTATTTTACTCTTCTTGATGCTATTGTAAATGGAACTGTTTTCTTAATTAACTTTTTAAATTGTTCATTGTTAATGTATAGAAATGCAACTGATTTTTGTGTGTTGACTTTGTATCTTGCTACTTTGCTGAATTATTTATTGGTTCTAACAATTTTTTGTAGGGGGACCTTTTTTCATATAAGATCATACTTCTGTAAATAGAAATAATTTTATTTCTTTCTTTCCAATTTGGATGCCTTTTATTTCTTTGTCTTGTCTAATCACTCTGAATAGTACTTCCATTACTACATTGAATAGAAGTGGCAAGGGTGGACACATTTGCCTTGCTCATTATCATAAAGAAAAAACTTTCAGGTTTCACTATTGAGTATAATGTTCACTGAGGTTTCTCATATATGGCTTCTTTTATGTTGAAGAATTTTCCTCCTACGTCTAGTTTATTGAATGTTTCTACATGGAAGAATGTTGAGTTTTGTCAAATGCTTTCTCTGCATCAACTGAGATGATTGTGTGGTTTTTTTCTCCCTTCATTCTGTTAATGTAGTATATTACACTGACCAATTTTCATCTGTTGAATCATCCTTGCATTCCATGAATAAATTCCACTTGAGATACTGCTCGTGTCATTTTATTTCAACTTGTAGGACTCTCTTTAGCATTTCTTGTAGAGCAGGTATAGTGGTAACTCCTCATCTTTTGTTTAATTTGGAAATATCTTAATTTCTCCCTCATTTTTGAAGGAAAGTTTTACTGGATACAAGATCCTTGGTTGACCATATTTTCTTTTAGCAATTTGAATATATCAGCTCATTACCTTCTGGCCTCCAAATATTCTGATAAGAAATCTTTGGGCAATCTTATTAAGGATCACTTGTATGGAATGAGTCACTTCTCTCTTGCTACTTTCAAGGTTTTCTCTTTGTCTTTGTCTTTTGAGAGATTGTCTTTCATTGTTTCAGGGTGGGTCTCTTTGGGTTCAGCCTACTTGGAGTTTGTGGAGTTTCTTGGATATAAACATTCATGTTTTTTATCAAATTTGGGAAAATTTTAGACATTATTTCTTCAAATATTCTCTTTGCCTCTTGGTCTCTCTCTTGTCCTTTTGGGACTCCCACAATGCATATGTTGGTCCTTTTGATGGTGCCTCTCATGTTCCTTAGGTTCTGATAACTTTTCTTCAGTCTTTTCTTCTTTCTGTTTGTCATTTGATAATTTCCATTGTCCTACCTTCAAGTTCACTTGTTCTTTCTTCTTGTTCAAATCTGCCTTTGAGTACCTCTAGTGAAATTTTCATTTCAGTTGTTCTTTTCAATTCCCGAATTTCCTTTTGGCTTCTTTTTTGGTTTTCTATCTACTGATATTTCCATTTTGTTCATACACTGTTTTCTTGCTTTCTCCATATTTTCCTTTAGTTAGTTCTTAGAGCATCTTTCAGACAGCTGTTTTAGTCTTTGACTAGTAAATCCACCATCAGGTCTTTCTCAGGGACAGTTTCTGTTGGTTTAATTTTTTCTTTGAATGGGCTAAACTCTCCTGTTTCTTTCTATGTCTTATGATTGTTTTGCTGTTGAAAACTGGAAATTTGAATTTAATAATGTGGTAACTCTGGAAATTAGATTCTCCTCCTGCTCCTTTGCTGCTTTTTGCTTTTGTTTTCTGATTTCTGTAGTCTGACTCTGTGCCAGGGATCATGTTAAGGTATAAACTTAAGGTCTTCTCATGTCCTTTCTGAGCCTGTGGCTTTCCCTTGGCATGCACAGTGACTTTCTAATATCCTCTGTATATGAAATTGCTTTTGAATGTCCTAGTCTTTAATTATGGCTCCTCAAAGAGGAACAAGTGAAAAATGAAGGGAAGGAGAAGGTGCTGGCCATTTAAATTTCCTGGAAATCACTTCAGTGGGAGGGGGGAGGCTTGCAACAATGGGAGGAGGTACACAAAGGTGACGCCACATCTTTATCTGCACTTCTGCAATCAGAAGCAGCAATCAGCAATTAGAATGCACATTCCTGATATTTGGAGGATAGGGTCTACATTGCCCACCCTCTCTCATGCAATACATGTGCAAGCTCCTCCAGTAATATATGCACAGCTGTCAGCAAAGGGGCTGAGGTGTGGAGGATAGGTAGTGGATACTGTGCTAACAGCCAAAATTGACTGGATTTAACCACATTTACCCTCTAACATCTTTCCCTGGAAGATGTAAGCCTTTGATAGACTCCTGAGTTCCAAAATACATGAGAGAGATTCTGCTAGTCCAATTGTTTCCTTGGTAGAAAGACAAATTCCTAGTGCTTCATACTCCACCATCTTCCCAGAATCACAGTTTTTATAAAATATATGAAGGTTTTCATTTTCACATGAATTGATGCCCCATCTCTTTTACATTCCTTATTACTTATCAATAAATTTTTATTGTCAATCTTCATATAGATATAGTAGTTAACATTCATAATTTCTGGTTTCAGCTATTGGGGTGATGGTTACTTTTAATTTTTATATCATTTCAAAGTTACAGAAAAATTTGCAAGAACAGCACAAATATTTTCCATAAACTCTCAGATTCTCTAATTACCAACATTCTAACACATTTGCCTTCCTTTACATATATATATATATATATATATATATACTTTTTTAATAACTTGGGAGTAAGTTGCAGAAATGTTGCCCCACTACTCCCCAAATAAAAACCTTACCTATGTTACCACAGAACATCCATCAAAATCAGGAAATCAACACCAATAACAATATCATTATTAAATCCATACTCCACTCACACCTTAGCAATTGTCCCAACAGTGTTTCCTGTTGCTACAAGAAGAAAAGACTTATTTTTCCTTTTTTCTTTCTGGTCCATGAAACTGTCCATGATCTTGCATTGCATTCAACTGTCGTGTCTCTTTCATCTCCTTCAAATGGAAATATATCTTTATATAGACAAGCTCTTATAAAGACAAGCTCTTCCTTGTCTTTCATGATTTTGACATGTTTGAAGCATATAGTCTGGCTACTTTATAGAATAATCCTCAGTTGGGGTAAAGTGATGTTTCTTCATGATTCATTTGAGGTTATACATTTTTGGTAAGAATATTCCAGCATTGATGCTGTGTTCTTCTCATTGT
This sequence comes from Globicephala melas, assembly GCF_963455315.2. Classification (NCBI taxonomy): domain Eukaryota; kingdom Metazoa; phylum Chordata; class Mammalia; order Artiodactyla; family Delphinidae; genus Globicephala; species Globicephala melas. Next base: position 24,333,443 of record NC_083330.1, read on the forward strand.
GTCATATCAGAACACACATGATGTTAATTTTCACAATTACTGATGATGATGTTAACTTTTATTACTTAGGTAAGATGGTATTTGCCAAGTCATTCCACTGTAAAATTTATTAATAAGCAATTAATTAATTTTATGGTTCTCTTTCATGACCCAGTTCAAATACATCCTCTATGTTGAAAACATTCCTGACTACTCCAGCACATACTGACTACTCTGCTTGCCCCTGGCTTCCTTCCAATCCATAGATTATACCACATAGTTTATCATATAATTCATGTCCTCCCCTATATTGTGTCTTTATTCATTCCACTAAAATTTATCAAGTGATTACCATATTCGTAGGCACAGTGCTAGATGTTAGATATATACATAAGTGTCCTGAGGCTGTGTCAACCTAGTGATGGAAAAGATGAGAAATCAGAATGTGGTAATATCATGTTATAGTAAGAACACACACCTTTTTCCTGTGGTCAAGGGGAGGAAGGGTTTAACTCTTCTTAGATTTGGGGAATGAGGGGTGAGGGAGGAGGAGAAACTATCAGAACAATTTTCCCAGGTGATGTGATGATGTTCATGCTATTTCTCTACTACATTGAGGGCATGAACATGAGCCGTTACTCTTTCCGTGTTACAGACCACACCTAGCACAGGGAAGAGCGTTCACTCACTTATTCAAGAATTGTTTACTGAGCTCTGAATCTCTTGTTTACTGTGCCAGCGTCTGGGGACACAGCTGCAAATATGACAGAGTCCTTGTCTTTGAGATCTCTTTCTGAGAAGTATCCATTTGATCCTGTCTCTCTTCCTTTAAGAGTAGAATTTCCTGTATGCTTCTGCATGTATGTTGATAGAAGCAATGTCAGTGAAAAATTATGTGAGCTTCAAAGAGGTCCCAGGGAGGAAAAATCAGAGAACTGATATTGTAGATATGTCTTGTTGCTGCAGCCTTGGTTTTATGGTAAAAATATAGAAAACAAGAAATTGACTTATCCAGCAAATTTACATTGGACTGAATCTTCTTACTCTATGCTTCCACATCAACAGAAAAATAAGAATTAAACTTGAATAGTACATTTTGAAAAATAAATAAATTCACAAATACACATACATAGAAGTGGCACCTGAAACAACTTTTTAAAGGATTAGCACAGAGGCACATTTAAGGTATAGGGAAGGCTTAGAAAGAAGTGAGAGGAGAGTTTTAGACAGGAAGGAGCAGACTAATTCACACACACCGAAAAAATACCTAAAAACAAAATATCAGAGGCAAGAAAGAGTATGAATAATTTTTGGTATGATTGAAGCAAAGAATGTGTAGAGAACAAGAGCAATGATAAAACTAGAAAGTTAGATAAAAAAAGGCAAGCATAAGACATATTTACATGCCATGCTAAGGAGATTGGAACTTCTGTGGATGAAATGGGAGCCATGTAAGGGTTTTAATCATTAAGTGTTCAGGTCAAATTTTCATTGTGTAACTATCATTCATGAAGTCTACAGGGCTTGGAAAAGAGAGGAGAGGACAGAGACTGAAAGAAGGAGATTTATTAGTAATTAAGGAAAAAAATGATAGTGCTGTTGGTGATGGGAATGAGAAAAGCAAGCATTAAAAATTTTTAAGTTAATACAATCAACATGGTTTTTTAAATTTAATTTACTTTTTATAGAAGTACGGTTGAATTACAGTGTTTTGTTAATTAATGCTGTGTACAGCAAAGTGACTCAGGTATACATATATATATTCTTTTCCATATTCTTTTCCATTATGGCTTATCTCAGGATATTGAATATAGTTCCCTGTGCTATACAGTAGGACCTTGCTGTTTCTCCATTCTATATATACCAGTTTGCATCTGCTAATCCCAAATTCACAATCCAGCCCTCTCCCACCCTCCTCCCCACTTGCCAACTGCCGCTTCTGAGGTGCTGGAAGCAAAAGCAGACTACTGCACATGATCCCTGCACTCCAGCCCGACCCACTGATCCATCCCTACCCTCACCCCACGTAAAGGATCAACTGGCTGCCCCCACCCCGGGGAGCCAGCAAGAGCATCTGTTACTTGTTTTCATTCCCTCGTGCTGCATCATGAGTCCCAGTAAAGCCTGGCCTGAATTTCTCGTCTGGCCTCTTATTAATTTCTATTGATTAAGGAGTCCAGTAACTCAGGTTGGTAACAAGCAACAGCAGCTTGAACAAAATGGAAATTTATTTCTCATGTAAAAGTCCAAACAGGGTGTTGGTACTCTGTGGAGGGCAGCAGCAAGTGTGCCCCATCCGGTCTTTTTTTAAAAATTTATTTTATTTATTTATATTTTATTTATGGGTGTGTTGGGTCTTTTTTGCTGCACGCGGTCTTTCTCTAGTTGCAGCGAATGGGGGTTACTCTTCATTGCGGTGAGCGGGCTTCTCATTGTGGTGGCTTCTCTTGTTGTGGAGCACGGGCTCTAGGCACACAGGCTTCAGTACTTCTGGCATGCGGGCTCTGCAGTTGTGGCTCGCAGGCTCTAGAGCGCAGGCTCAGTAGTTGCAGCACATGGGCTTAGTTGCTCTGCAGCCTGTGGGATCTTCCTGGACCAGGGCTCGAACCCGTGTCCCCTGCATTGGCAGGTGGATTCTTAACCACTGCACCACCAAGGAAGTACCCCCATCTAGTCTTTATGGAGGTGCTCTGGGGCTTCTGTCCTTTTGTCGCTCAGTGCTGGTTTGCATTGTGGGTGGTAGCGAGGCTGGACAAAGTGCCCAGAGACAACTTCAATTCCAGCTGAAAATTAGTGGCAGGAGCTGCAGAAATTGAAGAACATGAATGGCAGTTGCCAGTCATGGCAAAGCATGGTGTGGCTTCTGGTCTCACACAATCACAGGGGCCTTGATTCCTTCGACTCCTCACCAGAGGCTCAGGGGCAGGCATTCAGCTCTCTTGGTACTACAGTCCCTCTTGAAAGATTTCCTTAGTGAACAATAGTCATTTCAGATTCTGATCATCTACCTGTTTAATGAGTCTGAAATGCTTTGCAAGCCAGTTGTTCTTCTAGTGGGCAGCAGTGGCTCTACTGCCCTGTCGGGACAAAGAGGAAAGGTCTGGACGAGTCTCAAGACTTCCCTCCCCCAACCCAAATTGCTTCCAGACATGACTTTTCTTATTGGTTCTCTCTCCTATGACCTTGAAATGAGAGAAGAAAGCAACTTTATTCCAGAAAATTCAGAGGCAAACGAAGGTTACAGGTGTCCCACCCAAGACCCTGACCTGGAAGGCCAGAGCAGATCCCATATTTATATAAGGAATTAGTAGAGTCCTGTCAGTCCCAAATTAGCTTAAGGCTTTGGCTTTGACATGAATGCCAGTCAACACAACCCATGTGATCTGAAGGGTTTTAAGAAGCAAGTTTGTTCCCACATTTGGAACAGAAACTAAAGTAGGACCAAAGAGTCCTTGTGAAAGCTGGGCTAACCCAGTTTTCCTGTAGCTCCAGGCCTCTGGGGTTTTATCCAAGCTGCTCAAAAATGCATTCCAATATACAGTAGGTGCAGACAAATACTGTTTGATTCCACTTATATGAGGTACCTAGAATAGTCAAATTCATAGAATCAGAAAGTACATTGGTAGATGCCAGGGGCAAGGGGATGTGGTGAGGGGGTGGAAAGGGGGAATGGGGAGATAGTGTTTAATGGGGACAGAGTTTCAGTTTAGGAAGGTGGAAAATTTGGGAGACGGATGATGGTGAGAGTTGGGGGGACAATGTGAATGTACTTAGTGTCACTGAGTTGTACAGTTAAATGTGGTTAAAATAGTATGTTTTATATTATATGACTTTTACTACAATAAAAAAAAACATTAAAAATAAAAAAGGAAATGCAGTTTGAAGGCACACTTTCCATTTCCTTCCAAATGTACATTGCAAGGGTTACAGAACCCAGATCAGAACTATAACATACGCTGCACGATCTACAACAGGGCTGGTTTACTCAACCTGCAGAGGAATGCCAAGAAGGAGGCCCTGTACACGTGAGAAGGCTGCACAGGCAGTGCGATAGCAGCATTCCAGGGAGCCATCCACGAGAGCACCTTGGGACTAGCCCGTGCTTCACCCTGCCCCCGACTCATTTGCCCTATGAAGCTCTTGGGTCCCTGCCAGACAGAAGCTCAGACTGCTCTGCACCTCCCACCTTGCCCTGCTCAGCACTCCCTCTGAGTCCAAAGCAGTTCACCCCGAAGTGGAAATCCAGGGCCACCACATTGTTACATCCCCGCTCCCAATCTGTGTAGGATGTTCCATCACTGTCAAGGAGCTACCATGCCTTCCTCACTGCTTTGCTGCTGACATTCTTGTCACCCAGTTCCTGTGCCTGCAACAGCCCTGCTTCTCCCCATTCAGCAGCCCATCCTCCTTGCTCTGCTAGTGCTTTGATGGAAGGTTAGGGAGGAGGGTGTCCAATTGCCCAAAGCTGTGGCTGCAGATACAAAGCTTCCTCTTTTCAGATCCTGGGATACTTTCTTCCTTCTTTTGTCTCCTGGGAGTTTTCTATAACCTTCAAAGCTGTGTTCTGACGCTGGCCTTTGGGTGTGGCCTGTGGTAGGTGGTGTCCCCGGCATCAGCAAAGGCCTTGACTCAACATGATTTTTTAAACAACATAAATGTTGTAAAGTGAGGAAGAAGCCATATTGGAGGATGATTTTAAGATTTGTGGAATAGGCAATTAGACAATACATCCTGATAATCACTGAGATATGGAAAGTAGAATAAATTTAGTTATTAGGAGTGGATGGAAGGGGGAAGTGAAAGTTTAGTGTGGAACATATTGCGTTGAGGTGCCTGGGACATCCTCTTGGACGTCTTCAACTATTTTCTTCTTTCTAACTTTCCTTTCTCCTTGAATGATCTCATCACCATTTATGAATATTGGATATTGATGGCTCCTAGATCTATATCCCAGCCAGGATCACCCTCTTGAATATCAAATTCCTATGTCTATTCCCTACTTAGTTTTATAGACTTAAACTTTGAACTCAGTTTTCTCATCTGTAAACAGCAATACCAAATCCTCATCATAGGATTATTTTGATAATAAATTAAGTAGAACATGCAAAATGCATGGACCATAGTAAGTGCTTAATAAATATTGGTTTACCAAGAATTTTCCTAATCAGTTCCTACAAATCTTCTCTTTTTGAATTCTCCAATTCTTGAGTAAAGCCAAAGTGAGAGTCTAACTCTATGTTTTTGAAAAGGAAGTAAATAATTGTAATCAGGAACTTAATTTACCTCTTCTGGTTTCTCCGTATCTTGGTATTACACATACGATAGGTATTCAGAAAATAATAAACTTACTTTTAAAGGAAGCATCACAAACAGAATTATATCAACTACAGGACACACTTTAAAAGATTTTGGCTTACTATAAAAGGTAAGTATGTGGTTTGGAAATTTCAGTCTGTGTACATGGAACTCCAATGATCTGTAGAGGTGCTTTGAAGTTCCACAAAGTACAGAAGAAACAAATCTCACACACACCCACCCACACTCACACACACACACACACACAAATGAACACACACCCCTACCTGGGAGGCTTTATTATCATTTTTGTTTGTTTTATATATTGGAATTCCATGGAGATTTTATTTGAATAGAAAGTTCCAGAACATAGTCAATATCTTACTTGAATAAAAAGTTCCACTGATAAGAATAAAAGAAAAATTTGGAAATGACTACAGGAACATTTGCATCATTACAAGCCTGTCACTTTTTTTATGGAATAAACATTATGGGATTATTTGGACTTAATTCTTGAGAGATTCCAGGGATAGCTTGGTTTACTAATAATTTTTCAGATTAAAACTTATAGCCTAGAAATCTTTTTCTACCCTCTGCATTGCTACTACACTTGTCTCTGTCTTAATGCTCTAGGACAGATATATGTGAAATGACAGTACTTGGGCCAGCTGACTGTGGACAATTTCACTACATTTAAAACTACCTTAGGTCTCTGAGAAATTATTACTTGACTGTAGTTATGTTAAAGAAGGACTTCATATTCAGTAATAGCACATATTTATCATTTTCTTCCTAAGACAATGGAAAGTTCACTATTTTTTTTCATCTTGGATTATTATTTTAAAAATCATGTACTAGAAACAAAGCAATAATACAATTTTCTATTTCCTTCACTAAATTATAAGTAAGAAATTATCTAGCACAATGAATAAATCATTACACAGCCTTATAAATCTAAAAAGTTTTATTTAACCAACACAACCATATCGAATAAAATCAGTCTGGGGGAAAATTAGTTGATTGCTAATTAGTGGGAAATAATATATGTTTGGACAACACACCCAACAGAATGTCATAGAGTTTGATGCAAACTTCAGTCCAGCTCAATATCCTTTGGCTTATGCTTTCTCATAAACTCTGGTAGCAGTGACACAATTCATGATACATTCCTAGGCACAAAAAAAATTATTGGTAAATCCCTGGGACTAAACCACTTATATTTTGTTTATTGTCTCCTTCAATGTTGGGAAGGAAACAATATTCATCAAAAGATATTTGCTCTGGGCTCTTATTATATACCTGATATTGTAATAAGCTAGGGAAATATAAAGATCAAGAAGATATAAGTCTTGCCCTCAAGGAATCTTACAATCTATGTGGTGAGTGAGAAACATAATTAGAAATGCACAATACAATATGGTTCATATTGAGAGGGATGAGGGAATGCTTCCTGGGGGACAGTATACCTACACTGAGCTTAAAAGTATGAAGGATAATTGCCAGAGTGAAACCATAATCCCAATAGAGTAACCTTTTGTTCTACAAGGACAATTATCTGTTTCTCTAGGTAGAATAACGATTATGGGATGACCTAGCAGTAGAATCTAGAATTAAGTAGCCAGAAGATACTCACCACCACCAGTTTGTCATCCACTCGTTTTCTCTTTATGGTGGTTGATTTTCCATCCCACTTCTGCACCTGCACCAGGGCACCTTCATCTAAGATTACGGTGCTCTGCGGGCATAATAAAAAAGTGACTATAATGATGGAGGAAAATAAAATTTAAAAATAGAGCACTTTTATTTGCAGGAATATTTTGAGGTAATTAGTAATTTTAAATTACAAGAAAATGTTGCAACAAGGAAACAATGAGTGCCAAAAACAACGTACAAAATTATATGTATATTATGATCAGAATATTATACAAACATGCACTTGAAAAAATACTATGAAAGAATATAGATAATAAATTTATGTTGAGATAGTAGAATCATAGGTGATTTTTACCTTTTTTTCCCACTCTTTTATAAACGTTCTCTAACACTGTTATGTTATTTTAATTCACTTCAAATACTATATATATATACATATGGTATGACAAATAAATTATGTTAATCATTTTTTAAACTAATAAGGACCATTTTATAGAAAGGGAGAAAATTCACCAGCTAAATATTGAAGGCAACGTAGTTCAGATCTAGGAGTCAGGGATCTTTGGCTTACGGTGGAATGGGTTTCCTCCTTTTACAAAATGGCTTCTTGTAGGCAGCGGTCATTTAGAAACCAGCGTTTACTCTGCTCCAATTCCCTATTTCTCACCTTGACTTTCCTGTCATCTGCAGTGACTTCCTCAAATTCCTGGCTCAATTTGAAGGAAATCTCAGTATTTTTAAAGGTACTTTCTGATTTAATGGTGATCACATCCCCATTCACACTGATGATCACATTGGGTTTGGCCATGCCAGCCACTTTCCTGGTAGCAAAGCCCACTCCTATAGTTGGGAAAAGAAAAATGTCAAGTTTACAATTTTCTCTCACATCTTTATTTAAGAAAGAGCAGTAGTGTGTGTGTGTGTGTGTGTGTGTGTGTGTGTGTGTGTGTGTGTGTGTGTAGGTGGGTGCACGTGTGCATAAAATGTGAAAGACTCCAGTGAGTTTCTTAAAGGTCTTATGTAAACATCTCCTGCAGATAAGTAAAGTAGGCTAATACTTAAAGAATGCCTGAGGCACAATTAGATGTAAGTCTGTTCTTTAAATTTCCACTTCCGGGTTTCAGATACAAGTCTTTAGGAGACCCATTATTAATTTTCCACAAGAATATGTACAAAGATTAAGTCTTGTGAGACATACATATTTTAAAAGTCACTGCACTCTCGAAATAACTGGCCATCTTAACCATGAGGGCAGCCACTCTCATTTTACTCAGTTCATGAAACACTTGGGAATCTCTACCTTTCCTTCTTAGATAACAAAAGTGATCTAATCCATAGTCAAAGACAATAGGATTTGGGGGACCACTATACAGTTACTCGATTAAAAATTAATCTGTTTGGGGGCTTCCTTGGTGGCGCAGTGGTTGAGAGTCCGCCTGCCGATGCAGGGGACGCGGGTTTGTGCACCGGTCCGGGAAGATCCCACATGCCGCGGAGCGGCTAGGCCCGTGAGCCATGGCCGCTGAGCCTGCGCGTCCGGAGCCTGTGCTCCGCAACGGGAGAGGCCACAACAGTGAGAGGCCCATGTATCGCAAAGAAAAAAAAAAAAAAAAAATTAATCTGTTTGGGTGTCCAAAATTCACATTTCATGGCACTTGCTGTCAAGTCTAGTTTTCTTGGCTTTTCCAAATTACTCCACCATGAAATGAAGATTTCGATTAATTTTTCCAAAAGTCAAAATGTTTCCTGCATGCATAACATTTTAGAATGGTGATGTTCCCAATAAACTATAGAAGGTGCTAAAGAGGGCTTAGGCATCAATTGTGAAAACTTCAAAGTTTAAGAAATCACTATTTTAGTAAGTTCAGAAATTAATACTTTGATTCCCAATCACTTAAGTGGCAAAATCCTCTTTTTGAAAAAGAGGAGTGTATTTTTTGGGATGTGTGGCAGTTATGGGACGAACAATTTACAACCTAATGTAGACAGCAAGCAGTAACTTACTGTCGCTGCATAAATTATAATTTACGACTGCTATAGATGTGTTGTATTTTTTAAATGCATGTGCATAAATCTACAATACTTTTTTGACTACTTATAGATACCAAAATTTAGGAATAGTGGGGATCAGGGAGGCAAATATCGTACAAAACAAGCAATACCGAAGCTCTGATTTAGCTCCCCGTCCGAAAGCAGCAACGAGTGGGAAGATAATATGCTGTTTCAGCAAGTCCTGTCTCTGTTACAAAATATAATAACCTCAAATACATGGAGTGAGTCAACATAGTGAATGGATGCAACACCCGGTGTGGTTCCAGACTGGCCAAGCTTATGAAAATCATTCTCTCCACTGGCTTGATTCTGTCCTCATTTGATGGTTGAAAACAATACCTGCTGACTGAAGGTAATCAACTAGAGAAGCTAATTTCAGGAGGTATTTTATTATCTTTCATTATCATCAATACCTTATCATTTTAAAACACAGTGGTATAAGAATTTAAATATAAATATTAAAAGTGTAAAATGTTTCTAAAAATAGTAAATAGCCTCAAATACAGACATATCTGTATCAGTGCATATTAATTAGTTTATTGAATTACAACCAGTTGATATTCTACAAAGCTAGGTTTCACTCATGTTGAAGTCCCTGATTTCCCTCTTGTCTGCAAACAAGGAAAACAGTAGTTATACACAAGCAAAAAATATACTATAAGATTTAGAAGAAGGTTAAGTCTTGAGATTTAGGGATTCAATCATAACCTCTAATAAAGATATTGTGAAAAAAAAATCCCTCCCCAATTTGCAACCCCTGGATACAACTTGATAATGCATGGCCGTGGCTACCTGAGTGAAATACTGCCTCTCTACTCCTTTGCTTTAACTTTGTAATTATCTGGGGAACACACAGGCAATGTTACCAGAACCTAAAAACCTGAAAGCCTCTATTATCAATAATTCTATGGCATCCCATATAATTTTAAATCAAACAAATATTTAAGACTTTTAAGGAACATATTTTCTGAAATTGAGACTTTTTCTCCCATAAAACAACCACACATTTTAATGGATTGACCTTAAAACAATTGGCTAACATACATTACTCAAAAAATTACATTAAGATGAGAAATGCAGTGCTTTCAGTTTCAAATGGAAATTATTGCATGCTAGGAAATACAGTTTTATTTCCAAGTTATTGCTTATTTTATATGCAAAAGGAATCAATAAAAAGAGACAGAGAGTCAAGTAAACCAAAGATACTCAAGTTTATCAATCAAATAAAATCTTGGCATTTCTGTACAACATAACAATTCCATTTATACCCTTTTTCATATTAGTTCACCTTAAGGAAGCATTAGTTGTGACTTCCATCTAGAATGTTTCTAGAAACAAATGATTCACACATGTTACTTTTATCGCCTCTATATAGAAAGCAGAATTTCATGTCTGGCCAGTGCTTCCAGAGTGAAAAACAGCCATAAAGCACTCTTCCCCAGAGAAAAAGTTATAAACCCAGCCAATGTATTTCCTTACCCACTTCTTTCATGTAATCTTCAAAGTTTTCACTGGAGACAAGTTTCCAGGTACCTACAAATGCATCACACATTTTGGGAGCTTTCTAGAATTATTCTTCAAGGTGAGAAAGAAGCTGCAGCTTTCAGGAAGGTGCTATTACCCTCTGAGTCCAGAAAACTTCCTTTTAAAGATACCCAGGACAAGTGATTTTTAGGAATAACCAATTGGGAATGGTATCAGATCATTTCCTTCATTGCCAGACCCTGCGGTTTTTCCTTTGAGTCGTGTTTTTCATAGAAATTTCTCAACTTTGGTTCTTCCTGGCAAATGGTCATTGAACTTAGAGTACAACTTATTTTTAACCATTACAGAATATTTTAAATATTTCTATTTTGACAGTTTAATATTCAGTGAATTGAATTTCCTCCTATTATTTTCATACATATTTATCACAGTGTAGAGTACAGCAGTGTAATTATCTTGGGATAAATTTTGACTCCCATTTCTGGAGTTTCTATTAAAATTGCAATTATGTGGTTCATTTGAATTGAGGAACATAAGAATTATCTTGTATATTCTTAAGTAATTGCAAAGGCTCTTTGGGGCAGTACTGTCTCAGGAATTACCTGGAAATTAAAACAAAATAAGTAATGGCATTTTAAAAATATTTATTTATTTATTTTTATACAGCAGGTTCTTATTAGTTACCTATTTTATACATATTAGTGTGTATATGTCAATCCCAATTCCCAGTTCATCCCACCACCACCACCACCCCCCACCCCGCTTTCCCCGCTTGATATCCATACATTTGTTCTCTACATCTGTGTCTCTATTTCTGCCTTGCAAACTGGTTTATCTGTACCATTTTTCTAGATTCCACATATAGGTGTTAATATATGATATTTGTTTTTCTCTTTCTGACTTACTTCACTCTGTATGACAGTCTCTAGGTCCATCCACATCTCTACAAATGACCCAATTTCATTCCTTTTTATGGCTGAGTAATATTCCATTGTATATATGTACCATATCTTCTTTATCCACTCATTTGTCGATGGGCATTTAGGTTGATTTCATGACCTGGCGATTGTAAATAGTGCTGCATTGAACATTGGGGTGCATGTGTCTTTTTGAATTATGTATTTTTCTGGATATATGCCCAGTAGTGGTATTGCTGGGTCATATGGTAATTCTATTTTTGGTTTTTTAAGGAACCTCCATACTGTTGTCCATAGTGGCTGTATCAATTTACATTCCCACCAACAGTGCAAGAGGGTTCCCTTTTCTCCTCACTCTCTCCAGCATTTGTTGTTTGTAGATTTTCTGATGATGCCCATTCTAACTGGTGTGAGGTGATACCTCATTATAGTTTAATTTGCATTTCTCTAATAATTAGTGATGTTGAGCAGCTTTTCACATGCCTCTTGGCCAGCTGAAGGTCTTCTTTGGAGAAATGTTTATTTAGGTCTTCTGCCCATTTTTTGATTGGGTTGTTTCCATTTTGAATATTGAGCTGCATGAGCTGTTTATATATTTTGGAGATTAATCCTTTGTCCGTTGATTCATTTGCGAATATTCTCTCCCATTCTGAGGTTTGTCTTTTTGTCTTGTTTACAGTTTCCTTTACTGTGCAAAAGCTTTTAAGTTTCATTAGGTCCCATTTGTTTATTTTTGTTTTTATTGCCATTACTCTAGGAGGTGTATCAAAAAAGATCTTGGTGTGATTTATGTCAAAGAGTGTTCTTCCTATGTTTTCCTCTAAGAGTTTTATAGTGTCTGGTCTTACACTTAAGTCTTTAATCCATTTTGAGTTTATTTTTGTGTATGGTGTTAGGGAGTGTCCTAATTTCATTCTTTTTGTTTTCCAGCACCACTTATTGAGGCTGTCTTTTCTCCATTGTGTATTCTTGCCTCCTTTATCAAAGATAAGGTGACCATATGTGCATGGGTTTATCTCTGTGCTTCTGATCCTGTTCCATTGATCTATATTTCTGTTTTTGTGCCAGTACCATATTGTCTTGATTACTGTAGCTTTGTAGTATAGTCTAAAGTCAGGGAGTCTGACTCCTCCAGTTCCCTTTTTTTTCCCTCAAGATTGCTTTGGGTATTCAGGGTCTTTTGTGTCTCCATACAAATTTTAACATTTTTTTTGTTCTAATTCTGTAAAAAATGCCAAGTAATGGTAAAGTACCCCAGCTTTCTCATTTCAAATGTTTTGTAAGAATGAAAAACAAACAGTAAATTCAATTATCCACCAGGAATCTGGACAGCAGATTTAATTAATAAATGATCATTTAACCTCACTCATTCCATCCCCTAAATGAGAGCATAGTGTGGATTTCCACAGACCTCTTAAAAATTAGGCTCCGGGCTTCCCTGGTGGCACAGTGGTTGAGAGTTCACTTGCCGATGCAGGGAACACGGGTTCGTGCCCCGGTCCAGGAAGATCCCACATGCCACGGAGCGGCTGGGCCCGTGAGCCATGGCCGCTGAGCCTGTGCGTCTGGAGCCTGTGCTCCTCAACGGGAGAGGCCACAACAGTATGAGGTCCGTGTACGGCAAAAAAAAAAAAAAAAAAAAAAAAAGGCACCAATCCAAACTGTGCTCCCCATACTGAGAAAATTCATCCAGTTCCTGAACTATATTATAAGCTCTAAATTTATCCAGATCTAAATGGTGTTGCTTTACTTAAAAACAATCAGGAGTGGGGTGGTCACAAGCAATCAAAATCTAATTTCCTTCTTTTACATAGTGAATAATTCATGAGAATGCTTTTCTAAAGTAACCATATTTTTCAGTCCCCCCCACCCCCTACCCCATACCAGAATGATGGAAGATCGTCACATAGGCAGCAAGCTCCCATGAGCACACCCAGACTTTAGAAAAGAAAAAAAGAAATTAAAATACTATGGGTGTGTTTAGTATCACTACACCGTGTATTCCATTGAACAGTATCTGCCAAGCACACGATTGATTTGTAAGTATCCTAAGGGCTTCCCAGAAATGGTTGAGATAGAGGATTCTGCAAAGGACAGGATTTTCTGTAGGCAAGCAAGTTGCTAAGAAAAACTGATAAAGTCATGTTACAATAGTAGTTTTTAATTGTTGCTTATGTTAATGGTGTAGTAATAATGTTTATTCACTCTGGACTGTTGCATAGATACATAGACTGTGGGTGGTGTATCATTCCGTGTAAACTTGCTATTATAAATTCAGTGAACAAGAAAATAAAAATCCTCAGTCTTCGTGCAGGGATAACTTTGTGTTCTAAATTAATAATGGCTTTTACTTTTTCATTTGTTTTTAGTTTGTTTTGTGTTTAAGACAATTTTTTTAGAGGTTTTATATTTACAACAAAATTGAAAGTTACAGCAATTTCTCACATACTCCCTGCCCCCACACAGGCATAGACTCCCCTGTTATCAACATCACTCACCAGAGTGGTACATTTTTTACTAAGGATGAACCTACACTGATACATTACAACCACCCAAAGTCCGTATTTTACCTGAGGGTTCACTCTTGGTATTGTATGTTCTATGTATTTGGACAAAAGTATAATGACATGTGTTCATCCTTATAACATCATACAGAGTATTTTTACTGTCCTAAAAATCCTCTGTGCTTTGCCTATTCATCTTTCTCTGGCACTCTCACCACCTTCCCACAACTCTGTCAACCACTGTCATTTTCACTATCTCCAGAGGTTTGCCTTTTCCAGAATGTCATATAATTGGAATTATATAGTATGGGTCTTGTCAGATCAACTTCTTTCACTTAATAATATTCATTTAAGTTTCCTCCATATTGTTTCATGGCTTAATAGCTCATTTCTTTTTAGCACTGAAGAATATTCCGTTGCCTGGACATACTATGGTTTATTCATACATTCATCTACTGAAGGACATCTTGATTATTTCCAAGATTTGGTAGTTATGAATAAAGTTGTTATAAACATCCACATGCAGGTTTTTGTGTGGACATAGTTTTCAAACCCGTTGGGTAAATACTAAGGAGCGTGATAGGGTAAGACTTTGTTTAGTTCTGCAAGAAACTATCACATTGTCTTCCAAAAGGTCTTTGGAATTCCCACCAGCAATGAATGAGAGTTCAGCAGCATTTGGTGTTGTCAGTGTTTTGATTTTGGCCATTTTAATAGGTGTGTAGTGGTATCATTGTTTTAGTTTGCATTTTTCTGATGACATATGATGAGGAACATCTTTTCACATGCTTACTTGCCCTCTGTATATCTTCTTTGGTGAGGTGTCTGTTAAAGTCCTTGGCCCATTTTTTAAATTGTGTTGTTTGTTTCTTATTGTTTAGTTTAAGAGCTTTTTGTACATTTTGGATAACATTCTTCTATCGAATCTGTTTTTTGAAAATATTTGAAATATTTTTGAAAATATTTTCTCCCAGTCTGTAAATAATGGTTTACTTTTCAAAATATATGTTGATGTTTTACTTTTAGTAACAAATTGATTCAGACAGATTTTCAAATGATTATCATATTTGAACATATATCATGTGTATTGTGACACTGCAATTTAAACATTTTTTTTTTTTTTTTGCGGTACGCAGGCCTCTCACTGTTGTGGCCTCTCCTGTTGCAGAGCACAGGCTCCGGACGTGCAGGCTCAGCGGCCATGGCTCATGGGCCCAGCTGCTCTGTGGCATGTGGGATCTTCCCGGACTGGGGCACGAACCCGTGTCCCCCTGCATCGGCAGGTGGACTCTCAACCACTGCGCCACCAGGGAAGGCCTAAACATTTTTTTAGAGATGGACTGTCTAATACTGTAGTCTCTAGTCACATGTGGCTCTCGAATACTTGAAATGTACTAATATGACTGAGAAACTTAATTTTTTATTTTACTCAATTTTAATTAAAATGTAAGAAATGATCCTGATTCAGTTGTTGGAAAACTTTTAAATATATGTGAAAGAACTTGAATATGTGAATCTACCTTTTCAACTATAAATTTTATGAAATGTAAATGTCTATGAAGCATTTCAAAATAAAATTTAGAATCTGAGTGGAGGTGTACTGTTAGTATAAAATGCACATTAAATTTTGAGGACAATATGGAAAAAAGTACAATATCTCATCAAAAACTTTTACATTGATGGTATGTTGAAATGACAACATTTTAGACATATTGGGTTAAATAAAATATATTATTAAAATTAATTTAACCCGTTTATTTTTTACTTTCTTAAGGTGGCTGCAAGAAAATTTTAGTTTACATAGGTGGCTCACAATATTTTTCTATTGGGCAGTGCTGATTTAGAGTACCACAACAGCAAGGTCCATTTGTTTATTTGGCATGTAATGTAGGCAATTTACTAGCCACTGGGGATTCAATAATGAGCAAGCCACACCAGGCATTTGCTTGCTCTCCTGGAGCTTATATTCTAGTACTGGAGAAGATAATATACAAAGAGGTAAATAAATAAACCAATTCAGCTGTGTGTTTCAGAGAAAACAGAACAGGATAATCTGATATAATGACAGCTGTGAGGGTTGGCAGCTTTAGATGGGGCAGTCCAAGAAGGTCAGTCAAAGGAGGTGAGCAGTTGAGCTGACACTTGCACAATGAGAAAAAGACAGCCATGGAAAGACCAGAGAAAATAATGTTCCAGACACAGGGAATAGCAGGAGTTGCTGGTTTCATACCCATTCATGACAAGTTTACCCAAACATGACCACCATCAGTAAACCATGAAAAAGCATTGATATATGTTCCTATAAACCATGACCAAAGTACAGATATATGTTCCTGGTGATAAGAGTCTAAGCTCCATTAAGGCTGGGGCTTTCGTCTAGATTTTTCACTGATGTATATCAAGTAACCAAGTATTCAATAAAATGCATGAAGGAAAAACTAGTTTGGTGGGTTAGTGAGAGTCCAGCAACACTCCTGTAAAAATACTTCAAGAATATTTCTGTGGGCCAGTAGCTTCATGTCCCTATGTCGACATATTTAGTGCCTGATTATTGTTGGAGAAATGGTAGAGTTGAGATTTTCTATAAACAAACATTAGCTCCTTTAATGATTTCATATAAACAGGAATCGTAGTAACCTATATATAGTAAAGGGTCTTGGCAATGAAAGAATTAAGATGTGGGAGGGTAGTTGAGCCTACATGAAGGAATTTCATGAAATCAATTGTGTAGAATAACAAAATAGGCTCGACAGAATTACTCACTTGAAGAGATGCTATCTTTAAATACAGTTCAATTTATGTTCCAAATACATGAGCCATCCTGTGAAATGCTAATATTCTTCTATGCACAAGTCCACTAAGTTATGTATCATGTAAGGTAGAGAATTCTTTCTAGACAATAAGCTGTCCAGAAATTTAAAGCAGAGGCACACACCTCATATTTTATGCATCTGCTCTGCAGGGTAACTGGGAATACAAGCAACTGCCTAGTTCCTCCATAATTTATCTTCATCTCAGTTCCTAATACTTACTCTTTCTGCATAGATAAGATAGAACATTCCCTCATCAAATAACCATCACCTTTCACCACAGAGTCTGATGGACTGCTGTGTGAGTAAAGGGGTATATAATAAGGAGAATCACACTAAAAAAACATTTAATTTTATACAACCTTGGGTTCAACACTTTTTAAAGAATATTCTCTTACAAGGACCTAATGTATAGCACAGGGAACTCTACTCAATATTCTGTAATAACCTAAGTGGGAAAAGAATCTGAAAAAGATGTATGTATAACTGAATCACTTTGTTGTATGCCAAAAGCTAACTCAACATTGTAAATCGACTATATTCCAATATAAAAATAAAAATTTTTAAAAAAGAATGAAGGGGGTAAAAAGAATATTATCCCTTTGTATTAAGGAAGAGAATTCAGATTTAACCAAAACTTTAGTGGTCATCCTTTCTTAAAAACTAGTAGGTATTATACTATTTATATTTTCAAACCTAGTTTCAATGTATAAACTAGGTTTATAGTTTGGCAAATAATTTTCACAAAGTCTTTTTTTCAAACATACTATGTCCAAGACACTAGGCTGGTTGTGGTGAGGGAGTATAATAATAAATAACACATGATTTCTGCCTCTCCTTAATGATCCAACTTTCCATTCTAGTTACCAGCCTGGGACCACAGTACAATACAATATAAAACCTTTTTTAGATGTTTTGCTTTGACAATCATCTTAATATGGAAATTTTTTTGCACAAGAGGCTCTTGCTGCTCTTCTAAATTTTTTTAACACTTTTAACATCTTTTATTAGCATATACTGTGTAAAAGATAAGCAATACCTTCATTCCATACCCAGTTCCCCCTGATTCCTAACCTCCCTTCATCCTGAACTTTATCCCATTCATGATTTAAAGTTCCTAGTACCTTACTCATTCACCAAATATTTGCTGGATTAATGCATTAATTAACACAAGGAATGAGGTATGGATTTAGGGTACATAATCATGCTTAATGCTTGTGTATGAGTTTTAAAACAACAAAGCAGTGGGCTCAAATCTGTGTTTTACAAAGATATAGTGGCACTGGGAAGGGTGGATTATAAAGGGTAGAGTAAGCAGATGTAAATTCACTTACAAGGTGAGAGTTAAGAGATGGCGAGGGGCTGATCAAAAGTAATGGCAATGAGATAGCGGAAAAACAGTGGAAGAAATTGAGAAATGATATAAGAGGGGTATAGGAAGCTCCTTCCTTCTGGAAGAGCCTGGTTCCCATAGACAAAGCACGTGGGAGAAAATTTGCCTTTGTTTAGGAAAGGAACTCCCACAGACAGGACTATGCTTTTCTTCATGAATATTCAAATATAGCATTAAAATGCACATACGAAGCCAAACTCTTTCCCCTGAGCTGTGGGAAGGGGTCTTCAAGGAACAGAGTCTCACTTTGCTTTGGAAATGTGGACATGGGGACTGTGGCCCCAGATCCTCAGTGCTGACTTGGGGGGCCAGACTCTAGTTCAGACCAGCTGCTTTGCACTTTGCTCTATGATGGACAGCTTCCATGGAATGTATCCCTATGACCTTTGCCTGTGTTTATTTCTTTTGCAGGAAATGAGCGTATTTTTTCTGACAATTTTTAAGTTGAAGAGGAAACATACACAATCACTGGATAATAAGGAGTAGAGACAAAGCCACAATGAGAGGGAGTGTTTTCACAGCATGTGTGTGGTAGGTTAAGGAAGAGTTCATGGCAAGGCTCTCCTTTTATTGAAGCAAATTTCCTATATTAATGCATTGTCATTACCAATGTTTTAAGGTTTGTCAGAGTTTTAAGATGAAATTCTGGCAAAAAATATTCAGCATATTTCACTTGATTCTCTCTCCCCACAGACTGATGGGAACGCTTAATATGAGAATCGTTCTACATTTCCTAGATTTAAGAGGCAATATAAAGGTAACCCTGTATTAGTTTGTGTACCATTCATTGAACATATGTTCACAGTGACTAATCATTGACTTTTTGACTTCAAAACAGTGATGGTTTTGAAAAGAGTGAGTAAGCCAGTAGGCTATGAGTCAGTTAAGAAGGTAGTGGCTAATTACAGAGTTGTACTGTGGCTTCAAGTGTGTTGCATAACTTCTTCAATTGCCCTTTTTCTCATAAAAGGGATGCTTCCTCCAAAGTGTAGTAGGTACAAGTGGGAACCAACTAAAGAGCTGGCAAAGCACTTTCTGAATGTAGAGTGTGCCCTACTTTTTCTTTATGTAATAAAGCAAGCATCATTATGAAGAACTGACTGTAGGCAAAAGTGAAAATATTAACTAGGAAAACCAGAAAGGAATGTACAAATGAACCAGAAGACATCACCAAGAAAATGTCCAGAGAGAGACAGAAACACACATACACATACCTAAGTTTGTTCTCCTCCGGCTGTGAGCTCTTTGGAGGTAGGGATTGTATCTTATTCCTCCTTGGATACCCAGGCTTAGCACTCTGTATGACTTGGTAGTTCTATAGAGTTCAGTGTTGAATTAGGAGGAAATCAATCAGATTGATTTTGATCATATTAAGGTATAAAAGACTGATAATATCTTAACATTACTAAAAGTGTTCACATCTTTTAAAATGATCCTGATTAACTCCCCAAAATTGTTTGCGACAGAGTCAAGGGGAAATATTCAGGTGTAGGGGATAAACCATGGAGCAAAAGAACCGGTTTGGCTCCCTGAAGTTGTAGTATCATGTAAACTAACTTGTGCTTGTAGGAACTCTTTTCAATCCGCAAGTAAAGAGCACACCTTGTCTCTTCCAAACTTCTGTTCATATCCTTGCTTTTACCAATCTCTCAGCCCAGTTACATTCTACGTGCTTTTTAAATTGTACCCATATTGTGTTTTAAATTACATAAATAGGGCTAAAGGCAAAGAAGACATTCAGCTATGTATTCACTAAATGTCTAATAAGTACCAGTCTCTGTGCTTGATGCTGTGGCACAAGAATGAATAAAACAAGCAGAGAAGGCACATGAGGATTGCGAGCTTCCTGAAGAGGAGGGATGTGCATCCAGAGTGTTTCTGGCTGACAGTAGGCATAGTTTTTGGTTCATAATAGGCACTAGGGAAATAATATTTAGGAGAGAGAAGAAGGAAAAAGAGGTCGGGGAGGAGGAATAGAAAAAGAAGAAAAGAATAAAGAAACGAAGGAGAAGAGAGGAAGGGAAAGTGAGAGAGCATGCTTGAGATGAATACGTGGGTACCCTGAGGTTGTAGACAAAATGAGGATCACGTACTAGAATGAAAACATCACATAGTGGCAGATGCCACAATAGGTGTTAACTGTGACTTGATGCTGATACAGAGACAAAACAGGAGCAATCCATCCAAGAACGATTTTGATTACAAGGAAACACTGAGTATTCTTTCTGGGAGGCACTTTTCCTCTGGGACTTCACTCCAGTGAACTCTGATCGAGTAAAAGAACACAAATGTCAGGAATCTGTGAACTATATTTGCCATCTGGGTGTTAACTTCCTTCTTGACGAAAATCCTCTCTCACTGGGTGAAATGTGCGTTCCTGCACTTATTCAGTGGTTTGCCAAGATTTTCCAAGTCTAGATATTATTACCCTTGCTACAAGACTCTTGATAATGATTTTTATGTTATAAAGGTACGATCATTCTTTAAAATGTTGTCATTATGTTACATTTTTTATTCACTTTTGAACACTAACATACTTGTGACATTTTTTCTGGTTGCCTTATAAACAGTGCTATATAAAAGAAAGATTCATGAGCTCTGGAGTTAAGACATGTTGAAATTCTGTTTCTACTATTCACTAGCTTGTGACCTTTGGTAAGCTAGCTAATTTCTCTGACACTTAGCTTTCTCATCTGTAAAACTGGGAAGCTATATTTGATGGTATTGTTTAAGTTAGCAATCTTAAATTTCAGATATTTTATATGTTGCCTAGCTAACTCGACATGAGTCAGTTAGTACTGAAAGTAGTAGTAATAATAATAAAGTACCAGAAGACAAACCAAATACTTGGGATGTGAGTTCTGGGGTGGGAAGAATTAGGAAATTTTCTCTAATGAAGAATAGTCTTACTTTCAGTCATTTTTGGTTTAGAAGTCTCAAAAGTTTGAGCTTTCTCCAAGCAATGATTCTGGAGTGAAAGTTCAGTCGTGAGAGCACAGAAATTCATGGAATTCAAAAGGAGTTTTCTTGAGGATTGACTGAATCAATCAATCAATTGACTGAGGATTGACTGATTGAGTTTTGAATCTAAGGTTCAGAACAAGACATTTTTTTTCTCAAGAACATGATACCATTAGCATGATACCATGTTAATCCTCCTTTCCTCTCACCGGGATGAATTTTCCTCCCCAAATGAAAATATTTTAATGTTTTTAAAAAAAATTAATATATGCTTGATATAAAAATTCAAACAATATAGATATAGAGGAGAAAGGAATTGTTCCACTCTCCAGATAATTTCTTTTAGTGATTCAGTGAATATTCTTTCAATCTAGGCACATGCAAACAAACACATGGAATCTGAGTATGAATTTTTACTAAAGACACTGGATGATACGTCAAGACTTTGTACATACATGCTTTCCCATAACTGTCATCTTCACTTAGTAATGTACCATGGTCATCTCTTCATGTCAATGAATATAAATCCATCTCATTTTTAAAAATTTGCTGCCAAGTATGCCATTTACATATGTGCCGTGTTTTAACCAATAATTCCACTTTTCATAGTTAAAAAAAACTTTAGTAAACATTGTTGTACATATGTATCTTTGTCTATTTGTGTTACTATTTCTGTAGAATAAATGCCTAGAGATAGAGCTGAAGGGTCAATGGGTATACACATTTTAAATGATGATACATATTATTGAATTGCCCCCAAAAGAGGTTATGCCCTTTAACCTCCCACCAATAGTGAATGATATTACCTATTTCTTCTCAATGGAATTGGCTCAAAATGGGGCTTGTTTTCAATGGGACTTATCATTTGAAATAGTCAACATGGGCACAAGGTGAGTAGAAAACAGAACACAAACTTGAGTATGAGGCTGTCTACCCATGATCATCAAGGGCCTGGCTTAGGAAAGGTAAATGAATTGGATGGAGAAATAAGTAATATTATGTACAGTGTTCATGGTCTTCTGCTTTAAAAAAAAAAAGTGTAAAGGACATTAAAGCAACTTCTCTTCAGAAGGCTTAGGGGAGATGGTGAGACATTTTCAAGTTCCAGTCAGAGAGAGGTGGAGTATCCAATCTTTAGTCATGTATTTTCACCTGCTTTCCAAATAATGAGGCAGGAAAATTACAGTGATTATTCTTTGGTCATAACTATTCTCTCAATACCAATCAAGAGCTCACAAAGTGTGGTTTTTCCATTTGTGCCTTCTGGGGAGTTGAGAATTTGCTCTTATAACTCCCAATGGAGATAATTTATTAGTTAGTATAGGAAGCAAGTTTGAAATATTGTATTTTTCTGGGATTAAAAAACTTACTATGATTCTAATCCTCTTGGAATGCTTATTCCCTTTAGTGTATAAATATTAGAGATTGCCTTACACAGATTAAGAGACTGGGTTGCATGAGTGCGTTTATCAGTCAGGGAACTAAGTACCCTAATCAAATTAAGTGTAAATCTGCAATGAATATATAATAATCAAAAGTGCATTTTGATTATTGCGTTGGAGTTCCTTTAACATAGAAACAGAGAGAAAAATCTAGCATAAAATCTGATTTAAAATTCAGGAAACTGTAGATTGTGTTTCCTAACATTATGATCTCCATGCCCAAGGGTGACCATTGGGACCATGTGCCCTTTCGTTGCCCTCCCATGGTTGTGTGCACCACGAAGCTGCAAGAATTCTACCAAGAATAATTGTTTCGCTTACATAAAGGCATCAGTCATTCTTCAAAGACATATCAATGAATACAAATGCTGAAAACTTCCTTCGAACAACTCTATTAAAAACTGCTACTAGGATTCGATATTGGTAAATGAAAAACTCCAGGTAGCAACAGTTTCATCTAATACAAATAAAATCAACCCCTTGATTACTTCTGAGTGGATTAACCATTAGTATGTGTGTAAAGAACCATGAATTACTTTGACATGAGTTGATTTTTTTTTCAAGGATTTCTTTTGTCTCCCTTTTTCCCCTGGAGAAATCTTTTAATCTTACAATCTTTTCGTTATAAGTTTTGGAGGTTGTAAATTTATTTATGCACTGAAGCCTGTCCTTTTTCAAATGATCATTGAAGCTTATATTTTTAATATGTGTTATTTTCCCAAGATATTCCCTGGAACATATTTACTTCTGCTCCTTAGAATGTTCCTAATTATTTATTTCTTAAATCATCAAAGAAAGGAGTTCTGGCTTAGGGAAAATATCTAATATGAAGAACTCCTTTAAAAAAAATTTACTTTGCCATAATGTGTCTGAGTTTTACTATAAAATGTGTTTCTTTTCCCTTTCCTGCTTTAGCCAAAGGAAGAGATTTTTCAATAATATTAACAGGCAAGACTATACACTTAAGCATTCCCAGGGATGCCAAAGTGGAATTTCCCTTCATCCAAATTTCTTCAGGGTTTTGATTGCCAACTGCCCTAAAACTTGGAAACAGCTATTCCAGTTCTTGCTCTTTACCCTAGTTATCTTGCCAAATTCTGCAAATGTCATTCTTGCTTCTTTCCAAATCACACTCAGGGACATTGTCCTCACTTTTTTCTAGATGGCTTTTTTCCTTGTCCTTTGACATACTTCTCAGTGCCTCAGGGCTACAGAGCATAGACTATTTTAAATCGAGTCAATGGCACATTCTAAGTTCCTAATATTTATGAATTTTAAAAATTCTGATATATGTATTGTCTTTATTCAAAAATAGCATTCTATTAAAAAGAATCATTGAAGAGTAGTCCAAAGTTCAACCCACTATTTCATAGTTGCAAAGATATTTGGAACATAAAACCTTAATGAACAGATCTTCTTAAAAGTACATTATTCCTTCTAATTGATGGATATTTGCCTAATATCATGATTTGGAACTGCAAACAAAAAAAAATCTAACTACATAAAAGAAGGCATATGATAATTTTACGTCTTATGTAGACTCAACTTTTTGATGTTTTTAAGTTAATTTTTACAAAAATGTGCTTTTATCCTTTATGGACTATAAAATATACTATTCTTAAAATGTTTACTGTTCTTAATTTTCCTCCTAGTTTCCTTTAATTACTGCAGTTTTATAATAACACCAAGAAAATAATAAGAAAAATCATAGAATTATGCTGCTGTCCCAGTTCTAGCACATTTTCTTTGTTTTACAGATGAGAAAATAGATCCCCAATATGTTGTATGGCTTGTCCTAATTCACACAGATACTAACTCAACCAGCATCAAAACAGAATTCTTTTCATTTTCTCTGTATGCTGTCTGCCATATTGAAATTTTATTTTCCCAGTGTTATTCTATTTTCCATAAATTATTGTCCAATGTATATCATGCTAGAAGTTACAATACTCACCATATATATTGAACACATTGAAATATCTCCTTAAATTTTCTTGATGATGTTGTCTCTTGGGTCCTCTGCCCCAGCTTCCACAGCAACCAAGACAGTAAAACATAAATAACACTGCATTCCTAGAAGGATTGTGGATGTTAACATCAGCATCAATGCAGGGATTGGGGTCCCCATCATATCTCTATTCAGTTTACCTACCTGTCTAGCCCCTGTGAAAACTAGATGGATCATGGAAGTCGATGATGGACTAACCATCAACTTAACCAGAAGGTATCTCCAAACAAAGCTGATGTACCAGCTCTGGTATTTTTACTGCATCAGACTAGCACATTCAGAGATCTAAGCAAGCAGGCATGGTCAGGTGGGGCTCCCACACAGGTAGCAGGATCACAGGGCACTACTTGGGTCTCCACCAGGAGGCTGATTAACAATAACTAGGCCCAGCTGCTTGAGTAAGGCAGAGAGTTCCGTATAGTCTGCAAAGTAGGCACTGGGTCCCATAAATAAGAAGGAAGCCCGATTACCAGAATCTAGCCACTGATGCTCTGGAGGCTGGGCTGGGAGTTTGGAGGGTATGAAATTGCTGTCTTCAGTGAGGACTGGGACGTAGCTTGTGCTTCCAGGGGACAGCAAAGCTGAGTCTCCAGGAAAGGATGAAGTGGCCTCAAGCACTGGGAGGGATATAATGAGTGACCAGGGCCTAAACGGGTCATAATAACCATGAACAATTCCCACCCTCCCTCCCCTAACTGGGCTTTTAAGGTCTTTTTTTTTCTGTGTATTTCTCACATATGTATTTTATTTTAATGTCTATCTACTACCAGCTACTATTATTACTTTTACTTTTATTAATATTAATGATAATAACATTAAAACATGGTTAAGTCTATTGGGGAGACTAGACTTTAAAATAAATAAATATAATATAGAGTAATAGGTGCTATGGTACAGGCATGTACAAGATTCAGAGGGAAGAATAATTCTACTTGGAATAGTCATAGAAGACTTGACAGGTTGGCTCACATTTTAACTTAAGGTCCACCAAACAGTCATGAAAAGGATGTTGCAGGCAAAGGCGTTTCTTTACACTCTGTGAATCGAGATGGTAGGTGGGGGTGGAAACGTACAAAGAGGCGACATGAAAAACAGCATTAGATCCTTTGCTGAAGAGTCTGGATTTGGTATGGGTAAATTACTGAGAAGAGTTTGAAGCTACAGAGATTTGAGGATTGTTAAGCCACTGAGAAAAACACAATTTACCTTTTATAAAATTCATTCTAACAGCACTATGGGAGTTGGGGCTGGAATCAAATTGGGAAAAGGGAGACAGACAAGCCAGGGAGACCCTGAAGGCAAGAAGACTAAGGAAGAGCTGTTGAAATATATCAGGAGGGAGGGGATGAGCATCTGTATAGCCTGTGTTTTTGTTTGTTTTTTTTTTAGGTACACTGGCCTCTCACTGTTGTGGCCTCTCCCGTTGCGGAGCACAGGCTCCGGACGCGCAGGTTCAGCGTCCATGGCTCACAGGCCCAGCTGCTCCGCGGCATGGGGGATCCTCCCGGACTGGGGCACGAAGCCGTGTCCCCCTGCATCGGCAGGCGGACTCTCAACCACTGCGCCACCAGGGAAGCCCTAGCCTGTGTTTTTTAACTGAGATTCTCCCATCTTAATCCTGAGCAAGATACACCCGGAAACCCACCCTATCCCTGACAGGCACCCTCTCCACTCTCACTCTCTCTCTGGCACTGGGGCTGTCCAGACACAGGTTGGTATGGCATTTGGAAGACTTTTGGAACTGACCCTGGACCAGAAACCGCTGAGCCTCTCAAATCTTTGCCCTTCTGCTTCCTTTTTGCTAAACCTTGAATGGAACAGCATATCTTAAAATGAGGCACACTGGCCACCTGCTTCAGAAGCCCTTGGGGGCTTATTAAAATGCCTATTTCTGGACCCCTCACAGCAATCAGAATCCCTTGGGGTTGGACATCAAATCTACTTTTTGCAGTCTCCCCAGGGGAGAGTGACTTTGAGAAGCCTTGCAAGAGACCACAAGATAAGGGGTCCTTAAACATAACTAATCATCTAACTGGCTTGGCGAACTTTTAAAAAGTAGCCTTTGAGGCCCCATCCCTCCAGAGATCTGAGAGCCTAGGGTCGAGCGTGGAGTCCTCACACAGCAAGATCCCTGCTGGAGCTGGGATGCTATCAGGTTTGAGAACCATTGCCTAATATTGCCTTCTTGGTAAATTACCCTTATGCTGCTTGAATAAAGGAAATAATTAGTCACAAACCTTTCCTTGTGTAATTACAAAGGGATGGCTGAGTTGCCATTTTACTGAATTACCACAGAAAGATTTTGAAAAACAAAGAGACTAAGATGAAAGAGGAAGGTCCTTCTCACAACTTATTGCTATTAAGAGATAGCCTTGAGAAGGAATACTTCCCAATGACCACAGCACTTCTTCATTTATGCCTGACAAGATGCACATCAGGCAGAAAACCACCTGACATGGGACAAAGAATTGCCTTTCATCTAATCACTTGTATCAGAGCCCTTCCTTCTCCAGCTCTTCCCTCATTTGCCTCAGAAATCTAGAGGAACTCCCTTTAACTATGTAATGCTTGTGCTTCCAGTTCAGAAAGCAAGGGTCATCACTTTTCCACTTGCTCACTTGCCATGCTGTGTGAAGATTTTAGGGCCTAAACATGATCTAATCTAATAATGGACCTGTTTGGGATGAGAGAAGAATTGGGGTAGGGTAAGAACTTTGGATGAATTCAATAACAACTAATAATTGTAAACAAGAAGACAGCAATGAAAAAAATACCTTCCTGAGTTTGTTCACCATATCAGAATCAAGTCTAAGGATGGCAGTCTAAGACTGCAGTTTATGTGAGTTACAATGAGATTAAAGAGTTGAAAGGGAAAGTCCTACAGAAACAGAACATTATGCTGTGAGTTATCACTTAAACTGGATCTGGCTCCACGACTTATTTTTTCCTGATTTAATGAAACTCTCATGGGATTGACTATTAAATTTCTTTGCTCCGTCAGACACACTTGTGAATACAAGGAGGGAGATTTTACTGGTTTCAAAATGATGAAAAGATGCTCTTGGAAGATTGAAGTTCCAAGCTTTAATTTACCATGGTTAAATTAAAGCCTACTTAGACAGATTTCCAGCAAGAGACATTTTGAGAACTTGCAAGTACAAAAGAGGGTGAGCTTTTGTCTCAGGTAAAATGTGAGCCTTCTCCTAATTTCTGTCGTTTAAACATTCATGAAAAGAGAATAACCCAAGAACACACATAACCATTCTTTCTAACACCAGGGAGACCAAGAAGATAATTTATTTTGAAGCATACCCTGCCAATAAAAAGGCTGCTCATCCATTAGGCCTGGACATTCCAGAAAAGTCTTGGAAAGAAAAA
The DNA here is from genome assembly GCF_963455315.2 of Globicephala melas. Classification (NCBI taxonomy): domain Eukaryota; kingdom Metazoa; phylum Chordata; class Mammalia; order Artiodactyla; family Delphinidae; genus Globicephala; species Globicephala melas. The sequence goes on from NC_083330.1 coordinate 24,361,320, forward strand.
TCCTCCTGCGATCTAGAAATATTTAATTCATTATTATTATGGAAGGATAAGAAAGATTTTACTGAAGAAGTACCACTTGAGCTGAATATTGTTGGATAATACAAGTTTGCCAGATGGAGGAGGAGGGGAGGGCATTCTAGGAGTGTGACGTGTGGTGATTAAAAAAAAAACATTCATGTTTTAGTGTCCAAAAGTATGTGGGGTGCGGGGGCTGAAGAGGAGAGCATAAGGTGTCTGTGTTTGGGGCCGGGCCATCCTAGCTGGTGGATCTGGAGCTGTAGCCAGGGTGTTTGTCAGCAACAGGAACATCATCAACTCTTTCCAGTAGGGGAGTTAGTTGGGAAATCAGATTCAAGTTTTAAGGAGGTAATTCTAGTTGCAGAGTGGCTTAGTTTAAGGAATGACTGGCAGCTGTGACTAGAGACCAATTAAAAGGCTAATGCAATTGTCTAAAAGAAAAATAAATGGGGGGTGCGTTAAGATGGAACTAGGGCTTCCCTGGTGGCACAGTGGTTGAGAGTCCGCCTGCCGATGCACGGGACACGGGTTCGTGCCCCGGTCCGGGAGGATCCCGCGTGCTGCGGAGCGGCTGGGCCCGTGGGCCGTGGCCGCTGGGCCTGCGCGTCCGGAGCCTGTGCTCTGCAACGGGAGAGGCCACAACAGTGAGAGGCCCGTGTACCACAAAAAAAAAAAAAATAAATAAAGATGGAAATAAAGGGGGCAGCAGATTTGACAGTGATTTGACTAGGATCACACAGAGAGGGTATTTTGATCTGTAGTCCTGTGGCTTTTCATACTCCACCCCCTTTACTATTGTATCGTCATTTGCTGTCATTTGCTTTTTTCAAAACTCTGTCCTCTTATCTCCTACTCCCACATGGCTGATCGCAGTCTCCCTTCTCTGAAATACCATTTCACTAATCACATCCTGACTTGCATCATTTGTACACTTGTTTGAAATAGGATTTTCTTCCTGCTTTGAACCCAGCTTTGAATGTTACCGCTTATCACTCCACTTAGGATCCAAACAAGTATATTAAGAGAAGCCCAAATACATTCTTCCCATCCACCACCATGACTTCTGCCTTAATGAGATAAACTATGAAATGCAGAAACTTCACAAAGACCCTTTACTTTTCCAAAAGAGCCTGATCCCAAGTGAAATATACAAGCAACTCCTAATTTCCTTCCTCAGGCCCCCTCTATGGCCTTTTTAAAACTTTCCCAAAGTGTAGTATTTCCCAAGAAAGAACACAAGTCCCCAGAACTCTTCAGCCTTTAGAGGAAAAGAAAAAAGAGAGAGCAACAGGAATAAAACGTTTACAATTCCTTTCTACCCTCCTGTTAATTATTTCATGCCTTAGACTTGGTGAAGGGGACAGTCAGGTCATTGCTTTTTGGTGGCCCTACTCTCTGATCAATGTCAGGGACCAAAAGATGATAACAATGAGGATGGGATTTTCACCTTCTTGAGAGCAGGGCTAAGGCTCCTACTATACTGTAACTGCTACGGTGGCTTACTTATCGTGGATATTTAATTGCAATTAAATAAAGTGTGTTGAATTGAATCCTCATTATAATTTTTGAAAATTTGCATTGGTCTTCATAGTTTTAGAGAATTCCTACACTATCTCCTTCTGTCCTGTCCATAATCTTGTAACATAATCAGTCAAAACCTTACTGGTCTCATTACATAAATGATCATTTAAAATGTGGGTTAAAGTAACTTAACCAAGACCAGTAGGCAGTTAAGTGGCAAGCCAGAACTCAAACTCAGGGTTTTTGACTGAGTATTCTCGTCTCTCCACCATTCCTAGGTTTTCTCTGGGATTCTTATTATGATGCTTGCATTGAGGAGCCTGGATCCAGATATATGCATATAGTTTCAAATTTGGGGGCAGTGATGTCAGGCCTCCACTTTCTGCCTGTGAAGGAATTTTTGAAAACTAGGAAAATGGGAAAAGAATAGTAGTGATGGGACAAACCAAATATTTGTCCATCTACCCTGAGTTGATGAAAACTTAGGATTAGACTTCAGATAAGAATATAGGGCTTCCCTGGTGGCGCAGTGGTTGAGAGTCCGCCTGCCGATGCAGGGGACACAGGTTCGTGCCCCGGTCCGGGAAGATCCCACATGCCGCGGAGCGTCTAGGCCCGTGAGCCATGGCCGCTGAGCCTGCGCGTCCGGAGCCTGTGCTCCGCAACGGGAGAGGCCACAACAGTGAGAGGCCCGCATAACGCAAGAAAAAAAAAAAAAAAATATAGCACAAGATGTTCCCTGGTTACCTATTATAACAAAGCATCATCCCCCAAATCCTGCATTTGGGTACCATCTGAGGATCTTATGAAAAATGGAGAACCGAGGTCCCACCCCCACGTACTGAGTTAGACTCCCTAGGATTTGAACCCAGAAATCTATGTTTAAAAATCTCTTTTGAAAGTTTGAAAAAAAAATCACTGGACTAAGGACTTAGTCACCTCATTAAACCTCTCCTGATATTTTAGCCTCAGTTGTTTTATCTGCAAAATGAGATAATAAGATCTTACCTCCATAAAGCTAAGAGGCTAGATCCAATTGTTTCTTCCTGTCCCTCATGTTTGTAAAATTTGCTATTCAATTATTCATTTTTCTCATGAGTCATTACTGATGATTCATTCATGCTTCCATGGGGTTACATCACTGCCTTTGCCCAAATTCCCTTCTCCAAATCCTTCTTTCATTTACAATCCACCCCTCTGTGAAACAGTTCCCAAATGCTCCTACCCTGAGTTTATTCCCCTCTCTTCTGTGAACTCTTAAAGCATTTTTTTTCACATCTTTATTGGAGTATAATTGCTTTACAATGGCGTGTTAGTTTCTGCTTTATAACAAAGTGAATCAGTTATACATATAAATATGTTCCCATATCTCTTCCCTCTTGCATCTCCCTTCCTCCCACCCTCCCTATCCTACCCCTCCAAGCGAAAGCACAGAGCTGATCTCCCTGTGCTATGCGGCTGCTTCCCACTAGCTATCTACCTTACGTTTGGTAGTGTATATTTGTCCATGCCACTCTCTCTTGCTTTGTCACAGCTTACCCTTCCCCCTCCCCATATCCTCAAGTCCATTCTCTAGTAGGTCTGTGTCTTTATTCCTGTCTTACCCCTAGGCTCTTCATGACATTTTTTTCCCTTAAATTCCATATATATTTGTTAGCATATGGTATTTGTCTTTCTCTTTCTGACTTACTTCACTCTGTATGACAGACTCTAGGTCTATCCACCTCATTACAAGTAGCTCAATTTCATTTCTTTTTATGGTTGAGTAACATTCCATTGTATATATGTGCCACATCATCTTTATCCATTCATCCGATGATGGACACTTAGGTTGTTTCCATCTCTGGGCTATTGTAAATAGAGCTGCAATGAACATTTTGGTACATGACTCTTTTGAATTATGGTTTTCTCAGGGTATATGCCCAGTAGTGGGATTGCTGGGTCATATGGTAGTTCTATTTGTAGTTTTTTAAGGAACCTCCATACTGTTCTCCACAGTGGCTGTATCAATTTACATTCCCACCAATAGTGCAAGAGGGTTCCCTTTTCTCCACACCCTCTCCAGCATTTATTGTTTCTAGATTTTTTGATGATGGCCATTCTGACTGGTGTGAGATGATATCTCATTGTAGTTTTGATTTGCATTTCTCTAATGATTAATGAAGTTGAGCATTCTTTCATGTGTTTGTTGGCAATCTGTATATCTTCTTTGGAGAAATGTCTATTTAGGTCTTCTGCCCATTTTTGGATTGGGTTGTTTGTTTTTTGGTTATTGAGCTGCATGAGCTTCTTATAAATTTTAGAGATTAATCCTTTGTCAGTTGCTTCATTTGCAAATATTTTCTCCCATTCTGAGGGTTGTCTTTTGGTCTTGTTTATGGTTTCCTTTGCTGTGCAAAAGCTTTGACGTTTCATTAGGTCCCATTTCTTTATTTTTGTTTTTATTTCCATTTCTCTAGGAGGTGGGTCAAAAAGGATCTTGCTGTGATTTATGTCATAGAGTGTTCTGCCTATGTTTTCCTCTAAGAGTTTGATAGTTTCTGGCCTGACATTTAGGTCTTTAAACCATTTTGAGCTTATTTTTGTGTATGGTGTTAAGGAGTGATCTAATATCATACTTTTACATGTATCTGTCCAGTTTTCCCAGCACCACTTATTGAAGAGGCTGTCCTTTCCTCACTGTACATTCCTGCCTCCTTTATCAAAGATAAGGTGACCATATGTGCGTGAGTTTACCTCTGGGCTTTCTATCCTGTTCCATTGATATTTCTGTTTTTGTGCCAGTACCATACTGTCTTGATTACTGTAGCTTTGTAGTATCGTCTGAAGTCAGGGAGCCTGATTCCTCCAGCTCCATTTCTCATTCTCAAGATTGCTTTGGCTATTTGGGGTCTTTTGTGTTTCTATACAAATTGTGAAATTTTTTTGAAATCAAAAGCATTTGTGGTCCCAGTGCTGATTTGGCCTGAGGAAGCCATTGCCTTGTGGTGACAACCTTTCTTAAGTCTTTACCCTCAGAGTAAAGACTGTTCTTGTGGATGACAGTGAAATTGACCAACACTATGTAAACTACCATTTCAGTTTGTAATAAATTGAAAGTATACAAGTTTTATAATCACTTTGTGATATATGTTCAAGCATCATTAAATAGATCCTCTGAAAAGTCTACTAATCACAGACTTTAAGCCAGTCTCTTATAGATTTGGACTCATAGGAATCTGCCTTTCATTCGCTAAATGCAGTTAATTCTCCAGTGTCTAGTTCTCTAGATTCTTCAATTCAGAAAGAGTATAAAGTATTTTCTAAAGCAAGGAGATTATAATTAAACTACATAAAGATGCTAAGTTGAAATTACCAGTCTATGGCTTATGAGGGAAGTAAATATGTTTGAAAAATAATATGTAAAAAGGGTTGTATTCAGCAAGTCAGCTCTTCCCAAGGTGTCCCAAAAATGGATAAGAAAGCAGTAAGCTATATTTTTGACATTGAAACAGGTGGTATTCAACTTCCCCCCAAAAAACAGCACCTCTATTTAAACCTCTATTTAAATATCTGCTAAATTTTCCAAAGTCCCTAGTCAAGAGCTCTCTTAATGCAGGACTGCAATAAACAATTGCAATTTTTTTATTGTACCCTACTCTTAAAGTTTGTAAAAGACAATGCTTATATATTATCTGATTGTCAGCTTTAAGATTTCTGTTTTATTTTAAAATTATCTGTTTAAAATAAGAATAAGAATACTTTTGGACTTCCATGGCGGCACAGTGGTTAAGAATCTGCCTCCCAATGCAGGGAACATGGGTTCGATCCCTGGTCTGGGAAGTTCTCACATGCCGCAGAGCAACTAAGCCTGTGTGCCACAACTACTGAGCCTGCACTCTAGAGCTCACAAGCCACAACTACTGAAGTCCGCGTGCTCTAGGGCCTGTGCTCTGCAACAAGAGCAACCACCACAATGAGAGGCCTGCGCACCGCAACAAAGAGTAGCCCCCGCTCGCCACAACTAGAGAAAGCCTGTGCACAGCAACGAAGACCCAAGGCAGCCAAAAAAACACACAAACGTATAAGAATACTTTTATTTTAAATTCTAACTTTTGAACTTCATGACATTCAGGTTTGAAATTAGAAAGAGAAAATTAATGTCCTGAATAAGCAATTGCATAGAGAAATCCATTGGATATTAGTGACGTCAAGGGGGAGCCAATATTCAAGCAGTTTCAGAAAGAACCCTGGTGTCTCTCCGGCAGTTCTCTACACTTTGCTATATTCCTCATTCAAAAGCAGCAAAGACAGTTGTAAGAGATATGTTTATAGCAACACAATCTTACCTCAGGAAACAAGAAAAACCTCAAATGAACAACTTAACTATACACCTAAAAGAGCTAGAAAAAGAAGAACAAAAAACCCCAAAGTGAATAGAAGGAAAGAAATCACAAAGATAAGAGCAGAAATAAATAAAATAGAGACTAAAAAAAATATTTAGAAGATCAATGAAAGTAAGAGCTGGTTCTTTGAAAAGATACACAAAATTGATTAAACCTTTAGTCAAATTCATCCAAAAAAAGTGAGAGAAATGTAAGTGAGAGAGGGTCCAAATAATTAAAATTAGAAATGAAAAAGAAGTTACAACTGACACCACAAAAATACAAAAGATCATAAGAGATTACTATGAACAACTATATCTCAATAAAATGGATAACCTAGAAGAAATGGACAAATTCCTAGAAATGTACAAACTTCCAAGACTGAACCAAGAAGAATAGAAAGTATGAACAGACCACTTACCAGTCATGAAACTGAATCCATAACTGGAAAACTCCCAAAAAGCAAAAGTCAGGACCAGATGGTTTCACAGGTGAATTCTACTAAACATTTGAGGAAGAGTTAACACCTATCCTTCTCAAACTATTCCAAAAAAACTGCAGAGGAAGGAATGCTTCTGAACTCATTCTATGAGACCAGCATCACCCTGATATCAGAACCAGATAAAGGTATCACAAAAAAAGAAAATTACTGGTGAGTATCACTGATGAACATAGATACAAAAATCCTCAACAAAATATTAGCAAATCAAATCCAGGGCTTCCCTGGTGGAGCAGTGGTTGAGAGTCCGCCTGCCGATGCAGTGGACATGGGTTCGTGCCCCGGTCTGGGAAGATCCCACATACCGCGGAGCGGCTGGGCCTGTGAGCCATGGCCGCTGAGCCTGCATGTCCAGAGCCTGTGCTCTGCAATGGGAGAGGCCACAACAGTGAGAGGCCCGTGTACCGCAAAAAAAAAAAAAAAAAAAAAAAAAAATTAGCAAACCAAATCCAATGATATATTAAAAGAATCAAGGAGGATTTATCCCAGAGATGCAAGGATTTTTCAACATCCTCAAATTTATCAATGTGATACACCACATTAACAAATTGAAAGAAAAAAAATATGATCACCTCAATAGATACAGAAAAGCTTTTGGCAAAATTCAACATCCATTTATGACAAAAACTCTCCAGACAGTGGGCAGAGAGGGAACATACCTCAACAAAATAAAGACCATATATGACAAACCTACAGCCAACATTGTACTCAATGGTGAAATGCTGAAAACATTTCCTTTAAGATCAGGAACAAGACAAGGATGCCCACTGTCACCACTTTCATTCAGCAGAGTATTGGAAGTCCTAGCCACAGCAATTACACAACAACAACAAAAAATCCAAATTGGAAATAAAATTGTCACTCTTTCTGATGACATAATTCTATACCTAGACTATCATAAAGACACCATTAAAAAACTACTAGAACTAATCAATGAATTTGGTAAAGTTGCAGGATAAAATTAATATACAGAAATCTGTTGCATTCTATACACTAAAAATTAACTATCATAAAGAGAAATTAAGAAAGAAATCCCATTTACAATTACATCAAAAAGAATGAAATACTTGGGAATAAGTCTAACTAAGGAGATTAAAAGACCTGTACTCAGAAAATTGTAAGACACTGACGAAAGTAATTGAAGACAACACAAACAGATGGAAAGATATACTGTGCCCATGAACTGGAAGAATTAATGTTATTAAAATGACCACACTCTCCAAGGCAATCTACAGATTCAATGCAATTCCTATCAAAAAGCAATGGCATTTTTCACAGACTAGAACAAATAATTCTAAAATTTACATGGAGATTCAAAAGACTCGAATAGCCAAACTATCTTAAGAAAGAAGAACAAAGCTGGAGGTATCACACTCCCTGATTTCAAACTACACTATAAAACTACAGTAATCTAAACAGCATGTTACTGACACAAAAACAGATACATAGATCAATGGAACAAAATAGAGAGTCCAGAAATGAACTCACACTTATATGGGCAATTAATCTACAACAAAGGATGTAAGAATATACAGTAGGGAATAGACAGTCTTTTCAATAAATGGTTTTGGGAAAACTGGACAGCTACATGCAAAAGAATCAAACTGAACTGCTTTCTCACACCATATACAAAAATAAACTCAAAATGTATTAAAGAAAGATTTAAATGTAAGATCTGAAACCATAAAACTGCTAGAAGAAAACATAGGCAGTATGCTCTTTGACATCAGTCTTCGCAATATTTTTTTGGATGTCTCCTCAGGCAAGAGAACCAAAAGCAAAAATAAACAAATGGGACTATATCAAACTAAAAAGTTTTTGCATAGCAAAGAAAACTATCAACCAAACAAAAAGGCAGCCTGCTGAATGGGAGAAGATATTTGCAAACAATATATCCAATAAGGAGTTTATATCCAAAATATACAGAGAACTCATACAACTCAACATCAGAAAAAAAAAATCCAATTAAAATGGAAGCAGAGGATCTGAATAGACATTTTCCAAAGAAGACATGCAGATGACCAACAGGCACATGAAAAGATTCTCAACATCACTACTCATCAGGGAAATGCAAATCAAAACCACAATGAGATATCACCTTAAACATGTCAGAATGGCTATTATCAAAAAGACAGCTATGTCTGTGAGTCTCTTTCTGTTTTGAAAATAAATTCATTTTTTTTTTAGATTCCACATATAAGCAGTATCATATGATATTTGTCTTTCTTTGTCTGGCTTACTCCACTTAGTATGATAATCTCTAGATCCATCCATGAGATAATGCTGCAAATGGCATTATTTCATTTTTTATGGCTGAGTAATATTCCATTGTATAAATATACCACATCTTCTTTATACATTCATCTGTTGATGGGCATTTAGGTTGTTTCCATCGCTTTTCTATTGTAAATAGTGCTACAATGAACATTGGTGTACATTTCTTTTTGAATTATGGTTTTCTCTGGATATATGCTCAGGGGCAGGATTGCAGGATCATATGGTAGCTCTATTTTTAGTTTTCCAAGGAACATCCATATTGTTCTCCATAGTGGCTGTACTAATTTACATTCCCACTAACAGTGTAGGAGGGTTCCTTTTTCTCCACACCATTTCCAGGATTTATTATTTGTAGACTTTTTGATGATGGCCATTCTGACCAGTGTGAGGCTTATGATTACCAAAGGGGAAAGGGGGGTGGGGGAGGAATAAACTAGGAGGTTGGGATTAACATATACACACTACTATATACAAAATAGATAACCAACAAGGACCTACTGTATAGCAAAGGGAACTATACTCCATATTTTATAATAACCTATAATGGAAAAGATTCTGAAAAAAAATATAAAACTGAATCACTGTGCTGTACACCTGAAACTGACACGATATTGTAAATCAACAATACTTCAACTTAAAAAGAGGAAGAAGAGAGGAAAGCAAAAGAGAAAACAAAAACAAATAAAAAGACAGCAAAAATCGATCTATATATCTCCATCTCTATATCTATCTATCTATCTAGATATAGATCATATCTTATTCCTCCATTCATTTATAGATGGGCACTTAGGTTGCTTCCATATCTATCTATCTATCTATTTATATAATGGAATATAACTCAGCCATAAAAATGAATGGAATCTTGCCATTTTTGACAATATGGATGGACCTGGAGATTATTATGCTAAGTGAAAGAAGTCAGACAGAAAAAGACAATTGCCATAAGATTTTACTCATATGTGGAATGTTAAAAACAAAACAAATGAACAAACATAACCAAACAGAAACAGAGTCATAGATACAGAGAACAAACAGATGGTTGCCAGAAGGGAGGGGTTGGGGAAGGAGAGAAATAGATGAGGAGATTAACAGGTACAAACTTTCAGTTATAAAATAAATGTCATGGGTATGAAATGTACAGTGCTGGGAATATAGTCAACAACTATGTAATATCTTTGTATGGTGAAAAAATAGTAACTAGACATCATGGTGATCTTTTTGAAATGTATAGAAATATTGATTCTCTATGTTGTGTACCAGGAACTAACATAGTGTTTTAGGTCAATTATACTTCAAAACCAAACAAACTTGTAGAAAACGATATGAGATCTGTGGTTACCAGAGGCAGGAGTTGGGAGGAACGGGGAACTGGATGAAGGCAGTCAAAAGGTACAAACTTCTAGTTATAAGATAAGTGAGTACTGGGGATGTAATATGTAACATGCTAAGTATAATTACCACTGTTGTATGTTAAATATGAAAGTTTCAAAAGAGTAAATCCTAAGAGTTATCATTGCAAGGGAAAAGAGTTTTTTCAATTTCTATAGTGTATCTATATGAGATAATGGAGGTTCACTAAACTTATAGTGGTAATCACTTTATTTTGTATGTTGTCCGATCATTATGCTGTACACCTTAAACTTATACAATGTTGTATGTCAATTATATCTCAGTGAAACTGGAAGAAAAAAAGAAAGCAAGTCAATGGATCAGTGCAGGGCAGCATTATGACCTTCATGGTCTCTCATACTTTTTGCCTTCATAGGTCCTTCCCACAAAATAATAACAACATTAAAAATTATTTTTATATAACTTTAAATATTTTATTATTTTAGGCAAATTTAATAAATTGTAAAGGCCCTAAAAATGTTATTCTTTTCTGATGTGAGAAAAAATTTAAAACACTTTTATAACCCTAAAACTTCATTCTTTTTCTTATGATTTAACAAAATTTAAAAATTTTAATGGGTCTCTAACAGTATTGTGAGCCATTTGATCTGTGCCACTATGACTAATAGATAAGTTGGCCCTGAATCAATGAAGTAAAGATCATAATTGAAGTGAAATAGGTCTTTTCCACTCTGAACCTTCATTTCTCAGATTTTACCTGGTACTAAAACCCCCTCCATAGTAGATACTCAGTGGTATAGCTCTAATCAAGAGAAATCTGAGAGAATATCTTCAAAATATCTTCACTCTTACACCTGCCTCTCTTATAGGATTAGTCCTTCTAACTACTATATAGTCTCAGATTTTTGCTGAATTTTAAGTAATTGCCTGGACTGGGAAATTGCATTTATGGGACTAGGTTAAAACCATTTTCCAGTGTCCTCTGACTCAACTAGTTTGCTTGATATTATTTTGACATTTGATCAGCAACTATATTTCTCACAGGTCTTAGAAAACTCTTAAAGTTTTCAAAGATTGAGATTAATTAAGTCAATTTAGTGACTTAACCAAGAATTGATGATAATGATGATGATGATAACTATATTCTGATGTTTTCTTATACATGTTTATTCATTCAAAAAAGGAATACAAATATGTGAATTTCAGTTCAGTTTCTTCCTTATAGTCAATATGTTTAATTAACTCTGCTTCTTACTTAACAGTGTTATTCCTGTTCCCAAAAGAGTGAAAAATAATAAATTAAAAATATTAACTTTTCCCAAAATACATTGATTTAACAATAATGAACCTGACCTCAAAATTACATTCAAATGGTAAGGAGAATATGATATATTGTAAAGAGCACTGGGAATCAAGCTACTTTAGCCTTACTTCTGACCTTTACATTGTGAGAATTTGGGAAATTTAGATGCCTTCTCTATATTAAAAAAATTTAGAAGGGGTAGAAAATTTCCAAGCACTCTTCCAATGTTACTATTCTGTGAAAGCAGCAAAAATGTCATAATCCTAATTAATAAAAATTATTTCGTTCAACACCGTGCTTACACATATCTATCTATACTGCAAACTCTTTTGAAAATGCAGCTTCTGGGCCCCAGTTTACGCCCTCACCCACTGCAGAGGTTCTAATTTCTAACAGACACCCCAGAATTGAGAAACATTAACTTAGATAATAGAAGATTTATAAATGTTTCCATTTTACAAGAGTTTTAGCCTATCTGTGTCCTAATTAACAAAGATCTATGTTGAAGGAATTAATTGCATTAAGAGGTTGGGAGGAAAGCAAGGTATCTAACTATAGTAACACTGCAAAGGGCTAAGGGCATAGATCAAGTTCAATAATAAAGTCATAATACATAAGCAGAAGACTGCTCTTAGGAAATAGGTTATAAATGCTAATGGGAACTGTAGATCAATAGAGTCAAAAATAGGAATATTATTGAAAAGTTATTAAAATCTTTCCTGTCTCAAAATTAACACTAATCGTGATTAAAATTAATTTTGAGACAGGGAAGATTTTAATTTCATCAATGGTTTGAGTCTGGAATATCCATTTATCTATTCCTTTGTCTTGTATTTTCTGTAGTTTTGAGAAACAATATTTTTGGAATCTACTTCCTTAACTATATCTAATACTTACTTAGTGTTTACTATGTACCAAGCAATGTTCTAAGAGCTTTCTGTAGAATAAATTATTTAACCACCACAAGAACTCTATGATTTGGGTACAATCATTATCCCTGTTTTACAGATGAAGGCATAGAAATGTTTGATAACTTGATCAAGGTGACCCAGTTGGCATGGCAGCCATTGCTAAACTCTGTCAAATTATTGGTTCTCATCTTATTAACTTCAAAACACTATGTGGTGCATTTTAAATGATTTTATATTTAATGTCCCCCTCCCACCCCCCCACCCATGCACACCACATGCCAGGCATTGAGAGGGGAGAATGAGAGGAGGAAGGAAACATGATAAATTAGGATATTCTCTGTGCTCACGTAGCTTACAAATACTGGCTTACATTTGTTATGTTTAATTGAAATGTTTTATATTTGCATTTATATAAATGTGTGCTTGGAATATACATTTTGCTTGAATACTGTGAAAGAAGTCACAGTATCTTTGCTAAGCCAGCGTATATTCAGAGGTGGAGTGGGCATAGCGCACTTTTGTGCTTCCCAGAGCTCAGTCTGGAATCTGCACTCTTGAGTATGCTGAATCTTTACAGTTTTGTAGAGGGCAAAGAGAAGAGAGACTCCCCTGAGGGTGGGAGTTAGATCAGTAGCCTGCAGCCCCCAGATATCTCAGTCCCTATCTGACCCATCTGCATTCCTTCCTCATAAGAGCTCTTAAGATGTGAACTCATCCAGTGTTAGGAGACAAGTGACCTTAAAGTAGTCATTTCCCCAGCCATACTTGGTTTTAAAAGACAGAAAAACTTTGAAGAGCCAAAGGGAATAAATGGTGTCATTTGAGGACTCCTGAGAGAAGGAGATATCAAAGAGGTAGAGGAGAATGAGGAAATGGTGTCATGATATCTCTCAAGTTATTCCTCCTACACCTATGCTAGTCCCTCCTATATTCGAGGCTAATGATACATGGATCTTATTGTATCTAGAGTCAATCCTTTTTTTTTTTGCGGTACGCGGGCCTCTCACTGTTGCGGCCTCTTCTGTTGCGGAGCACAGGCTCCGGACGCGCAGGCCCAGCGGCCATGGCTCATGGGCCCAGGCACTCCGCGGCATGTGAGATCTTCCCGGACCGGGGCACGAACCTGTGTCCCCTGCATCGGCAGGCGGACTCTCAGCCACTGCGCCACCAGGGAAGCCCTAGAGTCAATCTTTTTAAGAATAACTAACCACACTCCTTCCATTTTTAAAAGCCATATTTTTCTTCATTCATACATCTTTTTCCTTTATGTCTAATGATAATGTCAGTATATATAAAATTTTATGGAATTCATAAAAAACTGAAAATGTATCTAAACATAAGAAATTGGTCTTAAAAAGTGATCAGTCATCATTATACACATATCAGAATAGCTAAATTAAAAAGAGCGATTATACCACGTGTTGGCAAGGATGTGAAAAAACTGAAACACTCATACACTGCTGGTAGGAATATTAAATAGTACATCCACTTTGGAAAATAATTTGACAGTTTCTTTAAAAGTTAAGCATTCTTTTACCATATGATTTAGTAATTCCACTCCTAGATATTTACTCAAGAGAAATGAAAGCATCCATGCAAAAGTCTATGGCACAAATGTTTACAGCAGCTTTATTTGTAATAGCCAAAAGCTCAAAAGGGCCCCAGAGTACATAAAAAATGAATGAATAAACCAATTGTGGTATATCCATATAATGAAATACTACACAATAATACAAACAAGTGAATGACTGATACACATATTTATGATGAGTGAAAGAAGCCAGAAGAAAAAGAATAAATGGTGTATGATTCCATTTACTTAAAACTCTAGAAAATAAAAACTAAATTATAGTGACAGAAAGCAGATCAGAGGTTGCCTTTTGATTGTGGGATGAGTTGGGAGGGAGAGAGTGGGGAGGGATTACTAAGGGAACCAAGGAGACTTAAGAGCAAATGCTATGCTCATTATCTTGATTGTGGTGATGGTTTCACAGGTGTATGTATATTTCAAAACATATCAAATTACATAATATATGTGCAGTTATTCTATGCCTATTATATCTCAATAAAACCATTACTTTATAAAGGAGGAGTTAGTTTAAAGTTGAAGCAGAAAAAAAATACTGGACAATAAACAGCTAGAAAAAAACAATGGACTGAAAAATGGAAAACTTAGCATTGACTGTATCAAAGATTTTCAGATAAATCCTTCTATGATAAATGGTAGACATAGTAGGTAGAAATGAAACAGTATATGTAATATCTTTCAAGAAGGGTTCAAAGGGAGATTTGCTTGTACAGTTTGGTAGAGATAAATGGTGGGAGGAAAAACCAAGAAAACCAACACCTCTGACAATCTTGTAAAGCCTCTTCCAGGGAAGAAAATAAATTTAAAAAATTAAGAGTTTGGAAAGATGAGAAGATTTTTAAAAAACAAAAAGGACACACAATAAAAGGAAATTGATCAGATATCAAGGCAATATTAAAAAAAAATGATATTGCTTAAGTGACAATTTATACTGTACACAGCACCACCTTGAGGAAAAAAATAGGAAATTCTATTTCATGTGTAATAGAACCCAATTCATTTATTGATTTATTCAGCCTTCATTCAGCATTTACCTAGCAATTCTAAGTATACCCAGCATCATTCTAGATACTTGGAGTACAAAAATAAACCAAAATAACAATAACAAAAAAATCTCTGTTCTCTTACAGCTTATTTGTCAAGAAAAGCAGATTTGTTTCAAATAATTTATGGTCATGTGTAAATTCATTTTACAAACTTTAAGACTGACATACACACACTACCAAATATAAAATAGATAACTAATAAGAACCTTCTGGGAGATTGGTTCAAGATGGCAGAGTAGAAGGACGTGTGCTCACTCTCTCTTGCAAGAGCACCAGAATCACAACTAACTGCTGAACAATCATCGACAGGAAGACACTGGAACTCATCAAAAAAGATACCCCACATCCAAAGACAAAGGAGAAGCCACAATTAGATGGTAGGAGGGGCGCAATCATAATAAAATCAAATCCCAGAAACACTGGGTGGGTGACTCACAAACTGGAGAACAATTATACCACAGAAGTCCACCCACTGTAATGAAGGTTCAGAGACCCACATCAGGCTTCCCAACCTGGGGGTCCAGCAACAGGAGGAGGAATTCCCAGAAAATCAGACTTTGAAGGCTAGTGGGATTTAATTGCAGGATTTTGACAGGACTGGGGGAAACAGAGACTCCACTCTTAGAGGGCACACAAAGTAGTGTGTGCATCAGGACTCAGGGGGAAGGAGCAGTAACCCCACAGGAGACTGAACCAGACCTACCTGCTAGTGTTGGAGGGTCTCCTGCAGAGATGGGGGGCAGCTGTGGCTCACTGTGGGGACAAGGGCACAAGCAGCAGAAGTTCTGGGAAGTACTCCTTGACGTGAGCCCTCCTAGAGTTCACCATTAGCCTCACCGAAGATCCTGTAGTCTCCAGTGCTGGAGAGAACGTACCTCAACATAATAAAGACCGTATATGACAAACCCACAGCAAACATCATTCTCAATGGTGAAAAACTAAAATAATTTCCTCTAAGCCATGGCAAACAGAGAGGGAAAAGAAATGAAAGGAATACAAATTGGAAAAGAAAAACTGTCACTGTTTGCAGATGATGTGATACTATACATAGATAATCCTAAAGATGCCATGAGAAAACTACTAGAGCTATCAATGAATCTGGTAAAGTTGCACAATACAAAATTAATGCACAGAAATCTCTTGTATTCCTGTACACTAACAATGAAACATCAGAAAGAGAAATTAAGGAGACAATCCCATTCATCATTGCAACATAAAGAATAAAATATCTAGGAATAAACCTACCTAAGGAGGTAAAAGAACTGTACTCAGAAAAGTATAAGACACTGATGAAAGAAATCAAAGATGACACAAACAGGTGGAGAGATATACCATGTTCTTGGATTGGAAGAATCAATATTGTGAAAATGACTATACTACCCAAAGCAATCTACAGATTCAATGCAATCCCTATCAAATTACCAAACACATTTTTTACAGAACTAGAACAAAAAGTCTTAAAATTTGTATGGAGACACAAAAGACCCTGAATAGCCAAAGCAATCTTGAGGGAAAAAAATGGAGCTGGAAGAATTAGACCCTCTGACTTCAGACTATACTTCAAAGCTACAGTAATCAAGACACTATGGGGCTTCCCTGGTGGTGCAGTGGCTGAGAGTCCGCCTGCCAAAGCAGGGGCCACGGGTACGTGCCCCGGTCCGGGAAGATCCCACATGCCGCGGAGCAGCTGGCCCGTGAGCCATGGCCACTGAGCCTGAGCGTCCGGAGTCTGTGCTCTACAATGGGAGAGGCCACAACAGTGAGAGGCCTGTGTACTGCAAAAAAAAAAAAAAAGACAATATGGTACTGGCACAAAAACAGAAATATAGACCAATGGAACAGGATAGAAACCCAGAGACAAACCCATGCACCTATGGTCAACTAATCTATGACAAAAGAGGCAAGGATATACAATGGAGAAAAGACAGTCTCTTCAATAAGTGGTGCTGGGAAAACTGGGCAGCTACATGTAAAAGAATGAAATTAGAACACTCTCTAACACCATACACAAAAATAAACTCAAAATAGATTAAAGACCTAAATGTAAGACCAGACACTATAAAACTCTTAGAGGAAAACATAGGAAGAACACTCTTTGACATAAATCACACCAATATCTTTTTTGACCCACCTCCTAGAGTAATGGAATAAACAAATGGAACCTAATGAAATTTAAAAGCTTTTGCACAGCAAAGAAACTATAAACAAGACAAAAAGACAACCCTCAGAATGGGAGAAAATATTTGCAAATGAATCAACAGACAAAGGATTAATCTCCAAAATATATAAACAGCTCATGCAGCTCAATATTTAAAATGTAAACAACCCAATTAAAATATAGGCAGAAGACCTAAATAGACATTTCTCCAAAGAAGACATACAGTTGGCCAAGAGGCACATGAAAAGCTGCTCAACATCACTAATTATTAGAGAAATGCAAATCAAAACTACAATGAGATATCACCTCACACTAGTTAGAATGGGCATCATCAGAAAATCTACAAACAACAAATGCTGGAGAGGGTGTGGAGAAAAGGGAACACTTTTGCACTGTTAGTGGGACTGTAAATTGATACAGCCACTATGGAGAACAGTATGGAGGTTCCTTAAAAAACTAAAAATAGAACTACCATATGACCCAGCAATCCCACTGCTGGACGTATACCCAGAGAAAACCATTATTCAGAAAGACACATGCACCTCAATGTTCATTGCAGCACTATTTACAATAGTCAGGTCATGGAAGCAGCCTGAATGTCCATCGACAGACAAATAAATAAAGAAGATGTGGTACATATATACAAAGGAATATTATTCAGCCATAAAAAAGAATGAAATTGGGTCATCTGTAGAGACGTGGATGGACCTAGAGACTGTCATACAGAGTGAAGTAAGTTAGAAAGAGAAAAACAAATATCGTATATTAACACTTATATGTGGAATCTAGAAAAGTGGTACAGATGAACTGGTTTGCAAGGCAGAAATGGAGACACAGATGTAGAGAACAAACATATGGACACCAAAGGGGGAAAGCTGGAGTGGGGCGTGATGGTGGTGGGATAAAGTGGGAGATTGAAATTGACATATATACACTAATAGGTATAAAATAGGTAAGTAATAAGAACCTGCCGTATAAAAAATAAACAAAGAAAAAAGAAACCTTCCATATAGCACAGAGAGCTCTACTCTGTAATGACCTATATGGGAATAGAATCTAAAAAAGTGGATGTATGTATATGTATAACTGATTCACTTTGCTGTACAGCAGAAACTAACACAGCATTTTAAATCAACTATACTCCAATAAAAATCAATTTTAAAAATATTTTGAGAATTCAGAGGAAGGCTTTGTGTGGAAAATAAGCGAAGAAGTCCATTGTGTATTTTTACATGGTTTTTCACATAAGAGATTTGCATAAATCAGAGGTTTTTTGTACCCCTCCATAGTCAATTCTAAGATTGTTTAAAATAAAAGGTATGCTTTATCCCCCTTTTAGGACTGAGGCACACATCCATCCCAGCTTCAGGTGTGTAGGCTTCTAAAGACTCACAGCTGTGATCCCATCCTGGAATGACTGTACCCTTATATCAAACAGTCATTGGATTGTGGCTGCTCCTCCTTCCTGACAGGTGTTTAAACTTGGGAGCTCTCTGTAGCCAAAAGCAGTTTCCAATCTTCATTTCTCTCCATGCTTCAATCTGGATAGATTCTATTGCTATGTCTTCAAGTTCACTCATCTTTTCTTCTGCAGTTTCTAAACTGTTCTTAAACTATCCTGCAAATGTTAATTTCAGGTGTTGTACTTTTCATTGCCAGAAGCTTTATTTTCCATTTCTCTCCTCATTATGCTCAGGTTTTCATTAAATCATTTAGCATTTCAGCATATAGGCATACCTCATTTTATTGTGCTTTTCTTTATTGCACTTTGCAGATACTGTATTTTTCGTTTTTACAAATTAAAGTTTTATGGCAATCCTTCATTGAGAAAATCTATTAGAGCCTTTTTTTAATGGCATTATTTTTTAATTAAGGTATGTACATTGTTTTCTTAGGCATATGCTATTGCACACTTAATAGACCACCGTCTATTAAATTTACAATAGTGTAAATTTAACTTTTATATGCATTAGGAAATGAAAAAAGTGTGTGACTCACTTTATTGAGATATTTTCTTTATTGTGGTGGTCTGGAAGCAAACCCACAATATCTCCAAGGTATGTCAGTATTAATATATTTTGAAGCAATCTTAAATTCTGTGTCTGCTAGTTGCCTCATCTCTGTTATCTCTGGGTCTGTTACTACTGACGGATTTTTTTCCTCACTATAGATTTCATTTTCCATCCCTTTTTCTTGTTGTGTTTAATAATTTTTGACTGGATGCATGGACATAGTGAATGTAACATTGTTGAGTACCTGAATGTTGTTTTCCTTAAAAGTGTATTGATCTTTGTTCTCACAGAAATTTGAGTTACTGGCAGATCAGCTTAATCCTTCCAAGGATTTTTTTAACCTTTGTTAAGGTGGGTCTAACCTCACCTTTATTCTGGGGATAGTTTAGCTCTAGTACCAACAGAAGACCTTTCTGGGGTCTCTCTGACCCATAACTGAATACCAAAGATCTCCATTCTGGCAAGAGCTTAAACAACTCCCTGCCCTGTATGAGCTCTCTGAGTTGTCAGTTTACAGCCCTCTGGTAATTCTTTCCCTGGCCTCTGAAGTTTTATTCTATGCATGAGCAGCTGAGGATTTTGCCAAGAATGTAGAAGAACTTTAAAGCAGATTTCTAGAGCCTTTTTTTCTGTAAATCTTTCCTCACCAGAACCCTGCCCCACATCTTCCAGCTGCCTCAAACTCCCTACCTTCCCATCTCTGTCTTCTCAACTCAGTGAGACCACTGTACTCTTTTTGTGATTCCCCTCCATGCACTCCCACTGGGGAAGTGTCCCCAGGCAGAAAACTGGGACAATGGTGGGATCTCCCCTCAAGTGTTTACCTTCTCAAACATCATGGCCCTGTATGTCCTGTAAATTCAATATATAAAAATAGCTGCTTCATGTACTTTGTCCAGTATTCTAGCCATTTATGGTGCAAAGGTAAACCCAGATCCTTGTCACTACACCATGGCTAGAAGTAAAGTCTCAAACTTTCTTTTTATCTAATCTGCACATGTAGTATAGTATGAATACAAGTTCATTTAGATAATTCATATCTCCATCTTTATAACATTGTTCTTTAAGAACATGTATTTGAGGTCCTAAGGTAGGAGAGGGCATAGCTTTTTCTCTTTGCCAATCCTTAAGTAGTGGGAATGGAGGTGGGTGCTGGGAATAGAGACTTGAGATGCTGATAGCCATCAGTACAACATGCTGCCTCTCCGTATTCTTACATTTGTGCAGGAAATGGTAACTCTCTAAGAAACAAACAAATGAAGAAAAAATGAAGGGTAGTACTGCAAGGGAAGAAAGAAGCTGGAATCTAGACTGAAAATTATGCTGACCTGAACTGTTCTATTGCAAGCTGGGGGCTTACAAGGACTTTACTATTTTGAAACACAGTTTAGACTCTCCTCAAGGGAAGAGACAAAATAAAGATTGCCAAACACAAGATATTACATCTTGCATGTAAGAGCTCCGATGTTTCACATTTGATAAATTTGTGCTTGGTATTCCAGGGTTACCATCGCCAAAAAATAAACAGAAAGTCCCAATACTTTACTATAGGCATTGAAATAATAGTTATAGAATTCTTGAGATTAAATTATTCTTCCATTCCTTCTCTATCCTTTTCTAGCCTTCAACATCTTTTGAAGTAAAAAGTAACACATAATTAGAAATAATCCTGGCTTAGGTACAATCTCAGAAGTAATGCCGAAAGCCTTACTTTACTTTCAAAGCTTTTTATCCAGCTGCAGTGTTACTTAGTGATTTAGAACAAAGCCTTTACAATGAGGTAGACTTGAATCCTGGATGTGCCATTAGCATCTCCAAAATCTTGGGGAAATTATTTAACTTCTGTAAGACTTAAGTATAAATGACCTAGTATGTCGCTTGACACATAGTAGGCATTCTATCCCAGTCAGAACAAGTAGAAATCACACAGCAGAGAGATTTTAATATAAGGAATTGTTGAAGCTGGTAGTAGAGAACTAAAAAAGTCACACAGAGATAACACAGAGATAGTCAACAGCAGGATTTAGCTGCTACCCCTATAGCTGCAGGAGCAAAGGAAGAAGCCTGGGGTTTTACCATTTTAAAGGTTTGAGGAGGTGTCCCATGAAGCTGGGATTCAGACTTCTGAGTAGAGGGCATATGCTGCTGAGCTGGTGTTGGTACCCCCTGAGTATATGAAGAGACTGGGGCAGTGAATGAGTTCACCTTATTGTTTCCCTTCTCTTAGGGATTACTGTTTGATTTTTCTGAAGTCCTGTGTCTTAAAAACCACTGTTTCATATCTTGTGTGTGGTTTTCTATTGTTTCAGGTGGGAAGTAAATCTGACCCCTGCTGCTCCATCTTGGCCAAGAAGAAAGTCTCTAATGTTTTCTAAATAAATAAATGAACCAGTTTAGTTGATTTTCATACCCTGTTCAGTTTTCCAGTGAATTTATAAAATCAGACAATTGTATGGCATAGCTTAGATGTAATGGCACTTAGTAACATGTATCTCTCTAAAATCTAAGACCAAAATGTTTTAAATCACCCTTAGCTCTCTCCTTCTTTCAAATTCAACCCATCAGTAAATTCTGTTAACTCTAGAACTAAATCCCAAATCCCACAACTTCTTGTCGCCCCCACTGCCATCTCCATTGCAAGTCACATCATCACATGCTTGGAATATGGTTTCAACTTCCTAATTGATCGGCTTAAATGACTGGCTCATTCCTTAACTTCCTCATAGCTTTACTCAAATGTCATGTTTTTTGTTCCTATCAGCACGACCCCAGCAATATTCCTTCAGACTGCCAGCAGCAGTAGGTTCCAGTAGCTGCAACTGTTTTCAGTTCAGTTTTCCAACCCTCTCAGAACCAACCTCATTTCACCACATCAGAGAAGCCAGCCCCAGCCATCTGGAGTCTCCTCCTCAGAAATCTGGGTCCCAACCCCACGGGTCTCTCATGAAGGTTGCTATCAGCAGACAGCAAGTGAGTTAAAGGTGTCCTCTAGAGCCTTCCTGGAACATGGGAAAGGCAGATGGAATCATGCATGGGATTCTGGGACAGCCTGCACAAGCAGAAGGGTTCGGCATTGATCTGTTGTATACATTAGGGCTCTGCACAGAATTTATTTGGCAAAAGTGTCTATTAATTTAAAAAAGTGTTTGAAAACTGCCCATGACCAAAATTAGATCAATAAGTTTTGCAGGGTATGCAAAGAAGTGCTCATATCACAAAAAATGGAAGGTATAATTCTTTGCCATAAGACTTAAGTGAGTCTCTTTCTGTCATCAAGAGTCATGTTTGCATCTGGTGCTGGACTGGATTCAGTATATTCATTTTATTAAACGTCAAATCTCATCAACAATTCAGCTCAGAGCAGGTTTAGACTAGTGACTTTAGTTTTCCTTTCATTTTGTCTATAAGACAAAAGACATTCCCAATGGTGTATAGCGATTGCTAAGAGCAAATCCACACCACACACCACAGGGCAGTCGGATCTGGGACAACCACAGACAAGACCTGGTCACCTCTGTTGTCAAGGGCACCTCGGTTCACCAGTCTCTTAAATGACAAATTCTATTTTATGAGCCTCAGAGCCCTGCTTAGTGCTAGAAGCATCTTTCCATGACTTCTCCACACTGTCAATGTGAAAATTTCCCAAATTCATAACAATATTCTCCACTGATACTTAAACATACTTCTCATCTACAAATGCTAAGCTAAAACTTACTAGACCTCCATTTCTCTTAGTCAGCTCCTCTGGTCTCAGAATCTTAGATTTTATTCCTTTTCTTTAGTACATCGAGCAAGAATTTTCTGACAAATCTGTCTCTCATACAGGTGATAGATTAGTCATGGTTTGGCTGTTTTGCTTCTTAAATCTTCAGCTCCAAAAGGTCATCTTTTTTTTTTTTTTTTTTTTTTTTTTTGCGGTACGCGGGCCTCTCACTGTTGTGGCCTCTCCCGTTGCGGAGCACAGGCTCCGGACGCGCAGCCTCAGCGGCCATTGCTCACGGGCCCAGCCGCTCCGCGGCATGTGGGATCTTCCCAGACCGGGGCACAAACCCGTGTGCCCTGCATCGGCAGGCAGACTCTCAACCACTGCGCCACCAGGGAAGCCCTAAAAGGTAATCTTTTTAAAACATTGAGGGCATGAGAGTTTAGGTAGGGTAGGTTTCTCAGGCTTTACAAGTTCAGGTTAATGGTTTTAACTATGCATTTATTTATCTTATTTTTACATAGAAAGACTCTAAAAGAAACTCTAATAATTTCATCTTGATTTCTGGGAGAGGCATTCTGGCATCATGGTTAAAGAACATAGACTTGGAGTCACAGACACCTAGCTTTGAACTTTGACCATGGTATTGATGAGCTGAGGAATTTCAGGCAAAATATTTAACCTCCCTGAGTTTTAGTTTATACTTTTGTTAAGACTTCACAGAAGAGAAAGAAGATGAGGTTTGCACAGAAAGTGCTAAACACGGTGTCTGGCAATTAATAACTACTGAAAAAACAGTCTGCTATTATTATTGTTATTCTATTTTCCATCTCAGATTATTGTCAACTGAATTATTCAAATGGAACATAATTTTCCCAAACATATTTACCAGATAGAAAATATTCAACATTTGTTAATTCCACTGTTTAAATAAGACCTAAATATCCTCCTTTTCTGTAGTCAGTGGTTTTCTGATTTCTATTCTGGTAATATTTTGGCCAAATCTGAATCAAAGAGTATGATTTTTTTTAATCCATTTTTTTAAAAAACTTAAAAATTTTTTTTAAGTTTTGATTTTTTAAAAACCTTTCCCAGCTTAGGAAGTACAGGTCAGATTATACCTCTCTAGGAATAACTTCACATTCCCTAAATATCCTGAATAATGATCATTGACTTGAACTGAATTGGTGCAAACCGCTCTGAGGCCGCAGCACAGAAGGCTGCACTCTAGGACAGAAGTAAAGTAGGACACAGGGTCCACCTGTTCGTCTCCCACCAAGACTGTCCTCATCCTTTCTGCTCCTGCCACCCTATTGTTAATATTCTTTCCCTCTGAGCAAGAAAGTTATTCACCAAGAAAGTGGTATTAGATCTTCCTTTTTCTAGGTGGAAACATTTGTTTTACAATCTGTTACAGACCTTCCTTGACTTATGATAGAGTTACATGCTGATAAACTCATCATAAGTCAAAACGTCATGTCAAAAATGGACTGAATGCATCTACCTTACCAAATATCATAGCTTAGCCTAGCCTACTTTAAATGTGCTCAGAGCACTTACATTAGCTTATAGTTGGGCAAATTCATCTAACATAAAGCCCATTTTATAATAAAGTATGGAATATCTCGTGTCATTTATTGAATACCGTATTGAAAGTGAAAAACAGAATGGTTGTGTGGGTACAGAGGGTTGTAAATATATTGGTTGTTTCCTCTCCCGATCCCGTGGCTGACAGAGGTGAGGCTCGCTGCTCTGCCTAGCATCATGAGAGAGTATCAAAGTGCATATGACTAGCCTGGGGAAAAGATCAAAATTCAAAATTTGAAGTACAGCTTCTACTGAATGTGTATCTGTTTCACACCACTGAAAGGTGAAAAATCATGAACCATCTGTATTTATATTGATAAATTCCCTGAGATTAGCGTGCTGATATGATACTTTCCAACAGATCCCTTTTCTTCCGAGTCAATCAAGGACAGTGAACACGACTTAGCTCTCCTTCCATCACCAGTTCTCACGCAATGCCTGAAGTGTGCAATAAATCCTGAATTACAACATCACCTTAGAGCAGTGGTAGTCTTGATGGATTTGGTTTTGGATGGATTGCCCAATCATACCTGAGGGATATTCCATGTCCATTAGCCAGTGTGAGTGACCTTCTATTTTAATGATTTTCAGTCAGGTGAAGGGGTGAGAAGAAGGTGGGCTGTTAACCTCCCCTGAAAACTTTTGCTTGCTTCAGTTGTATTTGTGTGTGTGTGTGTGTGTGTGTGTGTGTGTATTTGGAGTACCCTAAAGTCTGTAGACGTCATCAGATTGTTGACAAATAAAATCATATTAACATCCATATCCAAATGCCTGGGAGTCATCAGGGTGTCCTGTGTTCTGCTTGTACCTGATACCTATCACTTCACCTCAAGGCTTCCTGCATGGGCTCCTACTACCTGTGAGACTACCCCTTGCTAATGCAGACAAGGAACCCTCATACCAAAGACAGAAGCACTGTTTGTGAAGGTCCCATAGCCACTGACCCTTGAGGTGTCAGAGCAGTGCTGGATTCCTCTCCAATGGGGAGAAGGCTCTTTCCCATGTCTGTGCAGCAACTGTTACCTGGACCCTGCCGCAGAGCTGCCCACATTGGGTCCCAGGGAAACCACTCTCTCAGCCTCTGTCTGGACTCCTTCCTCTGTCCAGTCCAGGAAGCTCAGAGAATGTTTTTCTATGCCTTGCATTGTCTTCTGCATCGTTTCAGTACACCCACAATAAGCAAGCACTTTTCTCACTTCTCCGGAGTGTCACCACGTATAGATCAATGCAGGCAAAGAAGTAGTGACAGACCACGAGTTCAAATGGTCAGAACCCACGTCCTCACCTGGACTTAGCTGTGGCATCCTGCCACACATTTTAAGGTGAAGGGAAGCTTGTGTATTCCTTAGATTGATGTAGTGTTGTATTTGATTCATAACTCTACACTGTGAACCTGTTTCTACCTAAATTCCCTTTATTATGACTGTGAGGTAATTAATTAGGAAACATGGATTCTTATTTCCAGTTCTTCCTGAAACCGTTGGGGTGATATTGACATGTATACTTTATCAATTTGGGCCTGTTTCTCCATCTACAAGATAAAGGATCAGTCCACGTGGTTTCTAAAATATCTCTCTGGTCTAAAATCTCTCTCTGGCCTCTTTTATTTGGTGCTAATAAAATAGAATATTTTCCTTCGTGTTGGTTTTCAGTGATGGAGGTAGTGACTATCGTGTTCTCTGTAAAAATAGTTTGGTATTATATTAGATTATCAGTTATTTCTCTGGTTCCAAACCTGTTTATTACGCTTCCACATACAGCTGAGATATAACCTGTGAGTTACACTATGTCCCAATTAGTTTATTAAAAAATTAGTATTATTTTCCCAATATAGTTCAGATCACGTTGAATTTAAAAGATTAACACATGTCCAATGAGAAAAAAAAAATCAGCATGAAGTGTCTGCCCAAATATATTATAGCAGCCCTGAAATAAATAGGATGTATCATCCTGGTTTCTCATAGCTGCCAATGCCAAGGTACTATTAGACACAGACATATTCGACAGGGCAAACAAAATTGTTGATGTTCGTGCAAAGTTTCTCTCATATTAGCAGTCATAATATTTTTATTTAAACAACCTCGGCAGTTTGGATCACAGTTTGAGAGTGCCTAAGAGTTTGAGACTGAGTTTGTTTGCACTCTCTCATATGTTCAAATGCAGACCACATTGTTCACAGCACTTTCCTAGAAGGCAAACAAAAGATAAGACATTTCAGTACTCTTGGTGAAATAGGCATTTAGAAAAATACAAACTACTATCCATCCATACATTCCTTAAAAATCTGGAAAAAAGATCTTTATAGACAACCATAAATCGTAACTATTGGCTGAGTGATTTTGCCATATATACATATATGAGATTTGGCACTAATGAAACAGAATATTTTACTTGTGATAAAGTAACATTCTACTTAGAGTATATATATATATATATATATACACACATATATATGTATATATATACATGGCAAATCATATATATGTTACACATGACATATGGTATATAAATGTGTGTGTATATATATATATTTGTATATTATATATATATATAAAAGCATATTTATAGGAATTTGAAATCTCCATTAAAACATTTTTAAATGCCTACACTGAGGCATTTTTGTAGAGTTTTACATACTCTATATTTTTCACATAATAATTTACATCAATACAGTGTTTCATGGTTTTCAGAACATTGATATGTACATGATGGTATTTAATTCTCTCCAAAAGAAAAAAAAAAGAAAACATTTTCTACATTTTGAAAGCTGAATCTTGGAAAGGATAAATGACTTTTCCAAGGTCACATAAGTACTGAAGGCAGATGTGGAAATCCATGTCTTCAGATTCTGAATCTAGTATTTTTTCTAATGAGCTATAAAACCTATCTGTTTAATGATTACTGTCATCAATAAAATCAATTAGCCTTAGTCTTCTACTTCTTACTTTATAATGAAATGTGCTCTTCATTGTTGAAAGAAAAATATTCCTATGTTAAGAAATGAGGATAGATTTTTTGTTTTAACTTCACACAATTCTTGCATATTCCCTTAGAAAGAACTATTTTATATTATGTCCAAAATTATTTTTATTCATTTTGGTGGAGGTGGGGTTTGGGAAGAGAAGAATCATGGACATATTTCCCTCCACTTTGTGCAAGTGAGAAAGATGACCTGGGAAGCCGTCCTGAGAGGGAGCAGGATAGACTCAAAAAAGTATAGACTTTGGAATTAAGCCAACCTGGATTTTAATCCCAGCATTACCACATTTTCCTAGCCAAATATCCTTAGGTAAGTCAGTGTCTGACTCTTAAGTTTCTCACCTGTTAAATGGACTAAATAATCTTATTTGACAGGACTATTATGAAAATTGGGTAAGTAATACATGAAAACATGGCGACATCATAGCCACATAAATGTTAGTTTTTATTTGTGTCCATTCAGACATCAAACAGACAACACTTAAGCTTTGATTCCCTAGTTAAAATTTCCTTTTCATGCTTTTGGTTGGTGTTGATCTGGAAAACGCTACGAAATTCATCCTGGTGTGGAGCAGAGGATCAGCAACAACTCTCAGTCCCTGTTGAAATCTTTCTTGCACAAATACATGCTTGTTTTCACTTCCACGCCAATCAAAGAATTAGGCAAGACAATTTTTAAAATTCTAGTTTTTTACTTTCTCAATCCTTGCACATTTTATAATCTTTATGATCATACATTTATCTGCCAATATTCCTCCTCTCCCATTCTTATAGAGCAAGAGGAAAAGAAAAATTACATTCACTACCACTGTTTTAGAGCAAGCTGAGTGATTTTATATATAGGTGTTGGAGTAGGTGAAAAAAATAATGAGAAACAGCTCACTCACCCTTACCATTTTCCCATCCACTAGCTCCCTCCTGATGGTGGTTTCTTTCCCATCCCAGTCCTGAACCTGAATCAAAGAGTGGTTGAGAGTCCGCCTGCCAATGCAGAGGACACGGGTTCGTGCCCCGGTCCGGGAAGATCCCACATGCACCGAGCGGCTGGGCCCGTGAGCCATGGCCGCTGAGCCTGCGCGTCCGGAGCCTGTGCTCTGCAACGGGAGAGGCCACAACAGTGAGAGGTCCACGTACCGCAAAAAAAAAAAACAAAAGAAACAGGGAAGACCAAATTCAGCTCAGACTGTCATATTTGAACTCTAAAATTTTATCAGGTGCCAAATTCTTTTCAACTCTTGTGATAGTCTCAGGTAGCTTTAGAATGGTGTTTACAATTCCATTTAAGACTCTGTCAACAATAATTTTGTTGGCTGATTCTTCTGGGGATAGAAAAAGTTTTATGAGTGAAAACAAAATATCTTGAGTAAGTAAAGATTTTTTAAAATATTTTATTGTATAGGCCAAGTATTATCTTTCTGCATAAAGAATCACAGGTAAGTTTCAACCTTAAAAATGCACATGAAGCTAATTCAAACCCCTACTGTAAGATCACATTTCCTCTTCTTACCTCAACAATATATTCTGTAACAGCTTATGGAAAAACCCAAGCGAACTTTTTGGCCAACACAATAAAAATAATGATCATAATAATCACAACAACAACAGTAACTACCACTTACATAGCACTATTTATTGTGTGAGGCACTCTTCAAGAGTATTAATATATTAACCCATGTAATCCTCACAACAGTTTTATGACATAAGTACTATAATAATCCCCTTCTGCAAATGAAAAGACTGAGTCAGCAAAAGTCTGTGACTTGCCCAAAGTCACATGGTTGATTGGTGGCAGAGGTGGGATTCACACTCAAGCAGTTCTGAGCCAGAGTCTGCATCTTGCTCCACAAAG
The DNA here is from genome assembly GCF_963455315.2 of Globicephala melas. Taxonomy (NCBI): domain Eukaryota; kingdom Metazoa; phylum Chordata; class Mammalia; order Artiodactyla; family Delphinidae; genus Globicephala; species Globicephala melas. The sequence goes on from NC_083330.1 coordinate 24,390,485, forward strand.
TTTAGAGATATCTCTGGTTAAACTCTACTCTAGTGCGATACCATAGTATATAATCATTGGGAAGCATACATCTCAGAGTTTACACATCTACCAAGTTGGGCCTTCTACCAAAATTATTTACAGTCTGTCCCGTGACAGAGGTAATGATGGTCACCAAATTTTCCTTCTGTTCTCCTATAATTTTCAGCCTTTTTATTCTAGTAGATTTTTAATTTACTATAGGCATCTTTATTAAACACTTTTGGTCAAAATTCTTCTTCCATTTGATATTATACAGGAATTTGAAGTCTCATATTATTTAAGAACTATCTGATAATGTGGTATTCAGTTCCTTTTGTTAGAACCTCACCCTCCATATTGTTTAACAATCCTCTATTGAGTGTATTCATTCAAATGATAAATATTTATTGAGCAAACATTATGTAACAAACACTGGGTTCTGTAAAACAGAAGAGGCAAGAAATCCTTTCTTTGAAGATCTTACATTCTAGTTTGGGGGAACAGACAATAAACAAAAAATATATAAATAAATTGTGTATTCAATTTGGAGCCCGTAAGATGAGTGAAACTGTGTGTGTCACTTCCAGGCTGAGGCAATAAAAAGCCCAGTGTGTCTTTCTCTATCTTGCTGACTGAGAACACAAACTTCAGATGGCCCAACTATAAGATAGTTGAACCTCCTTTGGCCTGGGCCCTGGAGAAATTAAGAGGGGCAGATACCTTATGCCCCCATTTCTTGCCCCCCTTCTCCCCCCACAGAGAAACTTCCCCAACTCCACCACAACACTGAATATGTACTATGAGTTAGAACTGCAAATGTGTAAGCCACCGAGAGCTTGTGGATAATGTGTTACTGTGATTGATATGACCTCACCTATACTGGCTAATACAAGTTTTATTCATTATAATTCTATGTGTGGAAAACTGCTGCAAAATAGAAAGGTAGACGTTTTGTTTCTGAGAGAACAAGCTAAAGAAATAATTCTCAAAATGTGTTCTGCTAAGCATCTGCCTCAGAATTGTTAAAAATATAGTTTTCAGGTACTGGCCCCAGATATCAGAGCCTCTGGGATGAGACCTAGAGGTAGGTATTTTTTACAAACATTCCGAGAGATTTATGTGTGTATTAAAATTTGAGATCCTCAGACCTAGGCTTAAGCCCAAAATTAATCTAACACAGATTTTAGATATGTTTGCTATAACTGCTTACTTACTTGGGATGATTTCAAAATTAACATTCTTATGAAATTTATCTGAAAGAGTGTTGCCGGTCTCACCTTAGTTTTATGGCCACCTGGTGTGATTTCCTCAAACTCTTCTCCCAGTTTAAAGGATTCTTCCAGATCTTTATTTCTTCCCTTACATTCTTACATGTTCACATGTATAGGGTTTGTTTTTTCTATTATGTATTTTTACTGTGGTAAAATACATATAACATAAAATTGACCATTTTAACCATTTTAAAGTGTACAATTAAGTACATTCACAGTGTTATACAACCATTGTCACTATTAAAAATTCTATACACACTAATACTAATATTTATTTATCTGTCCCCTTATTGATGGACATTTTGTTGTTTCCTTTTTTGTTGGTATTACAAATAATGCTGTAGTGAACATCATTGCACACACAACTTTGTGCAGTACATGTAGGAGTATATTCTATGGAAATAGTATTACACATACTTCAATACCTAAGTTAAATTTCTAAGAGAAGATACATTGGGGAGACACTGTAACATGGTTCATGGAATTCATATTGTGAAACATGATGGCAAGATATGACAGGTTGGAAAATTGTTCCCAAAGATACTCATGTCCTAGTCCCTGGAACCTGTGAATGTTACTTTATATGCCAAAGGGGACTCTGCAAATATGGCTAATTTAAGGATGTTGAAATAGGGAGATTACCCTGGATTATCCAGGTGGACCCTAAATATAGTCACAAATTTCTATATAAGAAGAAATTTTCCTTGTAAGAAGAGGAAGAGGGATATTAAACTACAGAAGAGGAGAAAATGTGACAATAGGAGCAAAGATTGAAGTGTTGTGGCCACATGCCAAGGAATGCCAGCAGTCATCAGAAACTGGAACACAAGATCTATTCTGAAAATCCTCAGAAAATTTAGAGCAAATGTTTGCAAAATGATCATTTTTTTAAATAATTGTGACTTTTTGTTTAAAATCATTTATTGAAATCATTTGCCATTTAGTATATGGCACATGCATGTTTAATCTATGTAAATCCATGGTCAATTACATGAGAGGAGGGGTTATGTCAATTTCAACCAGTTTTTCACAGAACTGTATCTAGGTGCTAAATTAATATTTATTGTTTCTGTGTGAAAAACTGAAGGGAGGGGTTCATACAGAGTAAGTTCTGTGCTATCAAAGCTCCCTTTTTTTTTTTTTTTTTTTTTTTTTTTTGCGGTACGCAGGCCTCTCACTGTTGTGGCCTCTCCCGTTGCGGAGCACAGGCTCCGGACGCACAGGCTCAGTGGCCATGGCTCACGGGCCCAGCCACTCCGTGGCACGTGGGATCTTCCAGGAAAGGGGCACGAACCCGTGTCCCCTGCATCAGCAGGCGGACTCTCAACCACTGCGCCACCAGGGAAGCCCAAAAGCTCCCATTTGTACTTGCTATGATATGCAAGTAAATATGGCTCACCCAGTTCTTTCATATGGTCAAAATTTTCTCAAGGAATGGATTTCCATGTTCCTTGGAACTGATCAACCATTCTGCCTAAGCTGACTTTAAAGAAAAATAACATCATATGAATGAGTATGTTCCCTGAAATAGTGTTGGAACCTGTTTTTAATACAATTCTGGTAGATAGTGCAGAAAAGTCAGGGAAAAAAATAAGACACTCTAATCCCTGTCATCTTCCCATCAAACCATCCAAAGCTGGAAAGCTCTCTCATATGTAACTCAGGATGAAAATGGAACATGGTACAGATTTTAGCAGAACTAGATATAACTTTTCCATCTCTAATTTGGGATCAAAACTGGATGTTACAAATTCTCTCTAGTTCCTTCCCTAAGAACTGCCGCACACACAGAGCAATGCGTAAGGGGTAAACCTAGGCAGCTGTGTTTATGCCATAGGGCCCCTAAGCTCCAGCTCTTACTCTGAGCAAGGATGATCTAGAAAAAAAAGCCAATTTATCAGCTGTTTAGCAAGCTTATCATATTCTCAGTTTTGATACTTTGAGAGAGACTTCAGGGAGACTTCAGAGACTTCAGAGATGACATTTGGCATTTGAACCAAAAAGCTAAGTTTAGTCAGGGCTAGAACAATCATTTTAAGTCATGTATATATTGAGCAAAAGAATGAAGCAGAGAAAAAAGAAGGAAATACAGCAACTATACTTCAATTAAAAATAAAATAAAAAGAAGCAAAGAGATTGTGTTATATACACAAACACACAAAGACTTGTTATTGATGCTTTTCCATATGCCAGCTCAGTTTTGCATAAGCTTAGATAGTCATCATTGCCCTGGGAACACCAAATATCTTCTTAGTAAATCCCCCTTAATCTAGGCTGAATTCTGCTCCTTTCAACCTTGACTTTAACACTTGGATGTTCATGGATATCTGTAAGGAATCAGAACAGAGGAAATGAAATATAATAGTAAATCTTTTTAAGACAGGAAAGGAAATACAACATTCTCTAACAATTCCCATTAAAATGTTAAATTTCCACTATCTAAATATCCGCAAAGACACTTATCCAGGCCAATGGTCTTGCCGAAAATTATTCAACAAACATTTATGGAACAACTAGGATTATATACCTAATATGAGGCTAAGCAATTTTGCAGACAACGTTGATTTAATGTCCTAACTACAATTGGAAAGGATACTATAGTTTGTTTCTGTTTTTCTTCCTTTCCTGTGTTAGGCAGTTCAATGTTATGATGTGTTTTTTTTTTTTGCATTAATGTGTACAATTTGTAAAGTTATGCCCACTCAATTGAATAGGCTTGAGGCTGACTCCAGGAAATGACTCATCTATGAAGGTACTAATGAGATTAAAATTAGGCACCAAAGATGTTAAAATTCCTTGGATTTTTCAAGAAAATGTCCACTGTGTTGCCTCATATGTTGGATGCACGTTGATCCCCCAACATAAGGAAAATCACCTATAGAAAATCATCTCCTTGAAGAAGTCACTTTGGGAGCTCAGCGTTTGTGTCCATTGCTGGCAGGTTAGGCGTTCAAAGATGACGATGGACCAGAGCCCACGCACAGCCTCTAACTCTGCCCCCCGTGGTCCCTCCGTTCCTGTGACCACTGTGTCAGTTCAAAGACCGGCCAATGTACACTGGCCTAGTCATGCACCTGATTGGTTGTTCCTGCCTTTTCTGTGACGAAGGCTTTCTGGTGTCCATTAATATGTGTATTAAAGATCTTTACACATTATCCCCTTTCCTGTAAGTACATCCATATTCCTTTATGCCAAACTTCTTTGTCTCCAATTTTTTAGTCCTTTTCCTTCAAACCCCTGACCAGCCTATCAGACTGTATTCCCTCTACCCACGAGGATGTGTATATTCTCATCTCAGGCCACTGCTCCCTCCACACAAAATGAGTAAAAGGATCACCACTCTGAGCTTTGTCCATTGGGACGATCTTTCTCACCACTGGTTTTCAAGTACCCTCCCAACCTGAGTATAAGCAAACCACTGCTCACTTTCAGCCTGCATCCACACGCTGAGGTGACCTATGCATAACAGATGTCCAGGCTTCTTCTACTGCTTCAGCGGGTCACACGAGACACCCCTCCCCCCCTCACCACCCCCGTTCTAGGAATGATCTGAGGGGGTGGGTGCTGGTACTCCTGTGGTGGGTGACATGGTCTGGGCTACCTGCTCATGAAGTTACCTCATGTCTTCTGGTCTTGCTTAGCCTCGAACCCAGTTGCACAATTTCTATCTCATGTAGGATTGCTGCTGGGTCTGCCTGAGTTTATGACTCTGGGTCTGACAGAACCCAGATCATAACGGACAGTACCAGACCCATGGTTACTTAGTGTCCTATAATCAAGAATTCGGTCTCTACTCAGCCCCCTTAACACACCAGGAACTCTTTCTCAAAAAACATATAAATTTCCATTGCAGATGGCATGGCCTTGTTCCCAAATGCCAGAGGTCTGTGTTGTGCTACTCCCACCCAGGCTTCACCTGTGTGCCACACTGGATATTTTCCCATCACTAACCCCTCCAGCAACATAGGGTTTGCCAGATCATCTGGCCCAAGCAGCAGGGTTGCTTGCATTGCAGCCCTGACTTCCTGTTCCAGGCCTCACTCACAGCAGGGAGATTTACTTGTCACCCAGTATATGGGCTGGAACACATTCCTAGATGTAGGGTATGTCAGCATCATAGGCCAAAGCATCCTACCAGGAATTATTTTTCCTTCTTTCTGGTAGAAAGGTAAGATGCAGCAATTTGTCTTATGGAAGAGATGTCTTCACCTGCCCTTGACCCACCTGGATCACTAAACACTTTACAACAGTGGAGGTTCCCTCAGTTGTCACCAACTTTAACTCCCATACTTTGCAATCCCTGTGTCTTACCAACACCTCCAGTATGCTAGTTACTTCTTGCTCACCCTCCTAATCAACACAAGGTTGCACAGGATGTCCAAACAGCCCGTATATTATCTGATTATATTATGACAGAGAGCAGGAGGTAATGTAGCCCCAGACAAACCTGTAAATGTATATTGCTATCAGTTCTATGTAATTGCAAACAGTCTCTGATCTTTCCTGATTGGGACAGAAAAAAATGCCAAATCCCTGTGTACATGCCATGTACCTGAGGCCATATTAATCTGCTCTTGCAAAGGTAACACATCTAGCACAGTAGCCACAATTGGGGCTATTATTTGAGCTTGCTGTGGTCTACAGTCAGTCTCCAAGATTCATTTGGTTTGTACAGTGGTGAGACTGGTGAATTAAATGGAGCTGTGATATGGACCACCATCCCTTGCATTCTTAAGATCCTTTAGAGTAGCATTAATTTCTACCATTCCTCTTCATCACCACCTCCAAATGCAATATTTTTGGATTCACCATCTTATCCAGGACTGACAAGGGGATAGGGATAGAAGGGATTCGAGAGTACGGGTGCAGTTTCAAAAGATTCTACGTCACCTTCTCACTATGATAGCTCATTTGGTTTGAATGAGAAGAATTCAAGATGGAGGCTACTCCAACAGCCACCTACATCAATCCCAATTCTACATTCAGGGATTGGGGAGGTGACCACTGGCTGGGTCCACGGACCTACTGGAGCTACTGAGAACCAGACTCTGACCAGGATATTGTTTATTACTTGGCCCCGGTATGCCTCCTCTCTAATAGGATGTTTTGGAACTCTGTGAATCAATGTTAATTCAGATCCAATACCCTCAAAATATTTTTATATTCCTCTTTCTCCAGTGTGTATTTTCTCAGCTGAATTACCGTAGGTCTTTTTTGAGGAAAAGGGGGAAATTAACATACTATATTTTTCCCGTGGTATTTCAAGATACTTCTTCCTATGGACTTGGTCACCTCTTCAGCCGATGGTTTCTGGGTCTGAAAACTGCCTGAGATCTGGGCAAAGGATCATGAATTTCTATGGGGGTGACCACCCTCAGCCTGCTGCTCATCTATCCTTGCCTTCTTTTGATTGTATGGATTAAGCAGTACCCCCATTGGTTATTCATCTATTTTGCCTTTAGGGGCGCCATGTTCTATTAATCGTCTCCACAATGCCCTCCAAGTCAAGCCCCCTGAGCTGCAACGCCCTGGCTTTGGCAGTCAAGTGCTGCCACCCGGCCCCTATTTTGCTTCAGAGTCTCATCATCCCCATTTCCCCATTGCTATCAATGAGCCAACTGATTGATTGACATAGATGTAATACAGATAAGATACAGATATAAATATTGGTTCTCTTTTTACAGAAAGGTATTGTAACTATATTGATCCATCACAGAAGTACAGAGCTTATCATATTCCTGCAGAGAAGGAGAGGGGAGAACCCCACCATACAAGAGTTTCCAGTGTTTTGGAATATTGAACTTGAGTTATTTCAGCTAAGCAATTTGTTTCTGTTTTTTTTTTAACATCTTTATTAGAGGATAATTACTTTACAATGGTGTGTTAGTTTCTGCTTTATAACAAAGTGAATCAGCTATACATATACATATATCCTCATATCTCCTCCCTCTTGCGTATCCCTCCCACCCTCCCTATCCCACCCCGCTAGGTGGTCACAAAGCACGGATCTGATCTCCGTGTGCTATGAGGCTGCTTCCCACTAGGTATTTATTTTACATTTGGTAGTGTATATAAGTCCATGCCACTCTCTCACTTCATCCCAGGTTACCCTTCTCCCTCTCTGTGTCCTCAAGTCCATTCTCAACGTCTGCGTCTTTATTCCTATCCTCCCCCTAGGTTCTTCATAACCATTTTTGTTTTTTTTAGATTCCATATATATGTGACTTGAATTACATTGGAGCTGCACAAGGCATAGTGCACACTCTGCAGAGACTGGCATGCTAGAAAAACTCAGGCTTCACTCATTTGCTATTCATTCAATAAACTTTTGAGTGCCTGCTAAATGAAAGACCCCCTTGCTAAGCACTGGATGTATAATGGTGAATGAAAGAGATGTGCAAAATATTTCCAGAATTATGAAAGAGAATCTGAAATTATGCTAAATTCCCCAATGTTTCCACATGGAGATCTCTCTGTATGGTAAAAGTATGGAGAACCGTTTGCTATTTTAGAGCAGGGTTGGCAAGCTATGACCTATGTACTAAATCCAGCCACCACCTATAGGTGAAGATTTATTGGAACAGAGCCCCACTTATTTTTTTGTTTGTTTGTTTTGCGGTACGCGGGCCTCTCACTGTTGTGGCCTCTGCCGTCGCGGAGCACAGGCTTCGGACGTGCAGGCTCAGCGACCATGGCTCACTGGCCCAGCCGCTCCGCGGCATGTGGGGATCTTCCCGGACCGGGGCACGAACCCGTGTCCCCTGCATCGGCAGGCGGACCCTCAACCACTGCACCACCAGGGAAGCCCAGCCCCACTTATCTATGGCTGTTTTCAGGCTACAACAGCAGAGTGGAGTAGTTGTGACCGACACCACATGGTTCGCAAAGCCTCAAGTATTTACTGTCTGGCCCTTTATAGAAAAATGTTTGCTAACCCCCATTTTAGAGTCTCAAGTAGGACTATTTAAAACTCAGGATCATAACAACTATTGTGTTCGTAGGCTTTCTTTGCTTGGGATGCAAGAGTGGTGGATAACATTTGGCCTACCACAGCTTTTTCATCAAGAAAACACATTTTCATAACTATTTCACAGATAATGCCAACAGAAAATTTAATATAAAAAGCCAAGCTCATTTTACAAAAGTCATGTGAGACAGATAGTTATCAGTAAATACAAATGAAATATTTTAAAAATTGCTTTGAATGCTACAAGGCAGAGGACACAAGAGTTTAAAATTCATTGATTAGGAAAGAAACAGGATAAAAAAGCTGTCCTGCCGTCTGCCTCTTCATGAGTCTAACCTCAAATGACTAAGGGTTGTGTGAAATTCAAAAGCTTTCTGCAGAAATAACCCTGAGTATCCCACCCTTTTAGTGACCTTAGTGATGTTGAGCCTTCTGATTTTTCATGCACCTCTAATGCACTTAGATTAAAACTATATTGTAAGAAAAATATCTTTAATCATTTTTTAAAGGAAAATGTATCGACAATAGGAAAAGTCTACTACAAACAGTTTGGGTGTTGTAGCAAACAGAAGGTAGTGATCTAAAGAGTTACATGGTTCTCTTCTTCTATTAGTTGGGGTTTGCAGGGTGTTTATGGAACGCAGGAAGACAGCCCTCTTTGATCGCCACCTCAGTGTGTGCTGCTCAAGGACAATGGAAAAAGACTGGTGACTTGACCATTTGGGAGACTCAGGGTGTTTCTGCATTGCCCCTACTGTTCAAAAGAGTAGGTGGAGGTAAACAGAAGACAGAACTGAATGGAATAAGGCACACGGACACACAAGCAAGCAGTAACATGGCACCCTTCTTCACACACTTGTTCAATATTTTCTAGTAGGGTTAGGAACTGTAGTGAGTTGAATTATGACCCCCCCCAAAAAAAAGATGTGTCCAAGTCCTAACTCCCAGTACTTGTGAATGTGAACTTGTTTAAAAATAGGGTCTTTGCAGATGTAATTAAACTAAGGATTTCAAGATGAGATCATCCTGGATTTACGGTGTGCCCTAAATCCAATGACACATGTCTTTATAAGAGAAGGAGAGAGAGATCTGAGACCCAGAGACAGAGGAAAAGGCCTTGTGAAGATCAAGTGAGGCAGAAATTGGAGGGTGGCCTCGAGCCAACTACTACCAGCAGCCACAGTAAGCTAGGAGAGAGGCATGGCATGGATTCTTCCTCAGAGCCTCCAGAAGGCTGTCAACACCTTAATTTCATACTTCTGGACTTCAAAACTGTAAGAGAATAAATTTCTCTCATTTTAAGCTACCAGCTTGTGAGGATTTATTATTGTAGCCCTAGGAAACTAGTAAAGGGAGAAACTAATTTTTAAAGATCTTGGACAGTTTATGTTTAAAATAAGGAGTTTATTTAATTATCCAAAATGACATCTAAACTTATTGTTTTTATTTTACTGGATTTTGGTTTTGGTCAGTTAAAAGTTATCATCATATTTACCAAGGATAGATGTAACTTTATATAGATAATAATAATAATATAGTAATTTTGATAATAGAATAAAAGGCTAAATATAAGTAGTAAATAACAGTACAATTATATAATAAAATTATATAAATTAATTTTTCTTCTTAAGTTCAAGTAAGAAAAACATTTTCTTATTTCTCTAGTTTTTTAATCTTCCCCTGCCGCCCCCTGCCAGTTTTCCCTTGAAATATTCAGGATCATATAATTTCTTTTGGGTGAACATTGAAGGATATAAGATATAGACAATAAAATAAATTCCTTGATACTAGAAAACAGTACTATGTTGTGCTTTATTCCGTTTCAGAATTTCAGCAGATTACTAACTTTAGGCTGGTCTTGGGGTTGAGTGCTGTCCACTTCTGAGCAGTCATGTGATTTGGACAAATCAAAATAATAGCCTTCCTGGGGGGATTAATAAAGACAGCAAGGTCAGAGCCAGGCAGGCAGAAGGCTGATGATTCAGACCCTGCTGGGTTCCCAGGCTCTCCTGCCCATTTCTTCCCACAGTTGGAGCTGATTGAAACTCATCTGCTGCCTTAGCATTGTCCTGAAGCCACAGTTACACATTCACCAGTAAAGTAGCATGAACCTCAGTGGTTCCCAAGCTTCACTTGCATTTGTAAAAATGCCAACTCATGTGTGCCACCCTAGATTTTCTCAATCCAAATTGCCAGGGACCAGACCAGACAATATGAATTTAGAATTGCTCCCAGGTGAATCTGGTTAAGCGTATGGCTCAGAAATGAAGGACAAATGTGCCAGACCAGTGGTTCTCGAAGTCTCTGAAGTGTGGTCTCTGGATGAGCAGCGTCACCATCACCCGGGAACTTTTAGAAATGCAGATTCCTGGGCCTCACCCCAGGCTTGCTGAATCAGAAATGGGAAAGGGGCCTAGTCATCAATTTTTTAACAAGTCTTCCAGGTGATACTTGTGAGTACTCAAACTTGAGAACCATTGCCCACATTTAGATTCACTTCCAAAGAACAGAGTCTGGAAAGGGGAAATGTAATTTTAAAAACCTGGTGGGTATCACTTTAACCATGTAATCAAGTTTAACAGCCTCTTTGTTAAATCTTGCTAATGTCACGTGCCCCCGATACGATGAAGCTCTTTACCTCTGTGGTCTTCTTCCTAGAGACCCATAACCCAAGTCTAATCATTAGGAAGTGTCAGACATGTGAAGAGAAACTGAGGGACATTCTACAAAATACTCTTCAAGACTGTCAAGGTCTTGAATAGCAAGGAAAAACTGAGAAACTGTCACAGATTGGAGGAAAATAAGGAGACATGACAACTGAACACAATGTGGGATCCTGAATTGGATCCTGGAACAGAAAATGACATTAGTGGAAAAACTGGAGAAAATCTGAATAAAGTCTATAGTTTAGTTACTAGTATTGTACCAATGTCCATTTCTTAGTTTTGACAAATGTACCCCATGATGTAAGATATTGACGTTAGGGAAGTGGGATGAACAGTATATAGGAACACTTTGTACTATATTTGCAACTTCTCTGTAAATATAAAAGTATTCCAAGAATTTTTAAAAATCAACAAAAACAAAAAATAAGGCAAAAAAAGTTGGGTCCACAGATCAGCAGCATGTACATCACCTGAAAGCTTGTTAGTAATGATGATCAGAACCCATTCCAGACCTGCTGAATCGGAATCTGCATTTTTCAAAAGATCCTCAGGTTAATCATTGAGTGTACAATAACAGTTGAAAAACCCTGCTCTTTACCACAAGCCTGGGATATAGCATCAGCTCAAAATTTTCTGGGCCTGAAACACGCACCAGTTTTTTGTTTGTTTTTTCTGTACTGTTTTTTGTTTTGTTTTGTTTTTTTAACATCTTTATTGGAGTATAATTGCTTTACAATGGTGTGTTAGTTTCTGTTGCATAACAAAGTGAATCAGCTATATATATATACATATATATATATATATATATATACATATCCCTATATCTCCTCCCTCTTGCGTCTCCCTCCCACCCCCCCATCCCACCCCTCTAGGTGGTCACAAAGCACCAAACTGATCTCCCTGTGCTACGTGGATGCTTCCCACTAGCTATCTATTTTACATTTGGTAGTGTATATATGTCAATATTACTCTCTCACTTCGTCCCAGCTTACCCTACACCCACCCCATGACCTCAAGTCCATTCTCTACGCCTGCATTTTTATTCCTGTCCTGCCCCTGGGCTCGTTAGAACCATTTTTTTTTTTTTTTAGATTCCATATATATGTGTTAGCATACCATATTTGTTTTTCTCTTTGTGACTTACTTCACTCTGTATGACAGACTCTAGGTCCATCCACCTCACTACAAATAACTCAATTTCGTTTCTTTGTATGGCTGAGTAATATTTCATTGTATATTTGTGTCACATCTTCTTTATCCAACAATCTGTCAATGGGCACTTAGGTTGTTTCCATGTCCTGGTTATTGTAAATAGTGCTGCAGTGAACACTGGGGTGCATGTGTCTTTTTGAATTATGGTTTTCTCCAGGTATATGCTCGGTAGTGGGATTGCTGGGTCATATGGTAGTTCTATTTTTAGCTTTTTAAGGACCCTCCATACTGTTCTCCATAGTAGCTGTATCAATTTATATTCCCACCAACAGCACACACCAGTTTTGATTATTGAGCAACTGCCTATTTCTTAAAACCCAAGCTCAATTTTTCAACCTGATTGAGATGCTAGGCTCTGTGCCACTCCCTGGGGCTCATTCCTTACATTTTAACACCCCCCAGAGGCTCAGACCCAAGATTTTGTTTGTGAGACATTTCTTCCCTTAAAAGACAGGAGTCTTGCCTTTGATCCTTAACACTGCCTGGGGCCTGCTACCTGCCACAGACTTTCCTCTTGCTGACATGCCTGGTATTTTAAGTGCTGCCTCCTAGAAGCCCTCTGTCACATTGTTCCATGCACCTCCCATGCTAATTCGTGCTGGGATTTCCACCTATTGTCACTATAAACTCAGATGTTGTACTCTATTTGCAGATTCAACCAGGCCTGGAAATATCTAGAGATAGGATGACATTGCTTCTCCATCAAATAGCTTAGCAAAAAGACAGGATTTCTAGAGATCCCAATGTTTACCAAAAAAGTGGGTTCAACAGGATCCGGGATTCGAGATAATGGCTAAGAGCCACTAGAGGCTTAGGAATGGAACTAGAAAGGTAAACAATTTCCTTTGTGCCCAGACTTTTTCCTTTTGTGTCATTGCAGTCTCAGAAACAAGGACCTACTGATGTTATAAAGATAATTTGCTGATGGGATGTTATAAAATCCAGCTAGAATGGTGAACATGGATACTTCCCCTGGACCCGTTGGCATTAACCTTCTTCTCTTGGGGGGAAAGTGCTGCAGTGAATTTCTGAAGGTTGGAAGTCAAGAGAAATTACTCCTGGAACATATGCCTTTCCCAGTCTGCCAAAAGGGAGACCAGGCTTCTTGCTTTTGTAGGGAAACACTGGGCCCTCTCCTTGGGGCATCTTAGCAAGTGTCATCCTCAGGAAACATTGTGTGAATCAGACCACGACACATGGATTTTTCAGGGAAGAGTTGCACCAGCACCCAAATGATTTGAGAGCAACTGAGGCAACCATGCAATGACGTGAAAGTTAGAACCAACCTGTTGAGTGGGGAATGGGGAGAAGTTAAAGGGATTCCACATCTCTCTGAGCCATGAAAGTTCTGGATGGGGCTGGATGTGCCCACATGTCTGCAGGTGGTAGGTAGGTCCTGGATAACCAGTAGTAGGTCATGGATAACCAGTATGCAACTTTCTAGGGTTGTCATAGGAGACAGAGTATTTACACTTTGGCTTTGTGATCCTAAGCTGCATTATGAAACTAATTAGCTGCAGGCTAGGCAGTATGTGAGTCATTTATTCTTCTCATATTAACATCAACTGTGAAATCTAAAGTGAATGATGACATTTCAGGAACAGTTGCATATGATCCTTCTTCAGCATGTTTGGGCAACGTGGAGTAGCTATCATAAGGGAATAAGTCTTCTCACGCTATTTTAATGATGATGACTCCACTGGGAAGGAACATAAGGGGGAAAATGAGTTTAGTGTCTGGGCTGTGTTTGAAGTCAAAGTGAAGATGAAAAGCAATACTATTTTGAAATGAATTTACTATTTTGAAATGGATTGTTGATAACAGGTGAGAAATTATATTATGTCTAAAAACAAACATCAATAATTTTGAAAAGTGATGAGTTTTTTTCATTCACTCATCTGTGGGTATACAAAATTATTTACATTCTGATCAAAAATATGAAAAAAAATAGTAAAATGACTGGAATGAAATGCACTAATAGTGAGTGTCTTAGATGACAGGACAATGGCAAGTAAATTATTTCTTCCCACTTCTCAATAATTTCAGTTTGTCTGAAATTGTTCTATAATTAAAAGAATAAATTCCTTTCAAAAAATAAAGCACAAAAGAACAAATACTATATGATTCTACTTATATGAAGTATCTAAAGTAGTCAAATCATAGAAACAGGAAGTAGGAAGGTAGTTGCCAGGGGCTAGAGGGAGGGGGAGGGAGTTTCAATGTCACAAGATGAAAGATGGAAAGATCTAGAGATCTGTGCACAACAATGTGAATGTAGTGAACACTACTGACCTATACACTTAAACATGGTTAAAATGGTAAATGTAATTTTATGTAAAAAGAACAGTACAATACAGGACCACATGTAAAATAACAATAATAAAAAGACTAAAATGATTAAATAAAGTATATTCAACAAGGACTTGTGACACTGTCAAGATGTGGGAGTTAAGGTCAGAAATTAAAGTGCCCTCCTGATGCTGGTAATATGCAGGAAATAGGACGTACAGAAAGGGAAGCAGTTTTGTAGAAGAAAGGGAGATATGAGTTCAATTTAAATAGCCAGTGTCTGTAGGATAGTCAGTCTAAAGTGTGCATTAGGAAGTTGGATACACAGATCTGGGGCACAGGAAGTAAAGATCTGGATCAGAAAAAAGAGAAAAAAAGACATAGCGATCTGAAGTGGGTGGGGTCACCCTAGATTAGAGTGGAAAATACAAGCAACACATGCAGAGCTGTATGAAAACTAACATGTTAACAACAACCAGTGGTGTGAGGAGAAAAAGGGAGTGTGTTAGTTTCTTAGGGCTGCTATACCAAATTACCATAAACTGGGCAGCTTATAACAAAAGAAATCTCTCTCACAGTTCTGAAGGCCTGAAATCTGAAATCAAGGTGTCGTTGGAACATGCTCCCTCCAAAGGTTCTAGCAAAGACTCTTCCCTTGCTTCTTCAAACTTCTGGTGTCTCTATGCATTCCTTGTCTTGTGGCTGCATCACTCCAATCTCTCTGTCTTCACACGGGCTTTTCCTCTGGGTGTGTGTCTTTTCCTCTTCTATCTCTTATAAGGAAATTTGCCATTCAATCTAGAGCCCACCTTGACAATCTAGGCTGATCTCGTCTCCAAATCCCTAGCTATATCTGCAAAATCACTTTTTCCATATAATATGACATTCCCAGGTTCCAGGGATTAGGATATGGACATCTTTTGGGGGGTCACCATTCAACCCATGATAAGAATAAGGTCAGGAAATTATAAGAACTACGGGGGTGGGGAGGGATGGATTGGGAGTTTGGGATTAGCAGATGCAAACTATTATATATATTCTAGAACGGATAAACAACAAGATCCTACTGTATAGCACACTAACTATATTCAATATCCTGTGATGATAAACCATAATGGAAAAGAATATGAAAAAGAATATATGTCTGTGTATAACTGAATCACTTTGCTGTACAGCAGAAATTAACACAACATTGCAATTCAACCGTACTTCAATAAAATAAATTAAAAAAATAAATAACTATAGGGAAAAGTGTCTCTTTGTATGGGTTAGGCAATGAGAAGTCCTACACTTAAAAAAAAAAGACCTGCTTCATTTTGTGTAGCATATCTTTCCCCAAATGCATTTGGCACTCTCTTCTCCCAGTGTAAATACAAAGATGAATAAGACCCAATCCCAGCCTTCATGAAGGCCAGTGGGAAAGAAACAAAATAATTGGATTGCACTGTTTACATGCTGCAATAGAAAAATGTTCAAAGTATTTATGATGGAGGCTCAGTGAGAGGTAAAAGTAATTTTCTGTGGAATCAAAGAAGAGTCTAAGTGGAAACTGGAAAAAAAAAAAAAAAAGTGGGGAAGGAGGGTTAATTCCAGGAAGAGGCTTCACGACCAGTGGCTTGGGGGCTGGGAAGCTTATGGAGTGTTTAGGGAAGAGGCAAAGGTTGGGTAACCCTAGAGGGTAAGGCCTGGGGTGGAAGTGAACAAGAGGTTGTGGTAATGGCTGGGACTGTGCACAGAAGATCTTTATCCTTACCTTTGCATCCCATTCTAATCAAGATCTGGAACATTAAAGGGAGTCCTGCGTGAGGAAAGAAAGAAGACTGCTAGTCACCATAGAATTTAAAGAATCATTTGGGGCTCTATGAGCTTAGACCGATCCACTTTGAGCACAGGCTTTCCAAAGATATAGGATAGAAGGATAGTTAAGAGCAGGGTAGCCATGTAAATGGACAACGTGTGGGATACAGGAAAGTGGGCTCTAGCAGAGGCCAGGAGCAAAGATGATTTCTGGGCTTGTCAGCTTGGGAAAATGGACGAAGAGGGACACAGCTGAGAGGAAGTGACGGCTGAGAAGGGACATGGGGAAACAGAGTTCACAATCCGTTACCCAAGGTTTCAAATCTCAACAGCTTTGAAAAGCTAACATTTAAAAATAAATCTGGTGCGACTCACTTGGTGGTGAACCTGACCTAACATGAGGCCATTTGTAGTCTTCACGTACCCGCTTTAGATTGAATAAACATCTTTTGCTGAAGAAATACTGTATTTGATTATGGGGTGTTGCCCCATAATATATGGCACACGCCTCATGTTACCTTTCTCAGGTCTGATAAACGTCTGAACCAGCTATTTCTGATTTCAAGGCCAAGGGTTAAGGATAAATAATTTTGCACCTGTAATGAGTCCAGTGTGAAAGTTGCATTTGAGGAATTCAAAATCAACTTACTCTCCTGTGGAAAGAAAGTTTACACAGAGTACAGGTATAGGAAAAAAACATTTTCCAGCAAACTAGAATCATTTCTATATATAGTGGAAATTTTAAATAAAATGCCAAAATAATCCAGAAAAAAAATTCTCCTCACAGGAAGAGTTCTTAAATTATCTTTTTCATATTGAAACAAATTCCACAGTAGGACTAAAATTTAAGGCCTAATGTACATAGTGGCAGTGCATACAAATTTTCCTGTATCATTTTTCACCCAAGGAGACTCCTGTGAGAAAATTTCAACAAGTAAACTTTACATATTTTGTTATCTGTTCTTTATGTTTCCACTTCTTAGCTCTTACTGAGCTGGATCAGTCTAACACGGACAGCTGCCTGTCTTCAACCGTCCTCCCTGACTCTCAGAACGCCCGGGTTTCTTTTGAAGCGAGGCCCTTGGAATACAGCCATTTTCCGGAGGCTATTTTTACTTGTTCAGACAGATTTATAAGAGTGATTTGCAGAAACTCACTTGTTCCCTTTACGTGTACTTTCTGAGAAATGTGAAGAAGAAAGGAGAAAAGAATCAGGATTCCCACGTTTTATATCTAGAGAGGAAAGAAAGGAGACGCTGAACAATTAGAAAACTTAGGAATAGAAGTCATCCTTTGCCAGCTCACAAAGTCCTTACCTCTGGGCCAGGTTTAATTTAACTTGGTGAATGGGGAAGAGGATGTTACCAAAACGTGTGTGTGTGTGTGTGTACACACGTACATGCACATATACACATACACAAAGATACACACACCATAGACAACTGAAGAGACAATTTAAGAAGCACAGACTACTATGTATACAATGGATAAGCTACAAGAATATATTTTACAGCACAGGGAAATATAGCCAATATTTTATAATAACTATAATATGGAGTATATGGAGTATAATCTTTAAAAATTGTGAATCACTGTGTTGTATACCTGAAACATATAAATTTGTAAATCACTCCATATACTATGGAGTATAATCTTTAAATATTGTGAATCACTGTGTTGTATACCTGAAACATATAAATTTGTAAATCAACCATATCACTTACATGTGGAATGTAAAAAAATGATACAAATGAAATTATTTACAAAACAGAAACAGACTCACAGACTTAGAAAACAAACTTATGATTACCAAAGGGGAAATGTGGTGGAGAGAGATAAATTAGGAGTTTGGGATTAACATATGCACACTACTATATATAAAATAGATAGTCAACAAGGATCTCTATATAGCACAGGGAACGCTACTCAATACTCTATAATAACCTATATAAGAAAAGAATCTGAAAAAGAATAGATATATGTATATGTACAACTAAATCACTTTGCTGTACACCTGAAACTAACACAACATTGCAAATCTATACTCCAATATAAAATTAAAAAATCAAAAAACCCATGTCCACCAGAAAAAAAAAAGTGTGTTTCTCTCTCCCTCCCTCCTTTCTCCCCTCCCCTACCAGTCTTCACACTACACAATAACCTCAAAGGCCGTTGGGATTCACTAAAAATCAAACATATTATTGCAAGTAAGGTTTGGGGACAGATGAGTTCATTTGATCACATTCCAGTTTCTTAATTACTACACATTAATTTTAAGGAGAGAAAATACACATAAATTATAACTGCTTTTCTTTTCCATTCAGCAGAAATATTACAGTATTACTGGCAAAAATGTTACAGTGTAAATAATTGCAACACATCCTGCGATTAACACTTACTGTCTTATCTCTGCCAGAGTGGGACAGCGGGATCCACAGAGCCAACAATTAAAAGGAGACATTGTGACTGACTTTCTAGGCCCAGTTTAAATCACTCAGTCCTGTAACTATCGTTTAGTTTTCCATATCTCATTCATTCACTCAATACACATTTCACATGTACTTTTTCTTGTGCTCACAGCATTTGTCAGTGTCAGAAACAAGGTGAGAACACAAACTCTTGAAGGGAAGGTAGTTAAAGGTTGACAAGCATCTACTCTGGGCCAAATAACTTATTTTGTCATCTAATTTATTCTCCAAAACCATAGTTATTGTTATCCCCATTTTAAAAAGATGGGAAACAGATTTAGGGAAATAAAAGCTTTCACAGAGCTCATGCGGCTAAAAAATGGTGAAAACCAGATTCATTTTTTCCATCCTTTGATTTACCACTTACCAAGTGTCTGGCACTGCCCTGGGATACACCATGATACAAAACAAACAAAGGTGCTTTCCTCCCACTTCTTTCCACTGTAGCAGTGGCCGTCAACTCTGGTTGAGAACACACTAGAATAACCTGGAGACCTCCTAAAACACACGAGCACCAATGTCCATTTCTGGTAATTAAGTCAGAATCTCTGGAAGTGAAGCCTGAGTTTAAAGATTTTTAAAATTCACCAAATGTTTCCAAAAGGCATCCAGGATTGAGAATATTTCAATTTTTAGATTAAGCTGAATACAAGGCCATCACCCTCAAAAGGCTTACACTGTACGGAAGTTACAGATAAATACATAAAAATATAACTCACTTGGAAAACAATTTTGAGGTAATGCATCAGGATATTTGAAATTGTGTGGTACATATTTAAAGTAAAGGAATTCATGAAAGGCAAAATTACTTTTGGAATTGGGATGGTGTTATGCATGGAATTGTGCTCCCCCCACCCAAATTCACATGTTGAAACTCTAACCCCAGTATCTCAAAATGTGACTGTATTTGGAGATAGGTAATTTGATGAGGTAATTAAGTTAAAATGAGGTAATTAAGTTAAAATGAGGTCTTTAGGATGGACCCTAATCCAATCTAACTGGTGTCCTTTTAAAAAGAGAAAATGTGGGCACACAAAGAGACACCAGAGGTACACACACACACAGGGGAGAGACCATGCAAAGACACAGCAAGAAGGCAGCTATCTACAAGGCAAGAAGAGAGGCCTCAGGAGAAACCAACGCTGCAGACACCTTGACCTTGAACTCTTGGCCTCCAGAACCGTGGAGAAAATTAATTTCTGTTGTTTGAGACACCTAGCCTGTGGAATTTTTTATGGAAGCCCTAGCAAACTAATATGGATGGGTTCATGGAAGTATAATTTCACAAATGAAGGGAATGCAGGGAAAGCACTTGAGGACAGGGTATACTTTTGACTACAGTCAAAAGTCTAGTTCAGTTCGGAAACTTGGGTGTGTATCAGAACCATCTATGGAATTTGGTAAAATGAAGATACCCAGGTCTTATGTTACTTCCACAAGTTGGGGCCACTCTATTCTTTGCTTGCTTCTGGTGATTCTGATACATAACACTGTTTGAGAATCATTAGACTAGGGGGTGGGAATTTGGAGGACATTATTGGCAGGTGAAGAGTGGTTGTTACTGGGGGAAAGAGGCTAGAATGAGTATAATATGTACTGAGGGGACTGATGATGTTAAGGAAATATACATACTTAGGAGAGAAAGAGTGATGGTTAATTTTATGTGTCAGTGTGGCTGTGCCATGGTGCCTAGATAATTGGTCAAGCATAATTCTAGATGGGTCTGTGAAGGTATTTTTTGGTTGACATGAACGTTTAAATGGGTGAACTTTGAGTTAAGTAGATAATACAGGTGGGTCTCATCCAATTGTTTGATGGCCTGAATGGAACAAAAACTGACCTCCACCAAGCAAGAAGGAGTTCTGCCAACAGGAGGCCTTTGAGATAGGTGTAGATAGATAAACGATAGATAGAGAGATAGATAAATAGATAGATAGATAGATAGAGAGAGAGAGAGAGAAGATAGATATAGATAGATATACATGAACACATACAAACATGCTCACACACACACACACACACACTGTTAGTTTTGTTTCTTTGGAAAACCCTGACTAATTAGAAAGGAGAGGTTAGAAAGATGACAGAATACATTAAAGGAAGGCTTTCATGAACAAGCTAAAGAGCTTGGACTTTATCTGATGGGACTATAGAAGTTTTCAGATAAACCAGGTGAGTCTTCAGAGTACAGGTTTTGCCTTTGGCACTCAGCTTAAAACAAAAATAGCAGTATAGAGTATGGATTAATCCCTTTTCTCTGACACCACAGAAAGAGGATAAGCTATTCAAAAACACATAATTTATCAGAGCAGGATTAAGAAGTTTGCTACAGTCAATTTCCTTCATTGTTATGCCACAGAATCACCAATACATCACAGGGATAAAGTGGAAGAAGAGGTGAAACAGGGTAGTGAAAAATGAGGCTTTGGGTTTCAAATCCTTCATGCAGGTATCAAGCCCATGTTCCGCTGTCATTTGCTGAGACATTCAATCTGTACTCTTTTGATGTAGTCGCCATGAAAACTATCCCAGCGTTTTAAGAACTAAAACAAATCAAGTTAGACTTCAAAGGTTGTATAGTGAAGAACACTAGGAATTTTATAACCTACCATTCTAACTTGGTTTTCAAAGACTCTGCTCGCACACATCTGTGTCTCTAATGCCATTGGAAGGATGGGAAAAGACGCTGCATGTATTTGCTTAAAAAATGTTGTTGAAATCATCTGTGCTTATCATACCCTTGTTGTAGCTTTGTAGTTAAATTTTCTTAGTTCTAGACCAGTCTAGATGTTCTGCTTAATTTGTCTAAAATCTGTCAGTTCCCTCTCCAGTGTTTTATTAGTAATGTGTGCTGAGGTGCCACTTCATTCCTTCATAGATTTCTTCACTCCATTCAGAATTTATGAAATAAATATTATTAAGTACCTACTCTAATCTCCACACTGTGATAGGCGCTGGGAATACAGTACAGTCTTCAACAAGACAAAAGACACAATCTTGTTCTCATTATAATCTCTTGATAGCTTATAAAACTATGTCTTAAAATGCAAGAAATAAGGAGGGATGTTATAAAAGATACTGACTCAGACACATGATGGGATCCCATTAGCTTAGCAAACGTGTTGGGGGTTTTCTTGCCATGTGCTGGATTTCTAGAAAGTTTATGGAGCAGAACTTTTGCGAGTGGAGATTCCAATAGGCATAAAATACTTCTCCAGGAGACAGGCCCTCCTCCCTCACCCCCCCTCTTCTTTCATTTAGCAAGTATGTTTAAATCCATACTAAGGACAAAGCTGGGTGAGGATACAATGAGTAAAAACACAGTCTTTGCACACCTAGAGCTTACAATAAAGTAGGGATTAAACAGAAAATGTTTCAAAAATCATACGGATCAATGTAAACTCTAGAAACAAGTGCAATGAGTGAAAGGCTCACATAGAAATGACAGGAGAGCTCACTTAGTCTGAAGAATCAGTCAGCACCAAACCTAAGTACCTGTGCTCTTATTTACAGAAAATTCTATCAGGTTTTAGTCAAGCAGTTGCTCAGTTCAACTGAGTCTCAATGAATTCTTAGGAACAACCATGATTTTTTTCCTCTAAAATGTTCCATAAAATATCTGATATTTAATATCCCCAAAAGAGGGCTTCGTTGGTGGCGCAGTGGTTGAGAGTCCACCTGCCGATGCAGGGAACACGAGTTTGTGCCCTGGTCCAGGAAGATCCCACATGCCGCGGAGCGGCTGGGCCTGTGAGCCATGACCGCTGAGCCTGCGCGTCCGGAGCCTGTGCTCCGCAATGGGAAAGGCCACAACAGTGAGAGGTCCGCGTACCGCAAAATAAATAAATAAATAAATAAAAATAGAGTTACCATATGATCTAGCAATCCCACTCCTGGGTATATATCTGGAAAAGATAAAAACTCTAATTCAAAAAGATACACGTGCCTCATGTTCATAGCAGCACTATTTACAACAGCCAAGACATGGAAGCAACCTGAATGTCCATTGTCAGATGAATGGATAAAGAAGATGTGGTATATTTATAGAATGGAATACTACTCAGACATAAAAAAAGAATGAAATAATGCCATTTGCAGCAACATGGATGGATCTAGAGATTATCATACTGAGTGAAGAAAGTCAGATAGAGGAAGACAAACATCATATGATATCACTTATACGTGGAATCTAAAGTATGATACAAATGAACTTATTTACAAAACAGAAATAAACTCACAGACATTGAAAACAAACTTATGGTTACCAAAGGGGAAAGGCTGAGGGAGGGATAAATTAGGAGTTTGAAATTAACAGATAGAAACCACTATACATAAAATACATAAACAACAAAGACCTATGGTATGGCACAAGAACTATATTCAATATCTTGAATTAACCTATAATGAAAAAGAATCTGAAAAAGAATAGATAGATATATTTATCTTTGTTGTACACCTGAAACTAACACACTGCACATCAACTATACTTCAGTTTGTTTTTTTTTTAAACTTTCCAGTTGATTCTAATGTGAAGCTAAGATTAAGAACCACCAGGAAACTGTGATCTCTATCCACGGATCAGTGTTATTCCCAAAACGACCTACATTCTCTGATCTTTGGAATGGGCTTGACTGTATTCTCAAACTTGTCCAGTCTATAAGTATTTGACTCAAGGAAGAAAGGTGCCAGCATTTTCAGAAGGCAATCACGTATTATTGATCATGGTTGCTTAATTCACTTCAGAGACTAAAAACTTGTTTTATGAAAGGTCTTGAGGCAGAGAATATTTGGGGTACCTGTGAAACACTGTGTCTGGGTTTGAAATTTATCTGAAGACTGGACATTCTGACACAAATTCTAGTGGGGATGTATATTGGAGCTTACTGTATTTTGCTCAACAGACACTTAGAGCAAAACAAAAATTTGCAACTATGGTGACTATAAATTTTAAACTTAAATCCTGAGACCTTAAACGAGCAATTCAAATTATGCAAGCCATGGAAACTGATCTGAGAGAGACATGAATGCGATGATCAGGAAAGCTTCCTGGAGATGGAGGTCAGGTAGGCCTTAGCAGGTGCAAAATTTTTTCAAGTAGAGAGGACAGGGAGCAGGAAGTGTGGGAAATATTACATGAAGAGGGAAGATCATGGAGAAATGGTGCAGCATTGGAAATAAGCAGCAGATATTCAAGAAATGGTGAGGAAACTGTCCATCATGCTGAAATGTAGATGTGCTGCTATGTAATCCTGGGAAAGAAGTCCTTTTAATTACAGGTGCAAACATTTATGCTTTAATTTCTAACCAAGAGGACACCCTGAAGCTCCTCAGCAGCACGCTGATAAGATGGCATTTAATTACAGCGTGTGTGTGTGAAAAAAAAAAAGAAAGAAAAAGGAGGGTTAGGAATACAATTGGAATATAATTGGATTTTTTGCAATATTATTGATATTAAAATTTTGTGAATAAATTAATTCCCCATCCATTAAAAAAAAAAGGAAGTATCATGAAAGTAATTTTGACCTGAGAGACCCCCTCAAATGGTCTTGGGGATCCCCCACCTGGGGCCCACAAACCACACTTTGAGAACCATTACTGAAGCTTATTTTTTCAGAAAAGTCAATGACAGAAAGAAAGAGACATGAAAAGACCACAAAAAGAGCTTTATTTTCATTTTTGTTTGTCTTTTAAGATGAGAAAAACAAACAGGTTGATATGCTGAATAGAAATAGTAAGTAATAAGGAACAAGTAGAAAACAGAAGAAAAATCAGATAACTAATGGAGGAAAAAAAAGGAGGGAAAAGATAATCAGGGGATATAGTCTCTAAAGTTGGAAGTAAAGGAGAGACAGATATTAGAGGTAGATGGGGGGTGGGAGGGGTTATACTTTGCCTTATAAAAAAGCTCTAAGTCCTGGGAATATAATGTGACTATAGTTAATAATACTGTATGTATATTTGAAAGTTGCCAAGAGAGTAGATCTTGGAAGTTCTCATCATAAGAAAAAAATTCTGTAACTATGTGTAGTGACGTTAACTAGACTTATTGTGGTGATCATTTCACAATATATACAAATATGGACTTATTATGTTGTATATCTGAAACTAATATAATGTTATATGTCAATTATATCTCAATTTTTTTTGGCGGTACGTGGGCCTCTCACTGTCGTGGCCTCTCCCGTTGCAGAGCACAGGCTCCGGACGCGCAGGCTCAGCGGCCATGGCTCACGGGCCCAGCCGCTCCGCGGCATGTGGGATCTTCCCGGACCGGGGCACGAACCCGTGTCCCCTGCATGGGCAGGCAGACTCTCAACCACTGCACCACCAGGGAAGCCCCAGTATCTCAATTTTTTAAAAAAAACTCTCTACTTAGAAAAATACAGACAATAAATAAATGCTTCTTGATAGTGAAAAAAAAAAAAGATGGCATTTAATGAATATCAACCTGTCGGTAGCTGCAGAATGGAAGCGAAAGATTAAAGAAAGATAGCTAGGTAGGAGGGCTTGGCAATAACTTATCTGTAAAGTCATGAGGGTCTGGGTGTTCCTGATGACTGTGTGAAGAAAAACAATGTGATGTATGAAAGAGGCATTTTGAAATAAGAATCAAATAGAATTGGTCACTGACCATACCTATGTGGTAAAGAAAAAAAAAAGATGAGTCAAAATTATTCACAGGTTTTAAGGCTGAGTGGTTTTGAAAACATGAAATCTTAGGAAACTTCATGAAGATACCAGGATCTTTGGGCCGATGTTGTAACATGAAAAGAATAACCAGTTGTGGCCATTGTCTGGGGAGGCATAAACACACAGTGTATTCTACCCATCTCAGAGTGAGCTTTTCTACACTTTCTTAGAACTAACACTGCAAATATTTTTTTTCATGCAAAATAACTCAAGAAAAGAATAAAACAATACACCAATCCTTCAGTCAATTTGGAGAATTCCAACTTATGGAGCGGGTTTCCCCTATTATAAATTATGAGGTCACTGTATTAGTTTGCAAGGGCAGCCATAAAAAAAAAAAAATACAACGGAGTGAGCAGCTTAAACAACAAAAATTTATTTTCTTGAAGTTCTGGAAGCTGAAAGTCCAAGTGATCTTGGGTGGCCTCAGCCGGCAGTGTCTTGAAGCAGGATCTCAGGTCCCCAACTAGAGATTGAAGCCAGGCTGTGGCAGTGAGAGCACTGAATCCTAACCCCTAGACCACGAGAGCCAGTGGCTAGTGACAAGGCCTTGGCATGTCCGCTTTATATAAATAAATTGCAACAAAGGGACGAAAAATAGTGCAACAAGTATAGTGCTTATTAGGAGGAAAAGAAAAGAGTACGTGTGAATAGACACACACAGGCAGGCTCAGAGAGAGAGTCGCATCTTCATGGTAGTTTAAATCACTTATATGGGGCATTTCTTCTGGGCTTCCTCTGGCCAATCATCTTGCTTTGCCTGACTCTGAGTCCATATTTGGTTTAATTCAGGGTCCTCCCCTGTGTGTGTGCACATCTCTTAGCCAAGACGGACTCCAGTGCAGAGGCCTGTGGGAAGATTGACATCACATATTATGGGGTGACGTCCCCTCCCTTTATGGCCCCCGAGGAACCTTTCTGGGCATGTGTAGTTGAGAATGTCTCCTTGACCTCAAGAATGAGAAGTATGTGGTCTGTTTATCTGTTATCTGGGCAGGGTTCAGCTCCTCTCTGCCCCTGCCATTATCTTTATCTTGGAGTTTCTATACACAGGGGACAGACTTCAGCTGCTAAGCCTGGGGCCCATCTATCTCCTGCCTCACAAGATCAAGATGTCAGCAGATTTGGTTTTTCCTAAGAGCTCTTTTCTTGGCTTGCAGATTGTGTTCTTCCTGCTGTGTCTTCATGTGGCCTCTTCTCTTTGTGTAAGCAGCCTTGGTGCCTGTCCCTCTTCTTATAAGGATACCAGTCATATTTGATTAAGACCCACCCTTATGACCTCATTTAACTTTAATTACCTCTTTAAAGGCCCTATCTCCAAGTACAGCCACATTCTGAAGTTACCGATGGTTAGGACTTCAACATATAAGTGTTGAGGGAGGCGGTGTTTTACACAATTCAATCTACAAGAGTCAGCATGTCCTCTATTATTCTTTTGGAGATACCTGTATTTAGGAACCAGAAAGTTAAGCTGAAGTATTTCTGAGAGGTATATTCAAAGTTAAGGGAACTTCTTTCCTCTTCCAAAAAGCAGATTAAATTAATATGTCATTTAAGTCCTAGGAATTATACAAAATAAAAATGCATTATGTAACTAAATTATTCTTTTTTTTCTCCCTGTGATTATTGTAAATATTTTGGGATAAAAGAGGGGGGAAAAATTCCCTATTTCACCAAATCATTTCTATGTCCATAACATTTTCTACTTGCCTATCTCTTTATGGTCTCAGCTAATGTGTGGAGACTGCCCTTCCAAAAATTCATTTTATTCATTTATATATGTATTTATTCATTTATGCATGTAACAAATATTTGAGTATCTACCCTGGGCCTTTCACTTACCAGGTCCTAGGGTACAGTAGGGAACAAGGCAATAAAGGGTCCTGTGATCCATCCTGTAAAACACAGTATGGAGCACACACAGGCAAACAAGAACTAGTGGTAGGATTCAGGAAAGACTTCCCTGAGAAAATGACATGTAAGCAGTACTCAAAGGTTGCCCACTCTCACCAGTATTATTCAACATAGTTTTGGAAGTTTTAGCAACAGCAATCAGAGAAGAAAAAGAAATAAAAGGAATCCAAATTAGAAAAGAAGAAGTAAAGCTGTCACTGTTTGCAGATGACATGATACTATACATAGAGAATCCTAAAGATGCCACCAGAAAACTGCTAGAGCTAATCAATGAATTTGGTAAAGTAGCAGAATACAAAATTAATGCACAGAAATCTCTGGCATTCCTATACACTAATGATGAAAAATCTGAAAGAGAAATTAAGGAAACACTCCCATTTATCATTGCAACAAAAAGAATAAAATACCTAGGAATAAACCTACCTAAGGAGACAAAAGACCTGTATGCAGAAAACTATAAGACACTGATGAAAGAAATTAAAGGTGATACAAACAGATGGAGAGATATACCATGTTCTTGGCTTGGAAGAATCAACATTGTGAAAATGACTATACTGCCCAAAGCAATCTACAGATTCAATGCAACCCCTATCAAACTACCAATAGCATTTTTCACAGAACTACAATAAGAAATTTCACAATTTGTATGTAAACACAAAAAACCCCGAATAGCCAAAGCAATCTTGAGAAAGAAAAATGGAACTGGAGGAATCAGGCTCCCTGACTTCAGACTATACTACAAAGCTACAGTAATCAAGACAGTATGGTACTGGCACAAAAACAGAAATATAGATCAATGGATATAGATCAACAGGATAGAAGCCCATGCACATATGGTCACCTTATCTTTGATAAAGGAGGCAAGAACATACAATGGATAAAACACAGCCTCTTCAATAAGTGGTGCTGGGAAAACTGGACAGATACATGTAAAAGAATGAAATTAGTACACTCCCTAACACCATACACAAAATTAAACTCAAAATGGATTAAAGACTTAAATGTAAGTCCAGACACTATAAAACTCTTAGAGGAAAACATAGGCAGAACACTCTATGACATAAATCACAGCAAGATCCTATTTGACCCACCTCCTAGAATAATGGAAATAAAACCAAAAATAAACAAATGAGACCTAATGAAACTTCAAAGCTTTTGCACAGCAAAGGAAACCATAAACAAGATGAAAAGACAACCCTCAGAATGGGAGGAAATATTTGCAAATGAAGCAACTGACAAAGGATTAATCTCCAAAATTTACAAGCAGCTCATGCAGCTCAATATTAAAAAAACAAAAAACCCAATCCAAAAATGGGCAGAAGACCTAAATAGACATTT